>NC_053394.1:15495404-16110748 GCF_905171765.1 Bufo bufo | reverse complement strand
GAATATAACTACTATAATACTTCTCCTATGTACAAGAATATAACTACTATAATACTGCTCCTATGTACAAGAATATAACTACTATAATACTGCTCCTATGTACAAGCATATAACTACTATAATACTGCTCCTATGTACAAGAATATAACTACTATAATACTGCTCCTATGTACAAGAATATGACTACTATAATACTGCTCCTATGTACAAGAATATAACTACTATAATACTGCTCCTATGTACAGGAATATAACTACTATAATACTGCTCCTATGTACAAGAATATAACTACTATAATACTGCCTCCTATGTATAAGAATATTACTACTATAATACTGCTCCTATGTACAAGAATATAACTACTATAATACTGCTCCTATGTACAGGAATATAACTACTATAATACTGCTCCTATGTACAAGAATATAACTACTATAATACTGCTCCTATGTACAAGAATATAACTACTATAATACTGCCTCCTATGTACAAGAATATAACTACTATAATACTGCTCCTATGTACAAGAATATAACTACTATAATACTGCCTCCTATGTATAAGAATATTACTACTATAATACTGCTCCTATGTACAAGAATATAACTACTATAATACTGCTCCTATGTACAAGAATATAACTACTATAATACTGCTCCTATGTACAAGAATATAACTACTATAAATACTGCTCCTATGTACAAGAATATAACTACTATAATACTGCCTCCTATGTACAAGAATATAACTACTATAATACTGCTCCTATGTGCAAGAATATAACTACTATAATACTGCTCCTATGTACAAGAATATAACTACTATAATACTGCTCCTATGTACAAGAATATAACTACTATAATACTGCTGCTATGTACAAGAATATAACTACTATAATACTGCTCCTATGTACAAGAATATAACTACTATAATACTGCTCCTATGTACAAGAATATAACTACTATAATACTGCCTCCTATGTATAAGAATATAACTACTATAATACTGCTCCTATGTACAAGAATATAACTACTATAATACTGCCTCCTATGTACAAGAATATAACTACTATAATACTGCTCCTATGTACAAGAATATAACTACTATAATACTGCCTCCTATGTACAAGAATATAACTACTATAATACTGCTGCTATGTACAAGAATATAACTACTATAATACTGCTCCTATGTACAAGAATATAACTACTATAATTCTGCTACTATGTACAAGAATATAACTACTATAATACTGCCTCCTATGCACAAGAATATAACTACTATAATACTGCCCCCTATGTACAAGAATATAACTACTATAATACTGCTCCTATGTACAAGAATATACTACTATAATACTGCTCCTATGTACAAGAATATAACTACTATAATACTGCCTCCTATGTACAAGAATATAACTACTATAATACTGCTCCTATGTACAAGAATATAACTACTATAATACTGCTCCTATGTATAAGAATATAACTACTATAATACTGCTCCTATGTACAAGAATATAACTACTATAATACTGCTCCTATGTACAAGAATATGACTACTATAATACTGCCTCCTATGTACAAGAATATAACTACTATAATACTGCTCCTATGTACAAGAATATTACTACTATAACACTGCTCCTATGTACAAGAATATAACTACTATAATACTGCTCCTATGTACAGGAATATAACTACTATAATACTGCTCCTATGTACAAGAATATAACTACTATAATACTGCCTCCTATGTATAAGAATATAACTACTATAATACTGCTCCTATGTACAAGAATATAACTACTATAATACTGCTCCTATGTATAAGAATATAACTACTATAATACTGCTCCTATGTACAAGAATATAACTACTATAATACTGCTCCTATGTACAAGAATATGACTACTATAATACTGCTCCTATGTACAAGAATATAACTACTATAATACTGCTCCTATGTACAGGAATATAACTACTATAATACTGCTCCTATGTACAAGAATATAACTACTATAATACTGCTCCTATGTACAGGAATATAACTACTATAATACTGCTCCTATGTACAAGAATATAACTACTATAATACTGCTCCTATGTACAGGAATATAACTACTATAATACTGCTCCTATGTACAAGAATATAACTACTATAATACTGCTCCTATGTACAGGAATATAACTACTATAATACTGCTCATATGTACAAGAATATAACTACTATAATACTGCCTCCTATGTATAAGAATATAACTACTATAATACTGCTCCTATGTACAAGAATATAACTACTATAATACTGCTCCTATGTACAAGAATATAACTACTATAATACTGCTCCTATGTACAAGAATATAACTACTATAATACTGCTCCTATGTACAAGAATATGACTACTATAATACTGCTCCTATGTACAAGAATATAACTACTATAATACTGCTCCTATGTACAGGAATATAACTACTATAATACTGCTCCTATGTACAAGAATATAACTACTATAATACTGCCTCCTATGTATAAGAATATTACTACTATAATACTGCTCCTATGTACAAGAATATAACTACTATAATACTGCTCCTATGTACAGGAATATAACTACTATAATACTGCTCCTATGTACAAGAATATAACTACTATAATACTGCTCCTATGTACAAGAATATAACTACTATAATACTGCCTCCTATGTACAAGAATATAACTACTATAATACTGCTCCTATGTACAAGAATATAACTACTATAATACTGCCTCCTATGTATAAGAATATTACTACTATAATACTGCTCCTATGTACAAGAATATAACTACTATAATACTGCTCCTATGTACAAGAATATAACTACTATAATACTGCTCCTATGTACAAGAATATAACTACTATAATACTGCTCCTATGTACAAGAATATAACTACTATAATACTGCCTCCTATGTACAAGAATATAACTACTATAATACTGCTCCTATGTGCAAGAATATAACTACTATAATACTGCTCCTATGTACAAGAATATAACTACTATAATACTGCTCCTATGTACAAGAATATAACTACTATAATACTGCTGCTATGTACAAGAATATAACTACTATAATACTGCTCCTATGTACAAGAATATAACTACTATAATACTGCTCCTATGTACAAGAATATAACTACTATAATACTGCCTCCTATGTATAAGAATATAACTACTATAATACTGCTCCTATGTACAAGAATATAACTACTATAATACTGCCTCCTATGTACAAGAATATAACTACTATAATACTGCTCCTATGTACAAGAATATAACTACTATAATACTGCCTCCTATGTACAAGAATATAACTACTATAATACTGCTGCTATGTACAAGAATATAACTACTATAATACTGCTCCTATGTACAAGAATATAACTACTATAATTCTGCTACTATGTACAAGAATATAACTACTATAATACTGCCTCCTATGCACAAGAATATAACTACTATAATACTGCCCCCTATGTACAGGAATATAACTACTATAATACTGCTCCTATGTACAAGAATATAACTACTATAATACTGCTCCTATGTTCAAGAATATAACTACTATAATACTGCCTCCTATGTACAAGAATATAACTACTATAATACTGCTCCTATGTACAAGAATATAACTACTATAATACTGCTCCTATGTATAAGAATATAACTACTATAATACTGCTCCTATGTACAAGAATATAACTACTATAATACTGCTCCTATGTACAAGAATATGACTACTATAATACTGCCTCCTATGTACAAGAATATAACTACTATAATACTGCTCCTATGTACAAGAATATTACTACTATAATACTGCTCTTATGTACAAGAATATAACTACTATAATACTGCTCCTATGTACAGGAATATAACTACTATAATACTGCTCCTATGTACAAGAATATAACTACTATAATACTGCCTCCTATGTATAAGAATATAACTACTATAATACTGCTCCTATGTACAAGAATATAACTACTATAATACTGCTCCTATGTATAAGAATATAACTACTATAATACTGCTCCTATGTACAAGAATATAACTACTATAATACTGCTCCTATGTACAAGAATATGACTACTATAATACTGCTCCTATGTACAAGAATATAACTACTATAATACTGCTCCTATGTACAGGAATATAACTACTATAATACTGCTCCTATGTACAAGAATATAACTACTATAATACTGCCTCCTATGTATAAGAATATTACTACTATAATACTGCTCCTATGTACAAGAATATAACTACTATAATACTGCTCCTATGTACAGGAATATAACTACTATAATACTGCTCCTATGTACAAGAATATAACTACTATAATACTGCTCCTATGTACAAGAATATAACTACTATAATACTGCCTCCTATGTACAAGAATATAACTACTATAATACTGCTCCTATGTACAAGAATATAACTACTATAATACTGCCTCCTATGTATAAGAATATTACTACTATAATACTGCTCCTATGTACAAGAATATAACTACTATAATACTGCTCCTATGTACAAGAATATAACTACTATAATACTGCTCCTATGTACAAGAATATAACTACTATAATACTGCTCCTATGTACAAGAATATAACTACTATAATACTGCCTCCTATGTACAAGAATATAACTACTATAATACTGCTCCTATGTGCAAGAATATAACTACTATAATACTGCCTCCTATGTACAAGAATATAACTACTATAATACTACTCCTATGTACAAGAATATAACTACTATAATACTGCTCCTATGTACAAGAATATAACTACTATAATACTGCTCCTATGTACAAGAATATAACTACTATAATACTGCTCCTATATACACGACTATAACTACTATAATACTGCTCCTATGTACAAGAATATAACTACTATAATACTGCTCCTATGTACAAGAATATAACTACTATAATACTGCTGCTATGTACAAGAATATAACTACTATAATACTGCTCCTATGTACAAGAATATAACTACTATAATACTGCTCCTATGTACAAGAATATAACTACTATAATACTGCCTCCTATGTATAAGAATATAACTACTATAATACTGCTCCTATGTACAAGAATATAACTACTATAATACTGCCTCCTATGTACAAGAATATAACTACTATAATACTGCTCCTATGTACAAGAATATAACTACTATAATACTGCCTCCTATGTACAAGAATATAACTACTATAATACTGCTGCTATGTACAAGAATATAACTACTATAATACTGCTCCTATGTACAAGAATATAACTACTATAATACTGCTCCTATGTACAAGAATATAAATACTATAATACTGACTAACTGCAATATTTTCTTGTAGACATACACCTTATTTAACTCCTTAATGATCATGAAATATTTGGTCATTGTTTTTACATGATGACTTTTCTGCTGGATCAGGCTATCCGTGTGATTTGCACATCCTTCCTTCCATCATAGCAGGTAGATATTTCTTGTTTTTTCCCCCTTTTTCATCTAAAGCTCGATGCTTCCGTGGCTCAGACATCTGAGGACTGGAGATGAGGACCTCAGGCATTAAAGTGTTATTTTATTAACTCCTGTCAAGTGGAACATTGAAGCTATTTGAAAAGGGCATGGGTTCCCGGGCGAACGATCCAGGGCAGTAAAGATTTGCAGCTCTGAAATAACCAGAACTGATTAAATGACAATGGTCCTTCATCCAATATGTTTTTTACCTGAGGGAAAAAAAGGGCAGGAATTTGTCTCGGGATCATGGGGTCCCTTGTTATAGATTCATGTACTGAGCTTTTATAAGCCTAATGCAGAATTATCTCTCTACATTATGTTCTTGTAGAGGAGGCGCAGTGTGCACACTCAGCAAACCTTTCAGCTGTCTCATCATAACCTTAATTAAAGCTTTCCAGACGTATTCCCTCTTCAGCCTACAATGACCACCTTCCCTCTTCTTCTAATAATAGCATTGATAAAGTCCAGCTCCTGGAGATTTTAAACTTTTGCTGTTTAAAAGTAGACATTTGTACCTATGGTCAGCATCTCTAGCACTATTGGACTACCATTTAGTAGGGGCAGTGACCCAATGCACTATAGTTCCTAGTGGACAACCTTAGAACCTAAGCATCTGAGATTTGAGATTATGACCGTATGCAATAAATAAACAAACTGGACCTTAAGGAATGGAAGAAAGGGTCCACCAAAATGGTTTTATCTCCAATGGCTGAACTTTTCATCAAAATCCTGGCTCACTTATAAGACTCACTTACGGGTTTCATCTCAAATATTAATGTCAACTCCTCAAACATAGTAATTATACATGATAACAAGGTTTTTAAATGATCATGACTCCCAGGGACATTTATCATTTGTGGTCGTGGCAACCAAGTACGTACCTAGTCCTACCTGGGATACCCTACCCCTAAGCGGTTAGAGTTGTGCCGCAACGCGTCGTGGAGGGACGCCTGAAAGAGGGCATCCCCTTTGAGAGTAACAGGTGAAAAGGGTGGGTGGGAGGGAGAACTCTGCACGTCGTACGATTGTGGGAGGGCGCCGACCGTTGAAGTAGGCAGCCAAGCCCCTCCCACAAATACAGGCCAATGAATCGGCCTTACACTTGTGGTCGTGGCAACCAAGTACGTACCTAGTCCTACCTGGGATACCCTACCCCTAAGCGGTTAGAGTTGTGCCGCAACCGCGTCGTGGAGGGACGCCTGAAAGAGGGCAAAAAGACATACTGATTGGCAGGAGTAATTTATTACAACGTAATTACAAAACCAAATTCTGAAAAGCTGCTGACATTTCAGTTTCGGGGTGAGGTATGTAACGGCTAAAACACGACGAGTGCCAACGCCCTAATTTCTGAATGACATGCGCAGGCACTTGATTTTTGGAGGCCGCGGTCGCAGCACCTATGCGGAACGAATGTCCTGAAATTGTGGCAGGGTCGCCGCCCAAGCTGGCCTCGAGGGAGCGTACATGGGATACGAACTGGTGGGTGGCGAGTGGAACCACCCCGAAGGGCAACAGTGGACTATTTGGCCCGGACCCCGATAAGGCTGACCGTAGTTGACGGAGAACCGTGACGGGGCACCATTGGTGAGACGTGGGAAAAAAGGACACCGGGACTGGGGGGCCCACCTGTGAGGTTTTGGACGTTTTTAGCAGTAGTACATACCCTTCGGTGTTCTGGACCAGCTGGCCGACCGTGAGAAACCTGCTACTGCCAGGAGAACAAGTGAACTCCCCAGGTCTCAAGAAGCCGTAGAAGGCTAAATAGATGGCGGATTTGAGCACCAAGCTGGGCAAAACCCCGAAAGGATTACTGTCCAGGATGTCAGATAGCCTACGGAAAATGGGCCCGGTGACCGCTTGCCTACGCACTTGGCCTTGGGGTCCACATTTGCTCAAACCCTTAAGCGCGGCTTTGACAGCATGCATGGAGAACACCGACGCTCGTTCGGGATGACTGACGGAGAGGAAGTGTTGCACTCCCGCCAGGTATGACCTCACCGTGTTGTGGGAGAGCTTGTGTACTGAGTGGCAGTAGCCAATGAACGCCAGGATGTACTCTGCAAAACTGGATTCTCCCTGAGGACATTCCCCCTGAAACCTGCAAAACGCCTTCCACCCGGTGTTATATGCCCTGGTCGTGTTAGGTGAAAGGGAATTAGATATCAAAGCGTGGGCCGTCTCAAGGTGGTTGGTTACGCTAGCATTAAGGACTCGTGAGGAGGGACGGTAGCGCCTGCTGTATCTGCCTCTGGCATGACCTGTAAGAAAAGGGAGAAATTAGCCCTCGACAAGGCGTCAGCAGCCAAGTTGTGCGCACCTGGCACATGCGCACTATAAACATGGAAATGGTAACGTAGGGAGAGTTGCACTAACCGTCTTAGGAAACACATGATGTGGGCTGATTTTGACAATCCACTGTTTACAATATCTACCACTGCTGTATTGTCAGTCACAAACAAAACAGACCGATTCGCCCAAAGATTGCCCCATATGTGGGCGGCTACCACAATGGGGTACAGCTCGAACAGTGCCGAGGTTGGGAGGAACCCTGGGATCTGTCTCACCTCGGCAGGCCATTCGTCTGCAACCCAGTGGGTGCCAAAAATGGCGGCAAAACCTGAGCTCGCGGCCGCATCTGAGAAGACTATAGGAGATTGACACGACAGCTCGGGTACGAATAGGGACGCCCCATTCCACCGGCCCAGAAATTGATCCCACATGTGGAGATCAGCTAAGGCCTGACTGTCCAGACACACTGGGCTGTCCTGCTCCGGGGCAGTGCCCAAGAGCGCCAGCAGGCGGGATATGAACGACCTGCCTTGTGGAATGATGCGCATGGCGAAATTTAACATGCCCAGTAGTGACTTTAAATCAGTCTTAGTGACCACGGTTGTGATTGCAAACCTATGGATGACTTCTCTAATTCTTCTTAGTTTATCCGCAGGCAACCTAGCTAACATGTCCTGGGAGTCTAACTCGATGCCCAGAAAGGTGATAACTGTGGACGGGCCCTCTACTTTCTTGGGGGAGACCGGGACACCTAACTGGGAAAAACACCTCAGCAACTTCCCCAGCCCTAGGGGGATTGCCCCTGGCCTCTCAATCAGTAGGAAGTCATCTAAGTAGTGGATGACAAATTCACAGCGAATCTTGTGTACCAAAACCCAGTGGAGGGCCTGAGCCAACTGATCGAAGAGCCACGGGCTGCTCTTGGAACCGAAGGTGAGTTTGGTGGAGAAATAATACAGGCCCTTCCACTTGATGCCGTGCCATTGCCAGAGTGCTGGCATGATGGGAAGCAACTTAAAGGCATCCGATATGTCGGCTTTGGACAACATGGACCCGGGACCCGTTTTCATGATGATGGCGATAGCCTGGTCGATTGAAGAATATCTCATGCCCACTTCTTCTGAAGAAATGAGGGAGTTGAGGCTGGGGACCTGGGAGCCATGTGGGGCAGACAAGTCAATAATGAGTCTCTCCTTTTTGCTGAACTTGCCCGTGACCACCCCCACAGGACTGACTCTCCACCGTTGAAAAGGAGGCACTTCGAAAGGACCGATCAAGAACCTTTTGTTCAACTCGGACTCTATTAGTATGTCTACAGAACCGGGATTCCTTTCGGCTGACTGAAGGTTCCTGCACTCGTATGTAAATTCTGGAGTCGTGATTAACCCCGTATGGAAGCCCTCGTGAAACCCTGACACCAGGAACTGCACGAACCCTGGATTGTGGTGACCTCGCAAGTACTCCTGTAAACAACTGGTATTGACCACACTCATGTAATTCTTCATTGATTTTAATGAGCATGCGACTCGGGGATGGGCCCTGAAACAGTTGGTGCAGATGTGTAACAGACGGCATTGCCCGAAATTACAAGACGCGTAATTGTAATTGTTACAGATCTGAGCCCTTCCTAGCTGAACAATGGGCCGGCCTAGCTTATCCACCGAACTGGGGGGTCTGAAAACGTCGAGTGGCCCAGCTGACAAGCTGGAGGGGTATGATGAAGTGCTGGCAGCTGACTTGTGACACCACTCTACGGAGTGGAAGATAGACTGACAGGCGGAACAGGAGGGAGCTTTCAGGCCTGCAAAGTGCCTGCAGAATAGCTCTGTATCTAGGTTGGACCAATCTGTGACATGTTGGAACTGAGAGAGAGCAGCTGCCGCCTTGGCTGAAAATGAACAGTGATAATCGTAGAATGAGTTCCCTCCATACCTATGACCCAATTCTGTAACCCGAAAGAGGTACAGATCAAGTTCCTCCCTCCTGTCCGGCCTGGCAGTACATATGACATCCCTGAAAAGGCTAAAGGCCATGACGAACTCCGGGATGGTTAACTTGCAGTTGAGCCTGTGGTCGCGGCTTCTCAGCACCACCGAGACTTCCCCGCAAGCTATGACCTTGTTGTCAGACAGGTCCCTGGAGGCTATCAGTAGTGAAGCGAGATTGACATCCCTAACCTCTAGGATGTCTTTCCTGATGCTGATCGGGACAAAATGAGATGGAGTCACGTTGAGAATGGCCTGGACAGTACGGATCTCCCCTACAGCAGAGGTGGTAGCGACCGGAACCTCGGGGGAGGAAACTGGGAAGACCGAGCTGTGAGCCTCGACTGACTCCAATCTCGCCTGTATTGAAGTGACAGCAGATGTCAGACTGTTCAGCATAACGTTCAACTGAGCAAGCGACGTTTGCATCGTTGTTGTGGGGGGATCATCATTACAAGGAGTCTTTCCACAGCCGATATAGTTCCGCCTTTCTGGCGGATGCCGGGAAAGGGACGCCCCGCTTCGTCAGCTCCGCCATAAGCCTGGGGATGGTCCATGCACGCAGGGACGGTATACTACCCCCCTCGGACATTCCTGCTACGTTCTCGTCCACGGACGCCTCGACGATGTCTGATGCGTGTGACATCACAGCTGTGAAAACAGTTACGTAAAGTGACCGGCTAAGCTGGACGACCACCAGTATCCGTGAAACTGCCAAGCAACGTATGGAAAAGGGTGTACTGTCCCTGTGTAGTAACGCACGCTAACACCAGAAGAGCCGTGAAGGAGTGGCCAGGGACCGCCACCCAGAAGTGCACGCAGAGGAGATATGATGTACTTACCTACTCAGAACTCTACACACTGACCCCGCGGAAGTTTATGAAAATAGAACAACCTGGACGTGAAATAGTGCATGAGACACAACCCTGCTAATGGGCAGCACCTCCCCCAACGTGTACCCCTACTACCTTGCCGATAAGCCACAATCACAGAAAGAGATCAAGACCAATTCGGACCTGGAAAAAAAAAACAATCAATGCGTAAGACACAAACTGATAGAACGTGAGCTGCGAGCCAAGGGTCGACCGGTGGAAGGGAGTAGCTGCTGACTGACGTTGTCCCCCCCCCGGCAGTACCTGGCGTTGTGACGGACCCCTACCTATCTAAGCGGCACGGCGGCCCGTGCCAGACTTTAGTGTAGGCGAGGAGCGGGGCCATTGCGCCCCCCACACCCCTCCATGATAACCGCGTGGGGAGCGCAGCGCTCCCTGGCACCGTGGACTAGGGTGGGGGGTGTCCAAGGGGCCGACCCGCCTGCCGGCTGAGCACTTCTACCGCGTGGGGAGTAGCGCAGCTCTCTGGCATGAAACCGGCATAGGGGGGGCCCCCAGACAATGAGGGCCCCACCTTACCGATCAGTGGATATTGCCCCGTGGGGAGCCTCACCGCTCCCTGGCAGTGCGCCCAGTGCGGGGGTGCCCCCCTGCGTTTGAGGGGCCGACCCACCGCCGGCTGGGCACACCCACCGCGTGGGGAAACGGCGCAGCCCCCTGGCATAGAGTTGGGACAGGGGGGAGGCCTTATGTGATAAGGCCCCCACCCTTCACCAATTTAAGGACGTACCATGTGGGGGGCTTCACCGCTCCCTGGCAGTGCGCCCAGTGCGGGGGTGCCCCCCCTGCGTTAGAGCGGCTGACCCACCGCCGGCTGGGCACACCCACCGCATGGGGAAATGGCGCAGCCCCCTGGCATTGAGATGGGACAGGGGGGAGGCCTTATGTGGCTTGGCCCCACCCCTTTACCGAAAAAAGAGGTGCCACGTGGTGCTACCCCGCTCCCTGGCAGGGCGCTTGGTGCAGGGGTGCCTCCCCTCCACTTGGGGGCCGACCCACCGCTGGTTGAGCCCGCCCACCATGTGAGGGAACGGCGCAGCACTAGCCAGACATCGGAGGCGGCGGAGGGGGGGGGTCCCTCTCAATCACAGGCCCCGCCGGTAAGTGACTGCCACGCTGGTACTCCGAGCGGCGGAGGAGGGGAACGCTGTCTCCGTCGGGCTCCGCCCCCTCCGCCGGAGACAGACAGTGCACCGCAGGCATGGACGGGGTAGGAGGGAACCTTCCCTCCGTCGAGGTCCCGCCCCCCGCTGCTTAGATCCCTGCCGTGATGTGGTCCGGAGCATGAGGGCCCCTGCTCACCTAAGGGCCGACCGCCGACCGGACATCCACTTACCCTGCCTGCTTGACTTGAAGTGCCAGGTACGAGCGCACGCTTCCTGCGAAACTCTGCACGTCGTACGATTGTGGGAGGGCGCCGGCCGTTGAAGTAGGCAGCCAAGCCCCTCCCACAAATACAGGCCAATGAATCGGCCTTACACATGTCCTTATTAATAAGGTGAAGCCCAACAACTTGCTCTTTGGCCTCCAGAAGGAACATCTTTGCAATAGTCAACTACCTAAGTTAATTTGGTGGCTCAAGTTTGCTCTACTTAAAGCATCACTTATCTGACAAAGTACTAAGCATATAATGGTTATGCCACCCCAGAAGGTTCTTCTAACCCGAGATCCACCTTTACTTTCATGTGTCTAGGCAGGATCTGCTGAAAATGTGTATAAATAGTGAGTTGGTTGCATCTGGATCCCTGCTTAAAAGCAGCACGTTCTTAGGGTCCGAGAAAGCCTTGCAGATGTTGGAGAACCATTGGCAGTCAATAATTCTTAAATTTAAAAACCAGATGACTTCCTACTGCTCAATGTCCCCGAATTTGTACCCCAGGAGATATAGGTTTTCTTCATGCTTAGCAAAGTTTCTGCTCCTGGTTTATTACCGAATACCCTGGCCAGTGGGACTTTCTGTATATGTGGAATAATGCCTGACTCCTTTAAGAATAAGTGTAGAGTTTGTCCAGGTGCACAATTTTATAACATCTCCAGTTTTACCCTGTAATATGCAGAAAAATGTAATACTATTAGAAAGCTAGAGGAAAAGAAGGAGGATATAGTTAATAGGATTCTGGATAGCGGGTAAGTGACATCTGAGTCAAAGAGATCGATTGGAGTGCCATCAGCTTTAAAGTGATGGTACTGAAATCTGAGGGACTCTATGAGCTGTCCCAGGTCGAAGGCATATATGGAGAAGAATAGGGATTATAGGAGAATGTTCAGTTGGTGAGTTATGAGGAGATGCAGGAGAAGGTTGATTCATCTAGAGATGAATAATTTTGTAAAAGAAGGGAATAGACGGCAGAAAGCAGGTCAAGATGACGGAGTATGGAGTAATATTGAAGGCAGAGGACAAGTCTAGAAGGAGGAGGAGCACTAAAAATGTAGAAGGAAATGGACAGGTCTGGAAAAAGGGGCACAGAGTAATGTGGATGACATAGGACAGATGTAGAAGGAGGAGCACAAATAATGTAGAAAGTAGGTGTCACATTCGGGTATGGAAGGGAAACACCACACCGAACATAGGAGGGAAAGGGGTGAGGGAATAAGGCCTGGAAACTAGGGAAAGGAGATGGACACCTCCTAGTAAAACCGTAATCAAAGTCCTGTCTAACTACCAGTATGAACAGACCCCAGAGGTAGGTGAGTTCATACACAGGAAAACCTAGTGTCCTAACTCACCCTATTGGACCCTGGTACTAATGTCAGGACTGACACAACCTGTTCCTCCAAAAGGGAGGACAAAACAGTAGTCTCCCTCATGCCTTAATATAAATGACAGGGAAATGCAACACACAAAATAACCCAAACAAAATACAAAAGGGAAAGAAAACACTTAACTACAAGTGGCTATGGCAGCACCAAGAACTCAGCCGAGATCCACACACCAGCTATCCACAACTCAAACTAATGCTATAAACCGCACATCATGGTGGGACAAACAACAATAAATAGAGAATGTTAAATGACCATAATAGCCACACCTGGGGAAAGAAGGTGTGGCATGTAGTAATGGACAAACATCGACCAATGTTCGCGAACCGCAAGTTTGTGGCGGGCCCCATTCACTTTAATGGCAGGCAAACCTGAAAAACCTTCAGGTCATATTTTTAGCCACCAAATACTTACTAGAAGTGCACAAATAGTCCCACAACATGGACAGTGACATACCAGAGGGGGATCAATGACAAAAATTCCCACAGAAAATATGTATTTTTATCATGGGCCATCGTCTTAAAGGGAAATTCTCAGAAATGTGCCCTGCTGGAGCCTAGAAATTTTTTATTTTAGGCCACTGGAGTACGAGCCCTAAAAATTAGGCATTCACCTGACATAAAAGAAATTGTGATTATGTGGCTCGGGGTACATTATGCGGTCACTCAATAACAATTTTACTGTAGCCCACTGGAGTACAGGCCCCAAACATTAGGCATTCACCGTACAGAAAAGATCAAGTGATTATGTGGCTGGAGGTATATTAGACGGTCATTGGATATCAATTTTACTGCAGGCCAGTACAAATACATGCCAAATACATATGTTTAAAAGAACAAAAAATATAAAATTGGATTAAAAACATGGCTAACGAAATCCCCCCTCTTGAATAAACCCCCAAATGATAGTAGGTCAAATTCGATAACACGTGGCTGCCACAGGTGTTGAATTCCTCCGAGGACCCAACAATTAGGCATTCACCGTACAGAAAAGATCAAGTGATTATGTGGCTGGAGGTCTATTAGACAGTCATTGGATATCAATTTTACTGCAGGCCAGTGGAGTTCAGGCTCCAAACATTAGGCATTCACCGGACAGAAAACATCAAGTGATTATGTGGCTGGAGGTATATTAGACGGTCATTGGATATCAATTTTACTGCAGGCTAGTGGAGTACAGGCCCCAAACATTAGGCATTCACCGGACAGAAAAGATCAAGTGATTACGTGGCTGGAGGTATATTAGACGGTCATTGGATAACAATTTTACTGTAGGCCACTACAAATACATGTCAAATATATATGTTTAAAAGAACTAAAAATATAAAACTGGATTAAAAACGTGGCTAACGAAATCCCCCTTCTTGAATAAACCCCAAATGATAATAGGTGAAATTCGATAACAAGTGGTCATCACAGGTGTTGAAGTCCTCCGAGGCCCCAACAATTAGGCATTCACCGTACAGAAAAGATCAAGTGATTATGTGGCTGGAGGTATATTAGATGGTCATTGGATACCAATTTTACTGCAGGCTAGTGGTGTACAGGCCACCAAAATTAGGCATTCACCGGACAGAAAAGGCCTTTTATGCCGCTGTATTTACATAAGACAGGGACCATTCTTTGTTCTGTGTGGTGGCGGATATGTGTGGGCTGGCATAAGGAAATTCAATTAAACGTGGTCATCACTGGTATTATATTCCTCTGAGATCCATGCCTCTTTCATTTTTAGAAATGTGAGGTAGTCCACACTGTCGTGAGCTAGGCGAGTGAGCTTATCGGTCACGATCCCCCCTGCTGCGTTGAACGTCCTTTCAGACAGGACACTCGACGAGGGGCAAGCCAAGAGTTCCATGGAAAATTGTGCCAGCTCTGGCCACAGGTAAAGCCTGCACGCCCAATAGTCCAGGGGTTCCTCGCTTCTCAGAGCGTCCACATCGGCCGTTAACCCGATGTACTCAGACACCTGTCGGTCTAGGCGTTCCCTGAGACCGGATCCGGAGGGCGGCTGTCGATGGGTTGGCTGCAAGAATGATCTCATATCTGAAGTGCATGCACGGTAGGATTGGTTTCTCTGTGGGTGGAAATTCCTCTGCAAGGCATGGAAATGCTATCTTCTGACAGCCCTCTGTGATGCTGGTAACATGTCTGCCATTTTATGATTGTACCGGGGGTCTAAGTACGTTGCCACCCAGTACTGGTCCTTGCCCTTTATGCTTTTTATATGGGGGTCTCTCTTCAAACACTGGAGCATGAAGTCCCCAATTTGCACTAAATTGGAAGCGGTGAAGCGCCCTGGCTCCTGCTTCTTGCTCGGGAGAATGTCATCCTCAGTCTCCCCCCACCCCCCATCCACAGAGAACACCAGGGATCCCTGAAAAGATAAAAGCCTGCTCTTCTTGCTCTTCCTCCTCCTCCCTCCAGGCACCATCCTCCTCTGACTCCTCTTCAGAATCCTGCTGAATTTTCTCAGATGGAGTAGCCACCCTGGGAATTCATTCAGCATTGCGACTTCCTCATCTTCTAGCTCCTGCTCCTCGACTGCTTGATCAATGACACGATGCAATGCACGCTCCAGAAAGAAGGCGTACGGCACGATGTCACTGATGGCGCCCTGGCAGCGACTGACCAGTTTGGTGATCTCATCAAATGGCCGCAGAAATCTGCATGCATCGCTCATGAGCAGCCACTGGCGCGGTGAAAAGAAACCAAGCTCCCCAGAACCTGTCCTGCCGCAGAGCTCGTACAGCCAATCAAGCATATACAAGGTGGAGTTCCATCACATCGGGCAGTCACAAATCAGAGGTCTGCCAGGCAGGTGGTGTCGCCGCTGAACGTCAGCAAGGCGAGCCATCGCCGTGTAAGATCTAAAATGGCCAGAGATTTTCCTGGCCTGCAGCAAGACGTCCTGGACCCTGGGGTATTTGGCAACGAATTGCTGCACGTGTGTCATTTTGCCCTGTTTCAGCGCACTCAGAAGATTGGCACCGTTGTCGCACACCACTTTACCAACTGTCAAATTGAGCGGGGTTAGCCACTGATTGGCCTGTGATCACAGAGCTGAAAGCAGTGCTTGACCGGTGTGGATCTTGGCTTCCAGGCACAACAGCCGCAGCACAGCATGGCAACGTCTCACCTGGCACGTCGAATAAGTTTTGGGAGCTTGGGGGGTGCAGCGATAGAGGTGGTAGCAGTGAAAAAGGGGGAGTCAGCCGAAGAAGAGACGGAGGATGGAGTAGGAGAAGAAGAGGCAAGCCTGCATGCAATCCGTGGCGGTAACACCAAATCCACCCGGGTGCCACGGGTTGCATGCTTGATAGCTGTCAGAAGGTTCACCCAGTGGGCAGTAAAAGTTATGTACCTTTCCTGCTCGTGTTTGCTAGACCACGTGTCTGTGGTCAGATGTATCTTGGCACCGACACTGTGTGCCAGAGATATATTCACTTGCCGCTGAACATGGCCATATAGCTCTGGGATGCCCTTCTGGGAGAAATATTTCCTTCCAGGGATCTTCCATTGCGGTTGGCCAATGGCCACAAATTTTTTAAAGGCATCCGTGTCCACCAGTTTATATGGCAGTAGTTGGTGTGCTAGCAGTTCCGACAAGTTGGTGGTCAGCTGTTGGGCAAGAGGGTTATCCGGCATTATCGACTTTTTACATTCGAACATTTGGGCCATGGAAGCCTGCCATTTGCTACATGAGCGTGATGACTGCACGGTGGAAGGTGGAGTGGAGGACAAATGGGAGGAGAGAGGAGAAGGACATGGCGCACCGGGAGTGTGTCCTGCTCCCACTGGGCTCGGTGAAGGGAGGCCAGGTGCCTTCTTAAGGCGGTCGTCCCTAGGTGAGTGTTGGGCTTATCGCGACTTATGCATTGACAGCACAGGCTGCAGATGGCAACACTATTGTCAGCAGCTGACACGCTAAAAAAGCCCACACTGCGGAGCCATATGCCGGCGTCCTGGGAGCACAAGATCTGACCGTGCATGGTGATTGGCTCGCTCCAGATACATTTGCAGTCTGCTTTTTGCCTCCTGTGCACTGCGAGTTCTGCCTGCTTCTCCTCCTTCTACCCCCTATCTGCTGCTCTGTCTCTCCCTCTGAACTCGCCTCCTCTTCCTCTCTTGTGGGCACCCATGTGACATCCATCGACACGTCATCATCCTCACCTTCACCACCACTGACATTAGAGATCTCGGAGTAGGCAGCAACACCGAGGACCACCCTGCTTGGGCTGATCTGGGTACTGTCGTCAGACCGCTGGGTGGCGGCCGTTGCTACCTCCTCTTCCTTATCCGATGCCAAGAATGGCTGCGCATCGGTAAGGTATGGGAATGGATGGAAAAATAATTCCTCTGACTCGAGTGGAGGGGCTATGGTGGTGGTGGTGGTGTCTTTGGGGGTGCACACAGCAGAGAGTGAGGAGGGTGCAGATACAGAGGATGAGGCTCAGTATTTTGTGGGAGCAAGTATATCAAACCCCTTAATCAGTATTTTGTGGACGCAGGTATATCACACCAGTTGCAATTAGTTATTCCAATAGCGTTTGTCCCTCTATCTAGCTGCAGTATCTCAGCAGAACCGCACACAACTGCTGCACAATACAAATGCACTATAATGTACTTTCTATGTTAGAAGGTATATTATATGCATATCCCCTCAATCAGTTTTTTTTTTTTTTGGAGGGCAACAGGTATATCACACCAGTAGAAATTATTTGTTCCAATAGCGTTTTGCACTCTGTGTAGCTGCGGTATCGCAGCAGAACCGCACACAACTGCTGCACAATACAAATGCACTATAATATACTTTCTATGTTAGAAAGTATATTATAAGTATATTACTACCCTCAGTATGTTACACCTATCGATAGCACACCTATACCAGTCCTTAAAAGGACTTTTGTGGCCCTATTAGCTAGCGTTTGGTGTCCCTAAAAGTATGTCCCTGCTCCACACAGCAACCTCTCCCTACATTGGCAAAAAACAGAATGTAAAATGGCGGCCAGATCAAGTTTATTTATAGGGTAAGGGGTGTGTCCGTGTGCTGAAAAGTCTCAAATGGCTTTCCTGTCCCACTTGATGGATGTGTCATGGGTCAAAGTTTGGCGCTATGAAAAAAAAATGGAGCTTGCGAATATCGCCATATGTTCGCATGTTCAGGAAAATTAGTAAAGTTCGCCGTGAAATGACTGCCGGTCGAACCGCAAGGCCATCTCTAGTGGTAAGCACCAGAAACAACACAGACATCATTTGATCCAAACGGAAAACAGGTAGATCAAACCACGTGTTGCCAGTAATGTAGAAGGAGGAGAGCAGGTCTAGAAAAAGTAGTACAGAGTAATGTAGAAGGCAGAGAAAAGGTCTAGAACAAGGAGCATAGTGTAATCAATAAGGCTAAATATTGGTATAGAAGTAGGAACACTGGTTAATGTAGAAAGTGCAGGACAGGTCTAGAAGGGGTACTGAGTCATTTATAAGACTGAAGACAGATATGGAATGAGGGGCACCTAATGTTCAAAAATTTAGGAGGCAGAGGACAGTTCTAGAAGGAGGAGCAGAGAGTAATGTAGAAGGCAAGGGACAGGTGTAGAAACAAAAGCATGAAGTAATTGAGAAGGTGGCGCACAGGTCTAGAAGGAGGAGAACATAGTAATGTAGAATGCAGAGCACAGGACTAGGAGGAGCACAAAATGTTAATGTTTAGCTTTGGCAGCTAGCAGATCATTGGTGCCTTTGGTTAGGGCAGCTTCAGTTAAGTGATGAGGTCACAAGCCAGATTGTAGTTGGTCATAACTTGAATGGGATGAAAGGTGGGAGGATAATTCAAGGTGGACATGTTGTAGCAAGATGAGGTGATAGCTGGATAAGGAGGATAGGTCAAGGAAAGGCCTCCTAAGGATGGGTGGCAATAAAGTTTGCAATAGACTAGAGTTGGTAGTAGACTCTGTTGCTATTAGACTAGATTTGTAGCTTGAATAGAATTGATAGTAGGCTAGAGCTTGTGATAGAGCATAGTTGGTAGTCGACTAGATTTGAAAACTGACTTGAGTTGGTAGCAGACTTTGTTGCAGTAGACTACAGTTAGTATTAGACTTAAGTTATTAGTAGACTAGAGTTATGTTGGCCGTTAGACAGAAGTTGGTTGATGGTTAATGATCATTTTACAGACACCGCCATAACCTGTCCATATTGGCTGTTCCAATAGTTCAAATTGGTCACATATGTTCAATGAAACCAGACGGTGGACTTAAGGTCTTACTGTAGCTCGAACAGGCACTAGCTAGAATGGATCAGGAGCCATTGGCACAAACTTTACATTTTCTAAGGTTACATCCACCTTTATAAGATGTTTTCAAACATGGCCGACTTCATTTCAGACAATTATTGTCCGTCATTGCTCAGTTAAGATGTTATTTCGTTGTTGAATTTTACCCGCTGAATGATTGTTTTGGCTGAGACTATTTTGTGCGGCCACCTCTCGTGGTAGACACTGTTGGTAAAAGACCAGAGCTAGTGGAAGACTGGACTTGTTAATAGACTAGAGTTGGTAGGAGACTGAAGAGTAGACTAGTGTGTTGATGCTAGCACCATCCAGAAGCTTTATTCTATATTATTGTCTCAATCACTTACATCTTATTAAGCTTAAAGACCTCTCTCTTTAGTGATATGTATTCATCTAGACAGTTTGCGGAACATTTATGGCAAATCATATGAGTGTGAACACCAATCTCTGCAGATAGCAATGCTTGTTGATGAATGAGCCTAACACTTCACCATCATTAGTGGACTAGAAATTCTCGAGAAAACAGGAATGTATTAAAGAGGCACTAATTAGACCGGGTCGCCGATGAGAAATTACAGAAAGTGGCGTTACTAATTACATTCCTGTCCTACCGAGGCTTCCCTGCGCTCTAGTAAAAGCCATCTCAGCAATTCGTGTGGATGTTTTATTTATTAACTGCACTAATATCTGAATATTCAGCCAGCGGTGAGCACGAGGCCCCTCTCCATCCGGATGAGCATGGAATAACAATGTATTTTTCTTCCAGATTGAAATGTGAAGGTGAAAGGCTGTATGTGTTTTATCAGCTCATTGATCTCTCCTCTTCTAATAAATCCCTTATTGAATGCGCTATGTAATTGATTCAGGAGCTATACATTACAGATGGTGATGTGGTGTTCATTTATGTGAAATAGTTGCTAAACACTATGGTCTATCTATGGTCTATACTTATAATATGATAAATATTGCAGGTCAGGTACATAATGTGAGCGCTGAAGAACTTTCCTTTACACAATCCAAGCCTGGTTTAGAATGAAATCTTTTAACAGTCCAGCGTTATCATAACTTGGAAGTAAGAGCTTTGGGTTTAAGATCAAAGGCCCAAAAGAGAACCTGCAAGTTCTTCCATGAGAGCAAGGCCCAGCTAGAACAATCTTCATAAGGTTCCGTAGAAGACAGCTCCATTGACAATGGTTCCAGTTACACGTTTGATGTGTTTACTCTTCTCTGGTGGGTCAAAGGTTCTCCAGTCCTTAATGGTGAGACAAGGTGGTTCTTGATGAGGTCAGGTGATACTTCACTGGCTCAGAGTGTTGGAAACCTATTCCAAAAGGATGGAGATTTACTGGAGACTAGTTTCAGTCAAGAACTAGTGAGCATGACTTTTGTACCAATGCAGTCAATAATGCAATTACAAGCTGTAAATGGAGGCTAAAGGAGATGAATGGGTGATTGCAGGACTATGCCTTCACTTGGACATTTATAGGACATGCTGCTGCTACCGTAGATTTGACACTAGATTAGAATTGACTGGAGCCCATTGGCATAAAATTTTGATTTTCTAAGGTTTAATCCACTTTTATAAGATGTTTTTGAAGACGTTGCTGCTTTGCAGTAGAGAGATATGGAAGCTATTATGCAGAGAAAAACCCAGAACAGTTACTTGTATGGTTACAAACACCTCCATTTATTAAGATGATCCTAAGGTAACAATGTAGATGCTGCTCAGAGCCTATAAAGAGGTGAACTGCAAATTATAGACCAGCAAAAAACGATGAGTAACACTTTGGTGCAATGATGAATCTTTGCAATATTTTCCGAAAATCCGCGACTTGTATTTTGGATAAGGAATGGAGAATTTTAGAAATATGTACCTACCTACCATACCTCAGGTTAAATAAGAACCAAAGCCCAATGTTTCATAGTGCTATACTCACCAACAGGTATTAGACACAGCACTCCCCTTACTTTGCTTGGTTTGGACAGTGCCTTTTTGTTAGATCGTTCCTTCAAACAATCGATGACTACAAGATATCCAGGAAAGCTGTTGTGTACCTGCCAGCAAGGGAACTTGAAGCATTCTATGACACTCACTGAAGGTATTGGACTATCTGTATAAGGGCATGGCCACATGATCAGGTTTCCAGATGAAGTTCTGGGATCCAAATAAAAAAAAAGTTAAAAAGTTGTATCTGTCCTTTGTATTTTCTTTATTTTTATGATCTACTCCTGATTTTGGCTTCCAAAATTGCATCAGAAAACCTGACCATTTGGGAGTACCCTAATGCAGAGGTCTGTTGGGTCCTAGGGAGAGAGTTCTTATTTGTAGACTCCCTCACGGTTGTCAGTAGATGTCTTGAAGGATCCTTTTGTGTCTCTCAGTTTCTAAGCCAACATCCCCTTCCCCCTGAAGAAAACCTACATAGATTTTGAACGTGTTATTTTGAAGCCACTTGCTATTTCTCTATACTTAAAAGGGTTTTTCCGAGATTCTTTCAACTGATGACCTATCCTCGGGATAGGTCATCAGTATCCGATCAGCTGTTTTGAGAAGGCACCAGCGCTTCCGTGGGTGTCAGTCTTCTCCATGTTGGGGTCCCGGGTCCCCTACCGATCAGATATCTAGAGGATAGATCATCAGTATTAACATCTCAGAAAATTTCTTTAAATTACATTAAACACTGTCACATTGTGATAGGTCTCAGGGGTCACCGTTTATCCTTGTGGAGACCACCAGCTTGCGCAGGAAGTCTTAAAGGCAATGATCCATGGGAAAGGGTTTGCTAATTAGCCCTTTCTTTCTGATGCCACCTAATGTTCAACCCATAAGAGAGTCTTGAGACATGACTATGGATTTCAGTCAAGATAGAGTTTCCGCCAAAAGCAAGAGATACCCATAGACAGTTGTTATGGTGCTATCATTCCTCATAGGTACCAGTTGGCTGGAGGAGAAGCAGTTGACATAGTTTTTTTGGGGGGACACTGCTTGTCCTCTCAAACCCCCTGGTATTATACCCTGAAGTCCATTACAGAGCAACATGACATGTTGTTCTTGCATACGCGACCACTAAGGCCATTGATAAACTGTAATGGTCTCACAATGGGCCCTTGTCATGACCAGTCCAGTGTGGACCACCGAGATCTGCGTTGCTGGAAAGAAGGGAATCTGGAAAAATTACACACTGCAGCCAGCCATACGTTTTTCTTTTTTTATATAAGGCAGGTCAATCCCTTTAATGGTAAGCTCTAGGCCGTTCATGGTTTCTGTTATCATATATCTAATGTTATAAAGTGTCCACTCACTATAATGGGGTTAAGTTTAACTTTGCTGACATAAAGTGTGTGTTTACTGCTCTTGATAATAAGAACCACAGGAAGCTGGCTCACAGGCTTGTGTAATTTCTGGAACAAAGGCCTAGTTAGTCCCACCAGTCAACCATTGTACCTTCACGCAGAACGGACTCTTCTTGTGGACGCCACATGTTGAGATCCAATCGATAATAAATTGGCTGAATCTGGAAAATGAAGCCTCCTCAGCCTCAATCTTTTCATGTTTTCAAACCTTACAATAAAAATTAACCCAAACAGCGGAGATTTTTTTTTTTCCTTTGTACTGAAGCTGTCATGGATCCTGTGCTCCTGTTTCAGCAGAAGCATATACTGAGAGGCTATACTGAAGCTGAGTTGACTATCACTAAAAAGTCTCTCTCCGTTTGCTCCTGTGGCAGTCAAGAAGTGATGGGTATTTAGGGTCCTGTTTAATTTCTGAAAGAGGTTCTGCAGAAGCTGAGAAGCATATATTATATACCCATCATCCATAGAATTATAACAACCTGCCCATTGTTATGTAGATCTCCCTCGTGCCACAAAATCAGCAATAGCCAGTTAAGGCAAAAGTGTCCTGTGGTGTTAAGCACCAAGAAACATACAAGACCGTGAACTGTTTTTCATACTTTTCAAACCGTTCCTGGAAAGTTTTTGTGGTGTGGCCGGGCATTATTCTGCTGATTGAGGACACTGCAATTAGGGGGCACCTCTGCGATAAAAGGTGACACTTGTCTGTACTGTAGGTGACACATCCACCTGATGCCAGAACCCAAGGTTTCCAGAAGAACATTGCCCAGAGCATCACACTGCCTGGCTTGAGTTCTTCCAGTAATGCACCCGGTGCCATCTCTTCTCCAGGCAAGTGATGCATATGCAGTGACCAGGAACAGGTACGCTGACGCCACTTAATGCAGTGGCCGGATCAGGTGGATCATTTTTCCTGTATTTATCGTGACGCCAATTGCAGCGTGTGCAGGGTACTACCTCAAGGCCCTTCCAAGGTGTTATAATGCACGTCCCAGTTTAGGAATGCCAGAGTGGTGTAATGGTCTAGAATGTCTCTATAGCTTGATGTTAGTTGTGTCACCGTGTCTCCTACCTGGGTACGGCCGGACTCCTGGCTCCTGGCTCACTTGCAATAAATTTGAGTGTAGTGATAGTAGGAGTAATAGAGGAATTTTGCAGAAGAAATTATGTCCAGACCTTTAGATGAAGTTCAAACGTTTCTTTACTTGAAATAACTTGCATCCAAGCAGTACACAGCTTTGGTCTCTTGGTCCCAGCAGGTTTTGGCAATCATTGGCAGAAATGAGTGCTTCTGCTTTAAATGTGGAGTTTGCAGGATACGTCGTCTGCTTGGTAGCTCTGTAACTATGGCAGGATTAGATTCTGTACTTATCTGGTACTTCTGCTGTGTGGGGACAGACTAGCTGAGGAGGAAATAGTTTCTCCTTGGTCTTTGGGCTTATCTCACAGATGGATTCTCAGGGTATGCTTTCTTCCTGGAACTCTGGAGGTTGTCTGTAGTTTCTGCTTTTCTCATCCAGCTGAGCTGAAGGTGCTCTAGCTGGGTATATGGCCAAGACTAACACACAGCCTTCCCCAACAGGGGTGCTGGTACACTGACTCTAACTTCCTTTTCCACCCATGCGGCAGGATGTGGGACCAGCCTACCTCTCCACACAGGGGCCAAGCTGAAATAATCCATTCCAGCTCAGATGCACTAAACACTAAGCTGTACCTGCCAATGGGTTGCTGCAACCTACTGGTAACCAGGCTAATTACGTGAACAATTGCATTTAACATGGTTTTGTATGCACATTTATGGAGGACATAATGTAAATTACATCTGATGACAGTATAAAGGCTCTCAGGAGATAGTAGCGGGGTAGAGGCGTGTAGTAACACAACTCTGGGGTGTTACACATATGCCCCCTGCTATCTACATGATGTTACCTGATTCATCAGACCAGGCCGTCTTCTTCCCCTTAGTTCTCCTGGTGCCATCACTTCTCCAGGTAAGTGATGCCCACCCCTGGCTGTCCATGTGATGTAACCTGATTCATCAGACCAGGCCGTCTTCTTTTCATAGTGCACCTGGTATCATCTCTTCCCCAGGTAAGGGACTCACACACACCTGGCCATCCACTTGATGTAATGTGATTTATCAGACCAGGCCGTCTTCTTCCATTGCTCCGTCCACCAATCCTGATGTTCACATGCCCATGGTAGGTGCCTTCAGCAGTGGTCAGGGGTCATCATGAGCGCTCTGACCAGTCTGTGGATACACCACCCCATACACATCAAAATGTGATGTCATGTGTGCCCTGACACCTTTATTTTGTTGCCATCAAGAATGTTGTTAGCAATCTGCTCTACAATAATTCTTCTGTGCCATCAGACCAGGCAGGCTAGTCTTCACTCCAGACACATCAATGGCCATGGCCCTGTCGCTGGTTCACTGGTTGTCCTTCTTTAGACCACTTTTGGTAGGCACTACATACCACAAGAACTGCTTTTTTGGAGATGGTCTGTCATCTGGTCATCACAATTTGGCCCTTGCTACTCAGATCTTCACACTTGCCTATTTTTCCTGTTTCTAACACATCAACTTCATGACCCAACTATTCACTTCACCTGGCGGTGGCTTTGATGTTGTGGCTGATCGGTGTGGTACATTATCGCACACATTGCGGTTCTCAGAGTCTATTATTCCAAGGAGAAACATCATGAAAGAATTTGTAATTCTCGTCTATAAAGCTGGTGTTGCTTTGGTAGCACAGAAAGGGTTATTCGCTTCGTCTGCATTTCGTCTGATCATCTTTCCATTGATCTAGAACATAACATTTCATGTTCCGCTTTAGACTCAGCAAATCCCTGATGCTAAGTACATAAAGAAATTCTTTTTAGCCATTTTGCAGCAGTTGTGCTGACAGGCGCCCGCCGCCCCCGTCCTCCTGATACTTCCCCAGGACTCTTTCTGTCCACGAAGCAGGGAGCTCTGCCCAGAAGCAATTACAGCCTGGAAATGGGTGTTTCTGAAAGGGGAGAAATTGCTTTGGACGGGGGATTTCTGGTGCGCCATTATTTTGGTGCACAATGCAGGGTCCTGGGAGGCTTCTGTCTCAGCCCTTCAATCGCTCTTTTTGTGATATTGAAAGTGCACAGGAAGATTTCGGCACCACGGAGAGCGGCACATTCGCCCCGGTCACATCGCTCCTTGCTCTACATTCAGCGTTTGCCAAATTGCGCATTTATCCACTTACACAAGATCCCCTCTCAATACTGATGCAGAAAGTTGTAGCTGCTCTCTTAAAGGGAATTTCTGGGAATATGTGAATTTTTCTTTCTGTTAAAGGCATGACTTTGTAGCCTTCATGAACTGAGGGGATGACCCTGTAGGAACTAATTATAATGTATACTGCCCCCCCCCCCCCCCACAAGATCCTACGTACAAAACCCAGCAGTTGCATTCGCAAATATAGCTAATTTTTTTATTTGACACTTAAAGGGATTGTCCCATCTGACACATTTATGACCGGAGAGTCCCATCAAGGGATTGTTCCATCTGGCCCCACTGTGAATGGAGAGCATGCACATGCACAGCATCCTCTCTATTAAATGCTATAGGACTTCAAAAAAACTAACAAGATAGGTTATTTTCGGTTGAGTTGGAGAGCGCCCTGCCCCACCCTCCATTTACCACTATAGTCGTGCATGCACAGTGTGTGCTCCATTCACTTCGGGACCCTGTTGAGATAAGAGTGGCTCCCACACCTATTGGACATCCATGGCAAACCCAATCAATATGACATAAATGTCCCAGATGGGAATACACTTTTATTGCTTTAAAGGCTATGGGCACTTTAGGGGCAATTCATTTTTTTTATGGTTGCTCATTTTACTCATTTTGGGCTAAATTGTTTTCAATGGGTCTTTACTTAAAAAAATCTGCAGTTTTTGTGATATGTGCAGTTAAAAATCTGTCTTTTTGCAGACTGTCCCTCCTGAGTTTCATCAGCTGAGGCTGAAGCCTTATCTCTGGTCTCCTGATCTCATAAACACTCATTATAGCTAAACTGATGAGAATATGACAAATAAGTGATTAAAAGGTCAGGAGTAGGGTTGAGCGAACTCGAACTGTAAAGTTCGGGTTCATACCGAACTTTAGGATTTGGGGCCCCGGACCCGAACCCGAACATTTCCGTAAAAGTTCGGGTTCAGTGTTTGGCGCTTTCTTGGCGCTTTTTGAAAGGCTGCAGATCAGCCAATCAACAAGCGTCATACTACTTGCCCCAAGAGGCCATCACAGCCATGCCTACTAATGTCATGGCTGTGATTGGCCAGTGCACCATGTGACCCAGCCTCTATATAAGCTTGGGTCACGTATCGCTGCACGTCACTCTGCTGTTACTAGTGTAGACAGAGGATGCTGCTGGACTTGTGATTTCAGGGAGAGAATAGGAAAGAATCTAACTCAGCGATCTACAGACAAATAGTTGTGTGGGTGCAGGGCACTATCGTTTTACCCTGCCCTGAGCTCATTGACCAAAAATACGAACTTTTAGAATTCTGTTAGTTAGGTGGGTGGCGGCGGCGGCCATGTTATGCATGCTCAGTGCACCAGCACTGCATCTGAGCTTTTGGGACATTGCAAATCACCATTTTTTGGGGGAAAACTACAACATCTGGATTAGTCAGTGTGCAATTTAAGGTAGAAATACACCCATCATTTTCTGGGGTTTGAAAAACACACTCGTTTGACAAAAAACACTATTTTCAGGCCTTGCAGCATCAAAATGTGTGAAATTACAGGCTTATATATTGCTGTCAAATTCAGTTTTTAACCTCTTCAGGACACAGGCCCTTATGTCCTGGTACTTAAGAACACAGGGCGTAGCGTGCGGTGATCGGAAGCCGGTGCCTGCTCAAATCATTGAGCAGGCACCTCGGCTAAATGCCCGGGGGGGGGGGGGGGGTCCCCTGCGGTTTGCGGCTGTTACCTATTGCGGTGGCGGGCTGTTCCATCGGGTCCCCATGCGGCTGTAGGGGGGACCTGATGGCATGGAAGGCAGCGCGATGTCTAAGGAAGGCATCGCGCTGCCTTCTGGTGAAGAGCCTGTGAGATCCAGCCCCCTGGATCTCACAGGCCGGAAGCTGTATGAGTAATACACACAGTATTACTCATACAGCCAATGCATTCCAATACAGAAGTATTGGAATGCATTGTAAAGGATTAGACCCCCAAAAGTTCAAGTCCCAAAGTGGGACGAAAAATGAAGTGAAAAAAAAAGTTTAAAAAATAAAGTTTTCCCCCAAAAAATTAAAAGTTTCCAATAAAAATAAACAAAAACTTCATTTTCCCCAAATAAAGTTAAAAAAAATTGGTAAAAAATAGGGGGGGAGGGAGAAAGTATACATATTAGGTATCGCCGCGTCCGTATCGACCGGCTCTATAAACATATCACATGAACTAACCCCTCAGATGAACACCGTGAAAAATAAAAATTAAAAACTGTGCTAAATAAACCATTTTTTTGTCACCTTACATCACAAAAAGTACAACAGCAAGCGATCAAAAAGGCGTTTGCCCACCAAAATAGGACTAATCTAACCGTCACCTCATCCCGCAAAAAATGAGCCCCTATCTGAGACAATCGCTCAAAAAATAAAAAAAACTATGGCTCAGAATATGGAGACACTAAAACATCTTTTTTTTGTTTTAAAAAAGCTGTTATTGTGTAAAACTTACATAAATAAAAAAAGTATACATATTAGGTATCGCCGCGTCCGTATCGACCGTCTCTATAAAAATATCACATGACCTAACCCCTCAGATGAACACCGTAAACAATTTAAAATAAAAACTGTGCTAAATAAACCATTTTTTTGTCACCTTACATCACAAAAAGTGTAATAGCAAGCGATCAAAAAGTCACACGCACCCCAAAATAGTGCCAATAAAACCATCATCTCATCCCGCAAAAATCATACCCTACCCAAAGTAATCGCCAAAAAACTGAAAAAATTATGGCTCTAAGACTATGGAAACACTAAAACATGATTTTTTTTGCTTCAAAAATGAAATCATTGTGTAAAACTTACATAAATAAATAAAAAGTATACATATTAGGTATCGCCGCATCCGTGACAACCTGGTCTATAAAATTACCACATTATCTAACCTTTCAGATGAATGTTGTAAATAACAAAAAATAAAAACGGTGCCAAAACAGCTATTTCTTGTTATCTTGCCTCACAAAAAGTGTAATATAGAGCAACCAAAAATCATATGTACCCTAAACTAGTACCAACAAAACTTCCACCCTATCCCGTAGTTTCTAAAATGGGGTCACTTTTTTGGAGTTTCTACTCTAGGGGTGCATCAGGGGGGCTTCAAATGGGACATGGTGTAAAAAAAAAACAGTCCAGCAAAATTTGCCTTCCAAAAACCGTATGGCATTCCATTCTTTCTGCGCCCTGCCGTGTGCCCGTACAGCGGTTTACGACCACATATGGGGTGTTTCTGTAAACTACAGAATCAGGGCCATAAATATTGAGTTTTGTTTGGCTGTTAATCCCTGCTTTGTTACTGGAGAAAATGGATTAAAATTGAAAATTTGCCCAAAAATTTAAATTCTGAAATTTCATCTCCATTTGCCAATAACTCTTGTGGAACACCTAAAGGGTTAACGACGTTTGTAAAATCAGTTATGAATACCTTAAGGGGTGTAGTTTCTTAGATGGGGTCACTTTTATGGAGTTTCTACTCTAGGGGTGCATCAGGGGGGCTTCAAATTGGACATGGTGTCAAAAAAAAACAGTCCAGCAAAACCTGCCTTCCAAAAACCGTATGGCATTCCTTTTCTTCTGCGCCCTGCCGTGTGCCCGTACAGCGGTTTACGACCACATATGGGGTGTTTCTGTAAACTACAGAATTAGAGCCATAAATATTGAGTTTGGTTTGGCTGTTAACCCTTGCTTTGTAACTGAAAAAAAATTATTAAAATGGAAAATCTGCCAAAAAAGTGAAATTTTGAAATATTTTCCATTAATTTTTGTGGAACACCTAAAGGGTTAACAAAGTTAGTAAAATCAGTTTTGAATACCTTGAGGGTGTAGTTTCTAGAATGGGGTAATTTTTGGGTGGTTTCTATTATGTAAGCCTCGCAAAGTGATTTCAGACCTGAACTGGTCCCTAAAAATTGGGTTTTTGAAAAGATTTGCTTCTAAACTTCTAAGCCTTATAACATCCCCAAAAAATAAAATATCATTCCCAAAATGATCCAAACATGAAGTAGACAGTCTTTCACCTCACTCTCTTGCAAATCAACCAAGCAGTCTGAGCCCCAAGTCATGCAGCAGTCTCTTCTGCTTTTTGATGACTCTGTTAGTAGGGTTTCCCAGGGCCATCAACCTAGCCCTGCCCCAGAAGTGTTAGACATTGAGTGCACCGATGCCCAACCACTTATTTTTCAAGATGAGTACATGGGAGGACCATCGGATGATGACGAAACACAGGTGCCAACTGCTGGGCTTTCGAAAGTGTGCAGACCGACAAGGAAGTCAGGGGTGAAGACTGGGTGGACGATGATGTGGAGGACGATGAGGTCCTCGACCCCACATGGAATCAAGGTCATGCGAGTGACCGATGTAGTTCGGAGGTAGAGGCGGTGGTCGCACAAAGCCACCAGCACAGCAGAAGAGGGAGCAGGGTGCAAAAGCGGAGCGGCCGTCCCCTAGACAGTACGCCTGCTACTGCCCACCGCAGCAAGGGACCGAGCACACCAAAGCCAGCGCCAAGGAGTTCACTGGCGTTGCAGTTCTTCAGACAATGTGCTGACGACAAGACACGAGTGGTTTGCACGCTGTGCAATCAGAGCCTGAAGCGAGGCATAAACGTTCTCAACCTGAGCACAACCTGCATGACCAGGCATTTAAGTGCAAAGCATGAGCTGCAGATGAAAAACCAAGAAAGGTCTCTGGCTCCTCCTGCTTCCTCTTCTGCTGCAGTCGCGGCCTCTTCATCCACCTCTGGAGTGACAGTGCCATCTGGCACCCCACAAACAGTGGATCTGCCAGCAACACCACCACCTGGGTCACCAAGCATCTCCACAATGTCACATGGAAGCGTTCAGCTCTTCATATCCCAAACGCTGGAGAGGAAGAGGAAGTGCCCCCCTACCCACCCGCGATCCCTAGCCCTGAATGCCAGCATTTCTAAATTACTTGCCTATGAAATGCTGTCATTCCGTCTGGTGGAGACGGATAGTTTTAAAGGCCTTATGGCGGTGGCTGTTCCATAGTACGTCGTGCCCAGCCGCCACTACTTTTCAAGGTGAGCCATCCCTTCCCTGCACAACCAAGTAGGGGACAAAATCAAGTGTGCACTGCGCAACGCCATCTGTGGCAAGGTGCACCTGACTACGGATACGTGGACCAGTAAGCCCGGTCAGGGCCGCTATATCTCCATAACAGCACACTGGGTAAATGCAGTGGCGGCTGGGCCTGAGGTGGATAGCAGTTTGGCGCATGTCCTTCCACCACTGAGGATTGCAGGGCGCTTCAGTTTGCCTCCTGTTGCTTCCTCCTCCTACTCTGCTTCCTCATCCTCTACCGGCTCCTCATCCGGTCAGCGTAACACCTTCACCACCAACTTCAGCACAGCCAGGGGTAAACGACAGCAGGCAGTTTTAAAACTTATCTGTTTGGGGGACAAACCCCACACCGCGCAGGAGCTGTGGACGGGCCTTGAACAACAGACCGATGAGTGGTTGGTGCCAGTCAGCCTCAAGCCCGGCCTGGTGGTGTGCGATAATGGGCGAAATCTCGTAGCAGCTCTGGGACTAGCCGGTTTGACGCACATCCCTTGCCTAGCGCATGTGCTGAATTTGGTGGTGCAGAGATTCCTTAAAAATGACCTCGACATGTCAGAGCTGCTGCATAAAGTGCGGGCCGTCTGTGCGCGCTTTCGGCGTTCTCACCCTGCTGCTGCTCGCCTGTCAGTGCTGCGGCCTTCCCGCTCACCGCCTCATATGCGACGTGCCCACAAGGTGGAACTCCACCTTGCACATGCTGGACAGACTGTGCGAGCAGCAGCAGGCCATAGTGGAGTTTCAGCTGCAGCACGCACGGGTGAGTCGCTCGGCGGAACAGCACCACTTCACCACCAATGACTGGGCCTCCATGCGAGACCTGTGTTCCTTGTTGCGCTGTTTCGAGTACTCCACCAACATGGCCAGTGCAGTTCTCAGCGTTACTATCCCACTTCTATGCCTCCTTGAAAAAACGCTCCTGGCGATGATGGAAGAGGATGTAGCACAGGAGGAGGAGGAAGAGGGATCATTTCGTAGGGTTTCTGGCCAGTCATTCCCAAGTGGCTCTGAGGGTGGGTTCCTGCACCCACGAACCCAAGGTACACAATTGTTCAGCCAGGGCTCAGTTCTGGAGGATGAGGAGGTGGAGGATGAGGAGGAGGACATGGAGGAGGAGGAACCGAGACTAGCTCATGGCCATCACTGGTGCGTGGCTGGGGGGGATACAGAGGACACACCTCCCACAGAGGACAGCTTTTCATTGCCTCTGGGCAGGTTGACACACATGAGCGATTACATGCTGCAGTGTCTCCGCACATTCTAACTTGTGCTGATCACTGGATGGCCACGCTGCTGGATCCCCGTTACAAGGACAACGTACCGTCCTTAATTCCATCACTGGAGCGTGATCGTAAGATGTGCGAGTACAAGCGCATGGGGAGTGGAAGCGCAAGGCGAAGGCAGAGGACGAGGAAGAGGTCGCCAAGGCAGGGTTAGCATGGCCGACATGTGGAAAAACTTTGTCAGCACGCCACAACAACCAGCACCACCAGCTGATATGGAACGTCTTAGCAGGAGGCAGCATTTCACCAACATGGTGGAGCAGTATGTGTGCACACGCCTACACGTACTGACTGATGGTTCTGCCCCCTTCAACTTCTGGGTCTCCAAATTGTCCACATGGCCTGAGCTTGCCCTTTACGCCTTGGTGGTGCTGGCCTGCCCTGCAGCCGGTGTACTCTCTGACCGTGTGTTTAGCACGGCAGGGGGCGTCATCACAGACAAGCGCAGCCGTCTGTCCACAGCCAACCTGGACAAGCTCACGTTTATTAAAATGAACCCGGCATGGATCCCTCAGGACTTGTCCGTACCTTGTGCAGATTAGACATTTATACCACCATCAAACATACATTCTTGTACTTAAGTCAAGTGCAATGATTCTTTGTTTTCTTCTTTTTTATTTGTCCCAATATTTTGGAGGCTACCTACCCCAATAAAAAAAATAAAAAAACATTGTTGGCTACCTCCTCCTCCATTGCTGCCTCCACCTACAACACCACATTCACCGCCTCCTCAACCTCCGACTCCATATCCACCTCCTTCTCTGAGTTGCAGGTTAATAATTTGTAATTTTTAGTTATTTTATTTTATTTTCAGTTATTTCCCTATCCACATTTGTTTGCACAGCAGTTGCCATGCTCTTAAGCACATTTTACTGCCTTTTACATCCCTCTAGCCTTTTCAAGGACTATTTTAGAGCCATTTAAATGCAAAAAAGTGCCAATTTTAGTGCCCTAAATTGAAAGAATACTTACTTTCAATTGTCGGGTGACATTTTACCATTTTTGGCGCATACAAACCCCTGCTGTGCCTGGGTGACAGGGGCCTAAATCTCTCAAAATCCTCTGTTCTATTGCTGGGTGACATAAACCCCCTTTTGCCGTGAATGAACCCCTGCTCTGCATTGCTGACAGGGAACTAAATTTAGTGAAAACATCTGTTACTGATCGGAAGATGCGCGACTACAAGCGCACGCTGCTGATGACATTCCCACCTGACAGCGGGGGCACAGTGGAAGCACAAGGCGAAGGCAGAGGAGGAGGAAGAGGTCGCCAATGCAGCTGGGGCACCGCCAGCACCTGAGAAGGCAGGGTTAGCATGGCCCGAATGTGGAAAAGCTTTGTCAGCCTTGGAGGTGCTGACCTGCCCTGCAGCCAGTGTATAGTGTGAACGTGTGTTTAGCACGGCAGAGAGCATTATCACAGGCCGCAGCCAATGTGGACAAGCTTACGTTTATTAAAATGAACCAGGCATGGATCCCACAGGACTTGTCCGTACCTTGTGCAGAATAGACATTTATACCAGCCTCAACCATCCATTCTTGTACTCAAGTGCACTTATTCTTTGTTTTATTTTGTTATATGTCCCAATATTTTGGGGGATACCCCAATTTAAAAATAAAAAATAACACAAATCAGTGTTGGCTACCTATTCCTCCTTCACCGCCGCTTCCACCTACACCGCCACGTCAACCTACACCGCCACATCCACCCATCCACCTCCTCAACCTCCTACTCCTAGATCCAGATTGTTATTTTAAATTTTTCTGTATTTTATGTTATTTTAAGTCATTTCCCTATCCACATTTGTTTGCAGAACAGTTGTCATGCTCTTAAGCACATTTTGATGCCTTTTGCAGCCCTCTAGCCCCTTCCAGGACTATTTTAGAGCCATTTTAGTGACCAAAAGTTCGGGTCCCCATTGACTTCAATAGGGTTCGGGTTCAGGGTCAAATTCGGGTCCCGAACACAAACTTTTTTTTCAAGTTCGGCCGAACCTGCCGAACCCGAACATCCAGGTGTCCGCTCAACTTTAGTCAGAAGACCTGAGATAAGGCTTCAGACTCAGCTGATGAAACTCAGGAGGGACAGTCTGCGAGTAGACTGATTTTTAACTACACATATCACAAAAACTGCAGAAAGTTTTTAATAAAGACATATTGAAAAAAGATTTTTAGTCCAAAATGAGTAATCATAAAAAAATTGCCTCGAATGTGTCCATAGCCGTTATCTATACAGTGGCGAAAAACTTTAACTTATATTTTTCAACAGATTTAGTTGTATTATGTATCCATTTAAAGTTTGCCACAACAGAGTATTTGACCCTTTAAGAGTCAAATTTACATTTGCTACATGCAAAGTGATTCCACATGTAACAGTGGTGCCACATCAAACAGTGATGTCACATCTAGCAGTGATGCCACATCAAACAGTGATGCCACATCAAACAGTGATGTCACATCTAGCAGTGATGCCACATCAAACAGTGATGTCACATCTAGCAGTGATGTCACATCTAGCAGTGATGTCACATCTAGCAGTGATGCCATATCTAACAGTGATGCAACATCAGTGATGCCACATCAAACAGTGATGTCACATCTAACAGTGATGTCACATCTAGCAGTGATGCCATATCTAACAGTGATGCCACATCTAACAGTGACGCCACATCTAACATTGATATCACATCTATCAGTGATGCCACATCAAACAAACAGTGACGCCACATCGAACAGTGATGCCACATCTAACAGTGATGCTACATTAATCAGTGATACCACATCTAGCAGTGATGCTACATTAATCAGTGATACCACATCAAACGGTGATGCCCCATCTAGCAGTGATGCCACATCAAACAGTGCTGCCACATCTAAAAGTGATACCACATCTAACAGTGATGCCACATCTTGCACAGTGATGCCACATCTAACAGTGATGTCACATTTAGCAGTGATGCCACATCAGTGATGCCACATCGAACAGTGATGCCACATCTAACAGTGATGCCGCATCTAGCTGTGCTGTTCGGTGCTGCAGTCATATGACTAGGTCACATGACTGCAGGATGTGGTGTCTATTGGAAAACTTGTCAATCACAACCCATTCTTTACATGCCAGTACAAATCTTGCAACACATGGGGAATGGAAAGAAAGAAGCAACCTTTTAAATAATTTTTATTTAAAAAAGCCATCTTTAAGACTATTGTCACAGACAACCACTTTTAACGCTCTATTTAAACCCTTCTGTCAAATATTTCCTGATGTATATCCTGATATATGTGGCACGAGATGACCGGTTCTGAAAAAAAAAAAAAAAACATGACTTGTGATACTCTTTCTGGAGATGTTTATTCGTGTCTCTATGTGGCCACCCAGTGGTTCTGATGTGAATTGCAGGCTGTCAAAGGTTTTACTAGCATGTAATGACATTGTGTTGAATTTGTATAGTAAGAAATTGAAGTCCTTAAAGGAAGCCTTTTATTCTGCCTGGTTCTGCACCTGCAAGTGTCCAGGAGTCGGAGCTTCCCTCTGAAGTGCTCTCTGCATTGAGCTGCATCACAGCCCCTCCCCTCTGCTCTGAATGACAGCTGTAGCACCCAATCAGGAGACCACCGCAGCTGTCCTTCAGCGCAGAACGAAGAGGCTGTGAAGCAGCTCAGTTCACTTCACCGTGAAGCCCCACCTTCTGGGCACTTGCAGGAGCAGAATAAAATTTCATATTCACACTACTCCTGACGGAAAGCTCCATAAAGGTATATTTCTACAGTTTTCTCCAGCCCCTACCTAGTGCCGTCAGCAGTTTAGCATGGTCAAAACTGCTGACGGATTCCTTTTTTGCCAAATATGTCAAGTCAAAGGGTGTACACCCCTCTGTAACTGCAGCCGGTCCCACACAACGGAGTGACACTGAGAGTCATGGGCGTTGAATGAGACCATGTTTTTTTTTTTGTCTGCGGGCTCCCGACAACTGGGATATAATGCGCTCGGAGTCATGGCACCCATAGTGAATTATTAAGGAGCCGGGAGTAATGCGGTAGCATTTTCTCACGTCACAAATCAGTCGGTGAAGGAGATAAATTAAGATTAGAAGATGTCTGCCTGGCGACCTGCTTTCTGCCCCTTCACAGAAAGCCAAGTCGCTACTTCATGTAAGATAATGCTTCCCATTTTGTTATATTGCTTTTAAATTGAAATAGATTGGAAGCCATTACAATTCAATTTACTGGACTAGCTCCTTCTCAAGGAGATGGAGAAGGATAAAGGGAGCGGAGGGATTCTGGAGAGATGCGGCGCTGGGATAAGCGGCATGTTCTCAGTGCAGCACTCATACATATGAAGTTTTCTTTCTACGCCTTCGATAAAATGCTGCGGGGTTATTGTGTCATTTCTCTCCATGTCACCGCTCCCAGCGGACAAGTCCGATTTAATTTTACAGCAGAAATATCCCTCTGATGGTGATCTTGACAAGTAGAGCCCAGAGCTCATGTCCAGTACAGTATTCCCTTAAAGGGTTTTTTCCAAGACTTCTATACTGATGACCAATCCTCAGGATAGGTCATCAGTATCTGATGGGTGGGGGACCTCCGCCAATCATTTGCACTTCTCCAACTTTCCCTAGGCCACATGACGTCACTTTCATCAGTCACATGGCCTAGGCACAGCTCAGCCCCATTGAAGTTAATGGGGCTGAGCTGCAATACCAAGCACAGCCACTTTGCAATTTATGGCGCTGTTCTTGGTGAACTAAAAGTAGGCCGGTGCCTTCTCGAACAGCTGGTTGGCGGGGGTCCCACCTCTGGATAGGTCATCAGTTAAAAAAATCTCAGAAAATCCCTTTAAATAAATCTGTATATTGTGATCAACAGAGGTGACCTTCCTTACCCTTCCTCTCTGCTCAATGTATCCTGAGATGTGTGGTGAAAAGATGAGTTGAGGTGTCTATCCTGTAAGTTAAGGTGTCTATGCGTGTCCACCCAGTGGTCGTCATGTGAACTGCAGCCTTTGAAGGGTTTTGCTACCTTGTTGCAATTTTTGAGGTTGGGCAAATTCTTGCAAAGATGAGGTTGGGCCCATCTGTTCACTATGTACCATACACCAGGATCTAGCTATAGGAGGTAGCGATTGCACTTGGGCGCTTTTGATTGAGAAGGTCCAAAGGCTGCTGTACAGCATAATAAGACTCCAGTATCATACATAGCCAACCAAAAAGTGAATCGGCACTCCACCTTCTACACATTTACAAGACAGCCGAGGGGCCAAAGACAAGCCCATGGGCGGCTAGTCAGATGTATGGGTGGTGTTCAGTTGATGAATGTCACATCACAGGCAGCACAGAAATAGGTTCAGCATACTTGATTTATAGCTTCATTTTTAATCAATCCATATCTAGAAGGAATACACAGCGAGGAGGTAATAGTGGGGCTCCTTCCCTGCATTTTCTCCTTAGTACTTGATAGGTGGGGCCCCCCTGATTTTGAATTAGGGCCCAAAAACAAATACTGTAGACAGTCCTGTGATCTTACGCACTCCATACAAGAGTTATATCTCAGGAACCTGTAGGCTTAGAACATTTTGCTCCTAAAATCCCTTTCATATCTGGAGGCAATCCCTTTACCCCGCTTTGTTAACAACCTCAATTCTCACCTTTAATTCAAGTACGAGATGTATTGAGTGACTCTGCTCCTCTTTTTAGGAGATCACTCATAGAGGCTGGAAGACATATTACATTGCCATTAATAGACCTCTTAGACCCCGATTTAAATTTGCCACAAGGTTGGCAACTCCACCCTCAACTTAGACCCCTCTTTCCTTTACAATTATTTCACATCCAACAGCATGTTAGACGACTTTCCATAATACACCAGGATCAGAAGATGGAACATACACAGGCTCGGACTGGCTGTACTCCGCCATCTCCGGCGACTCTATAGAGAATGGATGGAGAGGCAGGGTATATGCTCGACCTGCCACTTAGTCATGAAGGGGGATCAGCATTCAGACCCCCACGGATCACTTAGTTATCCACGATCCTGTGGACACAGGCCCTTTAACAGGCGAGCATTTCTATTTTAGTTTGACACATATTTTGGACCAAATTTTTAATTTAAATTTAATTTTATTTATTTTTTACACCCAAAGAAAACCTTTAAGGATAGGGAATGTGAAAAGGTGAAACAGCTATGACACGACAGGTGATAAGTGTCTGATTGGTGGGTGTCTGACTGCTGGGACCCCGATGATCAAAGGAACGTGGTCTTAACCACTTCAGCCCCCAGTGCTTAAACACCCTGAAAGACCAGGCCACTTTTTACACTTCTGACCTACACTACTTTCACCATTTATTGCTCGGTCATGCAACTTACCACCCAAATGAATTTTACCTCCTTTTCTTCTCACTAATAGAGCTTTCATTTGGTGGTATTTCTTTGCTGCTGACATTTTTACTTTTTTTGTTATTAATCGAAATTTAACGATTTTTTTTGCAAAAAAATGACATTTTTCACTTTCAGTTGTCAAATTTTGCAAAAAAAACTACATCCATATATAAATTTTGCTCTAAATTTATTGTTCTACATGTCTTTGATAAAAAAAAATGTTTGGGTAAAAAAAAATGGTTTGGGTAAAAGTTATAGCGTTTACAAACTATGGTACAAAAATGTGAATTTCCGCTTTTTGAAGCAGCTCTGACTTTCTGAGCACCTGTCATGTTTCCTGAGGTTCTACAATGCCCAGACAGTACAAACACCCCACAAATGACCCCATTTCGGAAAGTACACACCCTAAGGTATTCGCTGATGGGCATAGTGAGTTCATAGAACTTTTTATTTTTTGTCACAAGTTAGCAGAAAATGATGATTTTTTTTTTTTTTTTTTTTCTTACAAAGTCTCATATTCCACTAACTTGTGACAAAAAATAAAAAGTTCTATGAACTCACTATGCCCATCAGCGAATACCTTGGGGTCTCTTCTTTCCAAAATGGGGTCACTTGTGGGGTAGTTCTACTGCCCTGGCATTCTAGGGGCCCAAATGTGTGGTAAGGAGTTTGAAATCAAATTCTGTAAAAAATGACCTGTGAAATCCGAAAGGTGCTCTTTGGAATATGGGCCCCTTTGCCCACCTAGGCTGCAAAAAAGTGTCACACATCTGGTATCTCCGTACTCAGGAGAAGGTGGGGAATGTGTTTTGGGGTGTCTTTTTACATATACCCATGCTGGGTGAGATAAATATCTTGGTCAAATGCCAACTTTGTATAAAAAAATGGGAAAAGTTGTCTTTTGCCAAGATATTTCTCTCACCAGCATCTAGTCCACTTTGCTGGAGAGGCCATCAGACCTTGGGTTCATTTCTTCATATTTGGTGGGAATGTCCTAAAATTAACTCCTTTTGGCGAGAGATTGGAGACATCATTTCACGAGTATGTCAGGTGGCACTTCCCCCCGACACCTAAGACCTATCTCCTCAACATATATGGAGACCAGGTGGGGTGCAACTCTAGAAAAAAGCTTAGTACCTACTTACTGGCAGCAGCTAGAATCCTAGTAGCCATGTATTGGAAACCCACATCTCCCTCCCTAATAGCCCAATGACTTCTACGATTCGATCATATTTACCGAATGGAACGGATTGCCAGCTGGGAAAATGGCTCCCACTCTGCATTCTTACGCCTCTGGTGTCCCTGGCAGATGTTTAGGGGATTTCATAGTCCTTGAGATGCATATACATTGACGTACCACACTTAACCGACCTCCTTATACCACTGTACCTCTTCTCATAGTGACTATATTATCAACAACAGTGGACCTCCTCTGCGACCTCAGTTCAGAATATTATTGTTATTTCCTCTGTCCCTCCTTCCCCAACTTTTCCAGTCTCACATCCGCCCCCCCCCTTCTTTACCCCCACCCCACCTCCTCCCCTCCGTAACCTTTTTACCATATATTCACTTTTATATGTTGAGACAAATCGTAATTTTGATGCAGAATTTATGATATCACACCAACTGCATTCTTATATTTTACATGAAAATGGTGTGGAACGATGTACACTGTTCAAAAAAATAAAGGGAACACTTAAACAACACAATGTAACTACAAGTCAATCACACTTCTGTAAAATCAAACTGTCCACTTAGGAAGCAACACTGAGTGACAATCAATTTCACATGCTGTTGTGCAAGTGGGATAGACAACAGGTGGAAATTATAAGCAATTAGCAAGACACCCCCAATAAAGGATTGGTTCTGCAGGTGGTGACCCCAGACCACTTCTCAGTTCCTATGCTTCCTGGCTGATGTTTTGGTCACTTTTGAATGCTGCTGGTGCTTTCACTCTAGTGGTAGCATGAGACGGAGTCTACAACCCACACAAGTGGCTCAGGTAGTGCAGCTTATCCAGGATGGCACATCAATGCGAGCTGTGGCAGAGCATGGAGGCGCTACCAGTAGACAGGCCAGTACATCAGGAGATGTGGAGGAGGCCGTAGGAGGGCAACAACCCAGCAGCAGGACCGCTACCTCCGCCTTTGTGCAAGGAGGAACAGGAGGAGCACTGCCAGAGCCCTGCAAAATGACCTCCAGCAGGTCACAAATGTGCATGTGTCTGCTCAAACGGTCAGAAACAGACTCCATGAGGGTGATATGAGGGCCCGACGTCCACAGGTGGGGGTTGTGCTTACAGCCCAACACCGTGCAGGACGTTTGGCATTTGCCAGAAAACACCAAGATTGGCAAATTCGCCACTGGCGCCCTGTGCTCTTCACAGATGAAAGCAGGTTCACACTGAGCACATGTGACAGACGTGACAGAGTCTGGAGACGCCGTGGAGAACGTTCTGCTGCCTGCAACATCCTCCAGCATGACCGGTTTGGCATTGGGTCAGTAATGGTGTGGGGTGGCATTTCTTTGGAGGGCCGCACAGCCCTCCATGTGCTCGCCAGAGGTAGCCTGACTGCCATTTGGTACCGAGATGAGATCCTCAGACCCCTTGTGAGACCATATGCTGGTGCGGATGGCCCTGGGTTCCTCCTAATGCAAGACAATTCTAGACCTCATGTGGCTGGAGTGTGTCAGCAGTTCCTGCAAGACGAAGGCATTGATGCTATGGACTGGCCTGCCCGTTCCCCAGACCTGAATCCAATTGAGCACATCTGGGACATCACGTCTCGCTCTATCCACCAATGTCACGTTGCACCACAGACTGTCCAGGAGTTGGCAGATGCTTTAGTCCAGGTCTGGGAGGAGATCCCTCAGGAGACCGTCCGCCACCTCATCAGGAGCATGCACAGGCGTTGTAGGGAGGTCATTCAGGCACGTGGAGGCCACACACACTACTGAGCCTCATTTTGACTTGTTTTAAGGACATTACATCAAAGTTGGATCAGCCTGTAGTGTGTTTTTCCACTTTAATTTTGAGGGTGACTCCAAATCCAGACCTCCATGGGTTAAAAAATTTGATTTCCATATATTTTTTTTTGTGTGAATTTGTTGTCAGCACATTCAACTATGTAAAGAACAAAGTATTTCAGAAGAATATTTAATTAATTCAGATCTAGGATGTGTTATTTTTGTGTTCCCTTTATTTTATTGAGCAGTGTATATTCTGTGAATTGTCCATGGCTGTTCTGTCTCTCCATGGCTTAATAAAAAGTAATTAAAACTAAAATCCCTTTCATCAAGAGGGCCACACCCTAAAAGAGTTGTCCCATCTGATCTCCATAGGGAGGACTTCTCTCTCCCTTGGTCATCAGCCAGGAGAACCTCAAGGCGGACGTTTATATATTGCCAATCAGGTAACGTAGGATTGTGCTGTGTCCACCAGAATGGGTGGACACTCGATGCAGATACTCTATACTATGTGTCCTACAGGGACTTCCCTCTCTATGAAGTCCATACACCCTACTATTTAGGTCATGCATTGCTTTTAAATATTTTCCTGCCCTTAAAAAAACAAAGCAGATATAGGCAGAAGTGTTATCTAGCATCCTCTATAGCCTCTCCTCCCTTGGTGTCCTCTTTCCACTTTCTTATCTTCTGGCCTCCAATGCAAAATGTATAATAGGGCCCCACCACCTATGATGTTACCTTTAAAAAAAACTGCTGCCTTTCATACAGCTGGGAGGCCTTTGGGCCCCCAAGAACCTTTGCTCAGATGTTAGGACTCTACAGCTCCTCTGCTAAGATGTATTATCAATGGCACGTGGTACAAGCTTTTAGTTTAGGTAGAACTTCCCCAAAGCAGTGGTTAGGAAGTTAAACTCAGCAGGAAGCATCAATGACGCCCCATGATCTTGTTCTTCTCTTGCCTGCAGAGTTGTCCATTCCTCCTGGGTGCTCCTGCTCCTGACTACGCCCCCGAGGGAATTTCCGATGATTATGCAGCAGAAGAAATAGATGACTTTCAGAAGTTGGCTGATTTGGTGAGATATATTTAGCCCCCGGTGAAATCCCGGCTGAGGTAGCATTCTTTGTAAGTGCACCTATTTGTCATTTCAGATTTGTGAATTGGGAAACACGACCGCACGCTCCGTCACACATTCTGCTTGGATTAATAATTCAGTTACAGGAATGAGCAGTCAGCACTGCAGCCGACGCCAGAAGGTGCTCCCACTTCATGAACTTTCTTTCAAAGTTCCTACCTTCGCAAGAATAATAAAATCATTAAAACCGCTTGGCACAGTGACTGTAATACAGTGCGATTAACCCCTGCACCGCTACCACACCGGGATGCACCAATTTTTGCAGGTTCCCAATCAGATAGGGGATGCCAATCCTGTGGCTGCCCAGCTATGGTGTGACTACGATAGAGGTAGGTCCATGAGTCAATATAGCCACCATTTTGCTTGGATTGTCACGTGATCCAGTCCATCTCTTCTTGTGTATGGCATCCATCGCTTTGGCATGACTTAGTCTGTAGCAAAGCCATTACATGGGGCACTGGAGATGTCTCTCCTCCCATTTTTGAAATCCATGACAACCAGGGGTGCAGCTGTGTACCGTATGTCCACCCGTAAAATTCTCTTAAAGGGGTTGTCAAGGTCCTGAAATAAAATTAGTAATGGCACAATGTGTGAGCAAAAATCCCCTCACTTGCTGAGGCCACCCTGCAAGAGTGTCTCTGTCCCTACCACTTATGGTCCCAGCCTAGCCCAAGGTACGACATGCTGACTCCCTGCGCATCGTCACCGCACCGGTCACTTGCTGCGCATGCACATGTCATGGTTGAGGCCTCCATTAGCTGTGACATGCAGAAAGTCAGCACATTTCCCACCAGGTCAGGATTGGAAGTGGCAGAGGCACAGACACTATACAGGAGATGGGACCACCGAAGCAGGTGAGTGGGTTTTTATTTTTGTTTTTTTTACTCACTCATCAATTCCAGACATCTCCAATTTGTTTGGGGACCTGGCAACCTTTAATTTCTCACAATCTAAATTTAATAAATTATCACAAGCCCTCGACAGACCGCAACCCACATCAATTCCCAACCACTGGGTGGCCACAAAAAGACACCTACAGCATAAACAGCTGCTGACAGAGTATTGTCATTTTTTAGTTAGGCCTCTTTCACACGGGCGTTGAAAGGTGCGGGTGCGTTGCGGGAACACCCGCAATTTTTCTGCGCGAGTGCAAAACATTGTAATGCGTTTTGCACTCGCGTGAGAAAAATCGCGCATGTTTGGTACCCAAACCCGAACGTCTTCACAGAAGTTCGGGCTTGGGATCGGTGTTCTGTAGATTGTATTATTTCCCCCTATAACATGGCTATACGTGAACATAATAGCATTCTGAATACAGAATGCATAGTACAATAGGGCTGGAGGGGTTAAAAAAATAAAATAAAAATTTAACTCACCTTAATCCACTTGATCGCGCAGCCTGGCATCTCTTCTGTCTTCTTTTTTGCTGTGTGCAGGAAAAGGACCTGTGGTGACGTCACTCCGGTCATCACATGGTCCGTCACATGATCTTTTACCATGGTGATGGATCATGTGATGACCGGAGTGACGTCACCACAGGTCCTTTTCCTGCACACAGCAAAAAAGAAGACAGAAGAGATGCCAGGCTGCGCGATCAAGTGGATTAAGGTGAGTATTTTTATTTTATTTTTTTAACCCCTCCAGCGCTGTTTTACTATGCATTCTGTATTCAGAATGCTATTATTTTACCTTATAACCATGTTATAAGGGAAAATAAATATGATCGGGTCCCCATCCCGATCGTCTCCTAGCAACCGTGCGTGAAAATCGCACCGCATCCGCACTTGCTTGCGGATGCTTGCGATTTTCACGCAACCCCATTCATTTCTATGGGGCCTGCGTTACATGAAAAACGCACAAAGAGGAGCATGCTGCGGTTTTCACGCGACGCAAAAGTGATGCGTGAAAATCACCGCTCGTGTGCACAGCCCCATAGAAATGAATGGGTCAGGATTCAGTGCGGGTGCAATGCGTTCAACTCACGCATCGCATCCGCGCGGAATACTCGCCCGTGTGAAAGGGGCCTTATTTTTTTTAAAGCTGGTAATCTTGCAGCAGTCATCTTCAGATATGTGTATAAGATCTTCCTCTGCACGAAGCACCGCACCTGAGCTCGAATGCCCTAGCAGGTCCAAAGGCCCCATTCCCCTTGAGTATTATTATATGACAATTGATGGGTGGAGGATCTTCTGCCAGTTCTGCATTACTGCTGCCAGCCCCTGAGGATCCTCCTCTCTGCTTTTCTTAGCTTTAGTCTAGGGGCCCCTCCACCGTCCTCTGCTCTTTCATGTCCTGTACAGTATATAATTCCTGAAGAACACTTCTCTGCTGAAGATCAGAAATAGACAAGAGGCTCTACAATATGTATCCGGGAGACTCCAGTACCGCATTGTACCACCTTAAACCCTTGTAGACCGTAACGTTAGTCACTGAGGTTCCATTGACCAGTTTATTTCAGTAATGGACTTCCTGCTGTATTTTAATCTTCCACATCCAGCCCCAATTAACAGTCCATATAATTAGGTTTCAAGGAACATAAAGCTTGAATCTATGTCACTCCGCCCCTACTGAGTGCGCCGATCACAAGGGAACTGTATGGCGGTACAGTGGAGTATGACATGCATAGACTTAAATAGAAGTGCATAAATAATGACGCCCTCCCTCATATAAAATGTACCCGCATACCCTGCCATACCTTCCTCTCTGAAGGGGTTACCTGTTCCTATGCTCCACTGTAGTTGTATTAATACATCAAGCCTAGCCATACCCCCTACACCTGACAGAAGCCAAAGGAGTCTTCTTCTGGCATTCACCTGGGGTGGAATATGTCAATGTACCTTATTGTTAGGGATATACGGTAGCATTAGCTTGGGGACCTATGGGCGCTCTATGCCATTGTTTACCTATATGGTGGCATAGGTCGGGGCATCCACAATATCTTCTAGATGTACACAACCCAGACATACACTGCAAAAACAGCATGAGTAGGTAGAGCCTTCATCTCCTAGGACCTAGGCTTTCCTAGTATCCTCCTTCTCCACTGAGGATTCACATCGCAGTACCTATAAGGAACTCAACCATCTACATACAAAGACAACATTGCCATCAAGTGATACTTTCGTACATTGTAACAATTTTTTCTAAGTCCCTGAATTGTAATAATGATGACCTGTCCTTAGGGTAGGTCATCAACTCCTACTCCTGGCACCACAGCGGATCAGCCCAGAATAAGCCCCGCGACAGCACAGCGCCACACAGCGGGTAGTGGCCGTGAATGGTACTGCAGCACCGCTCCCATTCACTTCAATAGGATAGGTCATCGTAATTACAGGTCAAAGGGTTGTCTCCCCATAATATATGCCACCAATGTCAGATCTCTGGGACCTGCTTCTATCTCTAGAACGGAATCCCCAAATTGAGCGGAGAATAGCCACGGAAGCGCGGCCACCCTCCATTCATTTCTGAGGGGTTTTTGAAAATAGGGGAGCGCTGGCTCAACAATTTTCCGCAGTCCCACAGAAGTGAACTGAGCGCTGTCCGCGCTTGCACGGTGCTTTCTCCATTCATTTCTAATAGCTGAGTGAGCGGAACTCCCATAGAAATGAATGGAGAACACGCCGCGCATGTGCAGTACGATCGCCTTGACTTTCAGTTGCCTGTTCTGGAAATAGGTGCAGGTCTCAGAGGTGTGACCCACAACCACGTGACATCGGTGGCAGATTCTACTGATAGACAATCAATGTTTGAAGTGAGACAACGGCTTTAAGGCCTCATGCACACAACCGTTTTTTTCCCATTTACAGACTTTTTTTGCGGTCCGTAAACGGAACCGCTCATTTCAATGGGTCCGCAAAATAACGGAATGTACTCTGTATGCATTCCGTTTCCGTTTTTCCATTCCGTTGAAAGATAGAACATGTCCTATTATTGCCCGCAAATCACATTTCGTGGCTCCATTCAAGTCAATGGGTTCGCAAAATAAAAAAAACAACGGAACACATACGGAAATGCATCTGTATGTCCGTTTTTGCGGAAGCATCTATTGAAAATGTTATGCCCAGACCAACTTTTTTCTATGTCATTACTGTATACTGTTTATGCCATACGGAAAAACGCAACCGAAAAAAACGGAACCACAATGGAAACAAAAAAAAACTGAACAACGGATTCGTGAAAAAATGGACCGCAAAACACTGAGGAAGCCATACGGTCATGTGAAAGAGGCCTTTGGGCTCGTTCACACTAACTTTTTTTGCGTTTCGTATACAGAACTATTCATTCCCATGGGTCCGCAAAAAAACGGAATGTACTCCGTGAGCATTCTGTTTCCGTATGTCCGCAATTCCATTCCGCTAGATTTTGAGTCTTGTCCTATTCTTGTCCGCAAATCACGGTCCGTGGCTCCATTCAAGTCAACGGGTCCGCAAACAAAACGGAACACATACGGAAATGCATCCATATGTCTTCCGTATCTGTTCCGTTTTTCGTGGAACCATCTATTGAAAATGTTATGCCCAGCCCAATTTATTCTATGTAATTACTGTATACTGTATATTCCATACCGAAAAACGGAACAGAAAAACGGAAACGGAAACACAACGGTAACGAAAAACGGAACAACGGATCCGGAAAAAACGGCCCGCAAAACACTGAAAAAGCCATACCGTCGTGTGAAAGAGGCCTTTCTCAGTGTTTTGCGGTCCGTTTTTCACGGATCCGTTGTTCTGTTTTATTGTTTCCGTTGTGTTTCCATTTCTGTTCCGTTTTTCCATATGGCATATACAGTATACAGTAATTACATAGAAAAAATTGGGGTGGGCATAACATTTTCAATAGATGGTTCCGCAAAAACGGAACAGATATGGAAAACATACGGATGCATTTCCGTATGCGTTCCATTTTTTTTTTTGCGGACCCATTGACTTGAATGGAGCCACGGAACGTGATTTGCGGGCAATAATAGGCAATAATAGGACATGTTCTATCTTCCCACGCAACGGAAAAACGGAAATACAGAAACGGAATGCATACAGAGTACATTCCGTTTTTTTTGCGGAACCATTGAAATGAACGGTTCCGTATAGGGACCGTATACGGAACGCAAAAAATGGCCCGTAAACGAAAAAAATTAAAAAACGGTTGTGTGTAAGAGGCCTAATGACGATGACCTATCCCGGTGGCGTATCCTAGCGATATCCCAATGTCTGTGTAATATAAACCCTTTAAATAAAAATTAGAACCCCTTTAATACGCTCTTCTATAGCGATGTAGCAGAGCCGAAATAGCTTTCTACTTATTTATTTATTTGACATGGCACATGGTCCACTCAGCTCTGCTACATCTGTATATATATATGCGTGGTTCTGTATCCGTGTGTTCCAGCCCAGTTGTAAAATAATAGTAATTACAATGTCACATGTGGCTTCGGCAGCAGAACGTCTCTATATGAACTAATTTAACTGCAATTTGAAAACCAGGGGAAAATAGGTCAGCTGTGGCTTTTATTGCCTCTGGTAACGGGAGGACGGGATAATTCGCCTTCTGAGGATACAGTTGATGTCGGAGATTTAGTGCGCTCACCTGGGAAGGACATTAATGCTCTCACATGTATTTAGAAATTGCTCCTTCTTCTTAATGGAGAAACTGACTGGAAAGCGTCTCGTGCTCATCGGGATCTTCCTCTCTGCGAGGCACAAGAAGACATTTACCGGAGAACAACATGACATTTAACGAGGCTGAAGGGAAGAATTTACTTAAGAGGAGGACGTGGTATAAGCCGCCTAATACTGAGACGTACTGTCAGAGGCCCAGGCTGCAGATGTACTAGGATGTGGACCCCTCGAAATATGAACTGAAGCCTCGTAGTACACACTCCTCCGTGATATGACCGCATGCACTAAAAACACTAAACTGTTTCACAATCCCGGCAATACAAAAGATACAATGTATCAAACCAATGTGAACAGTATAATAACACCGTGCTGAAATGATGTCAACATTCAGTACACAAATAATACCACCATATCAGTAACATCATAAAACAGTGCAATATAATGTTTCCATACAGAGCTCAAATGGCGCCAACATAGAGTGCAAACCTAATACCACCATACAGTTCTCAAATAATGCCCAAATACAATACCACCACCAAACAATGCAAAAATAATGTCACCATATGGCGCTTAAATAGCAACCCCATAGAATGCTAACATACAGTAATACCACCATACAGTGTTCAAATAATAACAGCATACAGAGCTCAACTAATGCCGCCATACAGCACTTAAATAGCGCCATAATAGAGTGCTAAAATAATACCATCATACAATGCTCAAACAATACCACCGTACAGTGTTTAAATAATTCCATCATAATGTACTAAAATAATACCACCATACAGCACTCAAATTATACTGCCATACGTTGCTCAAATACCAACATGCAGTGTCCAAATTATATCAGCATACCATGATCAAATATTACCTCTTTGGGGCTCATTCATACAAACGTAAGGGCTTCGTGCCCATTTTTTGAACCGCAAATAGCAGTCCGCAATGCACGGGCACCGGCCGTGTGAATCCCGTATAAAGTGAATAAAATACAACCATGATGCAATGCTCATATTATACCAGTTCATATAGATGACTTCAGAATTGTCTAATAATACCACCATATAGTGCAAAAGAAAATCACACACCATACAATAACCAAACTGCAAGTCACCCGACCTTAAGAAACCCACGGCTTTCTTCCCCAAAACAGCGCAACCCTTGTCCCTGGGCTGCATCCACTGACACAGACAGGACTGGACTGCAATACCACACACAGCCTGCAGACAGGGGTGGTGCTGTTTTGCGATGAAAGAAGACATTTTTTTTCTAACCCATGGACGACAAATGTTACTTAGTGTTTTTTTCTTCTCGGAGCCACCGCCGCAAAACTTTTTATTTCTTTCATTAAAAAATCCATGACATTCAAACTAAAAACGGATCAGATCCAGGGATGAGCGAGGGTCTAATTATGTTTGTAAACACGGCGGGACGGAGTTAATTGGCGAAGGGAGGGAAGAGCGCGACGGGCAATGTGGACAATCTGTTCCTCAAGACAAGCGGCTCCATAAACAGGGGGGGGGGGGGCGAGAAATATTAAAACGACAAGATTTTTTATTATTTTTTTCTTGGCTCGCGCTCTCGTTGCGTCTCCGTGTGCAAACGTATCGTCTCCAGGAAACAACGAAGAACAGAACCATTAGTCGGAATTACATGAAGACGAAGATACAATGTGGAAAATCTTTTTATGGAGGAAACCATAAAAAACATGTGCCCCCCCGCCCCCCCCCCCATACCTCAACTTTTCCAAAAGGACCAGAGGGTTTAATTAGATTTCCATTAGCCATGTTCGTTAAATACCACTAAATGTCAGCGATGAGACTCCTGTTTTGATAAGAGGGGAGCAGAGGATCCCATCAGCGCTCCTGCAGACGGAGTTAACCCTTCCTTTGCTGAAGGTTGGAAGAGGAGAAAAACTAATCTAAAAAAAATGTACTATTTTTTTTTTTTTTTACATTTCATTTCTTTAAATTTAGCTCATCTGCTTTCAGTCTTTTTCAGTCATTTAAGTGACTCACTCCGCGATGATGTTTTAATTGCTGCTTTAATTGGGCACCTTTTGGCAATTACGCTGTCAGATTATCCTCGCTTTACAACAGATCAATTGTTGGGTAATGGCGGCTAAGTGACTTACCGCGCACGGAGGAGTCTCGGGGAGAGTTTTAAAAACTCGGTGCAAGTTCAATTCTGAAGTTTAGAAAGGCTCCTTATCTGTGCGGGAGGTATAGACGATGTAGAGCAGGGATCGGCAACCTTCGGCACTCCGGCTGCTGTGAAACTACAACTCCCAGCATGCATACCTATTCGGCTGCGCTTGTAACTCTCAAAAAAGTGAAAGGAGGATTCTGGGAGTTGTAGTTTCAGAACAGCTGGAGTGTCGGAGGTCGCTGATCCCTGATGTAGAGGTCGCAGTTGCAACCAGGGGCCCCGTACCTGACACCGCTGTATAATAAACAGCACACGGTACATAAGGGGTCCCTGCAGAGTTTAGGGCCCAGGGGCTTCAAGTAATGAGGTGTCAGCACCACGCACATTCAGCCTACACGACGGCGCACAAGGTTCAGCTCCAACTACAACTTAGGGCTCATGCACACGACCGTATGTATTTTGCGGTGCGCAAAAAACAGATCCGCAAAAAATACTGATGAAAGTCCGTAATGCGGACAATAATAGGGTATGTTCTCATTTTTTGCAGGACAGACATACAGAAACGGAATGCACGCGGAGTAACTTCCGTTTTTTTTTTTTGCAGACCCCTTGAAATGAATGGTTCAGTATACAGTCTGCAAAAAAAACAAAAAACGGAGCGGACACGGAAAGAAAATACTTTTGCGTGCGTGAGCCTTTATGCAAAGTAGAGGAACGTTTGGGTTGACTTCAGTCTTCAAGGTCTGGACTTTTGCACGTGTTAAACTTTACTTGTGCTGCCATATGGCGCCGTATTATAGAGATGGTCTCCTCTAGAAATAATGGCCGTAATGAAGGCTGGATTTTAATATCGCACCAGATGGGCCGCCACTAATGGCCTCTGTAAGGTGCCCAAAGGGTATGCCACTAATGAGCAGCCCACCGCCAGTCCCCTATAAATATGTATTATTATATTCTCTCCTACTCTTCTGTGTCAGTCTGCACTGTAGATCTGTCATTCTGTTTATAAACTCTTAAGATACCAATGGTCACTCGCTGACTCTCCTTTTTAGGATCTCAAACCGTTACCAAAACGCGTCCGTTTTCTCCCCTCTTATTTTCAATGGGGAGAAAACTGTACGAACTTGAACGGAGTGCGCCAGGATACATTCCGTTCCATTGCGTTGCCTTTCGATGACGCACACAAAGCTGCTGCATGCAGCGTTTTTTTCTGTACGACATGGGCTACCGAACAAGACGGATACGGCATGAAATATGATGGAAGTCAATGGCGCTGGATCCGTTGTTTCGAACACGAAAAAAAAAAACGGATCCGGCGCCCGTTGGCTTATGGTTTTAGTGCCGGATAGGTTTTTTTTTCCCGTGTCCGAAACAACGAATAGACTTACATCGTATTTCATGCCCGATCAGTATTCCATGATGCACGCAAAAAATGCTGGTTTTGCGTGCGTCATGGGAACGCAACGAAACGGAACAGAATGCATTCTGTCTTGTTTATTTTAGAGATAATACAAGCAGAATGTTGCATTATTTACCGGATGCCGTTTTTGCTTATCCCCTGCCGGATGTGAAAGTAGCCTAATACATTACCCCACAGCCCCTCCCCCGCACATATCGCTGAGCATGCCCACTATCACTCCTCTCTCTTTGCTCACTTTACCCATTCAGGCACGATGGCTGCCTCCAGAATATTATTTTCTTAATTAGTAATAAAGTGAGGCTATACATTCGGCGTAAATGACGGTGGTGTGTTTATTAAAGTCACGCGCCCCGGCGCGCTCCCCTATCTGATGCTGGCTCTGCCGGCGGACTGGAATGATTTATGTTCTATATACAAGCTCTTTATCAGTTTGCTGAAATGTTTAATAAGGCGGCGACTTCGCCGCAGTTACGTAGGAAAGTTCCTGCAACATTAACTGTGTTAAATGAAATTGCTGTTGACACAAAGTAAACGGCAGCGGCTCCGTCTGACTGCGTCCAAAGGCTGGAGACAAGCGAAACTCCGAAAGCCGAGGAAGAACGCGCGTCTCCGGCTCAGATTCACCCGCTCACCGGGCATTCAGTGGGCGGTGATTATTCTTCAGCAGGAAATTGCTAAACCCGCCCTTTGCACCAAAACTACACCCATATTATTGTTTCTCCACCCAAATGTCTACTAGGCCACGCCTTTTTGGCCACGCCGCACTCCTGTTTCCTTCTTTGCAGCAGGTTTTACATCAATACTAATTATATCCTTGGCATTGACATTGGCAGCACCGATCCGACAGTGTCAGACGGCGCAGGGACACCCCTTCCCCCAACTGGTCTCACCTAGATGGACCTCTATTGCACAGTAATTCATTCATAAACTTCTAGTAGGAATAATTGAGGAATGGTTTAGCAGAGAGTCATAAGAATAGATGTTGCAGATTTGTTATTACATGGGAAATGCAAGTGGTTACTAAAACAGACACATCAGGAGAGGTGACAGAGGGGGGAGGCTCCTGCTGCAGACAGGACGGAGGGGGGAGACTCCTGATGCAGACAGGACAGAGGGGGGAGGCTCCTGCTGCAGACAGGACGGAGGGGGGAGACTCCTGCTGCAGACAGGATGGAGGGGGAGGCTCCTGATGCAGACAGGACCGAGGGGGAGGGTCCTGCTGCAGACAGGACAGAGGGGGAGGCTCCTGCTATAGACAGGACAGATGGGGAGGCTCCTGCTGTAGACAGGACAGAGGTGGGAGGCTCCTACTGCAGACAGGACAGAGGGGGGAGGCTCCTACTGCAGACAAGACAGAGGGGGGAGGCTCCTACTGCAGACAGGACAGAGGGTGGAGGCTCCTGCTGCAGACAGGATGGAGAGGGAGGCTCCTGCTGCAAACAGGTCAGAGGGGGGAGGCTCCTGCTGTAGACAGGACAGAGGGTGGAGGCTCCTGCTGTAGACAGGACAGAGGGCGGAGGCTCCTGCTGTAGACAGGACAGAGGGCGGAGGCTCCTGCTGCAGACAGGACAGAGGGTGGAGGCTCCTGCTGCAGACAGGACAGAGGGCGGAGGCTCCTGCTGCAGACAGAACAGAGGGTGGAGGCTCCTGCTGCAGACAGGACAGAGGGCGGAGGCTCCTGCTGCAGACAGGACAGAGGGGGGAGGCTCCTGCTGCAGACAGGACAGAGGGGGGAGGCTCCTGCTGTAGACAGGACAGAGGGGGGAGGCTCCTGCTGCAGACAGGACAGAGGGGGGAGGCTCCTGCTGCAGACAGGACAGAGGGGGGAGGCTCCTGCTGAAGCCAGAAAAAGTACAGTGAGAAGGAGGAGGGGAGCATGGCTGAGCCCCTAGCACTGAGAGAGTATTTTTCTTATATATCATATTTCTCAGTTTTACTTGTAATATGAGATAATTAGTATCAAAAGAAAGATGGAGCTGAAGGAAGGAAAGGCCGGGGTCTGTATTTTTTTATAATTTTTTTTTGTGTGTGCTTTTTTCATGTTTAGCGTTCCTTTAAGAAATGGAGATCCTTAATGTCCTTGAGGAAACTTTGGTGATATTATCAGTGTAGTATTGTTGCAATTGCAGCATTGACAGGGTTAACTATTGGGAGCAATTTATTTTTTTCCGACCTCCATAGTTAGAACAGCAGCAGCCGAGCCCCTACAGCTCCATTACAGGCCATTAAGGGGTTAAGTCTTGAAGCTCTACCTGTCCATAAGCAGCACCTCCCTTGTACCGTAGCTGTGTCTGGTGTGCACCTGAATGGGATTGAGATGCAATACCACATATGACCCATAGACAAGAGTGGCGCTGTTTTTAGAAAATTAGTGATTGAAAGATGTATTTTTATTTTCTGGTGAAAAGAAAAAGAAAAAGAGGCACAAAGGGGCACATTTACTAAGACTTGTGTTTTAGACGCTGGTCCAAATAAACCCTCTAGCTGGCGGTGGATTGCCGAAGCTATGGCGCCGGCCTCTACATAACTTTGGCGTATCCACCGCCGATTCTAAATGTAAGACAGCTTCCTTGCTGTCTTAGGGCTAATGCACACGAACGTCTTTTTTTGTCCATGTCCGTTCCATTTTTTTGTGGCCTGTTCACGGAACCATTCATTTCAATGGGGCCGCAAAAAAAAACGGAAATGACTCTGAGTACATTCCGTAAGTCCGTTCCGCAAAAAAATAGGACATGTCCTATTCTTGTCCGTTTTGCGTACAATCCGCAAAAATTACGTATCTAACATGGACATCACACAGATGTCATTGCTTTTTAGCAGATCCGTGTTTTGCGGACTGCAAACTACATACGGTCGTGTGCAGGAGCCCTTACATTTAGACCATTTTCTACGCCTAAACCAGGCGTAGAAAATTATGAATGAGACGGGCCACCCCTTCCATGCCACTCCCAATTTTTTAGACCTGGCATGAGCGGTGAAGAAGTCGCAGATTCTGCTGCACCATGGCGTGCGACAGAATCTGCGCCAGATATAACACACCACAAAAGCGGCTCATATCTGATAGTAAATGATCCCCCAAATCTCTTCCGGCTCCAAACAGAGCATTCGGGTCTTCTGGATTATTGATCCGTTAATTTCCACCCAGTGAACCGTATATGTTCTCCAACTTGAGCGCGAGGCCCGGGAATATTTATGCAGGATTAATTAGCGTGGCTTCATAAAGCTGAAGCGCCATGTTAATGAGGTGGATTAGGACAGAGTTATGATGTCTAAGTATGAACGGATTTCAAGGGATCTATTATCCTCTATAAATTAAAAGTAGCCGCGCTTGTTTGTTGAGCGCAAGCGAGGAAGGAGCCACCGCACCAGCGCAATGTTCTTACCGGGATTTATGCAAGGACAGAACCCGGAGTGTAGAGGACAATCAATTCCAGGGGATAAAGATACAGGATTAGCTTCTGCCTCGGTTACATTCTGCAGGTAGAGATTCCCGGAGCTGCGTGCGATATTAATGTATTGAATGAACCCGGGGGGCAGCTGCATTACAGAGAATAGGATTTTCATCAGCGGCACCAGGAAATCTCCCGACTTGATTAACCGTTAGTTGGAGAAAATTCTTTTGTTAAAATATTGTATTAAGTAGAGTAAAACCCCTTTAAAGCAGGTTTTTAGTTTTATAGAAATTAGGCTTAATTGCTGGATATTGAAAATATTTACAACTTTGTAATATATTTTATTTTCCAATTCTTCACATTAGCTTGCTGTCAGTGAATGAGAACATCCTTGTATGCATTCAGAGCCAGTAAGCCTGTAGATCGCTAGTCCTTACTCTCACCTGAGAAGTGGATACAATGTATCCAATCTAGACAATGCTCTGTGACCCGGGCTCCAGACTGATACATAGTAGTAGACTATGCGATTTGTGCAGCTCATGCTGATGTGTTGAGCTCACAGAGCATTGTCTAGACTGATACAATTGTATCCAGTGAGAGCAGGACTAGCTACATACAGGATAAACCCAAAGAAAGCAACCAATTTTCACACTGCATATATCAAACATCCTTGTTAGTGTTGAGCGAATCAAACGAATTGACATCAATCCGAATTTCAGGAAAATTAGATTTGCCACAAAGCTGAATTTCCTTGCACTTCGTGGTAACAAATCAATTTTTCCTCAAATGGCAGTTAAAAAAAAAAAAAACACAAAACATACTCACCTCATCCATTTGCTGGCGGAGAGCCCGTCATGGCCACCTTGATTGAAAAAACTGTGCAAAATCTTGCACTCGGTGATGTGAGACATCACAACGTCAGCGCGTTGGTCGGGTGCCGTGACATCATCAGTGATTTTGAGTGGTTTCTTCAATCAAGATTGCCGCAACGGCCTCTCCGCCAACAAATGGATGAGGTATGTTTTTTTTTTTTTACCCCCGATTAACCCCTGAAAGGCCTCAATGTTAATGTCAGATGCGATGAATGCACCATCTAAGGCGTTCAATGATGGGGCCACGCGATCGCCGTTCCACATCATTGCACCCGCTACTTACAATGGAATCGAATTTCTTTGTGAAATTAGGCAAAGTAGTCGAATAGAATTTTTGCTAACTTTGCTTATCTCTAATGCCTGAAATCCAGACAACGTGGGTCATGCTCAGGCTGTAATCTATCTAGAGTGGACATGGCCATAATTTACCAAAATATAAAAGATATCATTATTAAATATGTCACGGGCACACTGTTGCCCCAGAATTATTATTTTTTTTTACGATTGATAAATGACCCCCAATGTCTTTCTCTGAAATAATATTCCTCACACTATACTTCTCTAGCTGACTTAGGCACAAGCATCTAGAACTAGGGGGGTACAACACTTCTCTTCCATTGTGCAACCATAGGGCGGCCCCCAAAATCTGACTAAGTTCCGCACCTTTTTCACTGGGTGCTGAACCCGTAATAAATGGTTCCACAATGCCCTCGGCGGGGTATGTATCTTTAGCAATTCCTCAGTGTGCTTGCAAAGTACAGTATGTCTAGGCACCATAAGACTTAAATCTCCTGAACACGTTTGCTATGGCGTCTATAAGCTTCTTTTTCAGACAAGTTATCTCCACAGAGCTTCTACATACACCTCCTCTTGACACTAGTATGCTTTTTCTACATCTTTGCTGTTTTCTGTCTGGTTTGATCCCAGGACTGTGTCTGACTATTGTCTCACTTCAATGTCTAGACATGGACTGACTACTCTGACCTAACTCCTCCGCCCTATGGGGAGGGTGATAACAGTCCACCTAGCAACTGGTTGTTACCACCTAGCAACTAGTTGCTATGTGCTTTGCCTAATGTGTATATATATATATATATATATATATATATATATTTATATTGCTTCCTTCCTATCTTTGAATACTCCTGTGTAACCACCAAGCCAAAGGCTATAGAGATGCTTTTCCCCCTTGGCAGAACAGACACCCAAGGTTCCTGCCTCCTTTGACAACCTCCAGACCCTGAAATGACATGTGACAGCTATTTAGAATAAGGTGGCTTTGCGAATATCACTCAGTCATCTGTCACATTAGTAAAGTCTCACTTGCTCGGAGGCTTAAAAGCACGGTAGCGTTCCTCCAGTAATATATGATGTAGGCGCTGGAAGATAAAGTAGTTTATATGCCGGCGGCTGAATGTTGCATTGTCTAATGATACATTTGTGTGACATTAAAAGCGAGTTCTGTAACCGATGGCGTCTGCTAATGAAGTTTAGTATGACATTATTAATCCAATATGTTATTAATGACTTTACTTCACGTTAGAATTTTAATTGCAGTCGTATTATGATGTGTCCCTTGCGAATGAAATTTAAATTGAGAGTCACAGAGGCGATGACTTAACCGCTTCCTTGTTATTGAGGGATGGAATGAAAGTCTTCATGGAAAATGAGACAACAGGACTGGCTTAGTACTGTATCAATGCTTATCCAGAAGAACCATGAAAATTTGAAGGTAGGTTCCTTAATTTTGGAAGTTAATTTAAAGGGAACCGGTCACTATAGACCTCTTTGCATTAGGACATCAATCTTCTAATAGTGTTAAAGGGGTTGTCTTATGAGGACAACCACTCTTTATAGCCTGTTAGGGCAATGGATTGGAGGACCCACTTCAATGAGCAAGAATGAAGAGTTGCTTTGTAACTAAAGGGGTTGTGCAAGGATAGAGGAGGTTTTGGTACCACCCCATCCTCCCCCCACATGCACACTTGCCTGGACCTGGGAAGATTACTTACAGTACCTGCTCCCCAGAACTGGGGTTTTCCAAACCCCCCTTCCCCAATTCTTCTCCAACTCCTTTAAGGCTCCTATTCTAGCAGGCTTAAGGCGGTTTTGCCACTAACCATAGTTATTCCGTATCCATTGAATGGGGGCTGAACGCTCAGAGTCCCTTATGAGAACGAAGAAGTGGTGTACAAGCACGACCACTGCACCATTGACGTCTATTGGGCTGCCAAGTATAGCATTGGCTTCTTGGGACTGCCAAGTTCAGCTGTATCTCCAGCAGTTCCTTAGAAGGTACTGCAGCAGTGGTTACTATCATTGCATCCTCATAGGGATCTCAGGCAACTCCATTTTTGTGATCACTGGACCCCCAGTGATCAGACACTTGCATTTCATGGTTGGCTAGGACTCTTAATGGACCCCATGACAATACTTCTGTATATTTTTACTGTGGCAGCCTGACCCTTCCTAGTCTCTCTTCCATAAGATTGGTCCTACCAGTTGGATTCTAGGTGATCACTAGGTGAGAAGACCACTTTAGCTGGAGTTATGGCTTTTTAGACTCTGTGTTCAGGGTCTGCTCCAGTGGTTTGCTCTCCATAGATTGCAGTCATTCATGTGAATGCTGCAATATCTCACATAACCTGTGGACAGAGACTGTTCTTCTGGAAGAAAGCTCTCATGTTTTTTTTCTAATCCTGGACAACCCCTTTAATTCCTCAGATATATCTGTCATAAAGAAAAAAAATCTGTAGAAGAAGTGATTCCTTACCTCTGGGTGACAAGTTGACATAAAAAGTGCCACCTTCACAGCTAATGCAACTGACCATGGTATAGTAGCTCTAGGAGCAGTGGAATGACGTTGTTTATCCCGTAGTAATGGCAACTGACGAATAAAGTGGCCTCCAAAGGCACGAGCAAACGGCAGGTGTCACGCATGAGCTGCCACTGGCTGGCATCGAAGTTACACAGGGGAGTACCTCTGTCAGCTTGGATCATCAAGAAATCATTTATGGCCTTTCTCTGTTCGTATAGTTGGTCCAACATATAGAGGTTGGAATTCCAACGGGTAGAGACGTTGCATATCAGCCTATGTTGGGAGACACCGTTCTGCTGCTGCAGCTCAAGTAGGGTGTGCTTGGCGGTGTACGAGTGGCTGAAGTGCATGCAAAATCTCCTGGCCATTTTTAGGATGTCTTGCAGATGGGTGGAAGACTTCAATTTCACCACTGAATGACAATGTATATTCACAGCAGAATGGCTAATAACACGTACTTATTTTTCCCATTAATACATCCCAACAATGGCAGTATAACAATGTTGGTTCACTGCAGACCAGCTAATAAGACATATTCTTTTTCCTAATTATTCATTCCAAAAAAATAAATATAGCAATCCCAATTCACCACAGAACGGTTAATAGGACGTATGTATCTATCCTATTAATACACCCCTTATAAGGCTGTAGTACAATGGAACTTCACCTTTGAACGGCAAATAATATTTTGCCAATAATACACGCCAAAAAGGGCTGTAATTTTCTTATTTTAACACACAACGACTATTAAGCCCTTTTTCTTTTTCCCCACTAATACACGCCAAAAAGAGCTTTAGAACATAGAACTGCGGCTGTGAACAGCAAATAATACTTTTTTTTTTGCCACTAATACACGCCAAAAAAGGCTGCAATTTTCTCACTTCAACACACAACGACTAATAAGCCCCTTTTTTCCCCACTAATACAACACAAAAAAAGGCTGTAGAACATATACTGTATATAACTGCACCGCACAAGGGCTAATAAGACCCCATTAACAAGAACGGTTTGCTGGAATTACATAGGTATCACCTATTGCAAACCTGAAATGAGCAGCAGTATAATGGCAATTTGGATCTGCAGTCAGTGCAGCAAGGTGTAATAGGATTGTTCCTATTACCCAGGCTGTAACCTCCCCTACTGAACCCTGTTCTGCTTCAATGCTGTGGAATGATTCCTCCCTATCCTTTCCCTACACTTCTAATGACCTTTCCCTGAACTTTATTGAGCAAAATAAAAGTTTTCAAGTCTTTCCTAGCACTGTCCCTAGCGCCTGCTGACGTCTCTCCCTGCACTAAGTACACTGGAAAATGGCAGAATCCAAGATGTCTGAGGCTATTTATAGGGCTGTGACATCACAGGGCTGGCTGCTCATTGGCTGTATGCATGGCATTGTGGGTGATCCCTCGTTCTCAGAGTTCCTTGCTCAGTATCTTAACACGTGCAGCAGCCATTTTAAAAAATGTGATTCGTTACCACGAAGCGTGAGGAAATTTGGATTCAGTGCAAATGGAATAATTCCTGAAATTCGGATCGAATTCCACTTCGTCAACTTCGATTCGCTCATCTCTATACACATTGTATGCCATCAATGTCAGATAGGTGCAGGTCCCACCTATGGTATTCTAATGGGCTCCAGAAGTGGAGACCACATTACGATGTACAGCCACCTCTACATTCACTGCTATGGGACCACCAGAAGTACTGCGTGAGCACTCTGCTATCTCCCATAGTGGTGAACGGAGGGTGGCCACTCTTGCGTGATGTTCTCTTCTTCATTTCGAGGGCCCATTCTGGAGATAGGAGCAGGTACCAGAGGTGGGACTTACACCATCAGACTTTTATGGCCTATCCTAGCAATTAGCCATCAATGTCTGAGATAGGAGTTCCCCATTTAAAGGCTATGTACACCTTTGGAGGCAACTTTTGTTTATGATTGCATTTCACTCAATTTTGGCTAAAAATCATATTTCCAATTGGCCTTTATTAAAAATATTGAGCTAATATTCTGAAGCTGCAGTGTTAGTGAGAGCAGGGAGAGGGCTGCTGCTGCTGCTGCTGAATTAATAGGCAAAGTGCTAGCTAGGCCAGTGTTCTGTGTTCACTCCAGTCCTCAAAGACTCATCTTCTGTAAGGACAGCAGTCTGCTTTTATTTATTTTTTCTATATATATATTGCAGTTGCCTGCCCGTGTGTGAGAGGCCACAGGCCCACAGACTGTACTGTGTGCACACCACTCATATAGGGTGGCACAGTACCTTGCAGATAAAAAAAAGTCATTTAATTTTTCCTCTGTAATATAATTGCAGTTGCCTGCCAGTGAGTGTCAGGCCCACAGACTGTACTGTGCCCACTGCCCACCACTCATATAGGGTGGCACAGTACCTTGCAGATAAAAAAGTCATTAAATTTTTCCTCTGTAATATAATTGCAGTTGCCTGCCAGTGAGTGTAAGGCCCACTGACTGTACTGTGCCCACTGCCAGTGCCCACCACTCATATCGGGTGGCAGAGTACCTTGCAGATAAAAAAGTCATTCAATTTTTCCTCTGTAATATAATTGCAGTTGCCTGCCAGTGAGTGTCAGACCCACAGACTGTACTGTGCCCACTGCCCACCACTCATATAGGGTGGCACAGTACCTTGCAGATAAAAAAGTCATTAAATTTTTCCTCTGTAATATAATTGCAGTTGCCTGCCAGTGAGTGTAAGGCCCACTGACTGTACTGTGCCCACTGCCAGTGCCCACCACTCATATCGGGTGGCAGAGTACCTTGCAGATAAAAAAGTCATTCAATTTTTCCTCTGTAATATAATTGCAGTTGCCTGCCAGTGAGTGTCAGACCCACAGACTGTACTGTGCCCACTGCCCACCACTCATATAGGGTGGCACAGTACCTTGCACGCATAGTACCACTAATCTAAAAAAAAATGACAGGCAGAGGCAGGCCGTTGTGGTCATGGTGCTGTGATTCCCTTTGGCCCTAGAATAATGCCCAGTGTTCAGAGGCCACGTACCCTGAACTCGAAAAATTCGGAGGACACAGTTGACTGGCTAACACAGGACACCCAATCTTCTACAGCTTCCGCTCGGAACATTGACGCACCATCCTCCTCCAGCTCAGCTTCCGGCACCTCTCAAGTTACCACTCGCCCGCCTGCCGCCACCACCAACACTAGCACCACAGCTGCTTCACCTGATCTGTCAGAGGAGTTATTTACACATCAGTTGGAAGAAATGAGTGATGCGCAACCATTATTGCCAGAGGATGTAGATAACAGGGATATGTCTCAGTCTGGCAGCATTACACACATGGACGTACAGTGTGACGATGATGATGATGTTGTACCCGCTGCTGCTTCCTTTGTCAGATACAAGTGAAGCGGTTGATGATGACTATGTGTCTGTGGATGTCACGTGGGTGCCCGCTCGAAGAGAAGAAGAACACGGGGGAAAGTTCAGATGGGGAGACAGAGAGGAGGAGACGAGTTGGAAGCAGAGGGAGGTCGTCGCAAGGAGCTAGTGGCACAGTCAGACAGCATGTATCGGCACCCGGGGTCAGCCAGACAGCACGCCAATCAACGCATGCTGTTGCCACCACCAGAATGCCGTCATTGCAAATCTCAGCAGGGTGGCATTTTTTTTGTGTGTCTGCCTCTGATAACAGCGATGCCATTTGTAACCTGTGCCAAAAGAAACTGAGTCGTGGGAAGTCCAACACCCACCTAGGTACAACTGCTTTGCGAAGGCACATGATCTCACATCACAAACGCCTATGGGATCAACACATGAGTACAAGCAGCACACAAACTCAAAGCCACCATCCTCCTCCTGGTCCAGCATCTTCAGCCACATCAACCACTGCTGTCCTCCTTACCCCCTCTCAACCACCCGCCACTCCGCCTTTCGCCTTCAGCAGTTCCTGCTCATCTGCCCACAGTCAGGTGTCTGTAAAGGACATGTTTGAGCGTAGGAAGCCAATGTCACAGAGTCACCCCCTTGCCCGGTGTCTGACAGCTGGCTTGTCGGAACTCTTAGCCCGCCAGCTTTTACCATACAAGCTGGTGGAGTCCAAGGCCTTCAAAAAATTTCGTTATTGGGACACCGCAGTGGAAGGTACCCGGCCGAATTTTTTTTTCACAAAAGGCAATCCCCAACCTGTACTCTAATGTGGAAAAGGAAGTTATGGCATCTCTGGCACTCAGTGTTGGGGCAAGGGTCCATCTGACCACTGATACCTGCACGGTCAGGGCAGGTATATCACGTACACTGCACATTGGGTAAACCTGCTGACGGCTGCCAAGCATGGAATCTGTGGCTCTGCAGCGGAGTTGATGACCACACCACGACTTGCAGGCAGGCCTGCTGCCACCTCCTCTACTCCTCCTACTCCAGCCTCTTCGCTAACCTCCTCGGCTGAGTCCTCTTCTGCTGCTGCGTCTTGCTCCACATCAACTGCACCCCCCCAGCTCCCCAGGGGCTATTCCACATCCCGGATACGACAGTGTCACGCCGTCTTGGGGTTGACTTGCCTGAAAGCAGAGAGTCACACCGGACCAGCACTTCTGTCCGCCCTGAACTCACAGGTGGATCAGTGGCTGACCCCGCACCAACTGGAGATCGGCAAAGTGGTGTGTGACAAGAAATCTGTTGGCGGCATTGAATTTGGGCAAGTTGAAACATGTGCCGTGCATGGCACATGTGTTGAATCTGATCGTACAACGCTTTGTGTATAATTACCCAGGCTTACAGGACGTCCTCAAGCAGGCCAGGAAGGTGTGTGGCCATTTCAGGCGTTCCTACACGGCCATGGCGCACTTTTCCAATATTCAGCGGCGAAACAACATGCCAGTGAGGCGCTTGATTTGCGACAGCCCGATGCGTTGGAATTCAACACTCCTAATGTTCGACCCTCTGCTCCAACAAGAAAAAGCTGTCAATGAGTATTTGTATAACCGGGGTGCTAGGACAACCTCTGCGGAGCTGGGTATTTTTTTGCCACGTTACTGGACGCTCATGCGCAATGCCTGTAGGGTCATGCATCGTTTTGAGGAGGTGACAAACCTAGTCAGTCGCAAAGGCACCATCAGCGACCTCATCCCATTTGTTTTCTTCCTGGAGCGTGCCCTGCGAAGAGTGCTGGATCAGGCCGTAGATGAGCGTGAAGAGGAAGAGTTGTGGTCACCATCACCACCAGAAACAGCCTTATCATCATCGTCTGAGGAAGAGGAGTCAGAGGAGGAATGTTTTTTTGAGGAGGAGGAAGACCAACCACAGCAGGCATCCATCGTAATGTATATGATGTTTTATGTGTATTTTCCTGTTTATCTGTCTATCAGGCCTGTTAGGGTGTAGTTCCTCCTCCTAGACAGTAGAAGGAGCTAGGGAACCCCTAATATATATAGGTAGGCCCAGACAGGAAAAAGAGTAATGTAGTCCAGGAGACTAGTGAGTGCAGACTAGCCAGCCTGTGGATATTGAGCCAGAGTTAGCTCAGAAGATTGTCACCAGGGGAAGAGTTGCCTCCTGAGAAACCAAGTTCCCATAAGAAGAGCAGAGGCAGTATTCCAGCTAGACAAGTAAGGTGAAGGGCAGAAGGATTTACATAAAGCAAGGATATATACCTGAGGAAGTTTGCTACCTAAAGACAGCATTAGGGCATACGGGACTTGGGATACAAACAGCCAGGAGTTCTGAGGAATAGTGCAGCCTGGTCTGTAAGTGTTGTTTTTACCCTCTGAGTATCTTGCAAAGAACATTGTGCCTGCCATATATATCAAGCCTGCTTATTACTGCTGCTGTACCTGGAACTTTACAAGAGACTGTATAAAGTTAACTGTTTCCAGTAAAGGAAGTTTTGGTTCACCACAACATCGTGTTCCTCAATTATTCCTTTCTTCAACCGGTGTGCCACCGTTACAGGCACTGGCGTCACGAACCTTAAAGGGACCTTGCCCTAGGCACATTAAACATTTGCAACATCCAGGGCACCTCACCCACCATCAGGGCTGATCCCTATATACAGAGAGTGCCCAAGAGGTCTCCTGCGCCAGCCTCTCCATCACTGCTGTGCGCCTGCCCAGGGTCTTCCTACAAACTGTGAGTAACCCATAGCAACCCTCGTTTGCCTAAGTAACCGTGACCTCACATCGCAATACCCTGCAGGGCTGCGTACTGCATATTTTGGCGTCACGAACAGGATCCGATCATTCCTGCGCCATTGTGGAATATAAACTGTGTGCCAATATTGCCCATGAAGTGAAAAGCCCTGACTGTTTATTTGAAAAATCGCTGGGCCAAAGAACTGTAATAATCGCTGTGCGAAGATTATATTGCTGTGGACTGTTTGCCGTTTATTTAAGCCACCGCTTGCTGTCAGTGAATAGACAGCGTTACACTTAAAGATGGCCGCCTAAGTTGGACTTGATTATTTGTGCGCCTCGTTGTGTCCGTTTGGCGCGAAAAGGACAAAGAGAAGGTACCGCCCAGCTTGCAAGAAGGAAAAACGCCGCCCTGTCTGTAAAGAAGATACCGCCTACCTTGAATTCCGGAGCTCCAAGAGGTCGTGCCTACCTTCTGACGCTGCGCGTGGGACTCCCGTCCGACGTAACCACGCATCTCGCGAGATTTGGACCGAACATCGCCGGAGTAAGTAAAAACTTTCGTCTTCACCGGCCCCTTCATATACCCACGCCGGGAGGTCCCGATCCTTGCAAAGAGACGGGGGAAGGTCCCCCACTGGTGATAAGAGACTTAACCTGGGGGGAAAGTACGTCCACCTTAGATCCGGTCTGCTCCGTTGTTTCTTAAAGGGCCATACTCATTTCATAGCCTCCTTAGCAACGCTATGTCCACACCTCAAGAAGTGGGGCAGGCGGCCCCCGATGTGCCTTCTGAAGTGCACGCAGCTGATAATAGGGCACCTGCCGCTGCGGCAGCATCAAGCCTGATGCCACTGACCATGCCATATTATTTCGGGGCCCCCTGGTTCCCGCGATATTCCGGGGAAGCCCATAAATTGAAGGACTTAAGAGACCAGATCCTGGCCTTATTCCGGCTTTACCCTATCTCTGCTGAACAACAAATGGAGATCCTCCTAGCTTAGTTGGAAGGGGGCATCCCAAGAAGAGTCCGAAGACTCCTATTCCTGTTGAATGGAATGAAGAACGGAAGATTGTCCTCCTGTTCCTAAAGAAGAAGCTGACTGAACCCCCTGTCCTGGGTTACCCGGATTATCAGAAGCCGTTTCACCTCTACACGGATGCCAGTAAAAGAGGCCTGGGAGCCATGTTAGCCCAGGTGCAAGACAACAAAGAGAGGGTGATTGTCTACGCCAGTAGATCCCTGAGAGGAGCTGAGAAAAACGATCAGAATTATAGTTCTTTCAAGCTGGAGTTCCTTGCTTTAGTGTGGGCTGTAACTGAGAAGTTCAAAGACTATCTTGCTGCCACCCCGTTTGTCGCCTTCACGGACAACAACCCTCTGGCGCATCTGAATACAGCCAAGTTAGGGGCGCTGGAGCAAAGATGGGCCTCCCGCCTTGCTAACTATGACTTCACTGTGAAATACCGAGCAGGCCGCTCCAACGATGATGCTGATGCCCTGTCTCGGCTCCCCACTACAGAAGCACCAGATGAACCAAAGGATGCCTGGGAGGAAGTGGAGATGCCAGCGTTTTAGAAACAAATTTGCTCAGCAAGATAATATTCGCACTGAAAATCACTCAGCTGCTGATTCTTCTTCATCAAATATTCCTGAGTCCAGGGGCGAACAAGAAAGGTGGATTAAGCTCCAGTCAGAAAGTAGAGTCCTCGGTGAACTGCTCGACTTCCTTACTAGTGGGAGAACTCCTAAGAGAGTCCGCAGGAAGAGTGCAGACCCAGAACTATTGAGACTGTGGAGACATCGCCACCAACTCTTCCTTCAAAAAGGCCTGTTGCTTAGAAGGAGCCTGGATCCGGTGTCCTGCGATAGGGTATACCAGATCCTCATACCACGTCGAGATGCCAGTCTGGTGTTAGAAATGTATCATAACCAGTCAGGACACTTCGGCGTGCAGAAAACTGAGGCCACCATTCGCAGGAGATTCTATTGGATCAGGATGAGAGAAGACATTGAGAAATGGTGCCGGGAATGTATTGCCTGTGCCGTGGGGCGAAGTGAACGCCATGACCAGAGGGCGCCTCTGCATCCTATCGTGAGTAAAACTCCCTTAGAACTTGTTGCCATTGATCATGTGAAGTTGGAGCCAAGTCGCTCAGGGTATACTTATGTCATGACTATTATTGATCACTTCACTAAGTTTGTCGTAGCAGTGCCTGTGAAAGACCTGACAGCCAAGACTGCGGCGGAGGCGTTCTGGAAACATTTCCTCCTGCCCTACGGCTGCCCAGAGAGGATCCTCACCGACCAAGGGTCTGCGTTTGAATCACAGTTGTTCCAAGAGATGTGCCTGCTACATAATTGCCAGAAAGTCCGGACCACCGCCTATCATCCACAAGGTAACGGACTCTGTGAAAAGATGAATCAAACTCTTATTGAAATGCTGAGAGCAGTACCCCCTGAGACAAGGGGTAACTGGCCTACTCTGCTGCCACAACTCATGTACACCTATAACAACACAATTCACTGCTCCACCGGGTACACGCCCTTCTATCTGATGTTTGGCCGTCAAGGGAGGTTACCTGCTGACCACTCCCTGGATGTACAGGTGCCTGATGTCATCAATCCACTACCAAAAACTGATTGGGTAGTGGAGCACCAAAGGCGTCTCAATGCTAAGGAGATTGTCCAGGAGCGCATGGAAAATGCCCAGGAGCGACAGCAGAGAGACTATGACCTGGCTGCTCATGCAGGGCCTCTAGCTATAGGAGACATGGTGTGGTTAAAAAATATCCACCGAACCAGTAAATTGGACAGTAAGTGGCAAAGGACTCCCTATGTCATTTCTGCCATCCCTAATGCTGAGGCCCATATTTATCAAATTTCCAGAGAGGATAAAGGCTCCCAAGTTGTTCACAGGAATCGTTTAAAACCCTGCATAGAAGGAGAAATTGCAGCAGAGGACATTGAGCCGGAGTCTCCTGAGCCCGAGTTGCCAGTCCAACCTGCTGATCCTATGCAGGCTGTTGAGAACCTGATACATGATAAAGAGCCACTTCATTGGTTCCTCACACCCTGGTTGAACTTGGTAGTACCAGCTCCAGTTCCGGCTAGTTCTCAACCCCAGGATGAACCAGCTTCAGTTCCTGCTAGTCCTCCACCTCAGGATGACCTGTCCCAGGGAGTACCCGAAAGAGCTCCAGAGCCTGTGTACTACTCTTACCCTCCTGAACCAAGGCAGGAAGAACCTCTGCCTGTAAGAAGGTCCACGCGGTCTACTAAGGGACACCCACCTGTGAGATTTGGAGACTACATTGTGGGCCCATGTAGCCCCTCCCGGGAAACCCCTGTTTAACTATATACAAGACCTGGGTACGGACTCATTTTGTTCTTTGAGCCTCCAGGAACTTACCTCATATTTGCATTTTCTATCATTATCGTTATAGACTATCATTATGGACTATCCTGGTTATCCTTGATACGCTGTACCAGGTCAGCGCCCCCTGTTCCCTTATACTATACTGAGAGAAGAGAACGACGCCCCTTTCCACCGCACTTTCCAGAGGAACTGCTTGATATATTTGTACTGTAACAGTGGTGACTATTGTACATGCCTGCTTTCCGTTTTGTCTTTCAGGCTGCGGTTTCCTGCTGGGCGGGCCCCTTATGTTGCGCCGAGGACGGGCAACGTCACAGCAACGGGGTATGTAGTGTCCCACTAGGTAAAGGTGGGTACTACACAAGGGCTAATATGACCATTGGAATGTATATGATGTTTTATGTGTATTTTCCTGTTTATCTGTCTATCAGGCCTGTTAGGGTGTAGTTCCTCTTCCTAGACAGTAGAGGGAGCTAGGGAACCCCTAATATATATAGGTAGGCCCAGACAGGAAAAAGAGTAGTGTAGTCCAGGAGGCTAGTGAGTCCAGACTAGCCAGCCTGTGGATATTGAGCCAGAGTTAGCTCAGAAGATTGTCACCAGGGGAAGAGTTGCCTCCTGAGAAACCAAGTTCCCATAAGCAGAGCAGAGCCAGTATTCCAGCTAGACAAGTAAGCTGAAGGGCAGAAGGATTTACATAAAGCAAGGATATATACCTAAGGAAGTTTGCTACCAAGGATAAAGCCAGCATTAGGGCATATGGGCCTTGGGATACAAACAGCCAGGAGTTCTGAGGAATAGTGCAGCCTGGTCTGTAAGTGTTGTTTTTAACCTCTGAGTATCTTGCAAAGAACATTGTGCCTGCCATATATATCAAGCCTGCTTATTACTGCTGCTGTACCTGGAACTTTACAAGAGACTGTATAACGTTAACTGTTTCCAATAAAGGAAGTTTTGGTTCACCACAACATCGTGTTCCTCAATTATTCCTTTCTTCAACCGGTGTGCCACCATTACAGGCACTGGCGTCACGAACCTTAAAGGGACCTTGCCCTAGGCACATTAAACATCTGCAACATCCAGGGCACCTCACCCACCATCAGGCCTGGTCCCTATATACAGAGAGTGCCCCAGAGGTCTCCTGTGCCAGCCTCTCCATCACTTCTGTACGCCTGCCCAGGGTCTTCCTACAAACTGTGAGTAACCCATAGCAACCCTCGTTTGCCTAAGTAACCGTGACCTCACATCGCTGCGTACTGCACATACATGTGTCAATTCCCCTTCGTGATCGTTACCTTGTTGTGGTGAAGGGGCTTGCGTATCACAATGAAGCGATCACCTCTATGAGTGTGTTGGCAATGGCAATATTGGCACACCCCAGATGATAAGGTCGTTGCTTCATTGTGAACAGACCAAAAACGATCGGCTGGATATTTTTGCATAGAAAAAACATTAATTTTCTTTGTGATCATCTAAGGTGATCATTAAAGCCTACTAGGCCAACAATGGGCCCACACTGCAGAATCATTGTTTTCTGTGTCACTTAACTGTCACTGAACTACCTCAGCACGACCATAGGCTTTGAAAAACCGCCATCGCCTGCAATCTCCCTAACGTGCGCACCAGCACAGTCATCACTACACCGAGATTGACGCATAGAGGAATAAATTTATGTCATTAATGTGTCAACTATTGACAACTCTTTGCGGTTGTTTGTGGTGCGTTAAACGGGGAGTTTGGTCTGTCAGAGTCTGGTCTGTCACTGTGAAGCGGGCGTAACCCTTACACTACCTGATCGATACAACATCATACCTGATCGTATACACGCACTGGATGTTTTAAAGCACGTTATTCCAAACAATTTAGGATTGTTAGGTGATTTATGGCCTTTTTTGGATTAAAAACCGACTCTTCGTCAACTACGTAATTTTCCATGGGAGTTTTGCCATGGATCCCCCTCCGGCATGCCACAGTCCAGGTGTTAGTCCCCTTTAAACAACTTTTCCATCACTATTGTGGCCAGAAAGAGTCCCTGTGGGTTTTTAAAATCGCCTGCCTATTGAAGTCTATGGCGGTTCGCCCGTTCGCGAACATTTGCGTAAATTCGCGTTCGCGAACAGAAAATTTTAACTTCGCGACATCTCTACTAGCCACTAGAATGACAGTGATGAGTAACGATGTGACAACTTTTAGGGCTATGGCACGGTAGACATACCACATGTGCAGCTGCACTGGGGTCCCATAGTTAAAGGGGCAGCTACTTACCACCCATTAGATTACATGTAAGGGACTGAGATAATGAACTTCATAGCTCGCAAGTTGTCGTATATTATTAGGGAGGAGATTATTAGGGAGGAGCACCATGAAAAGTAAATGAACAGCACGGAGCCCACTGACTATTCTTACATAAGGGCACTTTGCCAAACTTGTCTGCCTCTGTCTCTGTACTCACAATGAAGTCCAGTCCCTAAAAACATGTCAGAGGTCACTAGGAGTTTTGTAAATCCCGCCACATTGAGGAATGGTGGGAAAACATGCAAACAATCAGAATGTGACAATGTAACAAATATATTGCAACATTTTCTACTCCAAGATCCTGTTGGCCTGGCATGAGTCAATATGTCTGACGAAGAAGCAGACAGTGGTCCGAAACGCGTTGCACTAATCGATTTCGTTGCTCATGTCGTCTTGTTTCGACAAGAGGCAGCGCTCAAAATTAGATGACGCTATAATATGAGTTAATATATGGGACATATTCCTAAATTGACGTCATTTTTTGCAGATGTTAAACTACTGAAGGACAACATTGTATGGCCCTTGGTGTTCCAGAACACACAAATCCACAGCTTAGACTGGAGAGCACAAGCCCATAATCCTTGGTATATTCTTGTCATATGAAGGCAGCAGAGTCAGCGTCGGAGTAGTTATCAGAGACACGTGAAGTATAAGTCGTGAATATACCAGGTATCACACAGCTCTGCACTCGTCCTGTCACTGTATATTACTGCACGCTGTAAATCCTTTGTCAGGCAGAGTGCTCTGATAGTGATGGAAGCAGGAACACAGAGCCTGGATCAAAGGCTTTTACTGACAGCCTTAGTGTTTTCAACCATCTCCCATATTAACTACTACCTGCTGTATCTGATATAGACTAACGATCGCACTGGAGCTCCCCCTGCTGGGGCTTTACACAATCTACTGGTTTTGTTTCTCTTTTATTTTATTTTTTATGAATTTCTATCAATTTATTTATTCATTTATTTTTTGCATTTTTTGCATTTATTTTCCTTCAGCAAAACTCATTAAGCCAACAAGACCTGTAGGATATGCTGTAATTCTAATGCCCCCATTTTGGGGGTACATGCATAGACTATAGCTTCTCCGGTTATTTATTACTCATTTCAAAGTTTACAAAGCTTTGTGTTTATGTCATTACAAAGTTTTTTTTTCACCATGTGGTGTGAATGACGTGCTAATTTCATTCTTTCTTTCAGTAGGATTGTGGTAATAGGACTATAAGGCCCCTTTCACACGAACGATACGGATTAGGTCCGTTCAGGAAAACTCGCACCATTTCGCAAGCAATTTCAATCAGTTTTGTCTGTGATTGCGTTCAGTGGTTCAGTTTTTTTCGCGCAGGTGAAATGTGCATTGATAAAAAACTGAAGGTCTACAAACAACATCTCTTAGCAACCATCAGTGAAAACTGCATCGCATCCGCACTTGCTTCCGGATGTGATGCGTTTTTCACGCAGCCCCATTAACTTCTATGGGGCCTGCGTTGCGTGAAAAACGCTGAATATAGAGCATGCTGCGATTTTCATTTAACACACAAGTGATGCATGAAAAACAACGCTCATGTACACAGACCTTTTGAAATGAATGGGTCCAGATTCAGGGTAGGCGCAATGCGTTCGCATCACGCATTGCACCCGCGTGGAAAACTCGCTTGTGTAAAAGGGGCCTAAGTTTTTTTTTAGCACATTGGATAACTTTTTTCAATAATGTTTTTCAATGTTTCATTATTTTTAAAGTCTTGTTCTGTGATTCTTTGATCGCTTCCACTGGATGGATGGATGGATAGATAGATAGATAGATAGATAGATAGATAGATAGATAGATAGATAGATAGATAGTTAGATATGAGATAGATAGATAGGAGATAGATAGATAGATAGATATGAGATAGATAAATAGATAGATATGAGATAGATATGAGATAGATAGATAGATAGATAGATAGATAGATAGATAGATAGATAGATAGATAGATAGATAATAGATAGATAGATACCCAGATTCCCACTCTACTTTGCTGTCCAGAAGAGGGCGCTATCATTCAGAGCCCATCTTCATAGCAGCAGTCCCAGCTCCTACCATCACAAAGCCTTGCTACACCAAGAAGCCCCAGAAAAACAAAGCACCCTGCAACAAGTCACCCAAACCCAGCCTGCCCAAGCCACCAACCAATATAGCCTGACAAAGGGCGAAATCCAGAGGAAGATACACAGAGTACAAAGAGGAGTATATTAGCGTCTGGAGGAACGACATACGAACATCCCAGAAGCTGACAGTATACCAGAGCCTGCAGAGGGAGTACAAACTGGCCCCATATCTGGAGAAACTCCCCAATCCAAAAGACCGATAGATCCTGAAACGCTACAGACTGAGCGCCCACAACCTGCTCATTTAATTTGGGCGTCACCGACAGAGGAACATGCCCAGGGAGGGCAGACTGTGCCAGCAGTGCGACCAGGAGGCCGTGGAGGATGAGGCTCATTTCCTGCTGCGGTGCCCCAAATACTCAGCAGTGAGGGAGACTGACTTCAGGAGACTGTCTGATCTCTGCCCAGACTTCACCTCCATGGAGGAGGAGGAGAGACTCTCCATACTGCTGGGGGAAGAGGGGAACACAGCGGCCACAGCAGCACAATATATTACTGCCTGCCATAGACTGAGAGGAGCCTGATATACCATGGACTCCTATACCCCCACTAGGGTTGCCACCCGTACAGGAATGACCCGGACAGTCTGGGTTTGTAATCCTGTGCCCGGGTACAAGCCTTTCTCAGACCCGGGCACAGGATCAGCTGTGAATGATGGTGGCAGGTGCAGGGCACAGGGAGATGAGCGCTTCCATTGTGGAAGCGCTCATCTCCATAGTCATCTGTATCACCGTCCTCAGGACAGCGATACAGACGGCTGTGCTGCGGCAGGGGAGGGAGAGGCGTCTCCCTCCCCTGTTCCTCTGATAGGCTGCGGGCCTTGTGCCTGCAGCCTATCAGAGGCCGGTGCAGGCGGCGCGATGACGCCATCACGCCGCCTGAGCCGTACACCACGGTACACAGGCTGGGAAGAGGCCTGCTGCATCGCATCGTTGGAGGTAAATAAAAGTTTTTTGTGTTTTCTTTTTTAGAGAAGAGAGGCACCTGAAATTGGGGGAAGGAGTGGAAAGAGGCACCTTACACTGGCACATATTGGGAAGGAGGAGAAATGAGGCACTTGAAACTGGCACATATAGGGGAAGGGGGGGAGAGGCACCTTATACTGGCACATATTGGGGGGGGGAGAAAAGAGGCACTTGAAATTGGCACATATAAGGGAAGGGGTGGAAAGAGGCACCTTATACTGGCACATATTGAGGGGGGGGGGATGAGGAAATTAAAACTGCCACATATGGGGGAAGGGGGGGAAAGAGGCACCTTATACTGGCACATATTGGGGGGGGGGAGAATGAGGCACTTGAAACTGCCACATATGGGGGGAAGGAGGCACCTTATACTGGCACATATTGGGGGGGGGGAGAGAAATGAGGCACTTGTTACTGACACATGGGGGGCACTTCTTACTGGCACATTATTTGGGGGCTTCTACTGAGGCCACAAAGAAGGGGTATTTTATATGGGGGCTCTGCATTGTACTAGTAATATCAGGGGATTTATCTGATGGCGACAAAATGGCGGTCTGGTCTGAAAGGAGAAGATGAGGAAAGAGAACATCTACATCAAAGGAGACGTCACTGGATGTAAGAGGTATGTGGCGCTGTATTTCTGTAGGGACGGGATCAGGGGCGTAACGATCGTGGTGCAACAGCGACCGGTGGTGGAGGCGGGGTATGGGCGTGACTGGAGGCGGGACAAGGGCATGGCTGGCGGCAGGGCATGGGTGAGGCCTGGAAGGGGGCCCTCCCTCCCTTCTGTTCGGGTTTGGCTTGAAGAAAAGGTGGCAACCCTAACCCCCACCCTGGATGGGTCCCCATCCCCCAACCCTACCCAATTATTTCCCACTTGCTTTGGCAATGCTAAAATGTATTTAGTCCTGCCAATAAAGCTGATTTGATTCGATTCGATAGATAGATAATAGATAGATAGATAGATAGATAGATAGATAGATAGATAGATAATGACACATAGATAAAATATAGACAGCCTTTGATCTTATATTAGATGACATATTTGGCAATGTTTGTATGTGTATCCAGTTCCAGGCATCTGCTGATACTCGTGGCCAGCAGCCTTCTTGCCATGTTGTGTTATTTGCTGCACATGGATCGTCTGTTTGTGTTAATTGCACCCTTCCCCCTTCTTATTTCCAGTAGCTGCTGGGCCCCTATCACTGCGCTGATTGCACAATCCATTGCTGCCATCCAATAATTCCGTTTTAATTTCAGCACACGCTGATAATCATTGTGATGCAAGTCTAGGAAGATGGAGGCATCCTCAATCAATGAAGACAAAAATGGAGTAGCATGGTGGAAATGCGACGATGAGGAAAGGATCCCAAGCAAAATCAATGAAGGGGCCATGTGTAATTACCGGCGTCACGCACAGGGAGGGAAAAGGGAAAGCCCTGCCCAAGGGAGAGGGAAAGGTGGTGACCCCTGACTCACCTTGCGGCTGGCACCTGACTGCCCTGACGTCCCTAGACGGGTTCCTCACCCGTGCGGCGATCACGTGCCTAAACCCTGGCTTTCCCTAAAATGAGCCCTAGATAGTGAACGGGCCGGTGGGATCGCTAGTCCGCATCACTGTCACTAAGAGGGAAACACCAGGGAGAGGACGGACAAAACAGACAAACACATACACCCAGGTGGGCGACCACAGCAGACCACAAAGGTCCAACAGGGATCCGGAGGGTAACGTTCTGGACCAAACCAAAGAACGCAGCAACACAGCTCCAGAGGGTCAGTATAGAAGTCCAGGCAGGAAGCTCTATATCTGGCAACCAGAGAAGTGAGAGAGGGGAATATAAGGAGGTTTGGGAGTGCTGGACAAGGAACAGCTGAGGAGACGGAGCTACGGATCCCTGAGTGAGCCAAAAAGGGTTGCAAAGCAAACCCAGAAAGCTACCATAAGGAAACAGCCCTATCTTACATAGAGCGCGCAGCCAACCGCTGCGACTTCCTGACCCCGGGTATAACGGAGTCAGGTGTGGTTCTTGACACCCTCGTGACACCATGTTTCCCGTGCAGACACTAAATTAGCTGTCTAACAATATTATTCTCTTTCCATGAAGTTCAGTGTGGCAGAAGCAGAAGGTGCTTAGGACCTGAAATCTTTCTCCACTTGGCACCTACCTACCCCAGCTTCGAGCTCACCGCTACCTCCCAGATGGACAAGCCTCAGATCAAACTGTTTCAAAGACCAAAAGCATTCAGACCATTGGTATTCTTACAGTTGGTGAGAAAAACGTGGCCTGCTCTCCAGGGTCCAAAGCCTAAAGGCTGAGGTGAATAGTCTTCCCCGTCACTACATGTGGCTTCAGCCACGCGCTTTCCTTACTTTTTACTCCTAGCTTCTTATACGGTTTCTGCTCTATATCGCCATCTAGCGGTAACTGAATGTAGCAATTCATTATTACATAGTATAACATACAGAGAATAAATCAAACAACAAAATAGTATTTTTTTTACCTTTAGGGGGAAAACATACAGAAGATTTAACCACCTTTCAGTTCACTCATATCAGTTATCAAGGAGGTAGTGATCAGCTTCTACAGGTCTAGTGCTAGCAGCATAATCTACAAGTAATGTCAGTGAGCAGGAATAGGAGGACGACTAGAGGCAGTGCACACCCTATAGTCCTTTTCCGCAGTGTCTTTGGATAACAAGTACAGAAGAACCAGCCAGGAACCAGGTGCTCACTTCACCTGTATTTACTTTACTGGAAAGGGAGGTTGCGACTGTGCTGTACGGTCTCTGGCTGTAATATCATGGGGTAGGGGGCCATGATTTTGCTATGCCTGCCCATGCTTATTTATATATACAGTACAAATTAATCAAAATCAAAATAAGTAAGGCTCAGTTCATACTGTTGAGAGTCCTCATTGGGGTCTTTCTTGGGGTATCCATCACTCTTTAAGACAAAAAGAGTGTTGCGTGCCAAAAATTATAAAAAATCTCATGGAACCCTAAATGACCCCATTAAAGAGAGAGCACAATCTGGATTACCTACATCAGGGGCAGATTGGGAACCTAAAGTGGCCCTGGAAAAAAAATACCTAAAAGTGGCTCCATATTGTAGAAGGGTGTAAATTGACAGGAGGGAGGGCAACAAAAGTAGGGGGGTAAGCAATACCACAGTGCCGCACATTATATTGCCCTAAAAGCTGTCCCTCTGAGTTGGCCTTCAATAGAGGCCATTCTCTCTCCTCCTCTTCCAGTTGTCTCTGCAGGGGGCTTAGACAGTAAGATGCCGGGACATAGTTAAATTCAGGAGGGCATGTAGCTGGCCAGGGTAGATGATTACCTGATTCTCACAGAGTTAATTACCACTGATAGCTCATTATGTAACCACCCAGCGGTGGGGAGGGGGGCTTGGGTGGCCTCCTGGGCATTGGCCCAACGGGAAAATTTCCCTGTAAGGTCTATGGCCAATCCACCCCTGACCTACATACCCTCGGGATCAGTCATTAATCTCCGATCGGTTGGGTCCAACTCTCAAAGGGACGCTTGGACGATCGCTCAGCATACCAAGCACAGCGCCATACATTATTTAGTGGCTGTAGTTGGTATTGCAGCCCATGCTAATTCATGTGAATAGGACTGAGATGCACATAGGTCATGTGAGCAATGAACATGATGTTCCTGGACAAGAAAGAAGCTGCAATGCTCACCTGACTGCCGTGGTGTCTTCAAACAGTTGATCGGCAGTGGTCCTGGGAGTAGGACCCCCGCTGATGGCCTGTCCGGAAAATAGGCCATCAATACTGAACTCCTGAAAAACCCCTAGTTGTGTGCGGTCTGCCAGAGTATTTGCCATGGATCCTGAGCATGAGGCCGATGGAAAAAGGTTGTCCAGGAGACAGAGGTCTCATCTCCACTTGAAAACCTTTTTTTAACTCAAAGTCCTTGAACATTATACAAAATTTACATGTTTTACAATCACAAATTAAAAAAAATTCTTTGTGAGATTAGTTAAGTGGCTATTTGGCTGAAAGGGATTTGACGAATCAAAATCTATTTGTTCTGCAGATCTTCATGCAAGGGAAATATTCAGTAAAATTTAATTACTGACTGTATTCTCGTTGGCTCCGATCCAGCATTAACCTGCAGACATTTCCAATGTTAATTAAAATACCTGCAGGTTAATAAAGATAGAGTTTGGCGCAGATTCAAGATTGCAGAGAGAAGTTTGAATTTGTCCAGGACATTACAGAAATGTCTCTTGATTTTAGAGCAGAATTTATAGTCTTTTTCCACCTTCTATGTCAGCTGAGAACTTTCTAATAGCGCTGCTGCCTCCCGTCCAGGCGCTGACCAAGAAGAAATTCCTATGGGCTGAACTTCTCTATACGGCTGCACTGCTTTCTACAAACGATCGCATGTTAAAGTCCTCTAGGGAGACAGTAAAACAGTAAAAAAACAACAAAAAAGAACAAAGATTTAAGAAATATAAAAAAATGCTAATCTTACAAATTTAAAAAGCATTACCTATTTATCATATAAAAAAAACATAATTGGTACAAAAATGACCAAAATATTACAATTAGAGATGAGCGAATTTTTCAAAAATTCGATTCACCAGTTCGCCAAATTTTTCGGGACAAATTCGGTTCAATCCGAATATATTTGCAGCAAATTACGTTAAAAAACAGCTATTTCTGGGCTACAGAGAGCCTGTATGGTGGTGTAGAACACTGTGCCTCGCAGTAACACGCATAGGGAGTCTGCTCTGGTAGTGAAATAATGCTGTGAGTCCGTATGACATGTAGATGACAGACGTCGCTCTTAGATTCACTGCACACTTCACTTATTTGGGCCGTCACGGAGCCAAAACTGACCAAATAACTCAAGTGTGAACTCAGCCTTACAGATCGATGTTAGCGCCAAGAAGAGGCGCACTCCTTTTACACCGTCGTCAGCTGATTCCACATAGATGTCTACAGAACCTGTTCTATTAAACACTTGGAGAGGGTGTCAGCAGTAAGTTTGTGTTGACGTCACTGATTATTTTGCCCTTCATATGATCCATCAGAACCATAACCCCCAAAAAACAGATCTGTGGAACATCCGCCTTCACTCGGTCAGCTTTGGTCAGTAATCCATCAGTATTGCTAATGAAAAAAAAACAGGAGTGGATCCATAACAGAGATGACACGTGAATGGAATATTTGCATGTCTTCTGTGTTTTGTACCCACTCCTGCTTTTGGCTTCCAAATCACAAGCCAATTATGATGGGACCATACAGGCCTTACAGCTGCTACACAGACCGGATCCAGTGTGCGTCTCATTTTTCCTTCCTTGTGACAGATCAGAAGGTTCAAACAAATGATGATGTCAGCCAGGCCAAAAGGCAAAATAGTGGCCCAGTCATGAAGTGGGGAGGGTGGGAACAGCAGTATGAGGAGGCCACCGATGGGCACAATGACAGAGTCTGGAGGTAGCGGCAGCAGCATCAGGAGTAGGCCACAGGGTGGCACAATGACTGAGTGTGGAGGTGGCGGCAGCATCAGGAGGCCACAGAGTGGCAAGGTGACATAGTGTGGAGGTGCCAGCAGTATAAGGAGGCCACAGCATGAGAAGGCCACAGAGTGGCACGACGACGAGAGATTGCGGAGGTGGCAGCAGCATGAAGAGGCCACAGAGTGGCAGCTTCGTCTATTCATTTATAGGGAATATGGGACAGAACAGAAGGTTAAAATTTCTCAACTTTATAAAGTGTTGCTTAAAACACGATTTAATAATACACTTTCTTCGGCACAAAAGGCTTGGCAAATTGATTGTCCATGAATTTCCCTAGAAGATTTGGATAATATATTGTCAAATTTAAGTTTACTTTCTTACAATTTTATTAAAGTTTTGGTTCAATTTTATATTTAATGTTTAAAAAACTTAATAATAAAAATTAAGTGTTGCCTAAGGGCTCTTTCACACCTGCGTTCTTGTCTTCCGGCATAGAGTTCCGTCGTCGGGGCTCTATGCCGGAAGAATCCTGATCAGGATTATCCTAATGCATTCTGAATGGAGAGTAATCCGTTCAGGATGCATCAGGATGTCTTCAGTTCCGGTACGGAACGTTTGTTGGCCGGAGAAAATACCGCAGCATGCTGCGCTTTTTGCTCCGGCCAAAAATCCGGAACACTTGCCGCAAGGCCGGATCCGGAATTAATGCCCATTGGAAGGCATTGATCCGGATCCGGCCTTAAGCTAAACGTCGTTTCGGCGCATTGCCGGAGCCGACATTTAGCTTTTTCAGAGTGGTTACCATGGCTGCCGGGACGCTAAAGTCCTGACAGCCATGGTAAGTGTAGTGGGGAGCGGGGGAGCAGTGTAATTACCGTCCGTGCGGCTCCCCGGGCGCTCCAGAGTGACGTCAGGGCGCCCCAAGCGCATGGATCACGTCATCCATGCGCATGGGGCGCTCTGACGTCATTCTGGAGCGCCCCGGGAGCCGCACGGACTGTAAGTATACTGCTCCCCCGCTCCCCACTACTACTATGGCAACCAGGACCTTAATAGCGTCCTGGGTGCCATAGTAACACTGAAAGCATTTGGAAGACGGTTCCGTCTTCAAATGCTTTCAGTACACTTGCGTTTTTCCGGATCCGGCAGGCACCTCCGGCAACGGAAGTGCATGCCGGATCCCAACAACGCAAGTGTGAAAGAGGCCTTAGACAGGAGAGAATCCGCCAGTCTTCTATTTATTCGACGACGTGGTTACGATGGAGAAAGCATTCCAAAAAACTATTTCTCTCCACCTGGAGACGAATCCTGTCAAGATTGATGCAAGTACGGTATCGGCTGCTCATCGAGCCAGATACTTCTGGGGGAACCTGCCTGGCATGAACAGGCGTCTAGTAGCTACAGACAATGAGAAGACAAAGCGTCAAGAAGATAGCTTTGAGCCCAGAAGAGTCACGAAGTTCATCAAGATACGTCACTAAAGATTTTACCGCATATAACCGCAGCGCTGAACGCTGAATAAAATTAGTTTTTCGATCGAAATATGTCCCAAAAGGTTTTACCAGATATAACTTCGACCAAAATAAGTCAATAAAGATTTTACCACATATAACGGAGCACGGAGATGGAGAGGGTCTTCGGATTCCCCCAAACTATACGGACGTCTCAGAAACTAACCGCTGATCCCGACAGCAGCTCCTGGGAAGGTCATGGAGCGTCCCGGTCATCCAGCTTCTATTCGCCCCGCTAAAGGATTATTTTGAAAGTGTGTAGAAGCCACACGGGGCCCCCACACTGCAGATATATCATGGAGACAAAAAAGGCCAGTAAACGCTTTCAGCAGAAATAAATGAACCAGTGAAGTGCGTATATATTTTTCCTTTTTGTACTGAAATAGGCCACTAAACGCTTTCAAGACATATAACCGCCAAAGTGAACTGAGAATACCGTATATTTTTATTTTCATACTGAAATGCAAAATAACACATATAACCGCTGTACTGACTGACTGCTAGTGCCGCTACTTCCGTGAACCCCTGCACCACTACTTCCCAGGCAGGTAGGCTGCTGCGAAGCAGGTGGTCTACCCCGGGCACATTTGGCTCCCAACCTCCCACTGCTGCCACCCTGCTGACTCACTGCTGCCACCCTGCTGACTCCCAGCCCTGCTTCCAACACATATAACCGTTGACGTGAACGGAGAATATCTTTTTCTTTTTGTACTGAAATAGGCCACTAAACGCTTTCAAGACATATAACCACCGCCAACGTGAACTGAGAATGTATTTTTCTTTTTGTACTGAAATAAAAAATAACACATATAACCGCCGCACTGACTGACTGCTACTGCCCGCCGCTACTTCCGTGAACCCCTGCACCACTACTTCCAGGGTAGGTAGGCTGCTGCAAAGCCCTGGGCACGTTTGCCTCCCGACCTCCCACTGCTGCCACCCTGCTGACTCCCAGCCCTGCTTTCAACACATATAACCGCCGACGTGAACTGAGAATATATTTTTCTTTCTGTACTGAAATAGGCCACTGAACGCTTTCAGCATAAATAAATGCACCAGTGAAGTGCATATACATTTTTCTTTCTGTACTGAAATAGGTCACTAAACGCTTTTGCCACAAATAAGTGCACCAGTGAACTGCGTAAATTATTTTATTTCTGTATGCTTTATAGATATATACCTGCAGCAGTGAAGTGCGTATATATTTTTCTTGTTTGAAAAGATATAAGCCACTAAAGGCTTTTCAACATAGCACTTGCACCCCAAGAACAAATAGCTGGAATGACAGAGCTGTATAATGGCTATTTGGATCCCCAAATAATCTTTCCCTGCACTTACACTTGTAAATCGCTTTCCGAGCACTGTCCCTAGCTCCTCCTGACGTCTCTCCTTGCACTAAGATGCTGTGAAATGATTCCTCCGTATCCTTTCCCTGCACTTATAAATCGTTTTTTCATTTTTTTTTCACAATCAGGTTTTTCCAATTGCTGTCCCTAGCGCCTTCACACGTCTGTCCCTGCACTCAGAATGCTTGAAAATGTCTGACTCTAAGATGGCCACCGTATTTATAGGACTGTGACATCACAGGGCTGGCTGGCTGCTGATTGGCTGCATGCATGGCATTATGGGTGATCCCGCCTTCCAGAGTACCTTGCCCCATGTCCTCACACGTGTAGCCGCCATTGTGCCATTTTAGGAAAAATTGCAATTCGTTACCACGAAGCGTGAGGAAATTTGCATTCGTTGCGAATCAAATTTTTCCTGAAATTCAGAACGAATACCACTTCGTCTGATTCAATTCGCTCATCTCTAAATACAATATCAAGTAATTTATCCTTTATAGTGAATGACGTAAAAATTGTTGGATTTGTTCCCCCCCACCTACCCAAAAATGTAATAAAATTGATCAAAAAGTGAAAAAAAAACCTCAAACAACTCCATTTGATGGAAGGAAAAGTGGCCCAGCTAAATATATATATATTTTTTTTATACATTTCACTGTATCATACTGACATGCAGAATAAGCAGATCGTGTTTTATTGCACAGTAAACAATTTAAAGATAAAACACAAAAATCGATGATAGAATTCCAATTTTTATCGCGAATATCGGCACTTTGAGAATTCGCGAAGATGTGGAATATAGTGCTACATATTCGCAATCGTGAATATTCTAGATTTTTTTTTCATCAGTAACCTCCATTCTTGCTTGTGGGCCAATGAGAAGGCTGCAATATCTTTGTTAGAGCTTAGCAACATCCCTAGCAACCAATAGGAAAGTTGCCTACCCCTTTCTATATAAGAACCTCCCCAGCAGCCGTTTTCTGCTGTTTTTTGCAGAACTGAGAGAGAGAGCAGTGACATTGCTGTGCCCTGTGCTTTCATCTCGATCCTATTCCTTATCCAATTACATTATATAGTTAGTTAGTTAGCTCATATACAGTACAGACCAAAAGTTTGGACACACCTTCTCATTCAAAGAGTTTTCTTTATTTTCATGACTATGAAGGCATCAAAACTATGAATTAACACATGTGGAATTATATACATAACAAACAAGTGTGAAACAACTGAAAATATGTCATATTCTAGGTTCTTCAAAGTAGCCACCTTTTGCTTTGATTACTGCTTTGCACACTCTTGGCATTCTCTTGATGAGCTTCAAGAGGTAGTCCCCTGAAATGGTCTTCCAACAGTCTTGAAGGAGTTCCCAGAGATGCTTAGCACTTGTTGGCCCTTTTGCCTTCACTCTGCGGTCCAGCTCACCCCAAACCATCTCGATTGGGTTCAGGTCCGGTGAGTTCCCAGAGATGCTTAGCACTTGTTGGCCCTTTTGCCTTCACTCTGCGGTCCAGCTCACCCCAAACCATCTCGATTGGGTTCAGGTCCGGTGACTGTGGAGGCCAGGTCATCTGGCGCAGCACCCCATCACTCTCCTTCATGGTCAAATAGCCCTTACTTTCAAAGTTTTCCCAATTTTTCGGCTGACTGACTGACCTTCATTTCTTAAAGTAATGATGGCCACTTGTTTTTTTCTTTACTTAGCTGCTTTTTTCTTGCCATAATACAAATTCTAACAGTCTATTCGGTAGGACTATCAGCTGACTTCTCCTCAACGCCACTGATGGTCCCAACCCCATTTATAAGGCAAGAAATCCCACTTATTAAACCTGACAGGGCACACCTGTGAAGTGAAAACCATTTCAGGGGACTACCTCTTGAAGCTCATCAAGAGAATGCCAAGAGTGTGCAAAGCAGTAATCAAAGCAAAAGGTGGCTACTTTGAAGAACCTAGAATATGACATATTTTTAGTTGTTTCACACTTGCTTGTTATGTATATAATTCCACATGTGTTAATTCATAGTTTTGATGCCTTCAGTGTGAATCTACAATTTTCATAGTCATGAAAATAAAGAAAACTCTTTGAATGAGAAGGTGTGTCCAAACTTTTGGTCTGTACTGTATATCTTGGGACTACGGGACTGTTACGAAGTGGATGCGAATCCGCTGAGCCACTTGTGAAGTTTGGCTTTAGGCTACCTCTATGTGCCCCCCGTGTTTTTCACCCTTTAACTCCATAGAGGGATCTGGACTTCACTGCAGGGGAACCACCAGTCCACTACCTCTCAGAGTAGGTTTGTTCAAGTGACGACTGATCCACAAACACACAGTGTGGAGCACTGAGGGATCATGCAAAACCATAGTCCAGGACAGGTTGAGGTCAGGGTACACAGAGTATAAGTAATCCAATGAACATTTAGAGGTTAGAGCAGGAGATTAGACAAAGGTCAGGTCAGGAAGGGAAGGGTAAAATCTGGAAAACAGGCAAAAGTCTATACACAAACAGACAAACAAAGAACACCACACCTTTGCATGAAACTAGTAGACTAAAAACTATTGCTCAGGCACCTTTACATGGAGGAATACCCCAGGGTAGCCAGACATTCGCTGATGAAGAATAGGGTACACATGTGCTGGCTCTTTAAGAGCTGGGGAGCGTGTGTGTGCATGCCAAATGGGCATGAAGAGGCCTAGCAGCAAGAAGTAGTCTGCATGGAGGAACAGGTCTACTCATGTTCCAGGCCTTCTGGGAAGGAGAAGGAGGGAGAGAGAAGGCAGAGCAATGGTGGCCACGTACCAGGAACCTCTATTCCTGTGATAGGTTGGGGTCTAGGCGGTCAGACCCCCACGGATTAGATACTTATCTAATATCCTGTGCATAGGGAATCTTGGGACCATGCATTTTTTTATCCAACCTTTTTTCATAAATCCTATCTTTGTAGAAATCTCCATAACATTATAACAGTTGAGCTTCGACCCCTGGTTAAGGAGTCTTATTTTCTTCCCATAGACCCTAAGAGCCTTCTGATAATGCGGTGCTATCCATGCATTCACCTCACCCACTGAAAAGGAAATGCGACAGACAGCTGGACACTTTCGAGGTCCTCAGTCAATAAATGCAGGATTAAAAACGACAGACGAGCCCGACACGAGTGGTGACATGTGCAGACTCCCCGTCATCTGAATTATATACTTCATACACTGATGGAGGCATCTGCTAATTAACCAAGCAAAGTGTCAAGGGAAGTTTGGCTCTGTATGAGATGTACTGCGTTCATCTGAGTAGAAGACTCCCTTTTTCAGGGAAAGGACATTGGGTTAAAAGTTGCCAAAGGGTTGGCAAAATAGCACTGAATGAGCTGAGAAGAAATGCCTTAAAGGGGTTTTGTGGGCTGTAATATTGGTGATCTGTCCTTAGGATATCAACAGAAGAGTTGGACCCTCAACAATCTGATATGACCTAAGGATTGGTCGTCAATATGGCAGCCCCATAAAATCTCTTTAATAAGACAGGTGGAGCATGAAACCATAAGTTGTTGCCTTTGCTTTCCAGACATTCTGGAGCCAGGAGTGGAAACTTTTCAAGGATCCATTACACATGGCAATTGCTGTTGTATGGAGATCACTGCTGACACAATTTTTTAGTTTTTGATATTAAAATTTGCTATAAGATGCTTCATTGTTTCATCCTACAAGTCCTATAGTCTACAAACCAGTCCTCCTCCTGCTTCATCTCAACAATGTCCTTAAAGGGTTTCTGTCACCCCACTAAAGTGTTTTTTTTTTTTTTTGGGCTAGTTAAATTAGTTATATTGCGATATATGAAAATATAATGCTCTTACTTACTTTGATTCAGCAGTTTCTTCTAAAAACGAAGTTTTATAATATGTAAATTAGGTCTCTACTAGCAAGTAGGGCGGCTACTTGCTGGTAGCTGCTGCAGAAAACCGCCCCCTCGTCGTGTTGATTGACAGGGCCAGCCGGGATCTCCTCCTCCGGCCAGCCCTGTCGGCATTTCAAAAATCGCGCGCCTGTGTTCATTCGGCACAGGCGCTCTGAGATGAGGAGGCTCGCCTGCGCCGAATGAACACAGGCGCGCGATTTTTGAAATGCCGACAGGGCCAGCCGGAGGAGGAGATCACGGCTGGCCCTGTCAATCAACACGGCGAGGGGGCGGTTTTCTGCAGCTGCTACCAGCAAGTAGCCGCCCTACTTGCTGGTAGAGACCTAATTTACATATTATAAAACTTCGTTTTTAGAAGAAACTGCTGAATCAAAGTAAGTAAGAGCATTATATTTTCATATATCGCAATATAAGTAATTTTACTAGCCCAAAAAAAAAAATCACTTTAGTGGGGTGACAGAAGCCCTTTAAAAAAAGAATTAAAATAGAGAAATCAAAAGTCGTTAACTTTTACAGCCGAGAATTTAGTAGCCTTGACTATGGCAGAGGAGGCCCATCTGTGCGCCCGTCGAACGCAACCGGTTCGAGGAGATAATACTTTAGGATCTCGTATTTTAAAAGAACGTCCCACCTTACTGACTGTCATAACCTCCTGACGTGATAAATTCACTTTTTTACTTCTCGTTTTCATGGCAGGACCATATGGAGGTGAAATGGCAGCGATTGTACTCTGTCAGATCATAAAAAATACTCGCAAATTGATACTTTTTCCCCCCCAAAAAACTTGCGTAGATCACTCTGAAGAGTCAAAAAGGTAGAACATTTCAATATCATTAAAATGGACAAAGCCACGAAAGGCTCTCAGCAAAAAAAATTAAAATTCAAGGTCTATCAATTTCTGTGTAATGGAACGATACTGTACAGAAGTTCTGCATAGCGACTGGATGGTGGCCCCAAAAATGAATTCATCTGGGGGGCCCAAGATAAGGCAGTCTAATGATAAGCATTGCTTTACGAAGAAATCTTCAAGGCATTTTCTGAAAAATGATTAGTGAAGTTCTCATTTATTCATGTGCCCCCTAAAAGAAAGTTGAGATATCTGTAGTTAGGGTTAGTCATAATCTATTTGGAGGAGGTGATAGGACCGTAGGCAAGTAGTGCACAGGCACAGGCGGAACTGGGATGAGGAGTAACGGTAACGCCCCCGTTGCTCCTAGAGGCTCATTTGAATATATTAACACATTCATTTTTCTCAGCAGTGCGGGCACATATGAACATGGGACAACAGACGCCTTCAGCTGCCAAGTGCACATGTAACAGGTCAGCCAGTGTCATAGGGACAAATCTGCTGAAAGATGGACTTTAAGGCTACTTTCACACTTGCGCTTTCCCTTTCTGCTATTTAGATCCGTCCCCATTCATTGTCAATGGTGAAAAAACTGAACCTCAGAATGCATTCCATTCTGTTTGGTTGCGTCCCCATTGCGGACAGAATAATGCTGCAAGCAGCAATGTAAGTCAATGGGGATGGATCCGTTTTCTCTGACACAATATAAAACGGATCCATCCACCATTGACTTTCAATGGAGTTCATGACGGATCTGTCATGGCTATATAAGACATAATACAACCAGATCCTTTTATAACGGATGCAGATGGTTGTATTATTATGACTAGAGATGAGCGAATTGAAGTTCACAAAGTGGAATTCGTTCCGAATTTCAGGAAAAATTTGATTTGCACTGAATGCGAATATCCTTGCGCTTCGTGGTAACGAATCGCATTTTTTCCTAAAATGGCTGATGCACGTGTGAGGACATGGAGAAAGGCGAGGTCACCCATAATGCCATGCATGCAGCCAACCAGCAGCCTGCCAGCCCTGTGATGTCACAGCCCGATAAATAGCCTCAGCCATCTTGGATTCTGCCATTTACCAGTGTATTTAGTGCAGGGAGAGACGTCAGCAGGCGTTAGGGACAGTGATAGAAAAAACGTCATTGTGCTACTAAAACGATTTACAAGTTCAGGGAAAGATTATTCAAGGTGTAGGGAAAGGATAGGGAGGAATCATCCACAGCATTTATGTAGAACAGCTTTCAGTAGGGGAGGTTACAGCCTGGGTAATAGGAACAATTCTATTACACCTTGCTGCACTGACTGGGGATCCAAATTGCCATTATACAGCTCCGTAATTCCAGCAAACCGTTGTTATTAGGGTGCAAGTGCTGCTTGATACAGGCATTAACAGGGTTTATTACAAGGAAATATTTCTACATCTTATTTGCCCTTGTGCGGTGCAGTTATATGTTGTAAAGCCTTTTTAGGCTTATATTAGTGGGAAAAAATAGCTTATTAGCAGTTGTGTGGTGAAGTGTGAAAATTACAGCCCTTTTTGTCGTGTATTAGTGGCGAAAGGAAAATATCTTTGCCGTTCAGCGGTGCAGTGATATATTCTAAAGTCCAGTTTGCCGTGTATTAATGGCGAAATAAAAATATATTCTCCGTTCAGCATTGCACTTATCTGTTGATAAGCCTTTTGTGCTAAAGTAGAAAAAAATTAGGGCCAAATTGCCATTCTGCGGTGCAGTGAAATATTCTAAAGCCCAGTTTGCCGTGTATTACTGGCGAAATAAAAATATATTCGCCGCCCAGTGTTGCACTTATCTGTTGAAAAGCCTTTTGTGTTGTGTAAAAGCATAAAAAAATTAGGGTCTAATTGCCGTTCAGCGGTGCAGTTATATGTGGTGAAGCCCTTATAACGGTATGGTCCGAATTACGCAGTGGTGAAATATTTTATGTGAAACAGGTTTTTGGGGGGAAAATTTATGGATGATTGTAGACTTTCTTCTGTATAAACCTAATTCCATTATCCTTTCATTGGTGTAATTTTTTATTTCAACCATGTTTTCTTCGGGAAAATTGATGGGTGATTGTAGACCTCCTTTTGCTGTATCCTTTTGCTGTATGGACCAAATTATGTCTTTGTGGGTCCTGCAGTAAACATAATGAAGACGCTCATGACAACACACCAGCAGAATTTGCCTTTACCATCTATTCACAATTAAATCAAGCAGCTTCACTAAGTTGAAAACATTCATGTGTTTTTATCTGCTCCATCTGCATTCGATCTCCACAGCACACAAGACATGACAGGAGAGCCTCTGCTTTGGAGTCCAAGTCCAGTTTCTTAAGATCAGGAGTTCCATCAGAATTGTGCGTAACAATCTTGCTCCCTGTGTAAAGCCATAACAAAAGGACTCTGTAGGCATACACATCAGAGGAAGCTGAAGCTGGTTGCCCCATTTTAATTCAGAAGCAGTAAACCGCGGTAAGCAAATAGAGATGGCTGAACTTGGCTGCTCTGTATCTCTTGTGAAGTCAATGTCTCCAGCTATGACCCTCTCGCGATTTACAGCAACAACCGTGGCAACTTAAAATCGGAACCATGGTGACCGACAACAGGAAGAACATGGTGTCGGTGCTGCATCAAGGAGGGCTGAGCCATGCACCCTGCATGGCAAACGTGTTCAATATGGTTGTCAAGCGGTTCCTGAAGTTTTCCACCCATCTGCCAGACATCCTAAAAATGGCCAGGAAACTTTGCATGCACTTCATCCACTCGTACACCGCAAAGCACACCCTCCTTGAGCTGCAGCGACAGAACAGCATCCCCCAACATAGGCTGATATGTAACGTTTCCAACTATTGGAATTCCACCCTCCATATCTTGGACCGACTGTACGAACAGAGAAAGGCCATCAACAATTTCTTGATGATCGAGGCGGACAGGAGTACTCCTCTGTGTAACTTCGATGTCAGCCAGTGGCAGCTCATGCGTGACACCTGCCGTTTGCTCAGGATCTTTGAGGAGGCCACTATATTTGTCAGTCGCCAGGACTACGGGATGAACAATGTCATTCCACTGCTTCATGTCCTGGAACAGATGCTGGTAAATCTGGCTGGTCAGGGGACTGGAGACGTTGCACCTAGAAAGATGGCGGCAGAGATTGATACATTTTTCTGTCAATATCTCTGTTTACATTCAGTGAACGGGGACATCATTTATTGCAAGGATATGCAAACACCAACCGATGGGGTGTTAACCCTCAGAAGTAGGTCATCGGCATGATGGAGCAGTCATTTTCACAGCTCAAGGTATCCTCCCGGAAGCTTCACCTCTGCACGTCGATGGTCTGCATTGCAAAGCTTGTCTAAAAGAAAAATCCCGCAGCACAGGCTGTTTTGCTCCTTCAAAAACAATGGACTCTGTACAGCGTGACACCGATCTATAATTTCTCATACATCAGACTGAAAGAGTATTCCAAGCACCTGTCTGCCCACATACCTGCCAAGAAGCAGAAGGGTCTTGCCGTTGAAGTGGGCTCAGAGCTGAACCTAAAAGCCAAATTTTCCTGTTTGCCTGGACTCAAAGGAAAGGACAGAGATCCACTGGCTGTGCTCATTCAGATTTAATCAAAGCCTCCACTCACCAAGGCAAGCACAGAGGACCAGATTGTGGGGACAAATTGGTTCTGCGGGACGTACACAGAGGACAAACTATTGGGGTGTTACCAGAGACATTTACTTGCCTCCCGTTCTTACTGTATAATGGCTCCTAGGCGCTCACGGCTATCGTAGGGGACTGTTGTTTGGATAAGCTGGCGATCAGTTCTCAGGACCTTACGTGGCTAGCAGTGATGTGGACCGGGTATGACGTGTCTGGATCAGTGTCGGCCACAGAGCTTGTTTTCTCTGTGCCTGTGGAACTTCACATGGACATTTCTTATTCCATCCACGGAGAGGACTTCAAGACTTTATGGAATGATATTCATAAATCAAAGGACGAGGTCACATTTGAGGAAGTGGACAATTTATTCCAATGTCTTTACTCGCATTTCTTCAGACACTTTAGAATCCACTTGTGGTCGTGGCAACCAAGTACGTACCTAGCCCTACCTGGGATACCCTACCCCTAAGTGGTTAGAGTTGTGCCGCAACCGCGTCGTAGAGGGACGCCTGAAAGAGGGCATCCCCTTTGAGAGTAACAGGTGAAAAGGGTTGGTGGGAGGGAGAACTCTGCACGTCGTACAAGTGTGGGAGGGCGCCGGCCGCTGAAGTAGGCAGCCAAGCCCCTCCCACTAATACAGGCCAATGAATCGGCCTTACACTTGTGGTCGTGGCAACCAAGTACGTACCTAGCCCTACCTGGGATACCCTACCCCTAAGCGGTTAGAGTTGTGCCGCAACCGCGTCGTGGAGGGACGCCTGAAAGAGGGCAAAAGACATACTGATTGGCAGAAGTAATTTATTACAACGTCATTACAAAACCAAATTCTGAAAGGCTGCTGACATTTCAGTTTCGGGGTGAGGTATGTAACGGCTGAAACACGACGAGTGCCAACGCCCTAATTTCTGAATGACATGCGCAGGCACTTGATTTTTTGATGCCGCGGACGCGGCACCTATGCGGAACGAATGTCCTGAAATTGTGGCAGGGTCGCCGCCCAAGCTGGCCACGAGGGACCGTACATGGGATACGAACTGGTGGGTGGTGAGTGGAACCACCCCGAAGGGCAACAGTGGACTGTTTGGCCCGGACCCTGACAAGGCTGACCGTAGTTGATGGAGCACCGTGACGGGGCACCATTGGTGAGATGTGGGAAAAAAGGACACCGGGACTGGGGGGCCCACCTGTGAGGTCTTGGATGTCTTTAGCAGTAGTACATACCCTTCGGTGTTTTGGACCAGCTGGCCGACCGTGAGGAACCTGCTACTGCCAGGAGAACAAGTGAACTCCCCAGGTCTCAGGAAGCCGTAAAAGGCTAAATAGATGGCGGATTTGAGTACCAAGCTGGGCAAAACCCCGAAAGGATTACTGTCCAGGACGTCGGATAGTCTACTGAAAAGGGGTCCGGTGACCGCTTGTCTACGCACTTGGCCTTGAGGTCCACATTTGCTCAAACCCTTGAGTGCGGCTTTGACAGCATGCATGGAGTACACTGACGCTCGTTCGGGATGACTAACGGAGAGGAAATGTTGCACTCCCGCCAGGTATGACCTCACCGTATTGTGGGAGAGCTTGTGTACTGAGTGGCAGTAGCCAATGAACGCCAGGATGTACTCTGCAAAACTGGATTCCCGCTGAGGACATTCCCCCTGAAACCTGCAAAACGCCTTCCACCCGGTGTTATATGCTCTGGTTGTGTTAGGTGAAAAGGAATTGAATATCAAAGCGTGGGCCGTCTCAAGGTGGTTGGTTACGCTAGCATTAAGGACTCGTGAGGAGGGATGGTAGCGCCTGCTGTATCTGCCTCTGGCATGACCTGTAAGAAAAGGGAGAAATTAGCCCTCGACAAGGCGTTAGCAGCCAAGTTTTGCACACCTGGCACATGCGCACTATAAACATGGAGATGGTAATGTAGGGAGAGTTGTACTAACCGTCTAAGGAAACGCATGATGTGGCTTGATTTTGACAACCCACTGTTTACAATATCTACCACAGCTGTATTGTCAGTCACAAACAGAACAGACTGATTCGCCCAAAGATTGCCCCATATGTGGGCGGCTACCACAATGTGGTACAGCTCGAACAGCGCCGAGGTTTGGAGGAACCCTGGGATCTGTACCACCTCGGCAGGCCATTCGTCTGCAACCCAGTGGGTGCCAAAAATGGCGGCAAACCCTGAGCTTGCGGCCGCATCTGAGAAGACTATAGGAGACCGACACGACAACTCGGGTACGAATAGGGACACCCCATTCCACCGGCCCAGAAAATGATCCCACATGTGGAGATCCGCTAAGGCCTGACTGTCCAGACACACTGGGCTGTCCTGCTCCGGGGCAGTGCCCAAGAGTGCCAGCAGGCGGGATATGAACGTTCTGCCCTGTGGGATGATGCGCATGGCGAAATTTAACATGCCCAGTAGTGACTGTAAATCAGTCTTAGTCACCACGGTTGTGACTGCAAACCTATGGATGACTTCTCTAATTCTTATTAGTTTATCCGCAGGCAACCTAGCTAACATGTGCTGGGAGTCTAACTCGATGCCCAGAAAGGTGATCACTGTGGACAGGCCCTCTACTTTCTTGGGGGAGACCGGGACACCTAACTGGGAAAAACACCTCAGCAACTTCCCCAGCCCTAGGGGGATTGCCCCTGGCCTCTCAATCAGTAGGAAGTCATCTAAGTAGTGGATGACAAATTCACAGTGAATCTTGTGTACCAAAACCCAGTGGAGGGCCTGAGCCAACTGATCGAAGAGCCACGGGCTGCTCATAGAACCGAAGGTGAGTTTGGTGGAGAAATAATACAGGCTTTTCCACTTGATGCCGTGCCACTGCCAGAGAGCTGGCATGATGGGAAGCAACTTAAAGGCATCCGATATGTCGGCTTTGGACAACATGGACCCGGGACCCGTTTTCATGATGATGGCGATAGCCGGGTCGATTGAAGAATATCTCATGCCCACTTCTTCTGAAGGAATGAGGGAGTTGAGGCTGGGGACCTGGGAGCCATGTGGGGCAGACAAGTCAATAATGAGTCTCTCCTTCTTGCGGAACTTGCCTGTGACCACCCCCACGGGACTGACTCTCCACCGTTGAAAAGGGGGCACTTTGAAAGGACCGATTAAGAACCCTTTGTTTAACTCGGACTCTATTAGTATGTCTACAGAACCGGGATTCCTTTCGGCTGACTGAAGGTTCCTGCACTCGTATGTGAACTCTGGAGTCGTGATTAACCCCGTATGGAAGCCCTCGTGAAACCCTGACACCAGGAACTCTACAAACCCTGGATTGTGGTGACCTCACAAGTACTCCTGTAAACAACTAGTATTGACCACACTCATGTAATTCTTCATCGATTTTAATGAGCATGCTACTCGGGGATGGGCCCTGAAACAGTTGGTGCAGATATGTAACAGACGGCATTGCCCGAAATTACAAGACGCGTAATTATAATTGTTACATATCTGGGCCCTTCCTAGCTGAACAATGGGTCGGCCTAGCTTATCCACCGAACTGGGGGGTCTGAAAACGTCGAGTGGCCCAGCTGACGAGCTGAAGGGGTATCACGAAGTGCTGACAGCTGACTTATGGCACCACTCTACAGAGTGGAAGATAGACTGACAGGCGGAACAGGAGGGAGCTTTCAGGCCTGCAAAGTGTCTGCAGAATAGCTCTGTGTCTAGGTTGGACCAATCTGTGACATGTTGGAATTGAGAGAGAGCAGCTGCCGCTTTGGCTGAAAATGAATAGTGATAATCGTAGAACGCGTTCCCTCCATACCTATGACCCAATTCTGTGACCCGGAAGAGGTACAGGTCAAGTTCCTCCCTCCTGTCCGGCCTGGCAGTACATATGACATCCCTGAAAAGGCTAAATGCCATGACGAACTCCGGGATGGTTAACTTGCGGTTGAGCCTGTGGTCGCGGCTTCTCAGCACCACCGAGACTTCCCCGCAAGCTATGACCTTGTTGTCAGACAGGTCCCTGGAGGCTATCAGTAGTGAAGCGAGATTGACATCCCTACCCTCTAGGATGTCTTTCCTGATGCTGATCGGGACAAAATGAGATGGAGTCACGTTGAGAATGGCCTGGACAGTACGGATCTCCCCTACAGCAGAGGTGGTAGCGACCGGAACCTCGGGGGAGGAAACTGGGAAGACTGAGCTGTGAGCCTCGACTGACTCCAATCTCGCCTGCATGGAAGTGACAGCAGATGTCAGACTGTTCAACATAACGTGCAACTGAGCATGCAACGTTTGCATCGTGGTCGCGGGGGGATCATTACTACTGGGCACCAAGGAGTCTTTCCATAGCCGATATAGTTCCGCCTTTCTGGCAGATGCCGGGAAAGGGACGCCCCGCCTCGTCAGCTCCGCCATAAGCCTGGGGATGGCCCATGCACGCAGGGACGGTATACTGTCCCCCTCGGACATTCCTGCTACGTTCTCGTCCACTGACGCCTCGACGATGTCTGATGCGTGTGACATCACAGCTGTGAAAACAGTAACGTAAAGTGACCTGCTAAACTGGATGACCACCAGTATCCGTGAAACTGTTTAGTAACGTAAGAAAAGGGTGTACTGTCCCTGTGTAGTAACGCACAGTAACACCAGAAGAGCCGTGAAGGAGTGGCCAGGAACCGCCACCCAGAAGTGCACGCAAGGAGACATGATGTACTTACCAACTCAGAACTCTACACACTGACCCCCGCGGAAGTTTATGAAAATAGAACAACCTGGAAGTAAAATGGTGCATGAGACACAACCCTGCTAATGGCCAGCACCTCCCCGTCCCCCAACGTGTACCCCCACTACCTTGTCGACAAGCCAAAATCAAAATGAGATCAAGACCAATTTCTCTCTGTTTTTAATCTCTTTCGGACCTGGGAAAAAACAAACAATAAAACAAAAAAAAACAGTCAATGCGTAAGACTTAAACTGATAGAACGTGAGCTGTGAGCTAAGGGTTGACTGATGGATGGGAGTGGCTGTTGACTGACGTTGTCCCACCCCCCGGCTGTACCTGGCGTTTGTCCCACCCCCCGGCTGTACCTATCTAAGCGGCACGGTGGCCCGTGCCAGACTTTAGTGTAGGCGAGGAGCGGGGCCATTGCATCCCCCACCGCGCTCCACGGCAACCGCGTGGGGAGCGCGGAGCTCCCTGGCACCGTGGACTAGGGTGGGGGGTGTCCTTTGGGCAACGGCTCGCGCCCCACACCAACACGGTTTTGGCGCCACGTGGAGAGCTAACGCGGCTCCCTGATAGAGTGCCCAGTGCAGGGGGAGCCCCCTCCGCTCAAGGGGCCGACCTGCCCGCCGGCTGAGCACTTCTACCACGTGGGGAGCAGCGCAGCTCTCTGGCATGGAACCGGCACAGGGGGGGCCCCCAGACAATGAGGGCCCCACCTCGCCGATAAATGGAAATTGCCGCGTGGGGGGCCTCACCGCTCCCTGGTAGTGCGCCTAGTGCGGGGGTGCCCCCCTTCGTTTGAGGGGCCGACCCACCGCCGGCTGGGCACATCCACCGCGTGGGGAAACGGCGCAGTCCCCTGGCATAGAATTGGGACAGGGGGGAGGCCTTATGTGACACAGCCTCCACCCCTCACCAATTTAAGGACGTGCCGCGTGGGGGGCCTCACCGCTCCCTGGCAGTGGGCCCAGTGCGGGGGTGCCCCCCTTCGTTTGAGGGGCCGACCCACCGCCGGCTGGGCACATCCACCGCGTGGGGAAACGGCGCAGCCCCCTGGCATTGAATTGAGACAGGGGGAGGCCTTATGTGGCTCGGCCCCACCCCTTTTTCAGACAATGAGGAGCCACGTGGTGCTGCCCCGCTCCCCGGCAGGGCGCTCGGTGCAGGGGTGCCTCCCCTCCGCTTGGGGGGCCGACCCACCGCTGGTTGAGTCCGCCCACCATGTGAGGGAGCGGCGCAGCACTGGCTAGGCATCGGAGGCGGAGGAGGCGGGCGGGGGGATTCCTCTCTCGACCATGGGCCCCACCCCCCGCCAGTAAGAAACCGCCATGCTAGTAACCTGAGCGGCGGAGGAGGGGAGCGCTGTCTCCGTCGGGCTCCGCCCCCTCCGCCGGAGACAGAGAGTGCACCGCTGCCGTGGACGGGGCAGGAGGGAACCTTCCCTCCGTCGAGGTCCCGCCCCCCGCTGTATAGATTTGTGCCGTGAAGTGGTCCGGAGCATGAGGGCCCCTGCTTACCTAAGGGCCGACCGGACGTCCACTTACCCAGCCTGCTTGACTCGGAATGCCAGGTACGAGCGCACGCTTCCTGCGAAACTCTGCACGTCGTACAACTGTGGGAGGGCGCTGGCCGCTGAAGTAGGCAGCCAAGCCCCTCCCACAAATACAGGCCAATGAATCAGCCTTACACTTATCAGCAAACCAGCCCGTCACGGAATGAGCTGGAGTCAGCTTGTTTGCTGGACTGTCTATCAGCCATAACCCCATACATTTATTTATCCATTGTGGTCACCCCGACACTGGTCGTCAATCCATTCATAAAACACTTTTTTTTCCAGTTTGTCTTTTAAATTTTGTGGTTTTGCCCCTTCTGTGTTGTATTTTATGTGTGTTAATATCTTGTTTGTTAAATAAAGAGGTTTTTTTTCCCCGTTCAAAAAAAAAATTAAGAATTGCCTTGTGGATGTGGGTGCAAAACAAACACAGAAGACATGCAACTATTCCATTCCTGTGTCATCTCTGTTTTGGATCCACTCCTGTTTTTTTTTGCATTAGCAATACTGATGGATTACTGACCAAATGCTGACTGAGTGAAGGCGGATGCTCCACAGACAGGATCTGTTTTTTGGGGGTTATTGTTCTGACGGATCAAGGGAAGGGCAAAATAATCAGTGATGTCAACACAAACTTACTGCTGACCCCCTCTCCACTCTGTCGGGGGGCTCTACTTGTATAAGCATTTATAAGAACAGGTTCTGTAGACATCTATGTGGAATCAGCTGACGACGGTGTAAAAGGAAAGCGCTTCTCCTTGGCGCTAACATCGACCTGTAAGGCTGAGTTCATACTTGAGTTATTTGGTCAGTTTTGGCCCCATGACTGCCCAAATAAGTGCAGTGTGCAGTGATTCTAAGAGCGACGCCTGTCATCTGCATGTCATACGGACTCACAGTATTGTTTCACTACCACAGCAGACTCCCTATGTGTGTTACTACAAGGCACAGTGTTCTACACCACTATACAGGCTCTCTGCAGCCAGGAAATAGCCATTTTTTAACAGAATTCGCAGCAAATTTATTTGAATCAAACCAAATTTTTCCCAAAAAATCTTCTATGTCTCTGTTCACACCTGCATCATGGTTTCTTTTCATTTGGGAAACCATGACACATTGATGGAACTGCCATACGGTAGATATCACCTGTATTACACTGGAGTCTATTGAGTTCTGTTGTAGTTTCCATTGTTTTGATGGAAAGAAACCAGATGGTATGACTATTAGAGATGAGCGAATCAATTCGGAAATTTGGCTCACATTTTTCCAAAATTTCTGATTCTACTGAATTTGAATTTTCTGTGTTTTATTTCAGGAGAATCAAGGAGAGGAGTGAAAGACTTTCAGAGCACTTTTGCATGAGCAATTTGGCCAAATCAGACCAGAAATGAATTTTGAGCGTTTTTCTCTTCTCTAATGACTATTCTTCCCATCAAATCTGTCAGGACTCCCAACAGAGGCTCCGAAACCAGGGCCTGAATTGCAGTGTGAACACAACCTAAGACTCCTTCATTACAGCTCAGTTTACCTAAGCAAATCCTTTTGTCAATGTTCTTCAATAAGCCAACATTATAAGAATATTTTTTTTCTTTTTTTTTTTTTCAGGGAGGAAGTTATTGGAAAAGTTGAAATGTGATTGCATTATGAAAACTTTAGGTCATTTCTTTTCTGTTTTAGAAATGCAGTGATAGATTACAGTCATCCTTTTTTTAATGCTGTGGTTTGGTTTTGATTTTACTTCAAAATCAATTACGTTCTCCTCAGCCCGTCCTGATAGATTGAAGAGCGTTCTCATTTGTTACAGTCAAGACGGAAAACAAAGTAAATCAAACTTTTTTATAGAGTCTACGCCGAGTATGGTCCATCATTTTAATAACTTTATTATAGCAAAATGGCTATTATGTTTTTATTTTATTTTTAAATTTCACTCCCATGCCCTGCAGTAAAAATGTCAATCATTTTAGACAAGTTTTGATGGAAATTTATATTTTTTGAGATTTTCCAAAAGTCAAAAAGTTAAAGGAGTTTCCCTAGGGAAATATTTAAAAAAATGGCTTTAGAATGAGTCATTACTCACCTTACTGATCCCCTGTTGCTTCTGTTTTGCCGCAGGTACTTATCCACTTCCTGGTCTTGGGCTTGATCAACAGGAAATGGCACTTGTTCAAGGATTGTGTGTCCGATTGAATGGGATTGAGCTGCAATTTGAAAGCAACCATGGAAGGAATTTACTGAACCTTGTGCACAAGTTTTACTGCATCAAAAGGCCCTTCTTGCAAAAATTGCATTTTTACCTAATGCTCAGGGAAGGGTGCAAGGCGATTATGGCCCGATAGATCTATAAAATTTAAGCTAGAAAACTGGTAAATTCTAGATAAAATATATGCCAGCTCATAGCTTGTGAAGATTTCAGTTTCTGGTGAACAGACAGGTCAACGATGGACCAAATGTATTCACTTTGTTACTTGCTGAATTACCTGCCACTATGGTCTGGGATGAGTTGTAGGTATGTTTTCATATACCTGTCATATTCTAACGAGGAATAACCACCACTAGAACATATCAAGGCAAACACACAAGCACACAGGGCAAGCAAAGACCAGTCATGACAGTAAGCAGGGAACTGGATCAGCAGGTAAGGGTTTAGTGCCAAAAAATACCACTGGACCAAGTCCACCGGTTGTACTTGGGGCCAAACTCATAGGGCAGAGACACAGTGAGCCCCATTCTTCACAGAACCCCAGATAGTAGGGATGAACTTAGCCAAGGATCACTAGTTGCTCCTCCAGGATGGTCCCGGTGCACTTGGCCACTTATCTGCAGAGACTGCTGGAGAAGCACCAGCAGTCAAACACAAGCAGGACTGAAACCCGAGCAATCTATTGGAACCCAAACAACCACAAAGGACCAGGAAGACAGGACAAACAGGAACCAGTACACAAGCAGCTACATGGACCCCATGTAGACAGACACATGGTGGTCACAGGCAGAGCTGCACACAGACTAGATGTCCTCCCTCCGGAGAACCCAGGAGCCCTCTCACGAAGGCACAGACAGGAAAAGCAGATGCCTGTTCCCCATGCGTAGTTTGTCCACGGGTGAACAGATAGAGGTGCACACAAACTATATGTCCTCCCTCCGGAGAACCCAGGAGCCCTCTCACAAAGGCCTAGACAAACCAGACAGGAACAGAAGCAGTTAGCACTGCCAGGCTAGACATGGATAGCAGATGCCTGTTCCCCATGGGGAGTTAGTCCATGGGTGAACAGACAGAGCTGCACGGACAGGGAGATGTCTGGACTCCATGCCAGACGACGCATGGCAGTCACAGACCAGACACAGGACCAGACAAACAAAACATAGAACCAGGCAAGGCAGGAAGACCAGTTGACCTCAATTACATAGTAGGTGGCCACACAAATAGGGCAGATGGAATCACCCAGTAAGGTGCATAGCTCCTGCCCCTAGCAAGGCTGGAGACAGACTCACCTACACTGTGACAATACCCTAAAAACACTGTAGATCATCGCAAAATGGGATCAACAGTTTTGGCATTGGTCAGATGACACACGGCCAAATGATATCCTGAAATCTTAGAATGAATCCAGCATCCTGGTAGACCTAAAACTTAGAGAATCTAGATGGCCACCATTAGGCCCAATACCAGATTGCTTCTATTAATTATAGAAAAAATGACTGGGCACACCTAGGATATTTAGTAGCTGGTGTTTATTGTTACTCAAATATAAAATATGGATCCAATAGGGGGATGTACAACATATAATTTAATGGTGTGTACTTAAATGGTTAAAACGTTACCTATAGATAAAACAATATTCAAGGCAGATATTCTGTGTATTCTGCGGCCGAGGTGCTGCTGAATTGGTTACCCAATAGTGGTGTTGTGACCCAACAGCCTCATCTCAGACGCATTATGAACAGAAATGCTGAATGGGTAAAATGTGGCAATAGATAGATAATATAACACAATGTTAATAAAGCTTATTGGGTGATAAAGGAATTACAAAGTAAAAAATGTATAAACACCGGATGATGTAAAAAGTTGTCCTCAAGAAATCCGAATATAGTCAGGTCCCACTAATATTGGTAGCCAATTTGGAGTAAAAGATAATACTGTACAGTAAATTGGCGGTAATCAGATGCAGTGATACTTTGCTCCGTCACTGACTCAGCGGCGTCCCGCTTTCAGTCAGAAAAGGAATCCAGCGATAGGTAATAGTTAGTGAAGGAACGCTCTTACCAAGGTTGGAGGGATCTCACAGGTCAGAGAAACCTCTGCCGTCTGTCGGAACTTTTACTCCCGATTTTCTTGTTGCGGTCAGGTGAAGAACCCGTAGTGAGTAGTATGGATCACCTGTTAGCAGTTGGATTTTCTGCACGAGGTCCCGCTTGTTGAAATCTGGATGAGATGTCCCAGCTTTTCGGGCAAAAGTTTCAGACCGGCTTTATTTCGTAAGGCGGCTCAGAGTTGTTCCTTAATAAGTTCAATGCGGTGCACTCGCATAGAGTTGGGGGGTCAGACCAATGGTCTGACCCCCCAACTCTATGCGAGTGCACCGCATTGAACTTATTAAGGAACAACTCTGAGCCGCCTTACGAAATAAAGCCGGTCTGAAACTTTTGCCCGAAAAGCTGGGACATCTCATCCAGATTTCAACAAGCGGGACCTCGTGCAGAAAATCCAACTGCTAACAGGTGATCCATACTACTCACTACGGGTTCTTCACCTGACCGCAACAAGAAAATCGGGAGTAAAAGTTCCGACAGACGGCAGAGGTTTCTCTGACCTGTGAGATCCCTCCAACCTTGGTAAGAGCGTTCCTTCACTAACTATTACCTATCGCTGGATTCCTTTTCTGACTGAAAGCGGGACGCCGCTGAGTCAGTGACGGAGCAAAGTATCACTGCATCTGATTACCGCCAATTTACTGTACAGTATTATCTTTTACTCCAAATTGGCTACCAATATTAGTGGGACCTGACTATATTCGGATTTCTTGAGGACAATTTTTACATCATCCGGTGTTTATACATTTTTTACTTTGTAATTCCTTTATCACCCAATAAGCTTTATTAACATTGTGTTATATTATCTATCTATTGTCACATTTTACCCATTCAGCATTTCTGTTCATAATGCGTCTGAGATGAGGCTGTTGGGTCACAACACCACTATTGGGTAACCAATTCAGCAGCACCTCGGCCGCAGAATACACAGAATATCTGCCTTGAATATTGTTTTATCTATAGGTAACGTTTTAACCATTTAAGTACACACCATTAAATTATATGTTGTACATCCCCCTATTGGATCCATATTTTATATTTGAGTAACAATAAACACCAGCTACTAAATATCCTAGGTGTGCCCAGTCATTTTTTCTATATTTCTGTCTTCCTTAGCAGCGGGGTGACGCTGCAAGACTGTGAGCACCCTGGTTGGCGGTTCAACCATCCTGTGCATCCAACTAATATATTACAATTGCTTCTATTAATTACTATCTGGACTATCGTACATAACAAGCACTTCTACCTTTTGTGTCACCCCTATCCCCTCATAGATTGTAAGCTCTTGGGAGCAGGGCCCTCATTCCTCTTTTTGTAGTAATCGACTTGTCTGTTACTATGTTATTTATGACTGTTTGTACATGAACCGCTGAATTGTAAGGCACTGCGGAATATATTGGCGCAATATAAATAAAGATTATTATTATTATGAATTACATATATCGATGACTGATACATCTATGATACAGCCATCAGCACATTAGATTAGGTGGAATTAATTACCGTACTGTGGATGGAAGATTTCACCTGACTATATTAATTTACTCCTATGTACAGTGCTGCCTATAATTATTCATACCCCTGGCAAATTTTGACTTAAAGTTACTTTTATTCAACCAGCAAGTAATGTTTTGACGGGAAATGACATAGGTGTCTCCCAAAAAGATAATAAGACGATGTACAAGAGGCATTATTGTGGGGAAAAAAAAAACATTTCTCAGCTTTTATTTACATTTCAGCAAAAAAATACAAGATGTTCCGCACTGTGGAAAATCTCAGAGGACGTGGTCGGAAGCCAAAAGTGACACCTGTGCTGGCCAGGAGAATAGTTAGAGAGGTGAAAAAGAATCCAAGGATCACCACCAAGGCCATCCTGGTGAATCTGGGCTCTGCAAGTGGCAATGTCTCAAGGCAGACAATCCAACGGACACTGCACACTGCTGGGTTCCACTTCTCCAGATAAGGCACACAAAAGCTCGCTTGGCCTTTGCAAAAGCTCATCTGGACAAATAAGAAGACTTCTGGTCTTCTGTGTTATGGTCAGATGAAACAAAAATGTTATTGTTTGGTCACAATGATGTTTCCTTCATTTGGCATAAAAAAGGAGAAGCCTTTAACCCAAAGAACACCATCCCCACTGTCAAACATGGTGGTGGGAACCTAATGCTTTGGAGGTGTTTTTCAGCCAATGGACCAGGGAACCTAATCACAGTAAACGGCACCATGAAAAAAGAGCAATACATGAGGATTCTCAACGACAACATTAGGAAGTCTGCAGAGAAACTTGGCCTTGGGCACCAGTGGACATTTCAGCATGACAATGACCCAAAACACACAGCAAAAGTGGTGAAGAAATGGTCAGCAGACAACAACATTAACGTTTAGGAGTGGCCCAGCCAGAGTCCAGACTTGAATCCAATTGACAATCTGTGGAGGGAGCTAAAGATCAGGGTGACGGCAAGAAGACCCTCCAACCTGAAAGATTTGAGCTCATTACTAAAGATGAATAGGCAAAAATACCTGTGGAGACCTGCAAAAAGCTGGTCTGCAATTATAAGAAGCGTCTGATTGCTGTAATAGCCAATAAAGGCTTTTCTATTGATTATTGAGAAGGGTATGAATAATTTTGGACTGGACACTTTTTGATCAAATGTAAATAAAAGCTTAGAAATGTTTTTTTTTAAAACAATAATGCCTCTTGTACATCGTCTTATTATCTTTTGGGAGACACCTATGTCATTTCCCGTCATAAAATTACTTGCTGGTTGAATAAAAGTAACTTTAAGTCAAAATGTGCCAGGCGTATGAATAATTATGGGCAGCACTGTATGTTATCTTCCATCCAAGTACACCAACTGTGATTGAAACTTCTACAGATTAGCAATATAACTGTATTGTGGTAACCAAAGGGGTGACGTCATTCCAATACGTTGGCAACACTTTGGCAACACAAGTATACTACATCTACGGCAATAACTGCTGGCCATCTCTTTTTCAGAAAGGAACTTATCCAATATTCCTCTTTTGGAGAGACTCTTTACCTCCCCCTCCTTTTTTCCCTTTTTTCCCCTTGGAACTTTTACCTTTCATATTTGCTTTTTTTAATTTTTATCATTCATTTTTATACGATTAATTTCTAATTATTTTTAACGTTGGTCATAATAAAATTGATAGTACCTTGTAGACTTGACTTCCGCGCATTATTAGATGATGAGTGCTTGTCTATTTATACTATTAGCAATCTTTATCTACTGATGAATAGCTAGACATGGAGCACCTTATACAGGGTGGGCCATTTATATGGATACACCTTAATAAAATGGGAATGGTTGGTGATATTAACTTCCTGTTTGTGGCACATTAGTATATGCGAGGGGGGAAACTTTTCACGAGGGTGGTGGCGATGGCGGCCATTTTGAAGTCTGCCATTTTGAATCCAACTTTAGTTTTCTCAATAGGAAGAGGGTCATGTGACACATCAAACTTATTGGGAATTTCACAAGAAAAACAATGGTGTGCTTGGTTTTAACATAACTTTATTCTTTCATGAGTTATTTACAAGTTTCTCTTTGTTTACAGCCATTGACATGTCGCCGAGGTTAACACGTGAGGAGCGTATAGAAATTGTGTTGATGTCTGGTGAACGCAGTAACCAGGTCATTGCAGCAGATTTCAATGCAAGACACCCTACGAGACCACCCATCTCCCATGCTACAGTTAGCAAACTGCTTGCTAAGTTTCGTGAAACTGGTTAAGTGTTGGATTTGCCAAAATGTGGACGCATGAAATCTGTCTCTAATGAAGAAACATCAGTGGCTGTCTTAGCTTTATTCAGCAAGAGCCCACAGCGTAGCACTCGCCACATGTCACTGGAGAGTGGCATTAGTCGAACATCCCTTCGGCGGATATTAACTACTCACAAATGGCACCCTTACAAACTCCAGCTACTGCAGCATCTCAACGAGGATGACCCAGATCGGCGCACTGAATTTGCAGAATGGGCAAAACAAAAATTGGAACAGGACCCTCAGTTTACGCAGAAGATTTTGTTCAGTGATGAGGCAAACTTTTATGTGAATGGTGAAGTTAACAAACAAAACCACCGCTATTGGTCTGACACTAACCCACATTGGATAGATCCCTCCAAGACTGTTGGAACAAAAAAATTGATGGTATGGTGTGGTATTTGTTGTACAAAGATAGAGGGGCCATTCTTCATCAATGGAAACCTCAAGGCCACTGGATATGCGAAATTGCTACATGATGATGTGTTTCCCTCTTTATGCACTGAAGCTGGCACGTTCCCTGAGCTTTTCCAGCAAGATGGTGCACCCACCACCACATTATGGGTGTCAGGTCCGAGCATTCCTAGATGAACAGTTTCCTGGAAAGTGGATTGGTCGTCGTGGGCCAGTTGAATGGCCCCCAAGGTCTCCCGATCTGACCCCCTTAGACTTTTATCTTTGGGGTCATCTGAAGGCAATTGTCTATGCTGTGAAGATACGAGATGTGCAGCACCTGAAACTTCGGATACTGGAAACCTGTGCTAGCATTTCTCCTGCGGTGTTGCTATCAGTGTGTGAAGAGTGGGAGAAGAGGGTTGCATTGACAATCCAACACAATGGGCAGCACATTGAACACATTTTATAAGTGGTCAGAAACTTGTAAATAACTCATGAAAGAATAAAGTTACGTTAAAACCAAGCACACCATTGTTTTTCTTGTGAAATTCCCAACAAGTTTGATGTGTCACATGACCCTCTTCCTATTGAAAAAACAAAAGTTGGATTCAAAATGGCCGACTTCAAAATGGCCGCCATGGTCACCACCCATCTTGAAAAGTTTCCCCCCTCACATATACTAATGTGCCACAAACAGGAAGTTAATATCACCAACCATTCCCATTTTATTAAGGTGTATCCATATAAATGGCCCACCCTGTACATGACAAGTAGCCAGGTGAGCCACTATTTATTATTCTTCCTTAGATACCATATCCTGAGAATGGTTGTCCTCCAGTTTTCCAAAAATTGAAACAACACCAAGTAGTTTTCTTGGGTATTGATTCATTTGGAGGATTTGGGTCCAGGGTTGTGGAACAATGTCGGGTAAGAAACTCTAGGTTGACTGGGTGGATCTGGATCTGTCATTTTCCTAGAGAAAATACTGAAATGACAAGTTGATGACTCTGGAGCCTCAATTTACTGTTACTTTACATGTTCTAGGTGGAAAAATCCTTTAAACTTTTTCGTTGCTCTGTTTTTTACCGTTCTCCTTTATTTTACCTAAACGGTTTGCTTTTAGTTGAGGAAGCTTCAGTCCGCTGATGAGTGGGAATCAGGTTTCTCTGCCCCAAGAGGTTTTAACCAGGTCACTGGGTATTGTATAGGTTGAGCAAATTAAGGTTTACTGTTTACGATCCAATGAAAGGCGCCTCCTGCACATTACCGAGGCTCGTGGTGAATGGAGAATCTGTTATTACCAATAGACTCAGTGGTTCTCCTGGGCACAGTATGAATTGTTTATTGCTGACTTCACATCCCTGGGGGAGTGCTCTTCTCAGTTCAGCTTACAAAGTGGCGAATGAAGGTTCTGTTACATTTTTAATAGAATTCTTGGGAGACGTGGCTCGTACCGTTCCACAAGATACTGCCAGTGCGATAGCAAAATTCAAATTATGCTGTCAAAACACGTAGGGAGAATGACAGGTTTCCCTCCACGTTTTCTGCTGCGGCACAGACAGCTGGGTGGGTAATGGATTTTCACGATGGAAATAGATCCATGTATTTCTAAACACTAAAACAAATTGCTCTTTTTTCTTTTATTTTGCTTTTGTGACATCAGGCCTAAAACATATCATTAGAGCATCCAGGGACCATGTTAAAAGTGCTGCAAATGTACAGTATATGTGGCTTCAATGCATGTCAACAAATACAGATAAAAAAATATGGTATAATATTGCCCCATGTGGACAAGAATATAACTACTATAATACTGCTCCTATAATATAAGAATATAACTACTATAATACTGCCTCCTATGTACAAGAATATAACTACTATAATCCTGCTTCCTATGTACAAGAATATAACTACTATAATACTGCCTCCTATGTACAATAATATAACTACTATAATACTGCCTCCTATGTACAAGAATATAACTACTATAATACTGTCTCCTATGTACAAGAATATAACTACTATAATACTGCTCCTATGTATAAGAATATAACTACTATAATACTGCTCCTATGTACAAAAATATAACTACTATAATACTGCTTCCTATGTACAAGAATATAACTATTATAATACTGCTCCAATGTACAAGAATATAACTACTATAATACTGCTCCTATGTACAAGAATATAACTACTATAATACTGCTCCTATGTACAAGAATATAACTACTATAACACTGCTCCTATGTACAAGAATATAACTACTATAATACTGCTCGTATGTACAAGAATATAACTACTACAATACTGCTCCTATGTACAAGAATATAACTACTATAATACTGCTCCTATGTACAAGAATATAACTACTATAATACTGCTCCTATGTACAAGAATATAACTACTACAATACTGACTCCTTATATACAAGAATATAACTACTATAATACTGCTCCTATGTACAAGAATATAACTACTATAATACTGCTCCTATGTACAAGAATATAACTACTATAATACTGCCTCCTATGTACAAGAATATAACTACTATAATACTGCTCCTATGTACAAGAATATAACTACTATAATACTGCTCCTATGTACAAGAATATAACTACTATAATACTTCTCCTATGTACATGAATATAACTACTATAATACTGCTCCTATGTACAAGAATATAACTACTATAATACAGCTCCTATGTACAAGAATATAACTACTTTAATACTGTTCCTATGTATAATAATATAACTGCTATAATACTGCCTCCTATGTACAAGAATATAACTACTATAATACTGCTCCTATGTACAAGAATATACAGTCAGGTCCATAAATATTGGCTCTATACACCACCACAATGGATTTGAAATTAAACGAACAAGATGTGCTTTACCTGCAGACTGTCAGCTGTAATTTGAGGGTATTTACATTCAAATCAGTTGAACGGTGCAGGAATTACAATAGTTTGCATATGTGCCTCCCACTTGTTAAGGGACCAAAAGTAATGGGACAGAATAATAATCATAAATCAAACTTTCACTTTTTAATACTTGGTTGCAAATCCTTTGCAGTCAATTACAGCCTCAAGTCTGGAACGCATAGACATCACCAGACGCTGGGTTTCATCCCTGGTGATGCTCTGCCAGGCCTCTACTGCAACTGTCTTCAGCTCTGCTTGTTCTTGGGGCATTTTCCCTTCAGTTTTGTCTTTAGCAAGTGAAATGCATGCTCAATCGGATTCAGGTCCGGTGATTGACTCGGCCATTGCATAACATTCCACTTCTTTACCTTAAAAAACTCTTTGGTTGCTTTTGCAGTATGCTTTGGGTCATTGTCCATCTGCACTGTGAAGCGCCGTCCAATAAGTTCTGAAGCATTTGGCTGAATATGAGCAGATAATATTGCCCAAAACACTTCAGAATTCATCCTGCTGCTTTTGTCAGCAGTCACATCATCAATAAATACAAGAGAAGCAGTTCCATTGGCAGCCATACATGCCCACGCCATGACACTACCACCACCATGCTTCACTGATGAGGTGGTATGCTTAGGATCATGAGCAGTTCCTTTCCTTCTCCATACTCTTCTCTTCCCATCACTCTGGTACAAGTTGATCTTGGTCTCATCTGTCCATAGGATGTTGTTCCAGAACTGTGAAGGCTTTTTTAGATGTTGTTTGGCAAACTCTAATCTGGCCTTCCTGTTTTTGAGGCTCACCAATGGTTTACATCTTGTGGTGAACCCTCTGTATTCACTCTGGTGAAGTCTTCTCCTGATTGTTGACTTTGACACACATACACCTACCTCTTGGAGACTGTTCTTGATCTGGCCAACTGTTGTGAAGGGTGTTTTCTTCACCAGGGAAATAATTCTTAGGTGATCCGCCACAGTTGTTTTCCGTTGTCTTCCCGGGTCTTTTGGTGTTGCTGAGCTCACTGGTGCGTTCCTTCAGTTGTTTTGGCCAAGCCTAATGTTTTTGCTATCTCTCTGATGGGTTTGTTTTGTTTTTTCAGCCTAATGATGGCTTGCTTCACTGATAGTGACAGCTCTTTGGATCTCATCTTGAGAGTTGACAGCATCAGATTCCAAATGCAAATATCACACTTGAAATGAACTCTGGACCTTTTATCTGCTCATTGTAATTGGGATAATGAGGGAATAACACACACCTGGCCATGAAACAGCTGAGAAGCCAATTGTCCCATAACTTTTGGACCCTTAACAAGTGGGAGGCACATATGCACACTGTTGTAATTCCTGCACCGTTCACCTGATTTGGATGTAAATACCCTCAAATTAAAGCTGACAGTCTTCAGGTAAAGCACATCTTGTTGGTTTCATTTCAAATCCACTGTGGTGGTTTATAGAGCCAAAAATGTTAGAATTGTGTTAATGTCCCAATATTTATGGACCTGACTGTAACTAATAGAGATGAGCGAATTTTTCAAAAATTTTATTCGCCGGTTCGCCAATTTTTTTTATTCAGTTCGATCCAAATATATTTGCAGCGAATTTCGTTAAAAAACGTCTATTTCCTGGCTGCAGAGAGCCTGTATAGTGGTGTAGAACACTGTGCCTTGCAGTAACACACATAGGGAGTCTGTTGTGATAGTGAAATAATACTGTGAGTCAGTATGACATGCAGATGACAGGCGTCGCTCTTAGAATCACTGCACACTTCACTTATTTGGGCAGTCACGGGGCCAAAACTGACCAAAGAACTCAAGTATGAGCTCAGCCTTACAAGTTGATGTTAGCGCCAAGAAGAAGCGCACTCCTTTTACACCGTTGGCAGCTGATTCCACATAGATCTCTACAGAACCTGTTCTATTAAACGCTTATACAAGTAGAGCCCCCGACAGAGTGGAGAGGGGGTCAGCAGTAAGTGTGTGTTGACGTCACTGATTATTTTTCCCCTCCTCTGATCCATCAGAACAATAACCCACAAAAAACTGATCCTGTCTGTGGAGCATCAGCCTTCACTCGGTCAGCATTTGGTCAGTAATCCATCAGTATTGCTAACGCCAAAAAAAACAGGAGTGGATCCAAAACAGAGATGACACATGAATGGATAATTTGCATGTCTTCTGTGTTTTGTACTAACTCCTGCTTTTGGCTACCAAATTATAAGCCAATTCTGATGGGACCATACAGGCCTTACAGCTATAACATAGACAGGATCCATTGTGCGTCTCATTTTTCCTTCCTTCTGACAGATCAGAAGAAGGTTCAAATAGGGGGCAGAGCTAGCGCTTGCAGTGGATGGCTGTATGAAGCTGCTGCTCCGTGTATGAATTCACCCACGAAGCTTGGTTTTACTGCCTGAAAAACCTAAAATGGTAAAGATCGGTGGCTCTAAGGCTGGTGATTCCTCCGTTCACCCCAAATTGGCTACAAACGGTGGAGAAATTGAGAAATTCATCAAGAAGGCAGCCTCCGCTTATGTGGCTCCGGAGACAAAGATGGCGCCGACCTCGCCGAAAGTCACTAACCGAAAGCAGATGGAACTGTCGGATCAAGCGCTCGGAGGTGAGGACAAACCAGGTGATCTCCCCATATCCCAAACATACCTAAGAGAGGCTCTGACATCTTCCCTAGCCTCTGCACTAGAGCCGCTGAGCTCCGATCTAGCGGCAATTAAAAAAGATGTCCGCCATATTGGGAGAAGGGTCGAGTCCCTAGAGGAATCACAATCCACCCTGTTTCCCAACGAATGAACATCATTCAATCAAATCTCAACTCACTATACAGTGCCCTGGAAGACCAGGAGAACTGCGGGAGATGCAATAATTTATGCTTCAGAGGCTTCCCTGAGACAGTGGCTGCAGGGGACATTTCAAACACAGTAGTTAAAATCTGCCACTCCTTACTAGGACCAGACTCGGTGATCCTGGAGAGAGCTCATCGAGCTTTAAAACCCAAACCAGCTAATAACGCTCCACCTAGAGATGTTATATGCAAGCTACTAAGCTTTCCAGTAAAAGAAGCAATACTTGCCAAGGCAAGGGATGCAGGATCCATAGTATGGGACGGTCATGATATCCTGGTTTTCTAAGACCTAGCCCAATCCACCTTAAGAAAAAGGAGAGCACTGAAGCCTTTGACGGATTGGCTCAGAGCACATAATATCCCATATATGTGGTCTTTCCCATTTGGCCTATCTTTCATGTATGAGGGCTGAAGATTGTCTCTAACCTCATATCTGGACTTAGACCCAATATATGACCATCTGAAGATAAAATCTTTGGACATCCAGAATTGGGACCCCATACAGGACCTAACATCTCTTCCACCACTTCCTCCATACGAACCCTGGGACAGACAAGTCACCCCGCATAAGCTGAGGAGAAGAACCCAGGGAGCTACTCCCAAGAGACTTCCAATTGAGATAGTGAGGATAATTTACACCCCTGTTTATATAAGGTTACGCACTAGGTCAAATATGCCTACCTTTTCAATGGACCTTCTATGCTCTTTCCATTACATCTCGCCATATTCTGACGTCTATCTCACCTGATGCTCAGCACAACTTACCCCTTCTGTCTCTTTTCATTGTGGTTCACTGGTTATACTGGGTGATGATCCACAAGTTATTCACCCCTCTTTCTCCTTTACCTACTCTACTTAGACGGCACAGACATGCCGCTCTCACTAACAATTTATATACTACGTTATTATTATTATAGGTTAATTGTTGTTTCTATGATTTTTTGTTTTAGGGATTTTTCCCCTAATGGTACAACTTACAGATATACATGTCAGGTCTGGAAAAAAAATCCCCTTTCATAACGAGACTTCCTTGCAGTAAATCTAAGCTTAACCCTTTAGTCATGTTCAAGATTAGTAAGGGCTAACCTACAAATGGCCACCTTTAATGTTAAAGGGTTCAAAGCACCCTCTAAAAGATGCCAAATCTTTTCCCACTTGAAAAAGAAAAACTGCTCAGTTCTCTTTTTACAAGAGACACATTTTAAGTTTAATCATTATCCTAACTTATCCCACTCTCACTTCCCTATATGGTACCACTGCGGATCCAATTCTTCAGCCTCTAGGGGAGTGAGTGTGGGTTTCCAAAGGAATATTCCATTCCAATATTGTGCTCATCTACAAGAAGTTGAAGGCAGATATCTTCTCCTTAAAGGCACTATAGCAAACCAAGTTTACACATTCATTAACATTTATGCACCAAATAATAACCAGGTGTTGTGGTATAAGACTCTCTTTCAGGTGATGGAGTCCTTTAGGGAAGGTGTGGTCATTATGGGAGGTGATTTTAACATTACCATGGAACCTAATATAGATTCCTCATCACAGAGATCATCCCTATCACACAAAGCCTTGAGCTTTCTACGTAAAAGATTCCATGACCTACATTTGGTAGATGTCTGGAGAACACTAAATCCCTCCGTAAGGGACTACACCTTCTTCTCTAATGTACATGGGTCATACCAATGCCTAGATTATATCTTGATCTCGAAAGAACATCTACAGTTGTGTTCAAAAGCTATAATTGACTCCCTCCACCTGTCAGTTCATTCCTCTAACAGATTGTCCATCTCCACACCAAACATGCCCCCTAGAACTTTTAATTGGTGACTCAATGAACAATTAACATCATCCTCTGAACTCATTAAAAAAAAACACCCGACTCATTGACGACATCTTCCTTCTAAACGCCCACCCAGCTATCTCTCCTCATGTGGTATGGGACACTCACAAGGCCTATATGCGTGGCCAATTTATTAGTATTGGATCCCACCAAAAAAAAAAGATAAGAACGGCCTGTGTCGAAACAATATTATCCGAGATTCAGAGAATTGAGAGAATACAGAACAATCCCTTTTAGAAACACACATACCACAACTTAATGCCCTCCGAGCCAAACTAAAAAAACGCCTTAATACTACCTCAGCTAAGTATTTCTTACATTCACAATTTAAATATTTCGCTCATGGAGACAAGGCCTCTAAATTTATGATGCACCGTATCAAAAAAAGCCCAAAACTTCATCTGTAAAATTAAAGGAGATGGTACAGATCTGGTTACGAATACTAAAGATATATCCCATCAATTTATGACCTTCTACCATTCATTATATAACATTCCCCAAAACATAATAACACCTAAAACCACTCCCAACATAGAAGCAATCAATTTGTTTCTACATTCAGTAACTCTCCCTCAAGTAAACGAAAACCAAAAAACACTCCTAGAAGCTATGTTCTCTTTAGTAGTGATGAGCGCCAGGGGTCATATTTGAATTCCCGATATTTCACGAATATTTTGTAGAATATTTGCGAATTTGAATATTCGTTATATTCTATGATTTTTTTTACTCGAAAAATCGACAAGGCAATGATCGTATTCCTCACTGCTTCTTGCTTGTGGGCCAATCAGTCATAGCACTATATTGAATATATTAGTTTTTTTAAAATATTCTAAAACAAGAATATATAGCAATATAGTGAATATTCGAAAAAACAAAAACAAAGGTAGAACAATTTAGCTAATATAGTGCTAAAATCTTTTTTTTTTTATAGTTGTAATTTTTTTCCAATCTGGACTTCAGATGATAAAAAAATAACAACTATTAGACAAAGAAGATTATTGCACCATATTAGCTAAATTGCTCTATATTAGTTTATTTCGAATATTCGCTATATTGCTATATATTCTTATTTTAGAATATTACGAATATTTAAAAAAACTAATATATTTGATGTAGTGCTATATATTTGTTTTTTAGAATATTCATAATTTTCCCGATTTAAAGTCATGATTCCTTCCTGCGTCTTGCTTGTGGGCCAATGAGTCATTGGCCCACAAGCAAGAAGCAGGGAGGAATTATGTTTTTTACTCTGCAATTGAAAGATTTGCGATAAAAATTCGCATTACAAAAAATTTTTTTTCTAAATTCTTGAATATTTGAAATTACGAATATATATCACTATATTCCAAATAATAGCGAATTTTCAAAGTACCTATATTCGCGATAAAAATTTGCAATTTGAATATTCGTGATCAACACTACTCTTTAGATGAAATTCTCCTAACCATTAAACAACTCCCCAAAGGGAAATCCCCAGGCCCTGATGGCTTTCCAGCTCTTTATTATCGGACTTTTAGCAAATCCCTAGCCCCCCACTTACTAACCATATGCAATCACTCCCTACAGGGAACTCCACTTTCTAGAGACATGACCAAGGGCCATATAAACATTATTCCCAAAGAGGGCGAAGATCCTGTTTATTGTGCCAACTCTCCTTGCTTAACCTAGATTTGAAATTATTAGCCAAAATGCTGGCTAATCGCCTAGCTTCAATTTTACCACAACTGATACACAGAGACCAGACTGGATTTGTAGCAGGAAGAGAGGGAAAGGACAACTCGGCCAGGATCCTAAATGCTATTTATCATGCAAAAAAACACTAATTTCCCCTGGGTCTTCTCAGCACAGATGCCGAGAAAGCTTTTAACAGAGTCCATTGGGACTTTATACGCTTGACACTTGATAAGTTTGGCCTCCCAGCCCCCTTCATACAGGCCATCTTCACGATGTATATCAATGCCTCGGCATTGGTGCTGGTGAATAACACTGTCTCCGACCCATTTCCCATTAGAAATGGCACAAGACAGGGTGCCCCCTATCTCCTTTAATATTTGTTATGATTATGGAGCATTTACTCCAAAGAATCCGCCATGACGTGAAAATTAAAGGAATTAAGCTTGGTGATCAAGATCACAAGGTTGCAGCTTTCGCTGATGACCTATTAATTCTAACAGCTAACCCAGTTGAATCTCTGCCCCTCATATATGATTTAATAGAGAAATTCAGCCCCCTATCCAACTTTAAAGTAAATATGAAGAAATAATATGTGATGAGCATAGGCTTAAAGACATCAATTAGATTAGATTTGGCCAAAACATCTCCCTTCAATTGGGATGCCCCTTACATCACATACCTTGGTATTAAGATTTGCCCAGATCTCTAAATTTTTTTTGACTTGAACTATACCCCACTACTTCAGTCTACCCGTGATCAAATGAATGGATTGCACTCCCCTACACTTTCCTGGTCTGGGCTTAAAAACCTGTTCACTTCGCTAGTGTTACCAAGGCTAACCTATTTACAACAAGTTTTGCCTCTACTGATCCCCAACTCCTATTTCAAAAATTTAGATGAAAATATACGCTCCTTCATTTGGAGTGGGAAGAAGCCACGCATTGCGCTAAACACACTACAAAGACCAAGGGCACTTGGAAGTATGGGACTTCCCGCTCCCATAATATATAACAGAGCAATTCTACTTTCTAGGACCATTGATTAGTTTAGACGAACACCACATAGATCCTGGGTGGAAATGGAGTCCTCTATCTCAGGCTCTTCCTTTAGGGGCCTACTAGTGAAGACCCAAAACAACCCAAAATCTATCATTAAAATCACGAGCCCACTAATTAAAGCTACCATAGAGGCTTGGAAATGGCTACAAGACTCAGAATGGGTCCCGTTGCCATCTCCCCTCTCTCAGATTAGAGATGTAATTGACCTTGCCCCTGTTGAACTAAAGCAGAGCATTCCGAGCTCAATACAAAATTTTAAAATACCTGTTATCTACTTGTTTGATGAGCAGGGAGCGGTAAGAGACAAACAATCCCTTCTCTCAATAATGCCTGGATTGGGATCATACCCCAACCTGGTATCTTTCCTGCGCTCATTCATATTAAAACACGTACCCCTACAATCACTGCTTAGGCCACTCTCTTGGTTTGAAAGTCTTATTACCCAAGCTAACCCCCAACACAAACTAATTTCCCAGTTATACAAAAGACTTAGCTCACCTACTTTGTTGCCGAAACCTTCCTTTATTGGGTTATGGGAAAAAGATCTAGAAACCCAATTCTCACCTGAAGATCTTTACAAAATACTCATTACTCCCCATACTTCTTCAAGATGTGTGAGAGTACAAGAAAATGGCTACAAGGTGATGACGAGGTGGTATAAGACCCCTGACATTACACATATGTCACGGGGTTCCGAAGGTGCACTCGGTCCCCCATTGCCCGCAGAACTGTTGCTTAGCTTTTGGAATGAGGTTCTGTGTTTGACCTCATTCCCAGGGCGGCTTTACTAGCTGGGTGGCTCCTTGCTCCTAAGTCTGCCTTGAGCGCCGAGCTGATCACTCGGTGCTCGACTGGTTGGTCTGTCGGTCATGTGACGCTGGCCACGTCACATGACCCTCACTCCCCACTATAAATACAGGCAGCCTGCTGGCTACAGGTTACCTGTTAATTTCTAGGTTCCTGGCTATTTTTTGGACTGCTGAATACTTACCTGATCCTGTTCCTTGACCATCCTTTTGCCTGATCCTCCTGTACTGCGCATCCGTCCTGGTATTGTGACCTCGGCTCCCACCTGACTACTCTCTTAGGACTCCTCTTGTACTTCTCTGCTCTCCTGGTATTTATGACCCCGGCTTCTCCTGACAATTCTCTGCTTGCTCCATTTGTACTTTGCAGCTTTCCTGGTATTGACTCGGTCCGTTCACGTCCTGTTGTTTGTCTGTCTGTCATCCCTGCACTTACTCCAAGTTAGGGATTGCCGTCCAGTTGTCCCCTGTCATTAGGACTCGCGAGGCAAGTAGGCAGGGCCAGGGGTAAGGGTGGTGGTCACTTCCCTCCCCCCTGTGTGTGTGTGTACGCGACCGTTACAGATTAACAGGCCCAATAACCACTGTATTATGAATCCTCTGGTGACCCTGACTGACTATGTCTCTAATCTGACGCAGATGGTGCAGGAGTTAGGGGAAAAACTTTTGAGTTAGGGCAAGGCTCTTCCACTCCTCAGGCCTCCAGTCCGCATTTTGAGCCCCAGATTAAGCTCCCAGAAACCTTTTCTGGAGACCGGAAGAAGTTTCTCTCTTTTAAGGAGAGTTGCAAACTTTACTTCCGTTTGCACCCCGTGTCCTCTGGCCCCGAGAGTCAACGCGTGGGCATTATCATTTCCCGATTACAGGGTGATCCCCAGGACTGGGCGTTCTCTTTACCTGCTGGCGCCAGTTGTTTATATTCTGTGGAGGGGTTCTTTCAGGCCCTAGGTACCTTCTATGATGAACCAGACAGGGCTCTAGTAGCCGAGACAGCTCTAAAGGCACTGGTTTAGGGCAATTTACCAGCGGAGGATTATTGCACCCAATTCAGAAGGTGGTGTGTCCCCTCAGGATGGAACGAACCAGCCCTGAAGAGTCAGTTCAGGTCAGGTCTGTCTGATAAATTAAAGGATCTTCTGGTCAGTTATCAACTTCCAGAGACCTTAGAGGAGATGATGACCCTTGTTGTCCGACTTGACCGACGGGTTAGAGAGAGACGACAGGAACAACAGTTCTCTTCCCAGATGGTGGTCCAGCCAGAGGCCTATCCCAGAGACAATGCTGAGGTCTCCACCGAGGAACCCATGCAGGTTGGCATGACCCGAGGGAATCTTCGCCGCAGACGTGGAGAATGCTTTTACTGTGGAGATTCTGACCATTGGATCAACCAGTGTCCTAAGAAGGTCCTCTCTGTCAAGTCTCCTAAGGCAAGGCAACCTAAAGACCAGGTACACCCTGAATTTTCTAAATGTAAGCTTTCGGTACCCATTACGATTTCTCTGGGAGTAGATAAATGGCGGGGTAAGGCCTTTATTGATTCTGGCTCAGCGGCTAGCTTTATTGACTCTGAGTATGCTGTTAGATTGGGTATTCCTATGTTTGCCTTACCAACTCCTATCCATGTCATGGCTATTGATGCTACTCCTCTTATTGGTGGTACGGTGAGCTTATGTACCTCAGAGATTTCTCTAACCGTGGGTGTGTGCCACTCAGAGAGATGTTCGCTTCTAGTCCTGGAGAACCTACCTGCTGAGGTGGTACTAGGGTTGCCTTGGCTCCGACTACATAACCCCACTATAGATTGGTCCAATGGGGAGTTGGTGAGATGGGGGCCTAAGTGTGACTCGTGCCTGTCCGTGGTACAGGCTGGGGTCTCAGTAAAGTCTGATACTTTACCCTCTGTTGTTAGAGAATATTCTGATGTATTCTCATCACCAACCCCGGAGGTTCTACCCCCCCATAGACCTTATGATTGTACCATAGAGCTAGTAGAGGGGGCCAAGTTTCCTAAAGGACGAATTTATAATCTTTCTATGCCCGAACGCAAGGCCATGGAAGATTATATTAAGGAGAGCCTTGGTAAAGGGCATATTAGACCTTCTGTCTCTCCTATGGGGGCGGGGTTTTTCTTTGTTAAGAAAAAAGATGGTGGTCTTAGGCCATGTATCGATTACCGGAGATTAAATAAAATCACTGTCCAGAATAGATACTCCCTCCCATTGATTCCGGATTTATTTAACCAGGTCCTGGGGGCAACCTGGTTTTCCAAAATTGACCTGAAGGGGCATACAATCTAATCCGAATCAAGGAGGGAGACGAATGGAAGACGGCGTTCAATACTCCGGTAGGACACTTTGAATATCAGGTGATGCCTTTTGGACTCAGCAATGCCCCAGCTGTGTTCCAAAACTTCATGAATGACATTCTTAGGGAGTTCTTAGGTAAATTTGTTATTGTCTATCTTGACGACATTTTGATATTCTCTCCTGACTTTGAATCCCATGTGTCTCATGTTAGACAAGTATTAGAGGTGTTGAGGGAGAATCAGCTATCAGCTAAACAAGAGAAATGTGTCTTTGGTGTGCAGGAGATTCTGTTTCTAGGGCATGTTCTGACTCCTCACGCCTTCAAGATGGATCCTGGTAAGGTACAAGCCATTAAGGAATGGGTAAGACCTTCATCCATAAAGGCCTTACAACGGTTCTTAGGTTTCGCCAATTACTATCGTAAATTTATTATGAATTTTTCCGTAATTGCTAAACCGTTGACCGACCTTACTAAGAAAGGGGCGGATTTGGAGAATTGGTCTACTGAGGCCATTTCTTCATTTGAAAAATTAAAAAAGGCATTCAGTAGCGCTCCCATTCTGATCCAGCCTGATCAGGAGAAACCTTTTATTGTGGAGGTGGATGCGTCCGAGGACGGCGCAGGAGCAGTCCTTTCACAAGGTCCTGCCAGCCTCACTAATCTGAGACCATGTGCCTTCTTCTCCAGGAAATTCTCTCCCACGGAGAGAAACTACGACATAGGGAATAGGGAGCTGCTGGCCATTAAATGGGCATTTGAGGAGTGGAGGCATTTTCTGGAGGGGGCAAGGCATTGTGTAACTGTTGTCACTGACCATAAAAACCTTATGTTTCTCGAGTCTGCTAAGAGGTTGAATCCCCGTCAAGCCAGATGGGCTCTGTTTTTTACTCGTTTTGATTTTTCCATCACGTTCAGGCCGGGAAGTAAAAATGTGAAGGCGGACGCATTATCTCGGAGCTTCCAGGCTTTTCAACCTACTGAGGTACCACCTGAATCCATCCTACCAGCAAAAATCTTCTTAGCAGCTCTTACCCAGGATATCTCGGCTCGCATTAGGTCGGAACAACATCTGGCACCGGTATCCACCCCAACAGATAAGTTGTTTGTTCCCGTACAATTTCGTCTCCAGCTGTTGGGTGAGTGTCACGATTCTGCCTTTTGTGGACATCCGGGTGTTGAGGGCACTAAGGATCTGGTTTCTAGATCTTTTTGGTGGCCCACTCTAACTAGGGATGTCAAGTCCTATGTGTCAGCCTGTGAGGTTTGTGCCAGGTCCAAGACACCTAGGACTCGCCCTGCTGGTAACCTACGACCCCTACCCATTCCCAGTAGACCCTGGTCCCATATCTCGATGGACTTTATAACTGACCTACCGCTGGCGGAGGGTAAGACTGTAGTGTGGGTAGTGGTGGATAGGTTTAGCAAGATGGTCCATTTCATTCCCCTGTCTAAACTCCCGAATGCCAAAACCCTGGCATCTATTTTTGTGAAAGAAATTGTTCGATTGCATGTTATCCCGGAAAATATTGTTTCGGACAGGGGTGTGCAGTTTGTGTCCAAATTCTGGAGGGCCTTCTGTCAAAGATGTAAAATTTCGTTGTCTTTTTCTTCCGCCTACCATCCTGAGAGTAATGGGCAGACTGAACGCCTTAATCAGTCTGTGGAACAATTCCTGAGGTTGTATGTTGCTGATGACCAGCAATTATGGGTCAAATTCCTTCCGTTGGCTGAATTTGCTCTGAATAACCGTGTCAATTCTTCTGCTGGGGTCTCCCCTTTCTTTTGTAACCATGGTTTTCATCCCCGTTTTCATTCTGGGTCGTCCGTCTCCTCCTCTAACCCTGAAGCTGATAAACTCTCCTCCGAACTGTGCACAGTTTGGGCCGGGTTCAATCGAACCTAGAAAAGGCTCAATGTTCTCAAAAACTCAAGGCCGATAGGAGACGTTCAAGGGGGGTAAACTTTCAGGTTGGGGATAAAGTATGGTTGTCCTCCAAGAATCTATCTCTCAAGGTAACTTCTAAAAAATTTGCTCCTCGTTTTATTGGACCATATAAGATCACGGAAGTGATTAACCCGGTATCTTTTAGGTTGGAGTTGCCTGAGTCATTCCACATTCATAATGTGTTCCATAAATCTCTGCTTAAAAAATATTTTGAACCGGTAGTACCATCAAAAGCCTCGCCTCCGCCAGTTCTTGTTAATGATGCTGTCGAGTATGTGGTGTCTAAAATAGTGGATGTCAGGAAGGTGCGTAATTCCTTGCAGTACCTGATTCACTGGAAGGGGTATGGACCTGAAGAGAGATCTTGGGTACCTGCCAGGGAGGTTCATGCTCCTAGACTTGTTCGTAAATTTCATTTAGAACACCCTGAAAAGCCATCGCCTGAAGTCTTGGGTCCGGTGGCCCCTCGTAAAAGGGGGGGTACTGTCACGGGGTTCCGAAGGTGCACTCGGTCCCCCATTGCCCGCAGAACTGTTGCTGAGCTTTTGGAATTAGTGTTGGGCGCGAATATTCGCAATGCGAATATTTCGCGCGAATATAGCATATTCGCGATTTCGCGAATATTTAGAATATCGTTCTATATATTCGCGAAATCGAATATTCTTTTTTTTTCTTTTTTTTTTTATTATATTTTTTTCTTTCCCACTTCCCTAAAGTTGTTCTTACCTGTCCTTTGGATTCCTGGCTTCCTGGCTGCTCCAGTCAGTGGCGTTTTCAACTTACTGCTATATTCCATATTAGCTAAATTACAATCTAATCTATATGTGTATTTTCCGAAATTTCGCAATAGTCGCAATTGCGATGCGAGTAATATAACACGAAATATTCGCATGAAGATTTCAACTTAGCACTGCTATACTCCATATTCTAGCCTAATATGGAATATAGCTGTGCTAAGTTAGCACTGCTATATTCCATATTAGGCTAGAATATGGAGTATAGCAGTGCTAAGTTGAAATCTTCATGCAAATATTTCGTGTTATATAAGTCGCATCGCAATTTCGACTTTTTCAAATGTTCTTAATATTGCTCTAACTTCGTCTTTTAGAAATTTCGTAATATTGCTCTAACTTCGTCTCTTAGAATATTACGAATATTCTAAAAGACGAAGTTAGAGCAATATTACGAAATTTCGTAAAATACACATATAGATTGTAATTTAGCTAATATAGTGCTATAATCCCTTTTTTTTCCTGTAATTTTTTTTAGCCTCTTCTGAACTTAAGTTTTGTAAAATATGTACACTATTAAAAATTATTACTATAGCAGTATATTAGCTTAAATACAATCTATGTGTATTTTACGAAATTTCGTAATATTGCTCTAACTTCGTCTTTTAGAATATTACGAATATTCTAAAAGACGAAGTTAGAGCAATATTAAGAACATTTGCAAAAGTCGAAATTGCGATGCGAGTAATATAACACGAAATAGTCGCATGAAGATTTCAACTTAGCACAGCTATATTCCATATTCTAGCCTAATATGGAATATAGCAGTGCTAACTTAGCACAGCTATATTCCATATTAGGCTAGAATATGGAATATAGCAGTGCTAAGTTTAAATCTTCATGCGACTATTTCGTGTTATATTACTCGCATCGCAATTTCGACTTTTGCAAATGTTCTTAATATTGCTCTAACTTCGTCTTTTAGAATATTCGTAATATTCTAAGAGACGAAGTTAGAGCAATATTACGAAATTTCGTAAAATACACATATTAGCCTAGCCATAGTCAAGTCATTAGCATAGGAACGTTGCCTTATACTATCAAGATAAATTTTCGCAATATGCGAAAAAATTATTTTGCGATAATTGGAATAATTGCGAATATTCGATTTCGACGAATATAACACGAATATTCATGTGAATATTCGCGAAATATCGCGAAATCGAATATGGCACCTCCCGCTCATCACTATTTGGAATGAGGTTCTGTGTTTGAGCTCATTCCCAGGGCGGCTTTACTAGCTGGGTGGCTCCTTGCTCCTAAGTCTGCCATGAGCGCCGAGCTGATCACTCGGTGCTCGACTGGTTGGTCTGTCGGTCATGTGACGCTGGCCACGTCACATGACCCTCACTCCCCACTATAAATACAGGCAGCCTGCTGGCTACAGGTTACCTGTTAATTTCTAGGTTCCTGGCTATTTTTTGGACTGCTGAATACTTACCTGATCCTGTTCCTTGACCATCCTTTTGCCTGATCCTCCTGTACTGCGCATCCGTCCTGGTATTGTGACCTCGGCTCCCACCTGACTACTCTCTTAGGACTCCTCTTGTACTTCTCTGCTCTCCTGGTATTTATGACCCCGGCTTCTCCTGACAATTCTCTGCTTGCTCCATTTGTACTTTGCAGCTTTCCTGGTATTGACTCGGTCCGTTCACGTCCTGTTGTTTGTCTGTCTGTCATCCCTGCACTTACTCCAAGTTAGGGATTGCCGTCCAGTTGTCCCCTGTCATTAGGACTCGCGAGGCAAGTAGGCAGGGCCAGGGGTAAGGGTGGAGCGCAGTGGTCACTTCCCTCCCCCCTGTGTGTGTGTGTACGCGACCGTTACAACATAGATACGATAATGCTAAAACAGACCTGTGCTGGCGCTGTGATGAGGAGAGAGGCACGTTCTACCATATCTGGTGGACTTACTTACCAATTAATAAATGGTGGTCTGAAATTTTTAAGAGAAGCACTTCTGTGGATCTTCTATTCCTATATCCCCACAACTGGCTCTTTTACACCTGTCTCCTCACGGCAGTGCCACTTTGGTCCCTTTTCTTTTTAAAAAAACTCTTATTAGCAGCTCATCTTCTTCTACCTTGCCATTGGTTATCAACTAATCTAACAGCTATTGATCACTGGATCAATAAGATGGATTCATTGTATAGATTTGAAGAGATAGCCTCCTGGGAAAGTCACACACATCACAAGTTCAAAACTAAATGGAAAGATTGGGAAAAACTCAGAAAACCCACATCATACGCTCAATCTCATATGTAAAATCATAGATATGTCAACTAACATGTCATTCTGGTTTTGAAAGTACCATCATGTTTACACTATGTATCTGTACAGTTCATCTTAAATATTTATATTTTATCTAATTTTTTAATAAAGCTTTTAAAAAAAAAAGAAGGGTCAAATAAATGATGTCAGCCAAGCCAAAAAGGCTAAATAGTGGCTCAGTCGTGAAGTGGGGAGGGTGGGAACAGCATGAGAGATCCACAGAGTGGCACAATGACAGAGTCTGGAGGTGGCGGCAGCATCAGGAGGCCACAGAGTGTCACAATGACAGAGTGTGGAGGTGGCGGCAGCATCAAGAGGCCTCAGAGTGGCACAATGAGAGAGTGTGGAGGTGGTGGCAGCATCAGGAGGCCACAGAGTGGCAAGGTGACATAGTGTGAAGGTGTCGGCAGCATCAGGAGACCAGATGTCACATCTGTGACAGGTCTCAGAAGGTCTGAAAGATTATCTACGCATTAGTGATCTGACAGCCTCTTTCGGTTTCACTTTGTGTGTTGCTGGTATGTCCACACCTCCTGTTTAGGTGTGGATCATGTGACCTTTACCTTGCCCTATTTAGTCTGACTTTTCCCATCACTCCTTACTTGGGATAGCTTCATTTGGTCTTGGTAGAGTTGGAGTGTGGTTCGTGTTGAAGTCCTGTTCGTCCATCATCCTCAGAAGTTAAGTGTTCCGCTTGTATTCCCCCCCCCCCCCCGGCCTCAGTGAGATGCTAGTTCCTTCACCAGGGAAGGAATGGGTGGTCTCTGCCCTGTCATTATCTTTAGGGTATCTGAGGGTCACCAGGGTTTTCTAGGTTCCTGTGTATGGGTATCTCTACCATACAGAGGTGCCCATACGGATAGGAGTTAGGGCCAGGAGCAGGGTTTTTATAGGTGGTGACCCTTTTCCTTTCCTAGCGGTGAGGCCTAGTGTCCCCTTCCTTCTTGTTGTCTTTTAGTGTTCTCCCCTACTACATCCGTGACACCAGAGTGGCAAGGTGACATGGTGTGGAGGTGGTGGCAGTATCAGGAGGCCACAGAGTGGCAAGGTGACATAGTATTGAGGTAGCAGTAGCATCAGGACACCACAAAGTGGCAAGGTGACATATTGTGGAGGTAGCAGAAGCATCAGGAGACCACAGAGTGGCAAGGTGACATAGTGTGGAGGTTCCACAAAGTGAAGCAGCAGGCACTCCTTTCTTATTCATACGCGGTGCACGTGTCCAGGGTCTGCGTCCCACAATCACATAAAGAAGAAGACCGGCACTCGCTGAGTTAGATGAAAAAGCTTCTGTTTTATTGCCACATGGAGGACAACAAGTGAAGCGTTTCGACTCTACATATCGAGTCTTTGTCAAACAAGTAAGTACAAGACAAACAAGGATTTAAATAGCCCGCTGGTTCTGGCGTCTCAGGATGTGACGTCAGCTAGTCAAGGCAACGCATATACAACAATCATGCATACTGACAGCGCAAATCAGACATCCCAGAGTGCGACGTCTGGTAGTCAGGGCAACATGAAAACAAAAGAAAACTATCATGCGGGCTACAATACAAAAGGGAATACATGAGGTAACAAACTAGAAGTAACAATATTAGTATATAATAGAAATAGGAACAAGAGTTATTTATAAGAATGTCAGTAAAAATTACATGTAGTTAGTTGTTAAAGAATTAGTACAAAATAATATAGTAATAGGAATAATGGAAACCAAAGTAGATAATTATTCAGCAATCATCAGGTCTTCTATAAAAGAAAAAAAAAAAGGGAAAAATAAAAAATATGTTCATTAGGTGATAAACCTCACTATTATGAATGATAACTCACTAGAGGATGGTGTGGAGGTGGTGGCAGCAGGTGACATAGTATGGAGGTGGCAGCAGCATGAGGAGACCACAGAGTGGCAAGGTGAAACCAAACACTTTTTTACTCGAGCATCGCAATGCTTGGCACATCACGTTGTTCGGCCAAACACTGCGTGTGCTCGAGCGCGATGATCGAGTCTCCTCCCTGCACGTTTGTTGGATGCTACGCACCCGAAGACACGTGGTTCAGCTCAGTCTTAGTCAGGGAGAGCTGTGCTGTAGAAGAGACAGATAGTGTAGGGACAGGAATTGTTTGTTTTTAGGCAGGGTTCAATGGTGAAAGGTGTTAGAGACGCAAATGTCCTTTTAAGGACTATTGTTTTATCTGGCTGCCATATATATTATTAGCGCAACCTGCGCTATATTGCGTGCAATTGTTTGGCCACTGCTGACAGTAACACAACCTCTGCTACATCTGTTGTGTTATATTTGCACTGTGAAATTCAGCGCAATTGTTTGGCTGCTGATGACATCGACATTACCTGCTCTACATCTCCACTATAACGTTAGCGCATCCGAAATATCTGTGACATTGAGTGTAATTTTTTCGCCACTGGTGGCAGCGACATTACCTGCGCTACATCTTCTGTATAACGCTTGCGCATCCTAAATATCAGAGACATTCAGTTTAATTTTTTCGCCGCTGGTGGCAGCGACATTACCTGTATAATGTTTGCGTATCCTAAATATATGTGACATTCCGATTAGTTTATTTGCGCATTCACTTACAAAACCTGCGCTACTGTACGTGTGACATACTTGCAAGCATATATATCATTTAATATGCAGAAGACGAGCAGTAAGGGATTGGGAAGTGCCCGTTCTGCTAAAGGTGCATGCAGAGGCAGTGGCCCTGGGCACTGTGAAACTGTGCCTGCTGCCAGAGCACAAGAAACACACTCATCCATGATACCTAGCTTCATGTCCCAGTTTGCAGGGCGGAGTAGGTCACCACTCTCGAAGTCACACCAGTGCGACCAGGTGGTCGGTTGGATTGCAGCACATAATGCTTCCAGTCGGTTAAAGGGGTTCTGCAGTTTGTTTAAACTGATGATCTATCCTCTGGATAGATCATCAGCTTCTGATCGGCGGGGGTCTGACACCTGGGACCCCCACCGATCAACTGTTTGAGAAGGCAGCGGCGCTTCAGTAGCGCCGCGGCCTTCTCACTGTTTACTGCTGGCCCAGTGACGTCACGATTAGTATCAACTGGCCTGGGCACGGCTAAGCTCCATTCAAGTGAACAGAGATTAGCTGCGCCCAGGCCAGTTGATACTAGTCGTGACGTAACTGGGGCAGCGGTAAACAGTGAGAAGGCCGTGACGCTGCTATAGCGCCGCTGCTTTCGCAAACAGCTGATCGGCAGGGGTCCCGGGTGTTGGACCCCCGCCGATCAGAAGCTGATGATCTATCCAGAGGATAGATCATCAGTTTAAACAAAGTGCAGAACCCCTTTAAGCACCACCCTGTCTTCCACAAAGTCCAGTCTCAGTAGCCAAGAGTCTGGTCAACATAATCCTCACCCTGATCCTCCTTCCTCCCACCATGAAGAGTCTTGGCAAACAAGTGATCCCACACTTGGATATTCCGAGGAGCTCTTTTCATCGCCATTCCTTGATTTGACCCTCTCGCCAAGCCCGCTTGTGGAGGGCCATGAGGAGATCTTGCGCACTGATTCCCAAACTCTTGAGAATTCACAGTCAGAAAAAGAGGACAGTGGGGAACGGCAATTAGTGTTTCACGAGGTGGATGATGATGATGAGACACAGTTGCCAATAAGTCAACCGCAATTAGTATCTCAAGAGGTTCATGATGAGGATGAGACACAGTTGTCAATAAGTGAGGTTCTTGTTAGGTCAACAAGTCAGGAGGATAACCAGAGTAAGGAAGTGGAGGAGGAAGTGGTGGACGATGAAATCACTGACCCAACCTGGTAAGTTGGCAAGCCGGGCAAGCCCCTGTGTTAAGTGCTGGCCAATCCCCTGCTCAAGACGCAGGCCCGGATGCCTCCCGCCCTGCACCTGGACCTTCGCAAGCACCATGAGCTAGCACATCCACTTCTGTGTCCCAGCGCAACGTACTGATGTCCATACCCCAGGCCTTTGAAACGAAAGTGCAAATACCCAGCCACCCACACACAGACCATAGCACTAAATGCGCACCTTTCCAAATTGCTGGCCTTGGAAATGTTGCCATTTAGGCTTGTGGACACTGAGGCTTTCCGCAGCCTGATGGCGGCGGCGGTCCCTCGTTATACAGCTGCCACTATTTTTCCCTTTGTGCCGTCCCCGCCTTACACCAGCATGTGTCCCTTAACATCACCCGTGCTCTGACCAACACAGTTATTGGGAAGGTCCACTTAATGACTGACACATGGACAAGTGCTTTTGGCCAGGGACGCTACATTTCGCTGACGGCACACTGGGTGAACGTTGTGGAGGCCAGGAGAAAGTCGTACACTGGGATGGCACAGGTGCTACCGACGCCAAGGATCGCGGGCCCTTCTTCTATCAGGATTTTGGCCACCCCCTCTGAATTCTCATCTTACAGCATGAGTCAGCCATCAGTCAGTAGCTGGAAGCAGTGTAGCACTGCAGTGCTGAAACCAATTTTCTTCGGTGACAAACAGCACACCACCGCAGAGCTATGGCAGGGTATAAGGGACCAGACTGAGTTGTGGCTCTCGCCACTCAACCTACAACCAGGCATGGTTGTGTCTGATAATGGGCGTTAGTGATGGCCGAACATCGGCCGGGACGATCAAATGTTCGCGAACCGCGCATTCGCGGCGGGCCCCATTCACTTTAATGGCAGGGGAACCTGAAAGACCTTCAGGTCATATTTGCAGCCAGCAAACACTTACTAGAAATACACAAATAGTCCCACAACATGGACAGTGACATACCAGAGGGGGATCATCAAAAATTCCCACAAAAAATATGTATTTTAATCAGGGGCCATTTTTATGTGTCTTAAAAGGAAACTCTCAAAAATGTGCCCTGCTGGAGCCTAGAAATTTTTTATTTCCTATCGGTTTGATGTATACAAATGTGCAGCACTCCACGGTTTTGTATCCATTAAAAAATGCATACGTTAACGTAAAAAAAAATTCTACCATGGAACTATATGGTGAACAGACGCCACTGTATTGCATCAGTCTGAGGCATCTATTAATGTATACATTTTTGGTATGCATTAAATGGATGGCAAAAATAGGATGTGAACCCAGCCCTAGTGTCAGAATAAGCACCAGTACGAGCAGCGTGGCGGAGAGAGGAGGCCGCCATGTACTGACAGAGCGCTACCTGGTCCTGGTGGTCAGGGATGAGGACTGTGCTTCCCAAGGATCATTTTCTACTGGGAAATACAGGGCACAGTATAATACACTAGAATCTATATAATATAAAGATACTATCCCTCCCCCCGAATGATAATACAATTAGGTGTTCATTTATTATATAGATATACGTCTATGTTGGGTGAATAAACCTTCCACCTTTTTCACAAACTTGGAGTGCTGCCTTCGTTTTTGCTGTATGTCTACAATCCGGACCTTGGTCACAGGTCTTATAAGGAGGACTTTTTGCACCTACATTTATTTTTTGAGTGCTGCTTCTTTTCTTTTCTCTTCTATACGTCTATGTTAGGCGTATTTCTGACACAGATTGTGGCGCAAAGGTCCTTAGGACCACAATCTGCATATTCTTCCAGCTCATGTCAGGTCTAAAAAAGGATGGCGTGGGCAGGGAAAGAGATACAGTTATGGCCATCCAGTTATTGGATACCACCGCCATACATTGACAGGATAACACCTCTGTACAGTGACCAGATAACACCGCCATACCGTGACCGGATAAAAGGGTTGAAAGGGCACAGTACAGGGAATAACTAGGGGCACTGCACAGGGTGTGGTAAGAAAGGCACAATGCAGGGTATAAGGGGGCACAGTACGGGGTGAGGGGCACAGTACAGGGTGGGTGGCACAGTCACATGACCCTGTGACATTAGAAGGTCCTTATGGTGAATGCAGTTCATACGCCACCATAATGAGAGGCAGAGGAGTGAGACAGGGGTGTGATTATGTGGCTAGAGATAAAAAATGTAACTATTGGCCAGTACAGGCCCCAAAAATTAGGCAATAGGCATTCACCATACAGCAAAGAACTTTGGATTCTGTGGCTGGAGGTACATCAGGTGGTCACAGGATAAATATGTAACTGCCGGCCAGTACAGGCCCCAAAAATTAGGCATTCACCTGACATAAGAGGCCTTTTTTGCCACTGTATATAAATAAGACAGGGACCATTCTTTGTTCTGGGTGGTGACAGATATGTGTGGGCTGGCATGAGGAAATTTAATTACACGTGGTCATCACAGATGTTGAATTCCTCTGAGATCCATGCCTCACTCATTTTTTTAAAATGTGAGGTAGTCCACACTGTCGTGAGCTAGGTAAGTGCGCTTATCGGTCAAGATTCCCCCTGCTGCGCTGAACATCCTTTCGGACAGGACACTCGACGAGGGGCAAGCCAAGAGTTCCATGGCAAATTGTGCTAGCTCTGGCCACAGGTCAAGCCTGCACACCCAGTAGTCAAGGAGTTCCTTGATTCTCAGAGCGTCCACATTGGCCGTTAGACCGATGTAGTTGGACACCTATCGGTCTAGGCGTTCCTTGAAGCTGGATCCGGAGAGCGGCTGTCGATGGGTTGGCTGCAAGAATGATCTTATATCCGAAGTGACCAACACATCTTCAAACTGCTCTCTTTTTGCCAGCACGGTAGGATTGGTACCCTCACCTGTTTCGCTGTGGGTGGAAATTCCTCTGCCAGTGCCCGCAACAGCAGAATGCAGCAATTCTCGCAGCAAGGCCTGGAAATGCTACTATTCTGATAGCCCTTCTGGTAACATGTCCGCCATTTTGTGTTTGTATCGGGGGTCTAAGTACGTTGCCACCCAGTACAGGTCCTTGACCTTTATGCTTTTTATATGGGGGTCCCTCGACAAACACTGGCGAATGAAGGCCCCCATTTGCACTAAATTGGAAAGGGTGGAGCGCCCTGGCTCCTGCTCATCGCCCAGGAGAATGTCGTCCTCTGACTCCTCCCCCAAGCCACAGACAACACCAGGGATCCCGGAAAAACTTAAAGCCTGCTCTTCTTGATCCTCCTCCTCCCCCCAGCCACCATACTCCTCTGTCTCCTCTTCAGACTCCTGCTGACTTGGCTCAGATGGAGTAGCGCCCCCTGGGAATTTATTCAGCATTGCGACTTCCTCCTCTTCCTGCTCCTCGATGGCTTGAGCAATGAGACGACACAATGCACGCTCCAGAAAGAAGGCGTAAGGTATGATGTCACTGATGGCGCCCTGGCTGCGACTGACCAGTTTGGTGATCTCATCAAATGGCCGCAGAAGTCTGCATGCGTCGCGCATGAGCAGCCACAGGCGCGGTGAAAAGAAACCAAGCTCCCCAGAACCTGTTCTGCCTTAGAGTTCGTACAGGTAGTCGTTAATGGCCGTTTCTGCTATCAAGCATATACAAGGTGAAGTTCAAGCGCGTCGGGCAGTCACAAATCAGACGTCTGACGGGCAAGTGGTGTCGCCGCTGAACATCAGCAAGGTGAGCCATGGCTGTGTAAGATCTTCTAAAATGGCCAGAGATTTTCCTGGCCTGCCGCAAGACGTCCTGGACCCCGGGGTATTTGGCAACGAATCGCTGCAAGACTAAGTTCACGTCACGTGTGTCATTTTGCCCTGTTTTGTTTCAGCGTGCTCAGCAGATTGGCACCGTTGTCGCACACCACTTCACCAACTGTCAAATTGAGGAGGGTTAGCCACTGATCGGCCTGTGACCTCAGAGCTAAAAGCAGTGCAGGACCGGTGTTGCTATTGGCTTCCAGGCACAACAGCCACAGCACAGCATGGCAATGTCTCACTTGGCACGTCGAGTAGGTTCTGGGGAGCTTGGGGGGTGCAGCGGAAGAGGTGGTAGGAGTGGAAAAGGAGGAGTCAGCCGAGGAGGAGACGGAGGATGGAGTAGGAGGAGAAGATGAGGCAAGTCTGCATGCAATCCGTGAGCCACGGGTTGCATGCTTGATGGCCGTCAGAAGGTTCACCCAGTGCGCAGTAAAAGTTATGTACCTTCCCTGCCCGTGTTTGCTAGACCACTTGTCTGTGGTCAGATGTATCTTGGCACCGACACTGTGTGTCAAAGATACACTCTCTTGCCGCTGAACGTGGCCATATAGCTCTGGGATGTCCTTCTGAGAGAAATATTTCCTTCCGGGTACCTTCCATTGCGGTGTTCCAATGGCCACAAATTTTCTAAAGGCCTCTGAGTCCACCAATTTATATGGCATTAGTTGGTGGGCTAGCAGTTCCGACAAGCCAGTGGTCAGCCGTTGGGCAAGAAGATTATCCGGCATCATCATTTTTTTACGCTAGAACATTTGGGCCACGGAAGCCTGCCATGTGCCAGATAAATGCGACGACGGCACGGTGGAAGGTGGAGTGGAGGACAATTGGGAGGAGAGAGGAGAAGGAGAAGAGGCAGGACGTGGAACGCCGGGAGTGTGGCTTTGTGGGTTCTGACGGTGTTACTCCCACTGGGCTCGGTGATGGGAGTCCAGGTGCCTTCTTAAGGCGGTTATCCTTAGGTGAGTGTTGGGCTTGCCACGACTTATGCGTTGACAGCACAGGCTTCAGATGGCAACACTATTATCGGCAGCTGACACGTTAAAAAACGCCCACACTGCAGAGCCTATCTGCTGCTCCGTCTCTCCCTCTGAACTCCCCTCCTCTTCCTCTCTTGTTGGCACCCACGTGACGTCCATTGACACGTCATCATTGTTACCTTCACTACCACTCACATTAGAGATCTCGGAGTAGGCAGCAACAGCGGGGACCACCCTCCTTGGGCTGATCTGATTACTGTCGTCAGACCGCTGGGTGGTGGCCGTTGCTACCTCCTCTTCCTCATCCGATGCCAAGAATGGCTGCGAAACTGTAAGATCTGGGAATGGATAGGAAAAAAATTCCTCTGACTCGAATGGAGGGGCTATGGTGGTGGTGGTGTCTTTGGGGTTGTACACAGCTGAGAGTGAGGAGGGTGCAGATACAGAGGATGAGGAGGGTGCAGAAGCAGAAGGCTGAGTGAGCCACTCAACAAACTCTGGTGCGCCCTTTGAAGTTATCACATGCGCCTTCTCCAACTTCCCACTTAGGCTCTGGCCTAGTGCACATGCCCGACCCCTACTATCTCTGCGGAACGGTCTGCTTCTTCCTCTACCTGTCATTTTCAAAATGACCCTCTGCCTAAATCCGTAGAGAAGAGCAGTATTTTCTGGAAGCAGGTGTATCACAGCCCTCAATCAGTATTTGGTGGAAGAAGGTATATAGCAATAGCACCCCTCAATCAGTATTTAGTGGAAGAAGGTATATGGCACCCCTCAATCAGTATTTGGCGGAAACAGGTTTATAGCACCCCTTAATCAGTATTTTAAGTAAACAGTTATATAGCACCCCTCAATCAGCATTTTGTGGAAGCAGGTATATGGCACCCCTTAATCAGTATTTTGTGGAAGCAGGTGTATCGCAGCCCTCAATCAGTATTTGGTGGAAGAAGGTATATAGCAATAGCACCCCTCAATCAGTATTTTGTGTAAGAAGGTATATGGCACTACTTAATCAGTATTTGGTGGAAACAAGTTTATAGCACCCCTCAATCAGTATTTAGCGAAAACAGATATATAGCACCCCTCAATCAGTATTTGGCGGAAACAGGTATATGGCACCCCTCAATCAGTATTTTGTGGAAGCAGGTGTATCGCAGCCCTCAATCAGTATTTGGTGGAAGGAGGTATATAGCAATAGCACCCCTCAATCAGTATTTTGTGGAAGAAGGTATATAGCACCCCTCAATCAGTATTTGGCAGAAACTGGTATATAGCACCCCTCAATCAGGATTAGTGATGAGCGGCAGGGGCAAAATTCGAATTTGCGATATTTCGCAAATATTTGGGTGAACATCCGTCATATATTTGCGAATTCGCAATTATTTTCTTGATTGCGAAAATCAGCAGTGTAATATTGTGGCAGGAGGAAGGGGAGAGTTATCCCCGAAACGTTCACCCCGGAAAGACTTGAACCCCGAACGGACAGTGCACTGTCAAATCCAATGGACATCGAGGATTCAAGCAAGACGCTCCACATTTACCTGCCTTCAATCAGCTGAAAGCATCATTGGGAATATACCCCATGCGAAACACAGAGTAATAAGACGCCGACATAGTAAAGACCGGGACGCCGGTCCAAAGTCGGAAGTAACAACTACTCTGAAAAACTAGCTGAACAAAAAGGACAGGTAAGCCCACAAGTGTGGGTTATTGGTACTGACTCCAAACTTACATCTCACAGTGTCTATATAGAGAACCATTGCATGTGATTTTGCATAAAGACTTTCGTAGTGTTATTTTTTCGAATGCGAATATAATCGGAACTTTGTGTGGAAGAATGTTTCCGAGAATCTTTCCGAAAAGATTTTTTCGGCAATCCTCGAAAATTTGAACATAGATGTATGCGAAGATTCTCATGAGAAATTGAGTATATAACAACCAGGAAACGCATGGATTGTAGTGATAAAGAGTGCAAAGAGATATTAATACAGTGCCTATATACAGAACTATTGCATATGATTTCGCACAAAAACTTTGCAAGCGTGTTTCGATTGCGAATATAATCGGAACTTTGTGTGAAAAATATTTCCGAAAAATATTTCCAAGAGGATTTTTTTAGGCATTCCTCGAAAATTTGAACATAGATTCATGCGAAGATTCTCATGAGTAATTGAGTACACAACAGCCAGGAAACGCATGGACTGTAGTGATAAAGAGTGCGATTTATCTGTTGCTAAGATTTGCAATTTACTGTATACCATTACAGGTCCAGAAGAACAGTAGTCACAACCCACATGTTATTATTAACACTCAGAGCATCATACTTATTCAGCATCTGTAATAAGTTAATTCGAACAATATAGAAGTAACTACTATTGTATAATCCAATTTTATTTACAATTGCATTGTATCATATTTGTATTTTATGTATTTTATTATATTTTATCAAGCATAGTTATAATAAATTGTTCCAACTTCGTGGGGCTTCGCATGTTTGAGTGTGCCAATCCTATATTGACAGTTACACAATTTGAAGGGTGAATTCATTAGATTGTGCACCTCTTATGGTTGTGGCGCTAGTGAGCTATTTCTAAGATATCTACTAAGTTTCTATATCAGGATATAACCTACACACTGACTATCTCCCACTAACTATCTGTATCTAATATATAAGATAACTAATTAACTATCTAATGTAATGACACAGCAAAGAACAGAGCACAGCTGTCACGGCCTTTTGTGTGCGCTGTGACACTTATGCCACGCTTGCTGTTGCCCGTGGCAACGTGTTGCTTTTTCAGCATGCGGGGGCAGTGTCACAGCCTTTTTGGTTTGTGCCGTGACATGGTTGCCTTGCATGTTGTTGCCTGCGGCAACGTGTGGATTTGTATGCTTGTGTGTGCACTTACCCTTTAAGTTGTAGCCTTCCCCTGTCTGGTGCAGTAAGGGTTAACTACCTTGCTGGGTGTGGTCACTTGTGCTTCTTATATCTGTGGCTTTTGGTGTGTGCTGGAGTTAGGCCCCTTTCACACGGGCGAGTATTCCGCGCGGATGCGATGCGTGAGGTGAACGCATTGCACCCGCACTGAATACCGACCCATTCATTTCTATGGGGCTGTTCACATGAACGGTGATTTTCACGCATCACTTGTGCGTTGCGTGAAAATCGCAACATGCTCTATATTCTGCGTTTTTCACGCAACGCAGACCCCATAGAAGTAAATGGGGCTGCGTGAAAATCGCAAGCATCCGCAAGCAAGTGCGGATGCGGTGCGATTTTCACGCATGGTTGCTAGGAGACGATCGGGATGGAGACCCGATCATTATTATTTTCCCTTATAACATGGTTATAAGGGAAAATAATAGCATTCTGAATACAGAATGCATAGTACAATAGCGCTGGAGGGGTTAAAAAAAAATAATAATAATTTAACTCACCTTAGTCCACTTGATCGCGTAGCCCGGCATCTCCTTCTGTCTCCTTTGCTGAACAGGAACTGTGGTGAGCATTAATTACAGGTAAAGGACCTTTGGTGACGTCACTCCGGTCATCACATGATCCATCACATGATCTTTTACCAATGTGATGGATCATGTGATGACCGGAGTGACGTCACCAAAGGTCCTTTACCTGTAATTAATGCTCACCACAGGTCCTGTTCAGCAAAGGAGACAGAAGGAGATGCCGGGCTACGCGATCAAGTGGACTAAGGTGAGTTAAATTTAAAAAAAAAAAAATTAAACCCCTCCAGCGCTAGTTTACTATGCAGTCTGTATTCAGAATGCTATTATTTTTCCTTATAACTATGTTATAAGGGGAAATAATACAATCTACAGAACACCGATCCCAAGCCCGAACTTCTGTGAAGAAGTTCGGGTTTGGTAACCAAACATGCACGATTTTTCTCATGCGAGTGCAAAACGCATTACAATGTTTTGCACTCGCGCGGAAAAATTTGCGGGTGTTCCCGCAACGCACCGGCACATTTTCCCCGCAACGCCCGTGTGAACCCAGCCTTAAGCTCCTTGTCTGGCTGTTCCATCTGTCCAGTGAGGGCCACCCTTGTGGTCATAGATGTTCTTTGTCATCCCGGTGTCTCCTTCCCTTCCCTTCATTATTTGTATGGAGTGGGTTATGTGCAGGGTGTTTGAATGTCTAGTTTGGTGTTACATGTCTGGTTGTGTTTGGTGTCATGTTTACTAGACATTCCCCTGTCTCAAGTTATTGCAGCTATGGATGTCCTGGGTTCCTGTGTGGTTTGTGGTGTGTGCTGTGTCCTTTAATGTTGGTGTGGACACCAGCACTTGTGCACGGGTTCCAGTCAGTGTGTCTGTGGCAGGTAAGTGTGTTACTGGTTTCACTTACCTGCCATCTCCTTAAGCTGTATGTGTTTCCCCTCCTTGCAGCCTGGCCTTAATTAGAGACTCCTGTTCCTCCGTGTTGTGGATGAACAGGTAGTCTGTCCCCTGCTCCTAGTCCAGGGATTTCCAGGGCGACTCAGGATATTAGGTATCCAGTGTATGAGCCGTCCCACCATCAGGGTCCGCTCATATGGTGAGGAGTCAGGGAGAGGATTAGGGACGCAGTAGGAGGTGACCTGCTCCCTTAGCACTCCTTTTGGCCAGGCTGATCCCCTTTTTGCCTCCTTACCGCACGGTGGGGGTTTCCCCCACACCCCGCCGTGACAGTATGACCACAATGGCTCCTTGCTTGGAGCCTTCGGAAGAGGGCCCAGCATGTGTCGCCTGCCGTTTTTCTGGCGCACATGCTTATCCTCCAGATGGAGGGTGAAAGGTGAGATGCTATTAACAGTGCGGTTCTCTGTGACAGTGGTTTCAGTAGGTGTGAACCGTCACTTGTGTTGGCATTTCTCCTCGTCCGTTTCTCGGTGCTTGTGTTGTGTGCTGGATGCATTCCTTTGGTGTACTTGCTGTGTGCTGGTTGGTGATGCATGCTGGCAGCGACCTGGTGCGAACCGTGTCTGAGGTGGACGCAGTGTTCCGTGCAGTTTCTCTGGGCTGTTTGGTGGCTGGTGCCCTGGTTCCTGTGTGTTGCTCCAGGGGCTGGCGGCAGTCTTTTAGAGACTTGCTTGCACTGATGCTGATCCTGTTACTTCCCCCCCCCCACGCCCTGTTGATTCTTCTTTCTTCCCCCGCCCTGTTGAATCTTCTTTCTTCCCCCAACCCCCCCCCGCCCTGTTGAATGTTCTTTCTTCCATGTTGAATCTTCTTTCTCCCCCCCCCCGTTGAATCTTCTTTTTTCCCCCACCCCCCTGCCCTGTTGAATCTTCTTTCTTCCCCCACCCCCCCCGCCCTGTTGAATCTTCTTTCTTCCCCCACCCCCCCGCCCTGTTGAATCTTCTTTCTTCCCCCACCCCCCCCGCCCTGTTGAATCTTCTTTCTTCCCCCAAACCCCCCCCGCCCAGTTGAATCTTCGTTCTTCCACCCCCCCCCGCCCTGTTGAATCTTCTTTCTTCCCCCACCCCCCTGCCCTGTTGAATCTTCTTTCTCCCCCCCCGCCCTGTTGAATCTTCGGAAGAGGGCCCAGCATGTGTCGCCTGCCGTTTTTCTGGTGCACATGCTTATCCTCCGGAGGGAGGGTGAAAGGTGAGACGCTATTAACAGTGCGGTTCTCTGTGACAGTGGTTGCAGTAGGTGTGAACCGTCACTTGTGTTGGCATTTCTCCTCGTCCGTTCCTCGGTGCTTGTGTTGTGTGCTGGATGCATTCCTTTGGTGTACTTGCTGTGTGCTGGTTGGTGATGCATGCTGGCAGCGACCTGGTGTGAACCGTGTCTGAGGTGGACGCAGTGTTTAGTGCAGTTTCTCTGGGCTGTTTGGTGGCTGGTGCCCTGGTTCCTGTGTGTTGCTCCAGGGGCTGGCGGCAGTCTTTTAGAGACTTGCTTGCACTGACGCTGATCCTGTTACTTACCCCCCCCGCCCTGTTGAATCTTCTTTCTTCCCCCGTCCTGTTGAATCTTCTTTCTCCCCCCGCCCTGTTGAATCTTCTTTCCCCCCCCCGCCCTGTTGAATCTTCTTTCTCCCCCACCCCCCCGCCCTGTTGAATCTTCTTTCTTCCCCCACCCCCTTGCCCTGTTGAATCTTCTTTCTTCCCCCACCCCCCCGCCCTGTTAAATCTTCTTTCTTCCCCCACCCACCCCCGCCCTGTTGAATCTTCTTTCTGTAAAGCCAATCAACAAGCGTCATACTACTTGCCCCAAAAGGCCATCACAGCCATGCCTACTATTGGCATGGCTGTGATTGGCCAACTGCAGCATGTGACCCAGCCTCTATTTAAGCTGTAGCGCCGCCCGTCACTCTGCTCGGATTAGTGTAGGGAGAGGCTGCAGCTGCTGTGAGGGAGAGATCAGGAAGCGATCTTATCAAGAACTGGTTTATGTACTCAGCGATCTACAGAAAAAGTGTTTTGTAGGTGCAGTGCACAATTTTTTTTAAGGCTGCGCTGAGCCAACTACTGCTGAAAACGAACTTTTTTCTTTAGTTAGTCAATATCAATACATGATCGGCAGCCATTTTATGTAACGATAGTGCACCAGCATAGGCTATCTGCATGTCTACAAGTCCAGAAATACATCTTTTGGGTTACTGGGGTGAAAAAACCCTCTAATATACTGCACATCTGGGATTAGAGATGCATTAGTGACTGTCACATTTAGGCCACAAATACCGCTGTCATATAGAGTTGAATTTTTTTTTTTAGTGCAATACCCTACATCAGGGTTTTTATTGGCGGGTAATTATTTTTAACAGACTTATCCACTTTTTACTTTGCTTTGTAAACGCTAACTATGAGGCAAACATCTAATAAGGGACGCGGTCATGGTCCTTGTGGTGGTGTTGGTGGAGTCTCTGGCACAGGGAGAGGACGTGGCCGTTCTGCCACAGCTACACGTCCTACTGAACCTACTACCTCAGGTCCCAGTAGCCGCCAGAATCTACAGCGATATTTGGTCGGGCCTAATGCCGTTCTAAGGATGGTAAGGCCTGAGCAAGTACAGGCGCTAGACAATTGGGTGGCCGACAGTGGATCCAGCACGTTCACATTATCTCCCACCCAGTCTTCTGCAGAAAGTGCACAGGTGGCGCCTGAAACCCATGCCCATCCGTCTGTCACATCACCCCTGTGCATATCGGGGAACCTGTCTGAGCCTCAAGTCATGCAGCAGTCTCTTATGCTGTTTGAAGACTCTGCTGGCAGGGTTTCCCAAGTGCATTCACCTAGCCCTTCCCCAGGGGTGGAAGACATAGAATGCGCTGAAGCACAACCACTTATGTTTCCTGATGAGGACATGGGAATACCACCTCAGCACGTCTCTGATGATAACGAAACACAGGTGCCAACTGCTGCGTCTTTCTGCAGTGTGCAGACCGAAAAGGAGGTCAGGGAGGAAGACTGGGTGGAAGACGATGCAGGGGACGATGAGGTCCTAGACCCCACATGGAATGAAGGTCGTGCCACTGACTTTCAGAGTTCGGAGGAAGAGGCAGTGGTGAGACCGAGCCAACAGAGTAGCAAAAGAGGGAGCAGGGTGCAAAAGCAGAGCAGCCATCGCCAAAACAGTTCGCCTGCTACTGGCCACCGTCACCAGGGACCGAGCACACCAAAGGCAGCTTCAAGGAGTTCCCTGGCATGGCACTTCTTCACACAATGTGCTGACGACAAGACCCGAGTGATTTGCACGCTGTGCCATCAGAGCCTGAAGCGAGGCATTAACGTTCTGAAACTTAGCACAACCTGCATGACCAGGCATCTACATGTGAGATACGGGCTGCAGTGGAGTAAGCACCTTCAAAACCAAGAAAGGGCTCAGGCCCCTCCTGCTCCCTCTTCTGCTGCTGCCTCAGCCTCTTCCTCCGCCTCTGGAGGAACGTTGGCACCTGCCGCCTAGCAAACAGAGGATGTGCCACCAACAACACCACCTCCATCACCAAGCATCTCCACCATGTCACACGGAAGCGTTCAGCTCTCCATCTCACAAACCTTTGAGAGAAAGCGTAAATTCCCACCTAGCCACCCTCGATCCCTGGCCCTGAATGCCAGCATTTCTAAACTACTGGCCTTTGAAATGCTGTCATTCAGGCTGGTGGAGACGGACAGCTTCAAACAGCTCATGTCGCTTGCTGTCCCACAGTACGTCGTTCCCAGCCGCCACTACTTCTCCAGGAGAGCCGTGCCCTCCCTGCACAACCAAGTATTGGATAAAATCAAGTGTGCACTGCGCAACGCCATCTGTGGCAAGATCCACCTAACCATAGATACGTGGACCAGTAAGCACGGCCAGGGACGCTATATCTCCCTAACTGCACACTGGGTAAATGTAGTGGCCGCTGGGCCCCAGGCGGAGAGCTGTTCGGCGCACGTCCTTCCGCCGCCAAGGCATCATTCTTTGCCTTCTGTTGCCTCCTCTTCCTACTCGGCTTCCTCCTCCTCTTCTTCCATCTCCTCATCCGGTCAGCGACAGACCTTCACCACCAACTTCAGCACAGCCCAGGGTAAACGTCAGCAGGCCGTTCTGAAACTCATATGTTTGGGGGACAGGCCCCACACTGCGCAGGAGTTGTGGCGGGGTATAGAACAACAGACCGACGAGTGGTTGCTGCCGATGGGCCTCAAGCCCGGCCTGGTGGTGTGTGATAATGGGCGAAATCTCGTTGCAGCTCTGGGACTAGCCGGTTTGACGCACATCCCTTGCCTGGCGCATGTGCTGAATTTGGTGGTGCAGAAATTCATGCACAACTACCCCGACATGTCAGAACTGCTGCATAAAGTGTGGGCCATCGGTGCGCGCTTCCGGCGTTCTCATCCTGCCGCCGCTCGGCTGTCTGCTCTACAGTGTAACATCGGCCTTCACGCTCACCGCCTCATATGCGACTTGCCCACCAGGTGGAACTCCACCTTGCACATGCTGGACAGACTGTGCGAGCAGCAGCAGGCCATAGTGGAGTTTCAGCTGCAGCACGCACGGGTCAGTCGCACTGTGGATCAGACCCACTTCACCACCAATGACTGGGCCTCCATGCGAGACCTGTGTGCCCTGTTGCGCTGTTTCGAGTACTCCACCAACATGGCCAGTGGCGATGACGCCGTTATCAGCGTTACAATACCACTTCTATGTCTCCTTGAGAAAACACTTAGGGCAATAATGGAAGAGGATGTGGCCCAGGACGAGGAGGAGGAAGAGGGGTCATCTCTAACACTTTCAGGCCAGTCTTTTAGAAGTGGCTCAGAAAGAGGATTTTTGCAACAGCAGTGGCCAGGTACAAATGTGGCCAGACAGGGCCCACTACTGGAGGACGAGGAGGACGAGGAGGAGGTGGAGGAGGATGAGGATGAAGCATGTTCACAGCGGGGTGGCATCCAACGCAGCTCGGGCCCATCACTGGTGTGTGGCTGGGGGGATACGGAGGACGCAGACGATACGCCTCCCACAGAGGACAGCTTGTCCTAACCTCTGGGCAGCCTGGCACACATGAGCGACTACATGCTGCAGTGCCTGCGCAACGACTGCAGAGTTGCCCACATTTTAACGTGTGCGGACTACTGGGTGGCCACCCTGCTGGATCCCCGTTACAAAGACAATGTGCCGTCCTTAATTCCCTCACTGGAGCGTGATCGGAAGATGCGCGACTACAGGCGCACGTGGTAGATGCGCTCCTGAGTGAATTCCCGCCAGTGACGCCGGGGGACAAGTGGAAGCACAAGGCGAAGGCAGGGGAGGAGGAAGAGGTCGCCAACGCAGCTGTGTCAGCGCCAGCACCTCAGAAGGCAGGGTTAGCATGGCCGACATGTGGAAAAGCTTTGTCACCTCGCCTCAACAACCGGCCCCAACCGCTGATATGGAGCATGTTAGCAGGAGGCAGCATTTGAACAACATGGTGGAACAGTACCTGTGCACACGACTACACGTACTGACTGATGGTTCTGCCCCATTCAACTTCTGGGTCTCCAAATTGTCCACATGGCCAGAGCTTGCCCTGTATGCCTTGGAGGTGCTGGCCTGCCCTGCAGCCAGTGTACTCTCTGAACGTGTATTTAGCACAGCAGGAGGCGTCATTACAGACAGACGCAGCCGCCTGTCCACAGCCAACGTGGACAAGCTCACGTTCATTAAAATGAACCAGGCCTGGATCCCTCAGGACTTTGTCTGTACCTTGTGCAGAAAAGACATTTATACCACCATCAAACATACATTCTTGTACTCAAGTCAAGTGCAATGATTCTTTATTTCTTTTTTTTTATTTGTCCCAATATTTTGGGGGCTACCTACCCAAAAAAAAACAAAAAAAAAAACATTGTTGGCCAGCTCCTCCTCCTCCATTGCTGCCTCCACCTACAACACCACATTCACCGCCTCCTCAACCTCCGACTCCATATCCACCTCCTTCTCTGAGTTGCAGGTTAATAATTTGTAATTTTTAGTTATTTTATTTCATTTTAAGTTATTTCCCTATCCACATTTGTTTGCAGAACAGTTGCCATGCTCTTAAGCACATTTTACTGCCTTTTACATCCCTCTAGCCTTTTCAAGGACTATTTTAGAGCCATTTTAATTTTAGTGCCCTAAATTGAAAAAAATCTTATTTTCAATTGTCCGGTGACATTTTACCATTTTTGGCGTATACAAACCCCTGCTGTGCCTGGGTGACAGGGGCCTAAATCTCTCAAAATCTTCTGTTGAATTGCTGGGTGACATGAACCCCCTTTTGCCGTGAATGAACCCCTGCTCTGCATTGCTGACAGGGAACTAAATTTAGTGAAAACATCTGTTACTGATCGGAAGATGCGCGACTACAAGCGCACGCTGCTGATGGCATTCCCACCTGACAGCGGGGGCACAGTGGAAGCACAAGGCGAAGGCAGAGGAGGAGGAAGAGGTCGCCAACGCAGCTGGGGCACCGCCAGCACCTGAGAAGGCAGGGTTAGCATGGCCCAAATGTGGAAAAGCTTTGTCAGCCTTGGAGGTGCTGACCTGCCCTGCAGCCAGTGTATAGTGTGAACGTGTGTTTAGCACGGCAGAGAGCATTATCACAGGCCGCAGCCAATGTGGACAAGCTGACCTTTATTATAATGAACCAGGCATGGATTCCACAGGACTTGTCCGTACCTTGTGCAGAATAGACATTTATACCAGCCTCAACCATCCATTCTTGTACTCAAGTGCACTTATTCTTTGTTTTATTTTGTTATATGTCCCAATATTTTGGGGGATACCCCAATTTTAAAATAACAAATCAGTGTAGGCTACCTATTCCTCCTTCACCGCCACTTCCACCTACACCGCCACGTCAACCTACACCGCCACATCCACCCATGTACCGCCTCCCCAACCTCCTACTCCTAGATCCAGATTGTTATTTTTAATTTTTCTGTATTTTATGTTATTATAAGTCATTTCCCTATCCACATTTGTTTGCAGAACAGTTGTCATGCTCTTAAGCACATTTAGATGCCTTTTGCAGCCCTCTAGCCCTTTTCAGGACTATTTTAGAGCCATTTTAGTGCCCAAAAGTTTGGGTCCCCATTGACTTTAATGGGGTTCGGGTTCGGGGTCAAGTTCGGGCGAACCTGCCGAACGCGAACATCCAGGTGTCCGCTCAACTCTACCGCTCATCACTAAAGCTGGACAATCCAGCCATCTGGGGCCATCACCCGCAGGTATGCAGGAGGAGGCGGGGGGCGCCGTGACTGGGGGACATAACTGGCCACATGTATAAGTACATATAAGACAATTGGGGCATATCTATATATTTTATATATACCCAACTCTAATATAAGTATATATGGACATGTGTGTAAATACAGGGGCATACAGACATATACACATACAGTACAGACCAAAAGTTTGGACACACCTTCTCATTCAAAGAGTTTTCTTTATTTTCATGACTATGAAAATTGTAGATTCACACTGAAGGCATCAAAACTATGAATTAACACATGTGGAATTATATACATAACAAACAAGTGTGAAACAACTGAAAATATGTCATATTCTAGTTTCTTCAAAGTAGCCACCTTTTGCTTTGATTACTGCTTTGCACACTCTTGGCATTCTCTTGATGAGCTTCAAGAGGTAGTCCCCTGAAATGGTTTTCACTTCACAGGTGTGCCCTGTCAGGTTTAATAAGTGGGATTTCTTGCCTTATAAATGGGGTTGGGACCATCAGTTGCATTGAGGAGAAGTCAGGTGGATACACAGCTGATAGTCCTACTGAATAGACTGTTAGAATTTGTATTATGGCAAGAAAAAAGCAGCTAAGCAAAGAAAAAAAAGTGGCCATCATTACTTTAAGAAATGAAGGTCAGTCAGTCAGCTGAAAAATTGGGAAAACTTTGAAAGTAAGGGCTATTTGACCATGAAGGAGAGTGATGGGGTGCTGCGCAAGATGACCTGGCCTCCACAGTCACCGGACCTGAACCCAGTCGAGATGGTTTGGGGTGAGCTGGACCGCAGAGTGAAGGCAAAAGGGCCAACAAGTGCTAAGCATCTCTGGGAACTCCTTCAAGACTGTTGGAAGACCATTTCAGGGGACTACCTCGTGAAGCTCATCAAGAGAATGCCAAGAGTGTGCAAAGCAGTAATCAAAGCAAAAGGTGGCTACTTTGAAGAACGTAGAATATGACATATTTTCAGTTGTTTTACACTTGTTTGTTATGTATATAATTCCACATGTGTTAATTCATAGTTTTGATGCCTTCATAGTCATGAAAATAAAGAAAACTCTTTGAATGAGAAGGTGTGTCCAAACTTTTGGTCTGTACTGTATACACACATAACACTATGACCTTCCCCCCTCTGGCCATACAGGGCCAATATATATATATATATATATATATATATATATACACACACATATATACAGTACAGACCAAAAGTGTGGACACACCTTCTCATTCAAAGAGTTTTCTTTATTTTCATGACTATGAAGGCATCAAAAAAACAAGTGTGAAACAACTGAAAATATGTCATATTCTAGGTTCTTCAAAGTAGCCACCTTTTGCTTTGATTACTGCTTTTGCACACTCTTGGCGTTTTCTTGATGAGCTTCAAGAGGTAGTCCCCTGAAATGGTCTTCCAACAGCCTTGAAGGAGTTCCCAGAGATGCTTAGCACTTGTTGGCCCCTTTGCCTTCACTCTGCGGTCCAGCTCACCCCAAACCATCTCGATTGGGTTCAGGTCCGGTGACTGTGGAGGCCAGGTCATCTGGAGCAGCACCCCATCACTCTCCTTCATGGTCAAATAGCCCTTACTTTCAAAGTTTTCCCAATTTTTCGGCTGACTGACTGACCTTCATTTCTTAAAGTAATGATGGCCACTCGTTTTTCTTTACTTAGCTGCTTTTTTCTTGCCATAATACAAATTCTAACAGTCTATTCAGTAGGACTATCAGCTGTGTATCCACCTGACTTCTCCTCAACGCCACTGATGGTCCCAACACCATTTATAAAGCAAGAAATCCCACTTATTAAACCTGACAGGGCACACCTGTGAAGTGAAAACCATTTCAGGGCACTACCTCTTGAAGCTCATCAAGAGAATGCCAAGAGTGTGCAAAGCAGTAATCAAAGCAAAAGGTGGCTACTTTGAAGAACCTAGAATATGACATATTTTCAGTTGTTTCACACTTGTTTGTTATGTATATAATTCCACATGTGTTAAATCATAGTTTTGATGCCTTCAGTGTGAATCTACAATTTTCATAGTCATGAAAATAAAGAAAACTCTTTGAATGAGAAGGTGTGTCCAAACTTTTGGTCTGTACTGTATATATATATATATATATATATATATACACTCACCTAAAGAATTATTAGGAACACCTGTTCTATTTCTCATTAATGCAATTATCTAGTCAACCAATCACATGGCAGTTGCGTCAATGCATTTAGGGGGGTGGTCCTGGTCAAGACAATCTCCTGAACTCCAAACTGAATGTCAGAATGGGAAAGAAAGGTGATTTAAGCAATTTTGAGCGTGGCATGGTTGTTGGTGCCAGACGGGCCGGTCTGAGTATTTCACAATCTGCTCAGTTACTGGGATTTTCACGCACAACCATTTCTAGGGTTTACAAAGAATGGTGTGAAAAGGGAAAAACATCCAGTATGCGGCAGTCCTGTGGGCAAAAATGCCTTGTGGATGCTAGAGGTCAGAGGAGAATGGGCCGACTGATTCAAGCTGATAGAAGAGCAACGTTGACTGAAATAACCACTCGTTACAACCGAGGTATGCAGCAAAGCATTTGTGAAGCCACAACACGCACAACCTTGAGGCGGATGGGCTACAACAGCAGAAGACCCCACCGGGTACCACTCATCTCCACTACAAATAGGAAAAAGAGGCTACAATTTGCACGAGCTCACCAAAATTGGACTGTTGAAGACTGGAAAAATGTTGCCTGATCTGATGAGTCTCAATTTCTGTTGAGACATTCAATTGGTAGAGTCCGAATTTGGCGTAAACAGAATGAGAACATGTATCCATCATGCCTTGTTACCACTGTGCAGGCTGGTGTTGGTGGTGTAATGGTGTGGGGGATGTTTTCTGGGCACACTTTAGGCCCCTTAGTGCCAATTGGGCATCGTTTAAATGCCACGGGCTACCTGAGCATTGTTTCTGACCATGTCCATCCCTTCATGACCACCATGTACCCATCCTCTGATAGCTACTTCCAGCAGGATAATGCACCATGTCACAAAGCTCGAATCATTTCAAATTGGTTTCTTGAACATGACAATGAGTTCACTGTACTAAAATTGCCCCCACAGTCACCAGATCTCAACCCAATAGAGCATCTTTGGGATGTGGTGGAACGGGAGCTTCGTGCCCTGGATGTGCATCCCTCAAATCTCCATCAACTGCAAGATGCCATCCTATCAATATGGGCCAACATTTCTAAAGAATGCTATCAGCACCTTGTGGAATCAATGCCACTTAGAATTAAGGCAGTTCTGAAGGGAAAAGGGGGCCCAACATCGTATTAGTATGGGGGCACTAATAATTCTTTAGGTGAGTGTATATACATACATACATACATACACCGGACATACATACATATACATATATATTCAAATCTAACACTTCCCACTACATCTAATACTAGGTTCACACTAGCAATAGGAAATCGGGCAGCCTATTCCAGCATTAATGCCGACTGTCGGACGGACAAAAACTGCTGCAGGCAAAGGCCAAATTTATGCTGGAAACCGACAAGATCACCTTCAGATCCCATTATAGTCAATATGGATCCAGCGGTGCCTGGCCCTGTCCGGCAATGCCAGATGCAGATGTGAACTCAGGGATGCCGTTCTCTTTCCGAACGTTACTGTGAGCATTCCCTCAGCCAGACAAGTGAGGGATAGGAATATGGCTTTCTAACTGAAACTCTAAACACAATTTACTAAATAAGAGGCTGCCAGCCTCGCATGGCCCATTATTCAGCTCTCCAATCTAATTAACTTGGACTTAATTATATAATTGATTTTAAAAGCATTTCTATCAGCAATTATGTGATTAAACCAGGTTAATTCTGTGACTAGTGGGGAGAACAAGGCTGAACCAATAGAATCTCCCGAATACAATGTCACAGAGGTGAAGCCTTGGTAGACTGACCACGTGCTGCCCCAAACTGATGGTCATCCAGATATTAAAGGAATACAATACACAGAAAATGCACACAAATATCCCAGCACCTGCTTCCCTAATCATCCCTATTCCTTTGATTCTAATTTGTTTCATGTTACAATGACAATTGACAAATCCTCTGAGCTCAGCCATGTCCCTCATCCTCCTCCTCCTCCAAACTGTTCTGTCACTGTCTATAAGACCCAAAAATTGTATAGCCCATAGCAAAACAGTATGGTCCACCCACCCAGCCATCCGATTTTCCCAGAACATATGCTTCAAACATTTCCAGGCAATGTAGAATAGAAAGAGCAGATTTTTGATGAATTTACAATTATCATTATTATTATTATTATTATTATTATTATTATTATTACATGAAGAAATAAAAAAAATAAAAAAACACAATAACTCAAGAACTGGTGTACTTATAAAACTCTCATACAGTTCTGTGTCTCCTGCAGCCACCACTAGGAGGAGCTCAGTGCATAAGAATGTATACAGTTACCATTGCCTTCAACGGAGCCTGTAAATATTCTCTGTGTCTCAGGTCTGCTGCAAAGGGCACAAAATCAAATTTCAACAGTGTGGTTTAGAGACGAGGGTGTCCCTGTTTCACACTTCCCTGAAAGCAATATGCAAGCCCATTCTCCTTCTAAAATAACATGAGTACTGGGTGTTCCAAGAGAAAACTGCCCCGCTTAGCTGAGTGGCCTTGGAGGTACTCTTAGGCCTGTTCTTAGGGGTATACATGACGGGTAATGTCGTCCAGCCAACATGGCTCTTCCTTTTGGGAAACATATATGCAAAATTTAGTATCTTACATCTGCTGGCATGAGATAGGCTTAGAGTTCCCTGTTAGAAGGAAAGATCATTAGAAAACCTTTAGATTTCAAATAAACTTTCCTTCCAAAAAAGAAGAACTGTTGCTCTTTTGGAAGGAGAACTGGCTTGCACGTCTCATTTCCAGTGGGGTATTATCTTCGGGTCTCTCTCTCTCTTTCGTCTTCTAGGACTCCAATATTTAGAGCAGTTGGAGCATATATCATTCAGATAGAATCGATTTAGACCAAAATCTCATTTTTTTTTAGAAGTTGCTAAATCAGACACAAAACTAATTTTAAGAAATTCACTCATACAATACAGTGTGTATTTTTTAGGTTGCCCATACGTGCACTTTGTGGCTGACCTTCACCCTTGCTCATAAGGACAGAACCACTGACTTCAGCTTAGCCCCGTTTTCAGTGTAATCTATTGATGTCCTAAATCAACCTGCTTTTTAATTTATCATAGGCACCAGCTGTTGCTACCTGTGACCCTTCTACTATGCTTTATACTGCAGCACCGATTGTTCAACTTGACTTGTGTCTATTAGCATAAGCCTACCGTTTCACCAATGTCCAACAAGACAAGTCGAGAGCTCCAGCTGGATGATGTGCCAGAGCCTCCGGGCAATACCGCTACATGACACCGGATAGAGACTGTCCTCTACGTGACCTGCTGTGGTTATATGGGGCTAGTGCCAACATATACTGCAGTGCTGTACCCAGGTTATAATAAGCCACAACAAGCCCTGTCCCAGGAGCTCACAATCTAATCTCGTAAGAAGACTGGAGAACCAAAGGGGTGGCTCCTAGTTAGATTCAAACCCAGGATTCCCAGTAGAACGAAAACAAAAGCTGAGTGACAAAAGGGCTGCCACCCAGCTTTCCTAGAGTCCTGAGTGGAAATGTTGTATATGTATGCAGTAAAATAGGAGCCGGGGAACACTTGGATGGCGGACATTAGGGTTAGTTCACACAAGAAACACCAATAAGAGAACAATGATTCAGAAATAATGATAATATTCCCCACTCCCAGTTATCCAGTAGGACCGCATGTGCCAGTATAGGGATTAGGTCAAAATAGGCCTGTTGATATATAATCTGTCCCGGAACACCGATGGAACGCACGCCGGATATCCGGTACCAGGCTCTGTCTGCATATTCAGACAGCTGAAGAACGGCTATCTCCCAAGAGGTCACCTGACCGGAAACACATGTGGTGGTCTATATCTGGCACAATCATTGGTCCTTGGAGGGCAAAGAATCCTTACACAGCTGGCCGCATAATATCGGACAATTAATCAATACACCTCGATCTTAATACATAAATAAAAGTATAAATATAAAGTGACAATTAAATAAATACCACCAGTGCAACACACAGTGAATGAAGTGCAAAGTGAAGAAAAAAGTGAATACAAACTCATGCAAATAAAATAAAATATCCAAATTCATAAAACGTGACAAAATATATACATATGATAATCCATTATGTGAAAATATACTATATAATCATTTTTTGGATATTCCCTGTAGATAAATAAATTGCGAAAAAGTATATAGTGGAGAAATATATATGGAACCATTATTAATATGAATAAGGCCTCATGCACACGACAGTATTTTTTTCACGGTCCGCAAAACGGGGTTCCGTTGTTCCGTGATCCGTTTCCGTTTTTGTTTCCGTGTGTCTTTCTTGATTTTTGGAGGATCACCAGACACGAAAAGTGAAAAAGAAATCTAAGTCAAGTTTGCCATGCAAATGATAAGAAAAAAACGGACGCGGGTGACAATCTTGTGTGCCTCTGTATTTTTTCACGGACCCATTGACTTGAATGGGTCCACGAACCATTGTCCGTGAAAAAAATAGGACAGGTCCTATTTTTTTGACGGACTGGAAACACGGATCACGGACGCGGATGACAAACGGTGCATTTTCCGAGTTTTCAACGGACCCATTAAAAAGTCAATGGGTCCGCAGAAAATCACGGAAAACGGAACAACGGACACGGAACACAACGGTCGTGTGCATGAGGCCTAATGCTGTACCTCTATTATTAAATCAACAATAATTCATAAAACGGAACAAAAAATATATATAATCAATTATTATATAGTCATAGGATTGGGAATGTCCCCTATTTAATGAATAAATGGTGAAAAATTTATAAAAATATTATAAAAAATACAAATAAATAGAAAATTAAGAATAAAAAAGTATTATTAATATAAATAATGCTGTCCCATCCATTATATTAATTGTAGGATCTTGTAATGAAAAGAGCAAGAGAAAGTGAAAATATTCTCTATGAAGGCTCTCAAATTCTCCTATTTCAAGATCTTGCCCCTGCCACTCTTAATAAGAGACGCGCCCTGAAACCACTCACAGAACACCTAAGACATAGACACATCGCCTTTAGATGGCTGTTCCCATTCGGAATGCTTATCACCTGGAAGGAGAAGAAATTCATCCTGAGATCCCCAAAGGACCTCCCAGATATTCTAGAAGCGCTGGAGATACAAGATGTGGATATCCCCGACTGGTCTGCTACTAATGACGTTCTTATTCCACAAGATATCTTGCCTCCTACTTCATGGGAATTAGTAGGAGGTGGCAAATCTTCAAAGTCCAAGAAAAAGCACTGGAAACTAACTCCTAGACGCATTATTTATGAAGAGGACTGATTTTGTTCTTTAACTTCTCGGGATGGTCTGATCATATATTTCCGCATACGGCGGTCTGATGGTGGCGACTGGATTGCTGATTACGCAGACCCCTTTTTGACCTCTAGATCCCCTTTTCTCACAATGGTACACTTGACTCCTTTACAGGGGTTGGCCTGGGATCTGGGTGATCAGCGATCTATGCTCAAGACACCCTTGTTACAATGCGCAGTTTGCTGCTCTCTTTTAAATATCATGCATTGACCAGGGTAATTGGTTATCGCCTTTTATAATTTCTATAGACACCACTCACTTCTTTATCTCACTCATGAGTTCAATGTTATTGCCTCTCATGCTGGCCCTGTACTGTTTCCAGGGCTTAGTACTGCTGGTCTTTGCTAGAGGTACGGACCTAAAGAGGTCCCACATTGGGATAATTAAATCCCTAGTTTCCTTATACAGCAGAGGATTGTTATTACAATGTTCATTATATGTGTTGACGTTCTTTCTCCTATCTTTTAGTCCTTTCCCACCCTCCCAAAATTGCAAACTCTTTGTACCAATGACACCAACTACCTTCCCACCAGACAACAGCTTCGGAGATGACTCGGGCAACCAGTGGTATGTAAGTACTGCCCCCTCACTACTCAGACACCAACATGGCTGACATTCATATAGCCACATATAATGTCGAAGGTTTTAAAAACCCCACTAAGAGAAGCCAGATTTTGCATTATCTACACAAAGAAAAAACTAAGGTGATCTTATTACAAGAAACACACTTTAAAAATAATCGGGTCCCTAATCTGTCTAGGTCCTACTATAACCAATGGTTTCACAGTTCTTCCACACACTCAAATAGACTCGGTACCAGTATCGGTTTTCATAAGCATCTCGACTTTAATATGACTGACACATTAACAGACCCTAATGGTCGTTTTGTATTAGTGAAAGGGACTATTAACTCCCAAATGTACACATTCACCAATTTTTACGCCCCTTATGTAGCCCAAAAAACTTGGTTTGAAAACACTTGGCAAATGTTTGAGGATTTTAGAGAAGGGATAGCATTTGTAGCAGGTGACTTCAACGTCGCCCTTAACCCACAACTTGACACTTCATCAGGGAAGTCATCAGTTCCTTTGAAAACCCTTAACTGCATAAAAAAACTCATACACAACAGCAATCTTATAGATGCATGGAGAGCGAATAATCCAGGGGAGAAGGATTTTTCGTTCTTTTCCTCTCCTCATAATACTTACCATAGATTAGATTACATACTGGTTCCCACACCTCAAATACATTTATGCACTGAAACATATATCGGCTATATGGTCCATTCTGATCATGCGCCAATTTTTATCACATGGAAATTAACAAATACCCACCCCAAAACTTTTATCTGGAGACTAAATGAAACGTTGTTGGACAACATACAGGTCAAAGATAAGATAGAGAAGAAACTGAAAGAATATTTTGCTCTGAATGAGTCAGTTACGGTATCTCCACATATAATCTGGGAGGCCCACAAATCAGTTATCAGGGGTGACTTCATCTCTACAGCCTCACATATAAACAAGCAAAGACGTTCCAGAGTAGCCGAGCTCTATGACAAAATATCTAAGTTAGAGACTGCTCATAAACATTCACAGACAAAACATCTTCTGGTAGAACTTTCTTCAACCAGAGATGAGCTTAAGGGACTTCTAAATAAACAATCAGCAAAGCTATATCTTGCCCTCAAGCAGAAGTTTTTTGCACATGGCAACAAACCTACCAAATTTAGGCTGGCTCTAATAAGACAGCGTAAACGGAAGTCTAGGATCTCGGCTATTTTGAACGATAAGAAGGAATTAGTAAAAGAAGATGTAGAGATAGCAGAGGCCTTTCACAGCTTCTACTCAGCCCTTTACAATATAGATAAATCTGACTCTGAAAGCATTTGTGAAGAAAAAGCAGTACTGACCAAAGAATTTTTAAATAAGCTACAACTCCCCTCTTTGACCCCTGAACAAGCCACCGGACTGTGCACACCAATTAAACCCTCCGAAGTCTCAGATACTTTAAAACAAATGGCAAAAGGCAAATCCCCAGGACCAGATGGTCTCCCTTTACTATATTACCATTCATTTAAAGAAACGTTAATGCCCCATTTACTCAATTCCTTTAATGCTGCACTCTCAGGCAAGGCGTTTTTACCGCAAACTGTTAATGCCCACTTCACTCTGATTCCCAAGCCACAAAAGGACCCTGGTTTATGTTCCAGCTACAGACCTATTTCACTGCTTAATCTTGATATAAAGATTTATGCAAAGATTATGGCCAATAGAATAAAACCTCTATTAAAAGATCTGGAACACCCTGATCAAACAGGCTTTATCCCTAACCGCGAAGGCAAAGATAACACCTATAAGGTCATCAATACTATTGCCTTAGCAAAAAAGATCGGGTCTCCTTTCGTGGTTCTGGGAACAGATGCTGAAAAAGCCTTTGATCGTGTGGCCTGGGCCTTTATCAAAAGTACCTTGACTAAGTTTGGTTTTCCCGAATCCTTCATACTGGCAATTTTTTTATGTATGGCTCACCTAGTGCAAATATAAAAATAAACGACATTCTCTCCCGTCTGGTCCAGATAAACAACGGGACGAGAAAAGGTTGTCCTCTCTCACCAATACTCTTTAGCCTTACAATAGAACCTCAACTACAGTTCATTAGACAGTCTAAGGAGATTAAGGAATTGGTTTGTGGAGGTTTGGAGATTAAACAAGCGGCATATGCTGATGACCTATTATTAACCGCCTCCGGACCGCCGAATGCAGGGACGCGTCCTGGAGGCGGTCGATTCATTCCTCCTGGACGCATATACGCGTCCTCTCGCGAGACGCGAGATTTCCTGTGAACGCGCACACACAGGCGCGCGCGTTCACAGGATCAGAAGGTAAGCGAGTGGATCTCCAGCCTGCTAGCGGCGATCGTTCGCTGGCAGGCTGGAGATGCGATTTTTTTAACCCCTAACAGGTATATTAGACGATGTTTTGATAACAGCGTCTAATATACCCGCTACCTGGTCCTCTGGTGGTCCCTTTTGATTGGATCGACCATCAGAGGACACAGGCAGCTCAGTAATAAGTAGCACCAAACACCACTACACTACCCCCCCTGTCACTTATTAACCCCTTATTAACCCCTGATCACCGCATATACACTCCCTTATCACCCCCCTGTCATTGATCACCCCCCCTGTCATTGATCACCCCCCTGTAAGGCTCCATTCAGACGTCCGTATGTTTTTTACAGATCCACGGATACATGGATCGGATCCGCAAAACACATACAGACGTCTGAATGGAGCCTTACGGGGGGGTGATAAATGAAAGGGGGGTGATCACCCCATATAGACTCCCTGATTGCCCCCCTGTCATTGATCACCCCCCTGTCATTGATCACCCCCCTGTAAGGCTCCATTCAGACGTCCGTATGTTTTTTACGGATCCACGGATACATGGATCGGATCCGCAAAACACATACGGACTTCTGAATAGAGCCTTACAGGGGGGTGATCAATGACAGGGGGGTGATCACCCCATATAGACTCCCTGATCCCCCCCCTGTCATTGATCACCCCCCTGTAAGGCTCCATTCAGACGTCCGTATGTTTTTTACGGATCCACGGATACATGGATCGGATCCGCAAAACACATACGGACGTCTGAATGGAGCCTTACAGGGGGGTGATCAATGACAGAGGGTGATCACCCCATATAGACTCCCTGATCACCCCCCTGTCATTGATCACCCCCCTGTCATTGATCACCCCCCTGTAAGGCTCCATTCAGACGTCCGTATGTTTTTTACGGATCCACGGATACATGGATCGGATCCGCAAAACACATACGGACGTCTGAATGGAGCCTTACAGGGGGGTGATCAATGACAGGGGGGTGATCAATGACAGGGGGGTGATCAGGGAGTCTATATGGGGTGATCACCCCCTTGTAAGGCTCCATTCAGACTTTTTTTGGCCCAAGTTAGTGGAAATTATTATTATTTTTTTTTCTTACAAAGTCTCATATTACACTAACTTGTGTCAAAAAATAAAATCTCACATGAACTCACCATACCCCTCACGGAATCCAAATGCGTAACATTTTTTAGACATTTATATTCCAGACTTCTTCTCACGCTTTAGGGCCCCTAAAAAATGCCAGGGCAGTATAAATACCCCACATATGACCTCATTTCGGAAAGTAGACACCCCAAGGTATTCGCTGAAGGGCATATTGAGTCCATTTTTGTCCCAAGTTAGCGGAAAGGGAGACTTTGTGAGAAAAAACAAAAAAAAATCAGTTTCCGCTAACTTGTGGCAAAAAAAATAACAATTCTATGAACTCGACATGCCCCTCATTGAATACCTTGGGGTGTCTTCTTTCCAAAATGGGGTCACATGTGGGGTATTTATACTGCCCTGGCATTTTAGGGGCCCTAAAGCGTGAGAAGAAGTCTGGGATCCAAATGTCTAAAAATGCCCTCATAAAAGGAATGTGGGCCCCTTTGCGCATCTAGGCTGCAAAAAAGTGTCACATATCTGGTATCGCCGGTATCAGGAGAAGTTGGGGAATGTGTTTTGGCGTGTCATTTTACATATACCCATGCTGGGTGAGAGAAATATCTCAGTCAAATGCCAACTTTGTATAAAAAAATTGGAAAAGTTGTCTTTTGCCGAGATATTTATCTCACCCAGCATGGGTATATGTAAAATGACACCCCGAAACACATTGCCCAACTTCTCCTGAGTACGGCAATACCAGATGTGTGACACTTTTTTGCAGCCTAGGTGGGCAAAGGGGCCCACATTCCAAAGAGCACCTTTCGGATTTCACCGGCCATTTTTTACAGATTTTGATTTCAAACTACTTTGCACGCATTTGGGCCCCTAAAATGCAAGGGCAGTATAACTACCCCACAAGTGACCCCATTTTGGAAAGAAGACACCCCAAGGTATTTCGTGATGGGCATAGTGGTTCATGGAAGTTTTTATTTTTTGTCACAAGTTAGTGGAATATGAGACTTTGTAAGAAAAAAAAAAAAAAAGAAATCATCATCTTCCGCTAACTTGTGACAAAAAAAAAAAAGTTCTATGAACTCACTATGCCCATCAGCGAATACCTTAGGGTGTCTACTTTCCGAAATGGGGTCATTTGTGGGGTTTTTCTACTGTCTGGGCATTGTAGAACTTCAGGAAACATGACAGGTGCTCAGAAAGTCAGAGCTGCTTCAAAAAGCGGAAATTCACATTTTTGTACCATAGTTTGTAAACGCTATAACTTTTACCCAAACCATTTTTTTTTTTACCCAAACATTTTTTTTTTTATCAAAGACATGTAGAACAATAAATTTAGAGAAAAATGTATATATGGATGTCGTTTTTTTTGCAAAATTTTACAACTGAAAGTGAAAAATTTCATTTTTTTGCAAAAAAATCGTTAAATTTCAATTAATAACAAAAAAAGTAAAAATGTCAGCAGCAATGAAATACCACCAAATGAAAGCTCTATTAGTGAGAAGAAAAGGAGGTAAAATTAATTTGGGTGGTAAGTTGCATGACCGAGCAATAAATGGTGAAAGTAGTGTAGTGCAGAAGTGTAAAAAGTGGTCTTGTCATTAAGGGTGTTTAAGGGTATTTTCACACTTGCGGCAGGACGGATCCGACAGGCTGTTCACCATGTCGGATCCGTCCTGCGGCTGTTTCGCCGTGCCCCCGGGCCGCCGCTCCGTCCCCATTGACTATAATGGGGATGGGGGCGGAGCTCCGGCGCAGCACGGCGGTGCACGGCTTAAGGCCGCCGGACTAAAATTACTGCATGTCAGGTTTTTTAGTCCGGCGGCTTTCTCCGTGCACCGCCGTGCTGCGCCGGAGCTCCGCCCCCATCCCCATTATAGTCAATGGGGACGGAGCGGGGGCACGGCGAACAGCCACAGGACGGATCCGACATGCTAAACAGCATGTCGGATCCGTCCTGCCGCAAGTGTGAAACTAGCCTAAGCTAGGGGAGTTGAGGTGGTTAATGGTCTCCAATCCGCTTCAGGCCTTCCCTGCTATTATTAAGATGTTTACCACATTCGGTTTCATCGCAAACCTCAAAATTAATCTGCCAAAGTCTGTGGCAATGAACATAAATCTCCCACATAGTATTCTACAAAAACTCAAAGAAAACTCCCCATTTGAATGGACGCATTCATCTATAAAATTCCTAGGCATAAATATCACATCAGACCTAGCGAAACTTTATGAGACCAATTTCCCCACTTTGCTAAAATCCATACCGGCAATTTTAAACTCTTGGTCCCCTTCCTTCATCTCATGGTTAGGCAGGCGCTATATATTTAATTCCCTTATAGTTCCTAAGATTACTTATCTACTCCAAGTTCTACCTATAAAACTGCCAAGTAGCTTTTTTAACTCTTTCAGGAAGATTTGTTCCTCTTATGTTTGGGGGAATAAAAAACCTAGAATCTCTTATAAGATCCTTCTTCTCCCCTTTTTAAAAGGAGGAATTGGTTTCCCCTCAATCATAAGATATCACAGAGCGGTGCACATCAATAGAATTATTGACTTATTGAAGCAGCCAAAACACAAACTCTGGATCCCTTTAGAAGAAAGACTGATCGATTGCTCGATCAGACCTCTGCTATTGTCTGAGTCAGGGAAAGCTCCATTCCCGAATAAAGAAGACCCGCTCATGTCAACCACTCTGTCAATATGGAATAATCCGGACGTAAGAAGTATTTGTATGTCTTACCCTTCCCCCCTTAGGGGGCCTTAGCCTTAACATACAGAGCTTTAATATTCTACCACCACAGTTACGGAATTCCACCTTCCCAATAGACGAACTATTGGATAATGATGGCACCCTTCTAGACTCCACGAATGTAATAAAGAAATTTCAATTAAATAACCTTAACCAGTTACAATATTCTTGTCTGAAAACTGCCTTAAACCCTATTATTAAGAAATTTAGAGAAAACACATTATTATCCTGGTTTGAAAAACTAGTGTCACAATCCCTATATCCTACGAAGATTATCTCCATAGTCTCTAAGAACCCATTGCAATTGGAACATCCTTCCTCCTTATATTTCATAAAGGAATGGGAAAGAGATCTAAACATAAAATTCACAGAAAAAGAAACGTAAACTATTTTGTGCGCGCCTAAATTGACTTCTAGATGTGTGTCAATACAAGAGAACGCATACAAAGTCCTCACTAGGTGGTACTTTACCCCAGTGAGATTGAGTTTGATGTACGGCAATACTTCTGACAGATGTTGGAGATGTCTCATAGGAAAAGGTTCCTTCCTACACATTTGGTGGTCATGCCCCAAAATTTAAATGTTCTGGGAAACGGTTTTTAAACTAATAAGTAGTGATGAGCGGCAGGGCACATATTCGAATTCGCGATATTTCGTGAATATTTTGTAGAATATTCGTCGAAAATTCGCAAATTCGAAAATTCACGATTTTTTTTTTTACTCAAAAAATCGGAAAGGTAATGATTGTGTAATATGCGAATTTTCGGAATTCGAATTTTCGAATTCGAATTTTTTATTGCGAATTTTTCAACTTACAACTATTAGACAAAGAAGATTATATCACTATATTAGCTAAATTGCTCTATTCGATTTTTTTCGAATATTCGCTATATTGCTATAACTTCGTTTTTTTGAATATTCGTAATATTCTAAAACAAGAATATATAGCAATATAGCGAATATTCAAAAAAACGAATATAGAGCAAAATTCGCAAACACTACTACTCCTAAAGTCAAGTATATTGCAGCCTTCTTATTGGCCCACAACTTAGAAGCAGTGAGGGATCATGTGTACTGATAAAAAAAAAAAAAAAAAATCTGAAAAAATTTGAATATTCTAAATTTCGAATACCGTATTTATCGGCGTATAACACGCACTGGCGTATAACACGCACCTTCATTTTAAGGGAAATTTCAGGGGAAAAAATTAAATTTCAAATTGTACTGCTATGGGGTGGGGGGATCTGTGGATGGAACTGTTATGGGGGGGATCTGTGGATGACACTGCTATATGTCATCCACAGATCCCCCTCATAACAGTGTCCCCCAATACACCGGGCCCCGCCGCTCACCGAAGTATTTATAAACGTGAATCCTTATCCTGTTATTAAGCTGCCCTCTCCCATGTTCCCATGTCCCCCCTGTATCCCCACAGCACTTACTTCAGCTTCCATAGCAGGCAGAGCGGACGGCACCAGTAACGTCACTCACTGACGTCGCGCGTCTGCTCCGCCTGCTTCATTCATAAAGGGGGCGGAGCAGACGCTCAACGTCAGTGAGTGACGTTACTGCTGCCGTCTGCTCTGCCTGCTATTGAAGCTTAAGTAAGTGCTATGGGGATACAGGGGGGACATGGGAACATGGGAGAGGGCAGCTTAATAACAGGATAAGGATTCACGTTTATAAATACTTTGGTGAGCGGCGGGGCCCGGTGTAAGAGTACAGTGACTGCACCGGGCCCCGCCCCTAGTTACGGACTCCAGCCCCTCCTCTCTCCCGGCTCATACAGCACAGTCTGTGATGCTGCATCTTTGCCGGGCCGCAATGAATATCGGCGTATAACACGCATACATAATTTGCCCCCTATTTTCAGGGGGAAAAAGTGCGTGTTATACGCCGATAAATACGGTATATATAACTATATTCAAAATTTTCGTGAATTTTCGAAGTACCTATATTCGCGAAAAAAATTCGAAATTCGAATATTCGTGATCAACACTACTAATAAGAGATATTCTAGATGTAAAAGAGGATCTACTCCCTACATGCCCCAAGATAGCCCTCCTGTCCTTACTAACGCTTCCTTTAGCTAAGCCTAAAAGATCTCTCCTGAATATTCTACTGGCAGCAGCTAGACTATTAGTTGCTTCAAACTGGAAGTCTACTTTGTCCCCGTCAATCTCCCAATGGAGAGGGAAAGTCGAAGCTCTAGCCAGATTGGAGGAATTATCCCACTGGGAACTACGTTCTCATCACAAGTACTTGGAAATATGGTCTCCTTGGACGACTAGGAAAGCTAACATTACCACTCACCAGCTCAAAGAACTGGACACTTCTCCTATGCCTTTATTCACTGGTTGATATTATTTAAATCTTCTTCTGCCTCTAACACCATAGAGTAGATTTTCACAAAATTCTGTCGCAGCAATGCGGCTGGTTGCCTGGTCATTTCGGTTTGCTCTTAGGTGTCGGCCTTTTACGTCTTGGTCCAGAAATCCATGTTTTCCTTCATTTTCGGTAGCTATTGCGTGTTATTTTTTTTTACCTTCCCCCCTTTCACCCCCACCCTCCTACCCTCCTCTCTCCCCCTCTCCCTCCCTCCCCTCCCTCCTACCTGTGTTTAATGTTAGGTTCTCTTCCACTTACCTCCTTAAATTGGAGAACATTAGACTTGAATTTTTGGGTGCTAATTCTTAGTTTTTTCATTTAGCCCGATAGATGGTATTTTCAACAATGTGCTTGTACTAGATCAGAAGGAACATTGTATCTATACTAGATATTTATAAGAGCTAGTATTCTGTGCATGCATTGGCGTTAGGGTGAACCGTTATCATCCAGTCTTTCCCTTACATGCTCAGAAGTATCAGATAGCATGCCTTCAGATCTGTGATTTAACTGTTCTTGTACTAATTTGCATTTCATACTAATTTTGCTCTTTTTCACCTTGTAATAAATTCGCATTGTACTCGCGATATATATTCGCTCTTCATAATACTGTACAAATGCGCTTGTATACCACTGTACAAACTTGCTTTTCTGCACCATTGCTTGTATACTTTTCCTTTGTTATAAAATCAATAAAAAGATTTTAAAAAGAAAGAGATGTGGGATCTTATTATTGTTAAACTGAGCTAACAGAGATTTCATATTATTACTACTGACGGTGTATTTTATGTATTTGTGTATGTTTGTTATTGCCACCTACAGTTTTTTATATATTTGTGTGAATAAATATAGATCATATATATATATTTTTGACATTTATGCAGCACTGCGTTGTTGTTCTCTTATTGGTATTTCAAAAGTTGCAGTTTTTGTATTGGGGTTTTTAGTTCACACAAGGCAGGAAAATCCACATGTAGAAATTTCTACCGCAAGTGGATGTACCCCCATGGGGGCCATACTGGGTCCCATCCAGATTTCAAGGGTTCCCCAGACAAGTCCCCGGCTCCCATATCATAGAATGCCCATACAGATTTATTACTCTGGACTCCAGGAAAGGTGGGTGGCAGCCCTTCTGTTGTGGATTGTGCTGCATGTTTTGTGTGTCGACAGTAGTGAAAATCTGGTTCCTTCCCACACTCCAAAAACATACTAATAATTTAATTTGGGAGGCCCATTGGAGACGGAAATCAGCATGAATTGAGACAACCTTTGTACAGTGCTGAGGGATATGTTGGTGCTAAGAATAAATGAATATAACAAATTTACACTTGTGAGGGAGGTATCCAGATCCAGACGCTCCTTCTGCTGGCAGTTTAACATGGCCTCCCATCTTGTGTGACCTTAATAATCTCAAGCATGTGCCGTTACTGCAAGTGTTTGCTCATTCGTGGATGATGTGCCTATAAATCTCTATCAACAAATTTCCATACGTCAATAACCAAACTTCAGCTTTGCATGCACAATTGTGGGCATATCGTGTGCATGCACCAATACTCACAGTAAGTGCGCATGCGTGAGATTATCAAGGCTGTGCATGATTTGAGGCTATGTTAGGCACAGTGGGCAATGAACAATGAACAAATTGATTTATATGAATTGATTCCCTCATCCCTTGTTGCTGCTATAAAAAATGAATAAAATAATCTAGGCCGTAACAAACCTACTGTGAGTCCCTTGAGAAGAGTCCATCCTTATCTCCTGTGCTTTGTACTTTGTAAGACTGCATGGACCCCCTCCTTTATGACTTCTACAAGACATGGGAAGATACTTGAGGGATGGTGGCAATTAGTGTTGAGCGAGCACCAAAGTGCTCGTGTGCTCGAGTAGAACACTTCGCAATGCTCGGGTGTTCTACCGAGCATCCAAGCACAATGGAGAGAACCCCAGGCACCCCCTGCTTTGAAGACGGGAGGGTGTCGACACTCTAGTTCGGCTTAGGAGTCCATTCTCTGACTCAATATATAGCTATATCCATATATGGAGCCAGTGCTTGGGGGCACCCAGTGTATTTAAATCTAATTCTGAAAAGTATAACGCAGCACTCCTTAGATAAAAAAGTGAAAAAAATGGGATATTTATTCAACACATGTTGATAAAGGCAACGTTTCAGCTCTCTCACAGAGCTATTCTCAAGCCAAGTGGCTTGAGAATGGCTCTGTGAGAGAGCTGAAACGTTGCCTTTATCAACATGTGTTGAATAAATATCAAATTTTTTCACTTTTTAATCTACTGAGTGCTGCGTTATACTTATTTGGATTGTGTTTGGACCTTAGGACCAAGGTCAATACGCTGGCACCTACATCACCTGAAGCTGGGAGTGCTGCCCTTTAGTAATTATTTATTTTGTGCAATAAATTTTTTACAATTACTAAAACACATATAAAATATATAAATATTATCTATTTCTGAAAAGTATCTGCCGGGATTTGAACTCAAGAATCTTAACCACTGGGGCAAGAATCTTAGACCACTGGGCTATACACCCCAATGATAAACTGTGCTGGAAAAACCTCATAGTAGTTTATAAAGTAAGTAAGTAGTAAGTATTCCTATACAGAAGGAATACTTACTGATACGGAAACTACTATGTGGTTTTGCAGTAAGCCGGATTGGGGCAATTGCACACTGGCGCAATATTAATGGTTTTGAGTTCGTGACGCCAATTGCAGCTTGCGCAGGTACTGTAGCAGGGCCCTTTAAGATGTTAGAAGCTCACGTACCAGGTGAAGAATGCCAGAGGGGGATAATGTCTCTGTATAGCAGATATGGTAGTGTCAACGGTGTCTCCTACCTTGGTACGGCTGGACTCCTGTATCCTGGCTCACATGCAATAAATTGAGTGTGGTTAATAGGAGTAATTGAGGAATGATGGAAATCCACACAGATAATAGGGTCCAACTTGTCTTTACTTGGTGGTATGCAGCTTTGAGCCATACAGGTACAGCAATAGTCTAGGGTCCCAGCAGGTAGTGGCAATATGTGGCAGGAATTTATATTTATTGTGCTTCTTATACATACGCCTATTAGAATCTGGCAGGTATCTATCTGCTCTGTCTTTATTCTGCTTGGTTTGGGCCTGACTAGCTGATGAGGTACTTAGCTTCTCTTTGTCTTTGGATCTGTACTTACAGGACTGCTCGCAGGGTATGGTGTTGTCTTCCTGGAGATCTATAGTGCTGTATATGGCTGCTTTCTTTGTCCACAGCTGAGGTAGAGGACTCAGGCTGGGAAGGTTGATCTTGGGCCTCAGCCGAGGCTTGGATCCTAGGTTGGGATCCCTGTTTCTGGGAGCTCCTACTAACACAGCCTACCCCAACAGGGGGCTGGCTCACACACTCTAGAACTTTCTTTCCTCCCCCTGAAGTAGGATGTGGGAACATTCCACTCCTCCTCAGAAAGGGGGGAGCTAGCCTGGAATGGACTATTCCAGCCTAGACACTAACTATGACCTGCTGCATACTGCTGCCACCTGCTGGTGTACATTGAGAATTACAGCATATATATATATATATATATATATATATATATATATATATAAAACAGGCATAGAAATATATATATAATGGCAAATGCACAGTTATGTTACACTATATGGACATACACATATGCACCTGACATTATTGTAGCAGGGATACAGAAGTTTTAGTGACATACTTCAGGATGTTACAGTTTTTCCAGCACAAGTTTATTATAGTGGTTAAGATGCTTCCCTCTAATGCAGAAGCTCGTGAGTTCAAATCTTGGCAGAAACTTTTCTGAAGTACAGACTAAATTTGATTTAAATACACTGGGTGTCCCAAAGCACTGACTCCATATAGGGACATAGCTATATATGGATTCAGAGCAGGGACTCCTAAGCCGCAGACTCACACTGGGGGATTCCCCCACTATACAGCGATCTTCTGCATAGCTAAATTGATTTAAATACACTTTCGGCCAAAAACAGTGATGTGCCGAACATAGCAATGCTCGAGCCGAACTGGTGTTCGGCCAAGCATGCTCGCTCAATACTAGTGGCAATGTCTGGGCTTTCATTACTTTGAGTGAAAAGCTGCGATACAATAAACTGGCACCAGCCAATCAGTATGCTACATGTGTCGCTTAGCATGAGAAGTCTTACTGCTGAGTGGCAATGTGTGGGCATGGTTCTTGTCTGGGGTCTACTGAACTGAATTGGGATTTGGGGTATCTTAAATTTTGTTCCAGACATTACAGCCCATATCATACGGTTCATTTGCTCGCCATGATTCATTGTTTTTGGGTGTAACATAAAGATTTGAGAATGAATAGGCTTACGCAGGCTAAGTGAATAAATATATTTGCTAGGTTTGATTAAATATAAGAGAAGTCACATACAGAATAGTAAAAAGTAAATAATCATCACTGGCCATGCAATATGGGACTGCACTTGACGCCCTAGAGTGTACAAGAGCTAGGGCAAATCAATACTTACATCCTACCTAGAATAAAGTCTTCAATGGAATGACCCGAATGTATGTGTGCCACAGAGCTTAAATATTTTAGCCCCTCCTCCAGTGTGAAGCACACACGTTTCTGAGATCACTTAGGAATGTGCTGTTATCAACACAATGGGGGATGGGTATTACATTACAAGACACATCATTACACAGAATGGTAATAGTAAAAGGGAACAGAATTAAAGGGATAGAACCAATCAGTACTTCAAAAAATACCCTTATAATACATTGGGGCATGATCTATATATCAACGATTGAAAAAAATTGGCTTCACATAACTTCTTTGAAAGACATTTTTTGAAATTATAATTGTTCTTACCACAGAAAGTCTGCTTTTAAGTGGCATTCTTGTCATGCCTGGAAAGGTGGAAGACTTGATCTCTAGCAGGCAATCTACTGGCAGATGCAATTGCTTTCTATAGAGACCAGGCCAGGCCTCCGGGTTGAGAAGCACATCCCAGGACACATGACTTCAAGAGTCCCATGTGAATAGTGTGGCCTATCTAAACAGGTAACTGCTGTCCATAGTTGCCTATGATTTAGGTGTTTTGCAGCTCTTGCATTTGCTCTCATTTCCTTCTGCTGATTTAGCCTCGCACACCTGTCCAGATCGTTCCATACATTCCATAGTGGAGAGAATCATACACATGTGCATCAACCTCTTTATTCTGTTTCTGCCTAGATGCAAAGGCCAGTTGCAACCCTAGCAGGTGAAAAAGGGATGAGGTTCCAGGCTTCTGAGATAGAAATACATAGCCAATTAAGTTAGTAGGTTTGTTGATATCATTATTTTTGCACCATACTGCTACATTCAGATGTTCATGTGGTAGCACCACAGGGATTGGCCCCTCTACTACATCTAATGAAGCACATGTACTACTCCTGTGGTCTGTCCATTGGTGGCTTTATTATAAAAACTTAATATTTAGAGCTTACAATCATCTCTACTTAAAAGATAGAAACAAAACCCAGTGAACTCCACAAAAGACCAGAATAGACCAGACTGTTGTACAAAGTAATCTGCTCGTTACATCATTCATAGGACGCAATTATACCACTCACCACAAATGATATCTTACTCCAGCCATTAAAGCTTGATAATTGAAGCAGCTGCAGCGAAAGGTTTTAATGTAATTCAACGTAATTAATTTTAGGATCTCATCTCCAAAAAGACTCAAATTGAATAAATTATGAAAAAACAAAACAAAAAAAAAAAATGCAGGATGATGCAAAGAGCAAATAATTTCATCATGTAAGGTTTCTGAAGAAGTCGAGTTACAATGTGTTTTGTAAAATTTTGAACTTTAAAACATTTAAAGAGGTATTCAGGTTTAATGATTACATTTATTTATGTGGAGAATAAGATGTCCATGTCAGACCCCCATATCAGACTTCAGATTAGGACTCCATGGCAGACCCTCCTCCATATCAGACATCCATGTAAGACCCCCATAGCAGACTTCAGATCAGACCCCCTTTAGACCTCCATGTCACACACCCGCTTTAGACCTCAGATCAGGACCGCATGTGAAACCCCCCAAGTGTCAGACCTCAAATTAGACCATCCCCCACAATTATCAGACATCAAATCAGACCCCCCTAATTATCAGACCTCAAATCAGAACCCCCCTTCCCCAAGTATCAGACCTTGTATCAGACCCCTCCAAATATCAGACCTCGGATCAGACTCCCAATTATCACACGTTAAATCAACCCCCCCCCCCAAGTATCAGACCTCAGATCATACCCCCAAAGTATCAGACCTCAGATCAGACCCACCCCAAGTCTCAGACCTCAAATCAATTCCCTCTCCCCTAGTATCAGACCTTAACCTCTTCCGGACACATGACGTACTGGTACGGCATGTTGTCCCAGTACTTAAGGACACATGACGTACCGGTGTGTCCTTTCAAGTAAAAATAAACAAAAACGTGATTTTCCCCAAATAAAATAAGTTAAAAAAATTGGTAACAAATAGGGGGGGGGGGGAAGTAGACATATTAGGTATCGCCGCGTCCATATCGACTGGCTCTATAAACATATCACATGACCTAACCCCTCAGATGAATACCGTAAAAAATAAAAACTGTGCTAAATAAACCATTTTTTGTCACCTTACATCACAAAAAGTGTAATAGCAAGCGATCAAAAAGTCATATGCACCCCAAAACAGTGCCAATCAAACCGTCATCTCATCCCGTAAAAAATTAGACCCTACCAAAAACTGAAAAAACTATGGCTTTCAGAATATGGAGACACTAAAACATGATTTTTTTTTTGTTTCAAAAATATTATTGGGTAAAACTTACATAAATAAAATAAAAAAGTATACATATTAGGCCTTGCCGCATCTGTATCGACCGGCTCTATAAAAATATCACATGACCTAACCCCTCAGGTGAATACCGTAAAAAAAAAAACTAACAGTGTAAAAAAAGCCATTTTTTGTCACCTTACATGACGAAAAGTGTAACAGCAAGCGATCAAAAAGTCACACGCACCCCAAAATAGTACAAATCAAACCGTCATCTCATCCCGCAAAAATCATACCCTACCCAAGAAAATCGCCCAAAAACTGAAAACACAATGGCTCTCAGACTATGGAAACACTAAAACATGATTTTTTTTGTTTCAAAAATGAAATCATTGTGTAAAACTTAAATACATTTAAAAAAAGTATACATACTAGGTATCGCCGCGTCCGTAATAACTTGCTCAATAAAAATATCACATGAACTAACCCCTCAGGTGAATACCGTAAAAAAAAATAAAAACATGTAAAAAAAGCAATTTTTTGTCACCTTACATCTTAAAAAGTGTAATAGCATGCGATCAAAAAGTCATACGCACCCCCAAAAAGTGCCAATCAAACCATCATCTCATCCCGCAAAAATCATACCCTACCCAAGATAATCGCCCAAAAACTGAAAAAAACTATGGCTTTCAGACTATGGAAACACTAAAACATGATTTTTTTGGTTTCAAAAGTGAAATCATTGTGTAAAACTTACATAAATAAAAGAAAGTATACATATTAGGTATCGCCGCGTCTGTGACAACCTGTTCTATAAAAATACCACATGATCTAACCTGTCAGATGAATGTTGTAAATAACAAAAATAAAAAACGGTGCCAAAACAGCTATTTCTTGTTACCTTGCCTCACAAAAAGTGTAATATAGAGCAACCAAAAATCATATGTACCCTAAAATAGTACCAAAAAACTGCCACCTTATCCCGTAGTTTCTAAAATGGGGTGACTTTTTTGAGTTTCTACTCTAGAGGTGCATCAGGGGGCTTCAAATGGGACATGGTGTCAAAAAAACCAGTCCAGCAAAATCTGCCTTCCAAAAACCGTATGGCATTCCTTTCCTTCTGCGCCCTGCCGTGTGCCCGTACAGCGTTTTACAACCACATATGGGGTGTTTCTGTAAACTACAGAATCAGAGCCATAAAAATTGAGTTTTGCTTGGCTGTTAACCCTTGCTTTGTAACTGGAAAAATAATTTTAAAATGGAAAATCTGCCAAAAAAGTGAAATTTTGAAATTGTATCTCTATTTTCCATAAATTCTTGTGGAACACCTAAAGGGTTAACAAAGTTTGTAAAATCAGTTTTGAATACCTTAAAGGGTGTGGGTTTAGCTTCTAGAATGGGGTAATTTTTGGGTGGTTTCTATTATGTAAGCCTCACAAAGTGACTTCAGATCTGAACTGGTCCTTGAAAAGTGGGTTTTTGAAAATTTCTGAAAAATTTCAAGATTTGCTTCTAAACTTCTAAGCCTTGTAACATCCCCAAAAATTAAAATGTCATTCCCAAAATGATCCAAACATGAAATAGACATATGGGGAATGTAAAGTAATAACTATTTTTGTAGGTATTACTATGTGTTATAGAAGTAGAGAAATTGAAACTTTGAAATTTGCTAATTTTTCAAAATTTTGGGCAAATTTGGTATTTTTTTACTCCATTTTACCAGTTTCATGAAGTACAATATGTGATGAAAAAACAATCTCAGAATGGCCTGGATAAATCAAAGCATTTTAAAGTTATCACCACATAAAGGGACACTGGTCAGATTTGCAAAAATTGGCCTGGTCCCTAAGGTGAAAATGAGCTCGGTCCTTAAGGAGTTAAATCGGTCCCGTCCAAGTATCAGACCTCAAATCAGCCCCCCCCCCCAAGTATCAGACCCTCCCCCTCCAAAGTATCAGACCTCATATCACACTTTAAAATAAATAAGTTAACTTACCTCTCCTGTTTTGCCACTCTCTCGTTCCAGCACTCTCTCCTGCCTTCTCAGCTCCTAGTCTTCTCTGGGCACACGCTGCACAGCATCAGGTCATAGTGCAGGCACTATGTCCTGACACATTACCAGTCAGGACAGTGGAGCACAGCTCGGAGGAGACTAGGAAGGAGGGGTGAGTACCGCGCTCACAGCGCTTCAGTCTCCTGCCTCCTGCAGTCTAGTGAGCACTTCCATAGTTGCACTGCGTGTTATGAAGCGAAAAATACAGCAGCACTGGCTGTATGGGCCCCTCTGGCTTAGGGGCCCGGTTGCAACTGTGACCGCTGATACCCCTATAGCTACACCACTGGCAGTATCTCATGTGTGTCAGTGCAGAAGCAGATCTCTGTGTGCTGTATATTTTTATTTTTTTACACTAAACTTGACAACACCTATAGACAGAACGCCATTTTAAAAATCACTACAGACAGGCAAACAATGATGTAATTATTGTAATAACCACAATACGAGTCATGATTCCACTAGTCCTATTAATTTATCACATTCATATGTCCTGTATGATGACCCAGCAGCACATGTATGTCATGTAATACAGCTGCTTACTGAATGTCAGTGTAAATGGTGTCACAAGACTGAGGCCATGATTCAGTTAGGCCATGGATGAACATACATGAGCAATATTATTCTTCGGCATATAGTGGTCAATTGCCTGATATGAGAACGGTATGTATGCAGAATTTTAAATACATGAATATTAAAAATGGCATGACTTCCTATTATATAAACCAAAATAAATATACATAAAAAACAGCATACTCCTTTAAGAATAATATAGAGATTGATAATAATGCATAACGCAAAAAAATAATCCTCAGTCTCTTTGGTTAAGCATTTTATATACTGTATAGAAGGCACTGTATATAATATGTAGAGTCACCAGTAAATACAATAAAATACACATACATACTGTATATTGTGCTGATCCTAAGTAACATCCTGTATTATACTCCAGAGCTGCACTCACTATTCTGCTGGTGGAGTCACTGTGTACATACATTACTTATCCTGTACTGATCCTGAGTTACATCCTGTATTATACTCCAGAGCTGCACTCACTATTCTGCTGCTGCAGTCACTGTGTACATACATTACTTATCCTGTACTGGTCCTGAGTTACATCCTGTATTATACTCCAGAGCTGCACTCACTATTCTGCTGGTGCAGTCACTGTGTACATACATTACTTATCCTGTACTGATCCTGAGTTACATCCTGTATTATACTCCAGAGCTGCACTCACTATTCTGCTGCTGCAGTCACTGTGTACATACATTACTTATCCTGTACTGGTCCTGAGTTACATCCTGTATTATACTCCAGAGCTGCACTCACTATTCTGCTGGTGCAGTCACTGTGTACATACATTACTTATCCTGTACTGATCCTGAGTTACATCCTGTATTATACTCCAGAGCTGCACTCCCTATTCTGCTGCTGCAGTCACTGTGTACATACATTACTTATCCTGTACTGATCCTGAGTTACATCCTGTATTATACTCCAGAGCTGCACTCACTATTCTGCTGGTGCAGTCACTGTGTACATACATTATTTATCCTGTACTGATCCTGAGATAAATCCTGTATTATACTCCAGAGCTGCACTCACTATTCTGCTGGTGGAGTCGCTGTGTACATACATTACATACAAGCTCTGCCTCTAATGCCACCAGATGTAAGGCAGCTATCCTATAAGTCAATGTTCAGCTCTTAAAATGAGCCTTGAGACATGACTTGGATATTAAATAAGCCAGCACCTCATCTGCAGACAGCTGTATAGGATAGCTGCCTTACATCTGGTGGCATTAGAGGAAGAGCTTGTTAAGAGCTCATTTGCATCCCTTCCCTCCCAGAATTCCAGAAGAACATGTATTGCCTATAAGTCTCCTGACACTGTTTAAGGTGCTCTCTCCCTAAGATTACTTATCTTGTACTGATCCTGAGTTACATCCTGTATTATACTCCAGAGCTGCACTCACTATTCTGCTGGTGCAGTCACTGTGTACATACATTACATTACTTATCTTGTACTGATCCTGAGTTACATCCTGTATTATACTCCAGAGCTGCACTCACTATTCTGCTGGTGCAGTCACTGTGTACATACATTACTTATCCTGTACTGATCCTGAGTTACATCCTGTATTATACTTCAGAGCTGCACTCAGTATTCTGCTGGTGCAGTCACTGTGTACATACATTACTTATCCTGTACTGATCCTGAGTTACATCCTGTATTATACTCCAGAGCTGCACTCACTATTCTGCTGGTGCAGTCACTGTGTACATACATTACTTATCCTGTACTGATCCTGAGTTACATCCTGTATTATACTCCAGAGCTGTACTCACTATTCTGCTGGTGCAGTCACTGTGTACATACATTACTTATCCTGTACTGATCCTGAGTTTTACAGCAAGACACTGAGGCTTCATATTGCTTTCTCCTTCTTTACTGACCACCAATAGCAGCAAAGAGAAAAAATTTACATACAAGGAACCATAGCAACCAAGGTCCCTCCCCACTGGCCCCTATAAAAGGCCGCTCTTCCTCTGTAACTTCCTCTTTCTTTGCTGCTGCCACCAGATAAGTACATTTGTGAGATTTCTTATCAGTGATTTATTGCTGTTGCTTGCGCTATTTACCCAGGGTGACTAACCCTGTCTTTGCTAGCAGCGCTAACTATTTTGATTTTGCCCGCTTTTGCTCCTGCCGATAGGACCTTGCGCTTATCCACTGCGCTCTTTTGTACCTCCGCTTGCGCTTCTCTGCCCCTTCACTACTTGCGCCGCTCACTGCGGCGATCGTCATTGCTTGAGCGGCGCATGCCCCCCACCTTCTCATCACTCACCGGAACATCTCATTGGGATCAGGTGGCTCCACTCCCGGATTACAGCGGCGCCTCTCCGGAGCGCCTCCGATAGTCAGTGCGGCCGCAGAATCTCGCGAGATCTCGGCGGCCATTTTGGTATACCCTCAGTGACCCGGCCGGCTCGCGAGATCTCAGCGGCCGTTCTGTATTAAGCTTACCGCATTTCGCTGGCTTCTCAGCGCTACGTCCGGTACCTCCGTCACTTCCGGCCCTGTGTCTGCTCCTGTGCTGTGCGGTCGGCGGCTCCTGCTCTGCCTGCGTTGCTGAGGTCACATCTTACATCAGGTGCCTCTAGTTTAGCCTGCGCTTTGCTTCATCAGCTAGAATCATTATTATCAAGTCTACCCCTATCCCTTCTGCTATGAATATACCCCCTTCCCCTCCTGAGGGTCACATTCACACGGATGTGGATGCACAGACGCTGGCCCTGCAGCGCTCTGTATTAGACGCTATCACGGCGGCCATGGGTTCCATGTCGACTATTCTGTCACAAACTATTACCCATGCTCTGTCAGCCCAGCCAGCTAGTAGGTCCTTGCCAGACCATAACACTTCTCCGCAGCCTACCTTTATTGAACCTCCTGTGCCACAGGAGACTTTGACTGGTGCGCATCATGCCACCCCAGAGACCGTGCATAGTTCACGGAAAAGAGCCTTTTCCCGCCAGCCAGAACGGGCGCGGACATGGAATTGCGCTAGAGCACAATCACCAGATATATCTGACTCAGAGAGAGCATCAGACGAGGAGGCTATGGCGGACTTTGACTACAGGTCAGAGGAGGATATCGCCCCACCAGTGCAGGGTCCTCTGCCAAAGATGCGGCATCCTCTTCTAACGCCAATCGTTCAGAGGCTCTGCTAGATGGGTCAGGCGAACCCATGTTCGACCCTGAGGCTCTGCATCATCCGCGCTCGGCGGAATGGCTCCCCACTGAACACGTGGGGTCCTATTTAGAGCACTGGGTACGTCACCCCCTTAACCGTGAGACACGGAACAAGCTTAGGGCCGAATGCCCCAGGCCAATAGTGCCTAACAAAGTGTGTGACACCCCCATAGTTGACCCCAAGATGTCACAATTCTTAGCCAAAACTGGCTGGAACCCTAAGAAGGGCCTGGATTCAGCTCTGCGCAGCTGCCAGGACAAAGTTCTGGATATCTTTGGCCCGTTGGAAAATATTTTTGAATTAGCTGAAGCAGCTAGAAATGAGGGCTCTCCAATAGACCCCGAGGAACTACGGGGTTGGACCCAAAGGGCAATTTGTATTGCCGGTAACGCCAATACCTCATTGGCAATCGAGAGGCGCAAGGCCATCTTGTTCAAGATCGACCCCAAGTTGGCAAATTTGGCTCTTACTGAGGCGGATAAGGACGCCCAGGGTCTCCTCTTCGGAGACTCTTTCATTAAAGACATGAGCCGCTTTGTGGGTACCTTTACCGCGCTTGACAAGGCCCAAGCCAATATGCGCAGAGTATTCCAGGGACGGGTCTCTCATCGGGCCGGCAGTGGTAGGGGGCTGCCTGTCCGGCCGTGCAAACTTTCAGGCCCGTGGCACGAGCAGAGGTGCTGGTGGTCAACGACCGTCATTCCAGGACCACCGCAACCCGTCACCTTTCTTCTCCACCAGAGAAAATCAATGGAGGTCTCGTTCCTTCAGAGGAAATCCAAGCTACCGCAGACCCTTGGGTAAGTCCTCCCCAGATTGGGGATTCTATGGTCCCTTGTGTAGGGGGCAGACTCCATCTTTTTTCACATGCTTGGGGCCTCATCACCTCAGATCCATGGGTACTTTCCACGGTCAGGGGATTTCACATAGAACTCACGGGTCCCACATCCCTAATCCCTTCCCCTCCACCCAAACCCTTGTCAACCCCAGATTGTGCTTAGGTGGACGCGGAACTGGTCTCTCTCAGGCAAAAACAGGCGATAGAACGAGCGCCCCCTTTCGGGGGAGGGGTGCTCAGCAACATTTTCCTCGTCCAGAAGAAAGGGGGTCAGATGAGACCTGTCATCAACCTCCGCGCCCTAAATGCGGTAGTACGCTACCGGCATTTCAAGATGGAGGGGATCCACCTCCTTCGGGACTTGCTAGTTCCCGGGGACTGGATGGTAAAGCTGGATCTGAAAGATGCTTACCTGACGGTCCCAGTGGCCAGCCATTCCAGGGATCTTCTCCGGTTCCGGTGGAGAGGCGAGATCTGGAGATTCACCTGTCTACCGTTCGGACTGTCATCCGCCCCTTGGTGTTCACCAAGTTACTACGTCCGGTCGTGTCATGGCTGAGGACACGGGGCGTGCGTCTTATCATATATCTGGACGACATCTTATTGATGCACGAATCCAGGACGGGTCTACTGGAGCATCTCCAGTGAACAGAGAACCTGCTGTCAGACCTCGGTTTCCTCCTCAACAAGGAGAAGTCCTCTCTCATCCCATCCCAGAGGATGGAGTTCCTGGGATTCATGGTGGACTCGCTCTCGGAATCCCTCAGCCTGCCGGTGGCGAAGTTACGAGCCATCCACAAGGAGTTGAGACATGCTCTTCTCATGCCCAACCTCTCCTTACGTCACCTAGCTCGCATCATTGGTTTGTTGGCCTCATCGATTCAGGCCGTGTTTCCAGCCCCGTTGCACTACCGGGCTCTACAACGGCTGAAGATCGCCCATCTGCGGACCGGTGCCTCCTTTGCGGACGCAGTGGTTTTGGACTCGGAGGCCCGAGAGGAGTTGAGTTGGTGGATCGCCAATCTGGAGGCGTGGAACGGCAGAGCGATCTTTGGATTTCTGCCGGAAATAACCATCGAATCGGATGCGAGCCTCCAGGGCTGGGGCGCCCATTGCCAGGGAGTCTCCACGGGGGGAGCTTGGTCGGCGGAGGAATCCCTCCTCCATATCAATGCCTTGGAACTACTAGCCGTTCGTTGGCAGTGAGGAGTTTTTCCAACGGGATCGCCAACGCGTGCATCAGGCTTCGGATGGACAATATATCGGCGGTCCGGTATGTCAACCGATTGGGAGGTACCCACTCGGCAACCTTGGCTCGGTTGGCCAAGGATTTTTGGTCGTTTTGCCTGTCCAAGGACATCATGGTACAGGCGGAATACTTGCCGGGATTGAACAACGTTCGTGCGGACTGGAACTCACGCTACCTAGCGGATGGCAGCGACTGGCAGTTGGATCCACAGATTTTCTCAGCAATCTCGGAGATTTGGGGTCCGATGTCTGTCAATCTCTTTGCCTCTCGGCTCAACAGACAACTCGCCAGGTTTTTCAGCTGGCGTCCAGATCCGGAAGCGGTGGCAGTGGATGCGTTTCTCCAAGATTGGTCGATATCCCGCCTCTACGCCTTTCCTCCTTTCTCGATGATCCCGAGGACTCTTCTTCAGGTCCAACGTCACCTGGCGGATGTGGTGTTGGTGGTTCCGTTCTGGGGCTCTCAGGTCTGGTTCCCTTCACTGATGAGGATCCTGGTGGAAGTACCTCTTCTCCTCCCGATCCGTCAGCATCTCCTACGCAACCCTCAGGGTCTACACCATCCACTTCTCCTAGACGGATTCCTACGGTTGCTGGCGTGCCGGATCTCCGGACACCTGGAGCTGTCGAGGGCATTTTGGCAGCAACTCGACAGTTACTGGATAACGCATGGGCTCCCGGTACCAGAAAGTCCTACTGGGCAGCCTGGAGAACTTGGGCTAATTGGTGCGTGGAACAGGACCTGGATCCCGTTTCGGCACCTGTAGCCCACCTACTGGAGTTCCTCACCTCTCTCTTTGAGGCGGGGAAGGCGTATCGGACCATCAACCTTTTCAGGTCCGCTATTTCTTCTTCCCATGCTGGATTTGAGGGGGTGCCGGCTGGTCAACATCCTTCTGTGTCTTGCCTTTTGCGTGGGTCACGGTTGGCTCACCCTCCTCGACCTCGTTTTTCCACTACATGGGACGTCTCCCTGGTCTTATCCTTTTTATCCTCTTGGCCCGAGAATTCTGCCCTTACACTTAGGCAATTATCCGCAAAGTTGTTGGCATTGTTTTGCCTTATTTCTTGTAAAAGGGTCTCGGATGTGAGAGCCCTTGACTACGACGCTCGTTCGTTTACCCCGGATGGGGTCACCTTTAACATTTCGCGTCGAACCAAGACTAACATTAGGTCTGTCTCCTATCCCAGTTTCCCTTCCTCTCCGGTCTTGTGCCCTGTGGCTTGCCTTAAGGAGTACCAATCCAGGACCTTGTCACACCGGTCTTCCGCCGTTTCCCAATTGTTTCTTTTAATCCGACATCCTTTTGGTCCAGTTTCTAGCCCTACGCTGGCGCGTTGGCTCAAGTGGGTCATGTCTCTTGCAGGTATCGACACTTCTATCTTCACAGCCCACTCTGTACGGGGTGCCTCTGCCACTGCCTTGGCGGTTTCGGGGGCCAGATTGGAGGATGTCATGCGTTTGGCGGATTGGTCGAGTGTTACCACATTCAGAGAATTTTATTTTCGCCCTCCGTCTAATTTGTTTGCTTCTATTATAGACAGGCTTTGAACTTGCAATATGAAGCCTCCGTGTCTTGCTGTAAAACTAAATGATTTTCCTATTTCATGACGTAAAGTCATAGTTTTATTAAAGACACGGAGGCGAGTATTGCCCGCCCTATTCCCTCCCTTGGGGTTTTTCTCGCGGTTTTGTTACAGGGGTCATGCATCATTACCTCTATGTATTATTAACCTTTTAAGTTATTTTGTTTTAGATATTTATTGTCCTAATGTTTGTTTCATTGCCATTGTATTGCATGTTATTTATTGCAATTTATATTGTTTTCTGTCACTTGACACCTGTTGAGTCAGTTACGGAGATGGCTTCCGGACATTCTGTCCTGACATGTTTATTTCACCTAGGCCTATGGTCTGTTTTATTTTCCAGGATGAAGTTCTTTCCGTTAAAGGATGCCGTGTTACCGGTTGAGGTCTTCTACAGTTTAGCCAGGTTGGCTAGTTGATTGCGCTTCATGGGCGTTGGACTTTCCGTTCCAGTTAAAGTTCGGAGTTATCGTTGGGATGTTTGTGATGTCAGCACCAGTTTTTCTCTTTGCTGCTATTGGTGGTCAGTAAAGAAGGAGAAAGCAATACTCGCCTCCGTGTCTTTAATAAAACTATGACTTTACGTCATGAAATGGGAAAATCAATTAGTTACATCCTATATTATACTCCAGAGCTGCACTCACTATTCTGCTGGTGCAGTCACTGTGTACATACATTACTTATCCTGTACTGATCCTGAGTTACATCCTATATTATAATCCAGAGCTGCACTCACTATTCTGCTGGTGCAATCACTGTGTACATACATTACACTACTTATCCTGTACTGATCCTGAGTTACATCCTGGATTATACTCCAGAGCTGCACTCACTATTCTGCTGGTGCAGTCACTGTGTACATACATTACTTATCCTGTACTGATCCTGAGTTACATCCTGTATTATACTCCAGAGCTGCACTCACTATTCTGCTGGTGCAGTCACTGTGTACATACATTACTTATCCTGTACTGATCCTGAGTTACATCCTGTATTATACTCCAGAGCTGCACTTATTATTCTGCTGGTGCAGTCAATGTGTACATAACATATTTTACTTATGTAATCAAGGAAATTAATTGAGGTAGATCTAATAGTACTTGAAACATTAAGTTCCAATCATTTTTGTTAATGTCAGTAATCACCTCACCTTCCCATATCAATAGACAATCCTCTATATAACGTTTCCATTATTTTATTGTACCTTTCACTTGTTTTTTATGTAAAATAGGCCCAATACTCTCTTTTTCCCGCAAAGCCATAAAAAGGTTTGCGAAACTGGGGCGAATTTCGTCCCCATCACGGTCCCAGTTTGCTGTAAGCAGTATGTGTTCTTAAACAAAAAATAATTATGAGTGAGACAAAAATCCAAACAATCTATTATAATTTTCCCCTGCTCAGTTGTCATTAATGTTTCATCATCTAATTGTTCCCTTATTGCTTTTATTTCCAGTTCTTTAGGGATAACGGTATAGAGGGAGGCAACATCAACGTATCAAGCCACGTATTTTCACAGCTCATATCCCCAAAAAATGTATTATGTCAATAACGCTGCCAGTATCCTTTAAATAGGAAGGGGTTTTAGTTACATAATGTTGGAGAAACTAATCCACATATTCCGTGAGTCGCTAGTTAGTGAATTTATTCCAGAGACAATAGGTCTCCCTGAGGGGTCAATAAGGCTTTTATGTATTTTTGGTAACTGATAAATCACCGGAATAACTGGAAATTTAACATTCAAATAATCAAACTCTTTTTTATTTATAATACCACTTTTCTAGCCTTTACCTAACAGCTTTTCCATTTCCCTTTAAAAGACACTGTCGGATCCTTAGTAAGAACACGATATGAAGATCGGTCTGAAAGTAATCTCTGTAATTCCCCTTCATATTTATCTATGTCCATCACAACCACCCCTCCCCCCTTGTCGGCTGGCTTTATTACAATTCGAGTGTTGTATTCAAGATCTTTGAGTGCACCCCTCTCTGCAGTTAGAGCCTACAATAACCCAAAAACCGAACCTCACTCCCCAACTTACTGCAACTTTTTTACAAAAAAAGAGCAAGGATTTAGCAAGGTAAAAAAATCTCATTTTATGAATTATAAATCACATGAACATTACAGGTGAGACTCAAAAGGGACAGAACATGGAGACTGGGCCACAAAAGGGCTCTGCAATGTGGAGAATCACAATGGGGGATAATGTGACCATATACAGCAGGTAACTGCAGTTGCAGTTGTCAAATATCAATAATTCGGGTTACCTTCCATTTTCCTTCTAATATGTTGAACCTTATTATTAGATTGCATAACACTAGTGATTGTTGTTTGGTTACTAAGGGCATATTTCGCCAAGTTAAGTTTTCTGATGTATTTGTCTACATCTAGAAATACTTCAAATTTATTGGGTCTATTTATAGATGCAAACTTTAAACCTTTTCCTAATAATCTTTTTTCCGCATCTGATAACTGATAGGAACTTAAATTAAATATTCCTCGTATTTCTCGCTGCTTTTTTTATTTATTTTGGACTTACCTTTTCCTTTTCCTCTCTTCCCTCTGCTAGACTTCTTTTTACAGGAGTCATCACTTTTATTTCTTGTTTCTCCATCTCCATTTGTTTCTCCCTCTGTATTCCCTTGATTGCTTGAATGGGAAAATGTTGCTCATTTTGAATCAAACGCCTAGTATTACCTTGCATATGCTCCTGGGACCCATTCCCTCTTCTATAATAATTATCCTGATGGTATACATGTCTGTTTTGTGGACGGCGATAAGGGTCCATTCACACGTCCATATGTGTTTTGCGGATCAACAAATTGCGGATCTGCAAAACACGGACACCGGCAATGTGCATTCCGCATTTTGAAGACCGCACATCGCCGGCACTCTCATAGAAAATGACCATTCTTGTCCGCAATTGCGGACAAGAATAGGACATGTTCTATTTTTTTGCGGAACGGAAGTGTGGATCCACAAATACGGACATCACATTCTGGCCCCATTGAAAATCAATGGGTCTGCACCTGTTCCGCAAAATTGCGGAACAGATGCGGACCCATTTTGCTGACGTGTGAATGGACCCTAATAGTTATTCCTCTGTGGGTAAAACCCCCCAGAATATTGTCTCCCCCCATTTCTAGGACCACCTGAGTGATAATTTCTATGGAACATACTCTGACTTGGATAATTCCTACATGAGTACCGCTTTTCATTTCTGATTTCAATATAGTTATGGCCACTGGTTGGTGGCATAGTTTTGCGCATTCATTCTTTTTTTGATATAACTCCTTTGTCTGGGTAAGCCTATAAGACTGTTATTTGACAATCCTTTTCAATCGGCATTCTCCTCTGTTTTTGTCCTCCATTTATATACTTTGTTTTTCTCATAGTCCTCACAAACCTTTAAAAAAGTTTTATGTTTCTTATTTTTTTACTTCGGTTTCTGTTTTTACTATATTCTTTTGACATTTATCAGATAGTTCTCCATACTCTGTTTTATCTTTATATAGTTCTAATACATGTTGAATTCTCTCAATATTCTCATTAATAATTTTCAATTTATTTTTCATCACAATAAAACTGCATTCATTAATAACCTTTTCCCACTTGCATCATCTGTATTTAGTGGTAGTTGCCATCTCAGACCCTCCGGGATCTTTCCTTCCACCGGATACTTCTCAAGAGCTATAATATCCCAGGTGGTTTTCACCTCCTTAATTAAGTCTCTTTCTAGTTGAGCAAAGATCCCATACAGGTCATTGGGTTGTTTCTTTTCACACTGAGATGGAAAAACTGCCCTAAAATTTGCACAGAAATCAAAGTTATCCATAGTACAACACAACCAGAGATAACCCACAAAAAACAGTCTCAAATAAAAGAAAGAAAGTCTCGGTCACGTTGCCTTTCAATAGCGCTGCAGGTTCCAGAGTGAAGTGGGTTTCTTTCACACAATGCGTAAATAAATCTCGATATAGGACCGCGCTGCTCCCAATTTACAGAAGAGATCCTTCACTGGATTAACTCAGCAACCACGTTTACAGACAGGTAAACATCGATGGCCCTCAGAAAACTCGTTGTTCACGAATCAATCTTTCTGCGGATGCCAAGAATGGCGTAAAATAGTGAAGAACTACCAACAATTGGCATTTATTATACTCACAAAAGTAGCGAAATATAAGGCGATATGTATAGGTGTATCACCCTCGTACTTCAGCCCGACCTAGGTTTCGCTTTCGCTTCGTCAGTGGCATATTCCACCCACACTAGGGCGTACTATTTATATGTACAATTACTTAAGAGACAATCCCCTCTAGGGGAAACTTCCTATGCACAATTTTACATAGTTTGCATATAAAAATAAAAACATTAAATAAACCTTTAAAATATAATAAAACTAATATATAAATATTTCCCCTTATATCTCCACATTTTTCTCAAATACGTCCCATATAATACCAATAACAGATGTTCCCATTCGAACTAACATATTGCAAACTAATATCACAGTCCACTTTCACATTATTTCATTCACACTTTTTATTTTTTTTCATGTCCCCATTCATATAGAACCTTTTCTCCATATCTCTAATGAATCACAAGCTACTATACATAAAAATACTCCGATCACATGACTAGAATAGATCCACAGAGCTTTATACAACTCAAAGATCTTGAATCCAATGCTCGAATTGCAATAAAGCCAGCCGACAAGGGGGAAGGGGTGGTTGTGATGGACATAGATAAATATGAAGGGGAATTACAGAGATTACTTTCAGACCGATCTACATATCGTGTTCTTACTAAGGATCAGACAGTGTCTTTTAAAGGGGAAATGGAAAAGCTAGTTAGGTAAAGGCTAGAAAAGTGGTATTATAAATAAAAAAAGAGTTTGATTATTTGAATGTTAAATTTCCAGTTATTCCGGTGATTTATCAGTTACCGAAAATACATAAAAGCCTTATTGACCCCTCAGGGAGACCTATTGTCTCTGGAATAAATTCACTAACTAGCGACTCACGGAATATGTGGATTAGTTTCTCCAACATTATGTAACTAAAACCCCTTCCTATTTAAAGGATACTGGCAGTGTTATTGACATAATAAAAAATTTGGATATGAGCTGTGAAAATACGTGGCTTGCCATGGTTGATGTTGCCTCCCTCTATATCATTATCCCTAAAGAACTGGGAATAAAAGCAATAAGGGAACAATTAGATTATGAAACATTAATGACAACTGAGCAGGGGAAATTTATAATAGATTGTTTGGATTTTTGTCTCACTCATAATTATTTTTGGTTTAAGAACACAGACTGCTTACAGCAAACTGGGACCGTGATGGGGACGAAATTCACGCCCAGTTTCGCAAACCTTTTTATGGATTTGTGGGAAAAAGAGCTGTCACGGCTGTATGCGAGCAACAAGAGAATACACAGTAAAAAGAGCTACTGACCGGACCCAAACTAGGGAGGATAAAGGGGGACCCCTGTCAGACCCTCAAAGCTCTCCCTATGCTGCCAAAGCACATGCCCAGATCCAAATGGCGGAACGAGGCATGCCCGCGTACCTAAGACTGATGACCACTGTAACCCCTACAATAGTGGAAGGGGCACGGCCACCGGTGCCCTGCTCAGTATATGGAGGGAACCGTGGCCACCTCAGATCCAGTCAGAAAATAACCAGGTACACAACAATGTCTGCACACTTAGCTGAAGGAGCTGCAGCCGCAGAGAAGACGGATCCAAGGACAGCTAGCAATATCCGGAGTGCTTGCTGCAGCAGAACACAGGTCCAGTGAACTGATAGCTACAAGTGAAGATACTCAAGCAAGAGCTACAACTGAAATGAGAAATATAATCCACGCCCTACAATAGGAGGAGGGGTGATTTAAAGGCAGGGAAATCAACCGCAGGAGGAACAGCTGGGAGGAAGGAAACAGAAAGTAAAGACTTCATCACAGGGGCGGAGAAACAGAGCAGTGAGAACTCCTCCAAGCTCTAGTAGTGACAGCATCACAGGGGTGGAGAAACAGAGCTGTGAGAACGTCCCAAAGCTCTGGTAGTGACAAGAGCGTATTGGGCCTATTTTACATAAAAAACAAGTGAAAGGTACACTAAAATTAAGGAAACGTTATATAGAGGATTGTCTATTGATATGGGAAGGTGAGCGCCACGGTCTGGAAGATCTGATTATTGACATTTTCAAAAATGATTGAAACTTAATGTTTACGAGTACTATTAGATCTACCTCAATTAATTTTCTTGATTTAACTATTTTCATTGAGAATAACCTTTTTAAAACCAGAACCTTTTTCAAAGAGACGGACGTCAATGCATACATTGATATGACGAGCTGCCCCTATAACTCCTGGAAAATATCCCTAAAGGTCAACTTCAAAGGATTTATGGAAACTGTAATGATGTAGCAGATTATAGAAAGTAGAATTATTCAGGATTATTTTTTATATAATAAGGATACTGGAAAGAAAAACTAGAAATGTGCACTAAAAGTATAGAAGAACTTGGTAAAGTGGAGAATAAAGATAATAAGAAGATGAGGAATGAAAAGGATTTCAGATTTACTTTCCTTACTCAATATAATGCGCAAGCAGGTTTTATGAAAAATGCCATAAAGAAAATCTGGACAGTACTGAAAAATGATCCTGTATTAGGTGCTGTGATTCCAAAACAACTGGAGATAATATGTAAGTAATCACCCAATTTGCGGAACCATTTAGTACACAGTTGTATTCCAATAAAAAGAAAATAATGCCAGGAGTAGGTACCCATGGTGCGGCTTCTGCCGCCCATGTAAAAATCGAAAGAAAGAAAATAGAAAAATTAATGTTCAGACAGTCCAGTCTCGGGGAAGGGGTTTTGAGTTTAAAATAAAAGTTGAGAGCACGTGCAAACATACAGGTGTTGTCTATATGTTGGAGTCCCCTTGTGGACTCCAATATGTTGGTCGTACTATGAGAAAATTAAAAACGAGGATCCAAGAGCACATTAGAAATATCAAAAAAGGTCTTGAAACACATAGTGTTCCCCTCCACTTTAAAAAAGCACAAGGAAAAGATCCTAGTGGCCTGATGTTCACAGGGATCGAAAAGGTTAACCAAAAATTGCAAGGTGGAGATCCACTGGCGAAAATAAACCACAGTGAAGTTGAATGGATCTACAAGTTAGAAACATTACAACCGCATGGACTTAATGTTGAATTTGACTTTGTGTGGTGGGTTAAAAATGGCATTGACTACTTCATTGAGATGTGTTCTCTTCACTATGTAAGTAGTAGAAGACAGTAGTAATTCCCTATTGGTTGGAGAACATCTGAACAATGAATGAGAAGAGGTGGGGATACATAGTGGGGAAATTTATGAATGGGGTGTTGTATAAAGCTCTATGGATCTATTCTAGTCATGTGATCGGAGTATTTTTATGTATAGTAGCTTGTGATTCATTAGAGAGATACAGAGAAAAGGTTCTATATGAATGGGGACATGAAAAAAAAAAAAGTGTGAATGAAATAATGTGAAAGTGGACTGTGATATTAATTTGTGATATGTTAGTTCGAATGGGAACATCTGTTTTTGGAATTATATGGGACATATTTGAGAAAAATGTGGAGATATAAGGGAAAATATTTATGTATTAGTTTTATTATATTTTAAAGGTTTATTTAATGTTCTTATTTTTATATGCAAAATATGTTCAATTGCGAATAGGGAGTTGCCCCTAGAGGGGATTGTCTCTTGAGTAATTGAACATATAAATAGTACGCCCTAGTGTAGGTGGAGTATGCCCCTGATGAAGCAAAAGCGAAACCTAGGTCGGGCTGAAGTACGAGGGTGATACACCTATGCGATATGCCTTATATTCCGCTACTTTTGTGAGTATAATAAATGCCAATTGATTTGACTGTGTTGGTGGTTCTTCACTATTTTGCGCCATTCTTGGCATCCGCAGAAAGATCGAATCGTGAACTGTGAGTTTCCTGTGGGCCATCGATGTTTACCTGTCTGTAAACGTGGTTGCTGAGTTAATCCAGTGAAGGATCTCTTCTTTGAACTGGGTCTTATGTAGCGAATACTAATGAAGCGCTTCATTAGTACCGGAGGACCGGGAAGCGGTGAAGGATCTGTACTCACCGCTTCCTGGTCCTCCGCTTGGCTGTCTACTGTAAAGGGCTGCGCACCATGTGACCTCACTGTGCGCAGCCTTCACAGCTGACAGCCAATAACCAGGAAGAAGAGAGATCGCTGGTGCTGAGGCACGGCGGCGTCCAGGAGCAAGAGAGGTAAGTTATTTTTTTATTTATTTTTTTGAGCTGATGGCTGACATGGGGGGCATGAAGGCTGACATGAGGGGCATTATGGCTGACATGGGGGCATGATGGTTGACATGGGCGGCTGATGGCTGACATGGGGGCATGATGGCTGACATGGGGGCATGATGGCTGACATGGGGGGCTGATGGCTGACATGGGGGGCTGAAGGCTGACATGGGGGGCTTATGGCTGACATGGGGGCATGATGGCTGACATGGGGGCATGATGGCTGACATGGGGGCATGATGGCTGACATGGGGGGGCTGATGGCTGACATGGGGGGAGGATGGCTGACATGGGGGCATGATGGATGACATGGGGGGCTGATAGCTGACATGGGGGTCTGATGGCTGACATGGGGGGCTGATCTGAGGCATTGGGGGTCTGATCTGAGGTCTGATAAACATTGGGGGTCTGATTGCTGGTCTGACCTGAGGTGTAATGGAAAAAAAATTTTTCTTATTATCCTCCTCTAAATCCTAGGTGCGTCTTAGAGAGCGAAAAATATGGTCCTCAAACCAGTGATTGTGTGAAACAGAGAGAAGATACCAGGACCACACAGAGGAGAAGCCAGCTGCTGCAGATGGGACCAATGCGAGGTGGTGCGAGAAGGAGGGAGGGGCGCCAAAATGTAGCTTCGCTTGTGTTGGCAAAAATCCTTGCACCGGCCCTGACTGGGAGCAGCGCAGTCCTATATAGAGATTTATTTACAGTGTGTACATACATTACATTACTTATTCTGTACTGATCCTGAGTTACATCCTGTATTATACTTCAGAGTTGCACTCACTATTCAGCTGGTGCAGTCACTGAGTACATACATTACTTATCCTGTACTGATCCTGAGATACATCCTGTATTATACTCCAGAGCTACACTCACTATTCTGCTGGTGCAGTCACTGTGTACATACATTAGTTATCCTGTACCGATCCTGACTTACATCCTGTATTATACTCCAGAGCTGCACTCCCTATTCTGCTGGTGCAGTCACTGTGTACATACATTACATTACTTATCCTGTACTGATCCTAAATTACATCCTGTATTATACTCCAGAGCTGCATTCACTATTCTGCTGGTGCAGTCACTGTGTACATACATTACTTATCCTGTACTGATCCTGAGTTACATCCTGTATTATACTCCAGAGCTGCACTCACTATTCTGCTGGTGCAGTCACTGTGTACATACATTACTTATCCTGTACTGATCCTGAGTTACATCCTGTATTATACTCCAGAGCTGCACTCCCTATTCTGCTGGTGCAGTCACTGTGTACATACATTACATTACTTATCCTGTACTGATCCTAAATTACATCCTGTATTATACTCCAGAGCTGCATTCACTATTCTGCTGGTGCAGTCACTGTGTACATACATTACATTACTTATCCTGTACTGATCCTGAGTTACATCCTGTATTATACTTCAGAGCTGCACTCCCTATTCTGCTGGTAGAGTAACTGTGTACATATATTACATTACTTATCCTGTTACATCCTGTAATATACTTCAGAGCTGCACTCCCTATTCTGCTGGTGCAGTCACTGTGTACATACATTACATTACTTATCCTGTACTGATCCTAAATTACATCCTGTATTATACTCCAGAGCTGCATTCACTATTCTGCTGGTGCAGTCACTGTGTACATACATTACATTACTTATCCTGTACTGATCCTGAGTTACATCCTGTATTATACTCCAGAGCTACACTCACTATTCTGCTGGTGCAGTCACTGTGTACATACATTACATTACTTATCCTGTACTGATCCTGAGTTTTACAGCAAGACACGGAGGCTCATATTGCTATCTCCTTCTTTACTGTCCACCAATAGCAGCAAAGGAAAAAATTTACAAACAAGGAATAACCATGGCAACCAAGGTCCCTCCCCTACTGCCCCTATAATAGGCAGCTCCTCCTGTGGACCTCCCTCTTTCTTTGCTGCTCCACCAGTTAAGTACACCTATATACTTCTCTTGTGATATTGCTGTACTCTGTTATATTTGCAGGTTATGGTTTGTTTGCGCTGCTTTCATCTAGGGTGACTAACCCTTACTTGCAGCGCTCCCTCGTAGGTTCTTCCCACTGTTTTTATCCCCTTTAGGTTATTACCCTGTACAAGCCTCCCAGGCTTTCACTGCCTCCCATAGTATTTCTGCCCCGTTTGCATTATCCCATCCCCCTTACCGCGCTGTGCTTCGGTCCCCGCCGCTTTCCTCAGTGTTAGGAGGCGGGGCCTCCCTCCCCTTCTTGCTGCACCATAGCTTGCCCGCGATTCGGGCCTCGTTCCCCAGCCGGCCGCAAGATCTCGGTGGCCATCTTCTGTGATGACGCGATCGTCTCGCACGATCTCAGCGGCCATTTTCGTTTACTAGGATTTCGTCCTTCTCTTCCACTCCACAGCACTTCCTGCATCCCTGCACGCTGCTCCTGCCGGCCGGTCGTTGCTCCATCTGGGGATACCTTTTCATTGTGCGGTATTGCAGTGCTTAGCACTGCTAGGGTGAGGTCATTGCATAGCCCTATTTGCGTCCCCTTGCTTAGACGGCCAGATTATTTGCCTCATCATGTCCCACTCTGCCCATACTTCCATTAATGTTCCCCCCTCTTCTCCTGAGGATCAAAGGGCCTCTGGGGAGGATGCACAGGCGCTGGCACTTTAGCGCTCTGTGTCTGATGCTATCATGGCAGCCATGGGCTCCATGACCACTATATTGTCCCAGAGCATTACTCAGGCGCTATCTGCCCAGCCTACCAGGGTAGCTCTGCAAGATACCCAGACCACACCGCAGCCTACCTATACTGAACCTCCTGTTCCACAGGAGAACTTGACTGGTGCGCATCCTGCCTCCCAAGATAACGTGCATAGCTCACGTAAAAGGGCCTCATCACGCCAGGCAGAACGGGCGCGAACATGGAAGTGTGCTAGAGCACAATCCCCTAATGAGTCTGACTCTGACAGAGCATCAGACGAGGAGGCTTTTGTGGATGTGGAATATTTTTCAGGCCCCTCAGTCTCCGCTCCTGCGGCCTCCTTGGCCAGGGATGTAGCATCCTCCTCCGCCACTAACCTGTCTAATGCAGTTTTAGACACAGCAGGCGAACCTATGTTCGACCCGACGCCCTACATCACCCCAGGTCGGCGGAATGGCTCCCCACTGAACATGTGGGAAAATATTTGGAGCACTGGGTGCGACACCCTCTAAGCAGGGAAGCACGGAGTAAACTTAGGGCTGAATGCCCCAGGCCAGTAGTCCCCAACAAAGTGTGTGACACACCCTTGGTAGATCCCAAGATGTCACAGTTTCTGGCCAAAACGGGTTGGAACCCAAAAAAGGGCCTGGACTCAGCTCTTCGCAGCTGCCAGGACAAACTGTTGGACGTCTTTGGCCCATTGGCCAAGATCTTTGAGCTAGCTGAGGCAGCTAGGACTGAGGGCTCTCATATTGACCCAGAGGAGTTACGTGATTGGACCCAAAGGGCGATCTGCATCGCCGGGAATGCCAATACCTCCTTAACGATCGAAAGGCGTAAAGCCATTTTGTTTAAAATCGACCCCAAATTATCTAATTTGGATCTCACTGAAGCCGGTAAGGACGCCCAGGGCCTCCTATTCGGTGACTCATTTATTAAGGATATGGGTCGATTTGTAGGGACATTCACCGCGCTTGACAAGGCCCAGGCATCTATGCGCAGGGCATTCCAGGGACGGGTCTCTAATAGGGCCGGCAGTAGCAGGGGCCGCCTGTCCGGCCGTACAAGCTTTCAGGCCCGTGGCGCAGGAAGAGGTTCCTTTGGACAGCGACCTCCCTTCCAGGAACAGCGCAACCCCTCCCCCTTCTTCTCGACCAGAGTAGGCCAATGGCGATCTAGCTCCTTCAGAGGCAACCCCAACTCTCGCAGACCTTTTGGTAAGTCCTCCCCAGATTGGGGATTCTTCAGCCCCTTGTGTAGGGGGCAGACTCCAGCATTTTTTCCGTGCATGGGAACTCATCACATCAGACCTATGGGTCCTGAACATGGGGGCTTCCACATAGAGCTCACGGGGTCCCCGAGCCTGGTTCCCCTCCCCGCCCATACCGTTATCGCGCCCATATTACGCGCTAGTAGACGCGGAACTGTTGTCTCTCCTCCACAAACAGGCGATAGAGCAGACCCCTCCTTCAGAGCGGGGGGTCCTCAGCAACATATTCCTAGTTCAGAAAAAAGGTGGTCAGATGAGACCAGTGATCAATTTTCGCGCTCTGAACATGGTGGTGCGCTACCGTCATTTCAAGATAGAAGGGATTCACCTCCTTCGGGACCTGTTGGCTCCTGGAGACTGGATGGTAAAACTGGACCTAAAGGATGCTTACCTGACGGTGCCGGTAGCTGCACCTTCCAGGGATCTTCTCCAGTTTTGGTGGAGAGGAGAGATCTGGAGGTTCACCTGTCTCCCATTCAGTTTGTCTTCAGCACCTTGGTGCTTCACCAAACACCCGGGAGGAATTGCGCTGGTGGATCGCCAATCTGGAGGCATGGAATGGCAGGGCGATCTTCGGATTCCAACCAGAATTTACTGTGGAATCGGATGCGAGTCTCCAGGGTTGGGGCGCTCATTGCAACAGAGTCTCCACGGGAGGATCTTTGTCGGTGGTGGAAGCTCGCCTCCATATCAATGCCTTGGAGCTTCTGGCCGGCTCCTTCGCAGTCAAGAGCTTCTCCAACGGGATTGCCAATGCGTGCATCAGACTGTGGATGGACAATGTCTCGGCTGTCCGCTACGTCAACCGGTTGGGCGGTACTCACTCGGCAACCTTGGCGTGGTTGGCGAAGGATTTCTGGTCATATTGCCTCTCCAGGGACATTATGGTACAGGCGGAGTACTTACCGGGACTGAGCAATGTCCGCGCGGATTGAAACTCTCGCTACCTGTCAGACGGCAGTGATTGGCAGTTGGATCCAGAGGTGTTCTTGGCAATTTCGGCAATATGGGGCCCGATGACCATCGATCTCTTCGCCTCACGGCTCAACAAGCAACTCACCCGGTTTTACAGCTGGCGTCCGGATCCGGAGGCAGTGGCGGTGGACGCGTTCCTCCAGGACTGGTCTGTCTCCCGCCTTTACGCTTTTCCCCCGTTCTCGATGATCCCTCAGACTCTCCTTCAGGTTCTTTGCCATCGGGCGGACTTGGTGCTGGTGGTCCCATTCTGGGGGTCTCAGGCCTGGTACCCTTTACTGCTGGAGATCCTAGTGGAGGTGCCCCTACTTCTCCCGAATCGCACGGATCTCCTTCGCAACCCTCAGGGTCTCCACCACCCACTTATCCTCAACGGTTCCCTGCGACTGCTGGCTTGCCGGATCTCCGGACACCTGGAGCTGTCGATGGCATTTCGGAGGCGACTCGACGCCTACTGGACAACGCTTGGGCTCCCGGCACCAGAAAGTGTGGCTGGTGCTTGGAACGGGACTTGGATCCCGTTTCGGCGCCTGTAGCTCACCTCCTGCAGTTTCTCACCTCATTCTTTGAGGCAGGCAAAGCTTACCGGACCATCAGCCTCTTCAGGTCGGCTATTTCCTCCACCCATCAAGGTTATGAGGGCGTTCCTGCGGGTCAGCACCCTTCTGTCTGTCGACTGTTGCGAGGCTCTAGGTTGGCGCGCCCGCCTCGGCCACGGTTTTCGACCACCTGGGAAGTTTCACTGGTCCTATCCTTCTTATCCTCCTGGCCTGATAACTCAGGTCTTTCATTGAGACAACTATCCGCTAAATTGTTAGCTCTATTCTGCCTCATTTCTTGCAAGAGGGTCTCGGATGTTCGGGCCCTCGACCACGTCGCTCGATCTTTTACCCCGGAGGGTGTCTCTTTTAATATTGTCTTGCTGTAAAACTTAATGATTTTCTTAGTCTACGACGTAAAGTCATAGTTTTATTAAAGACACAGAGGCGAGTATTGCCCACTCTGGTCCCGCCCTTGGGTTTTTTCTTAGGGTTTCTATTACAGATGGATTTTCGTTATTATCCTTATTGTAGTGTCGATATTGTTATTATTATTATTATTATTATGTTATTATTGTCATTATTATGTTTGTTATGATCATCATTCGATCTCATATTATGTCTGATTTAAGTGATGGCATTACCAGACGCTGTTGGTTTTGACACCTATGTTTCACCTGGACCTATGGTCTGTTCTCTTTTTCAGGTTGAATGTCGTTCTGTCCTAGGATGCCGTACCTTCGGGTAACCTTTCTACCACGGTTTAGCCATGTTGGCTCGTTGGATGCACCTCGTTGGCGATGGAGTTGACCGTTCCAGGTCGCAGTTCGGAGACTTTTGTTTCGGTGTTTCGGGATGTTGAGACCAGGATCACAAAGAAAGAGGAAGGTCCACAGGAGGAGCTGCCTATTATAGGGGCTGTAGGGGAGGGACCTTGGTTGCCATGGTTATTCCTTGCTTGTAAATTTTTTCCTTTGCTGCTATTGGTGGACAGTAAAGAAGGAGATAGCAATACTCGCCTCCGTGTCTTTAATAAAACTATGACTTTACGTCGTAGACTAAGGAAATCATTAAGTTACATCCTGTATTATACTCCAGAGCTGCATTCACTATTCTGCTGGTGGAGTCACTGTGTACATACATTACATTACTTATCCTGTACTGATCCTGAGTTACATCCTGTATTATACTCCAGAGCTGCACTTTTAGGCAATTTTACACCAACATGTGGGTGGCTATAAAACAAATGAATCATATGAATATAAAGTTGATCCCTGGCTGGCTTGCCAAATGTAAAGGGGTTATCTCACCTCAGACATTGATGGCAGATCACTAGGATAAACCACCAATCTCAGATACGTGCAGGCCCTACCTCTTCAGAACGGGACAACCATCAATGTAGGGTGGTCATGCATGGGCGGCTACCCTCCGTTCATTTCTATGGGAGTTCTGAAAATTGATGAAGTCGCTTGTTCGGCTATTTTCAGACCTTCCACAGAAATGAATGGAGAGCATGCTGCGCATTCACAGTGCACTCCCCTTCACTGTCAGGGGCCCATTCTAGAGACAGACATTGGTGGCAGATCCTATCTGACATTTGTGGGATATCCCAACGATATGGCAATGCGGCAATGTCTAAGAAAGATGAGAAAACCCATTTAAAGTAATGGGTTTTCCTCTCCAAATGTGAACTATGTTTTATTGCAGCTGGAAATTCTAGTTCACTTTATAATAGGAGGACTCATTATAAAACAATTTGCTATAAAGAAAAAAAAGATCACGCCGTCTTAATGAAGGTTGAATTGTGCTCAAGAAAAATGCAGAATACGCCTCTTTTGTACTAATATAGAAGATATGTCAGTAAAGTTTGGAGTTAACCCTTTACATTGACTCCTAGTTACATTAATTTTATAACACACATAAAACAGCTTTTTTTTTTAACAATGTGGTTATTCTTTCTCTTGCTGCTTATTATACACAATGTCTCCAATGAGCCACCAGCAGCACATTCACGACCCTGACACCCACAAGGCACAATTAAGATCTTTTGTTGCTCATAATGTGTCACGGTCCCTCCTGTGACAGATGTCAGGAGATCAAAGAGACTGGCTAGACGTGAAGGAATCTAACAGCCTCTTTGGTTACTTGCGTCTGTTGTTGTTATTGCCCTTGTTTTAGGTGTAGCTTAGTGGTCATCACACCTCCCCTAAATAGTCTGACCTCACCTTTCTGGCTATGCGGTTGATAGCTTCATTTGGATTTTGGAAGAGCTGGTGTGTTGTCCTCTCAGGAGTCCGTGCTCGTCCATCTCTTCAGAAGTTAAGTGTCTTGCTCCTTTGTGTCTTGTTGTCCCTCCCTTTGTGTGTTGCTACTAGGCCTCAGGGAGATGCTGGTTCCTTCAACTGGTAAGGAGCGGGTCGCCTAAAGCCCAGCCTTTATCTATAAGGATCCTTATGGTCTCAGGTTCCGTTGTATGGGCATTCCTACCTTCGGGGTGTGCCCATACGGATAGGAGACAGGGCACGGAGTAGGGTTATTTAGGAGGTGAACCTTTCTCTTTTCCCTAGCTTTGAGGCCTAGTGGCTTTTTCCTTCCCTCCTGTTGTTGGTATGGTGTTCCCTCCCATACCTCACCCGTGACATTATCAACCGCTAAAAACCGCCATTGTTGTTCGGATCAGTGCAGCTATGGATCCTATGTCTGCACTGGTCGAACAGCTGCAGGGTCTGTCTTTGGAGGTAGCTGACCCCCGCTCTACCATCTTGCAGATCCCGCGACCGTCTTGCAGATCCAGAGACCACAGGTGGCTGGTTCCGGTGGTGGGTACCAGGCCTACCCTGAACCTAAGGTTGTCCTCCCAGACAGATTTTCCAGGGGTAGCAACAATTTCATTCGGTTCAGGGAGTCATGTAAATTATACTTTAAGCTGAGCCCATACTGGGGATGAGAACCAATGTGTAGGTATGATCATTTCATTGCTTAAAAGTGACACCCAGTCTTGGGCTTTTTCTCTGTAACGGATCACCATCCCTCCAGTCGGTAGAGTAATTTTTTAGAGCCTTCGGTCTTATTTACAATGACCTGGATCGGATCTCTCAGGCCGAGACCAAGCTACGTGGTTTACGGCAGGGAGAGCGCTCCGCGGAGACCTATTGCTCTGAATTTAGGAGATGGTCTACGGATACGGAGTGGAATGATCCTGCTCTCCATAGCCAATTATGTCAGGGTCTATCTGGGAAGCAGAAGGACACATTGGCCTTTCATGAGAGTCCTGAGTCATTGGAAGCAGCTATGTCTCTTGCCGTATGTCTTGATAGATGCCTGAGGGAGAGATCTAGGGTTCCTCACCCTCAGGACATACTGTCTAATAATGTGGCAGTTTCCTTTGACACTTATTGTGGAGAGCCACCTGTGGTTACACCTTGCGAAGAGCCTATGCAGCTAGGGGAAGCTACTCCTGGAACTGCTGGCAGAAGCTTTAGTCATATGAAGGGAGTCTGTTTTTGCTGTGGAATGAAGGGACATTTTGTGAATATATGTCCGTACATTCAGCGTCAAGTTGAAAACAAAACAAAAAAAGACGTTTAATCCCCAAATTACTATTGGTGGTGTGGGTGGGGAGCCAGAAAACGTACTTTCGTCATTTACTGGTAGTACCCGATTTCTCCTGTCTGCCGAGGTGGTGCTAGAGTTCAAAACTGTGGAAATCAAGGTATTTATCGACAGTGGGGCAGGGGTTAACCTGATTGATGGACAGTTCATTCGTATTCATGGGTTGACTACTAGTGCATTAGAGAAAAGTATTTCTGTCTTTGCAATTGATTCAGCACCTCTTACCCAGAAATGCCTGCCGCAGGTGGTAAATGACATCCATTTAAGAGTGGGTGATTTTCATCAGGAAGCCACTTCATGTTTTGTCTTGGAGGGTCTGCCTGCTCCGGTGGTTTTGGGCTTGTTACCATGGTTAAGCAAACATAACCCGACCATCAAATGGCAAGTGAGACAGATTCTCGATTGGAGTGAATTTTGCATAGACAACTGTCTTAATGTATCATTCTCTGTTGTAACCACTAAAGCTGTACTCTCGTTCATTTCCAAAATTTTCTGATGTATTTTCTGAGAGTGGTAGCCAGGAGTTACCTCCGCATCAGGAGTATGATTGTCCCGTCAATCTTATTAACGGTGCTAAACTGCCCAAAGAAAGGCCATGCGAGAATATATCACCAAGAGTTTGGCAAAGGGACATATCAGACCATCCAAATCCCCAGTGGCTGCTGGGTTTTTCTTTGCAAAAAAAAAGGATGGTACTCTTAGACCATGTCTGGACTTCCGTGAGCTGAACCGTATTACCATGCGTGATCCTTACCCTCTTCCTTTGATTCCTGATTTGTTTAACCAGTAGTGTTGAGTGAGCATGCTCGGCCGAGCTGCTGTTCGGCTCGAGCATCGCTATGCTCAGCACATCCGAATGCTCAGCCGAATACTGCGGGTGCTTGAGTACAATTTAATACAATGAAAGTCAATGGGAGACCCGAGCATCAAACCAGGCACCCCCTGCTCTGAAGAAGAGAGGGTGTCTGGTTTACAAAAAAAGTTAGAAATTGATGGAACCCCCATCAAAATGGTTTGGAAAAAGCCAGGTATATGCAAGCCATCAATCTATCCATGAGACAGATGACAGGTTTAGTCAGCATACCTTACAATGGCAGCCTTGTGCACTATGAGACATTCCAAACCAGCTCTCATCTGACTGAAAGCCAGTAAGCATCAAAGTTACTTCAGATCTGTTGGATAGCTTGGGTGGACCTACGCACCTAGATAAATATCATTAGGGTGACAAAAAGTTTTCTGATTGTCCTAACATAATATTCAATAACCTTTCTATACAGTTTTGTCATGTAAAAACTAATTTGCATAAACATGGGCATATGGGAAAGACATGCAAATGAGCAGAATCTGCCTTGTTTTTCAGCTGAAAAACCATTTGCATGGAAAATTTGTGATCTACGCGATCTCATGAACAGCGCCCTCTATTGGTTTCATAGTCTTATGACAAGACTATTACTCTTGTCATAAGACTATGAAACCAATAGATGGTGCTGTTCATGAGTAGTGTAAAACGCAAATTTTCCATGCAAATGGTTTTTCAGCTGAAAAACAAGGCAGATTCTGCTCATTTGCATGTCTTTCCCATATGCCCATGTTTATGCAAATTAGTTTTTACATGACAAAACTGCATAGAAAGGTTATTGAATATTATGTTAGGAAAATCCGAAAACTTTGTCTCCCTAATGATATTGATCTACGTGCGAAGGTCCACCGAAGCCATCCAACAGATCTAAAGTAACTTTGAGGCTTACTGGCTCTCAGACAGATGAGAGCTGGTTTGGAATGTCTTCCACATACGTGGCTTTCGGCATATAGCTTTTGTGTGGTTGTCTATTGTATGTCGTAGATAATAGGAGTCCAAGATGCATCCAGCTATTCTCTTAATGCTGTTCCCAAACCTTTTTGATGGGGTTTACATCAATTTCTAACCTTTATTTGTGAACCAGACATCCTCTTCTCTTCCGAGCATGGGGTGCCTGGGCTTCTCCCATTGACTTCCATTGTGCTCAACACTATTAATCAGATTGTCGGTGCCAAGGTGCTCTCTAAATTGGATCTGAGGGGGGCATATAATTTGGTAAGGATCAAAGAGGGGGATGAATGGAAGACGGCCTTTAATACCCCTGAGGGTCATTTTGAGAATCTGGTCATGCCTTTTGGATTAACCAATGCTCCTGCGGTTTTTCAATACTTTGTCAATGACATCTTTCAACATCTGGTGGGGAGGTTTGTTGTTGTATATCTGGACTACATACTAATTTATTCTGATGATATGGAGACTCATCAGGATCATGTGAAACAGGTGTTACAGATCCTAAGAGAGAATAAGTTGTATGCTAATATGGAGAAGTGTGTATTTGCTGTTCAGGAGGTGCAATTCCTAGGTTACTTACTCTCATCTTCAGGTTTTTGTATGGATCCAGAGATGGTCTGTGCTGTGTTGGACTGGGAGCGACCCAAAAATCTGAAAGTGCTTATGCGGTTTTTGGGGTTTACCAACTACTACCGAAAATTCATCTCAAATTATTCGACTGTGGTTAAACCTTTAACTGACATGACTAGAAAGGGTTCTGATATCTCTGTCTGGTCTGATGCGGCATTACAAGTCTTTTCAGCGGTAAAGGAATCTTTTGCTTCGGCCCCTATTCTGTTGCAACCGGACGTGTCACAGCCATTCATTGTAGAAGTTGATGCATCCGAGGTGGGAGTAGAAGCAGTCTTGTCACAGGGTCCATTACATGGTAAATGGCGGCCATGTGCTTTCTTCTCTAAAAAACTCTCGGCTGCTGAAAGAAATTATGATGTGGGTAATAGAGAGTTGCTGGCCATTAAGTTGGCTTTTGAGGTATGTCGTCATTGGTTGGAAGGAGCAATTCATCCTATCATGGTGAACAGTGATTACTGATCACAAAAATCTGGCTTAACTGGAGTCGGCTAAACGACTGAACCCAAGGAAGGCCAGATGGTCGTTGTTTTTCACCAGATTTAACTTCATCGTCACCTACCGCCCTGGGGTTAAGAACATCAAGGCAGATGCATTGTCGCGCAGCTTTCCTGGGGTGGAGGATTCTAAAGATCCTAGTCCTATTTAGTCTGAAGGGGTAGTTATATCTGTCCTATATCCTGACCTTGAGGCAAAGGTGTTAGTAGCCCAGGAAGATGCACCGGATTCGTGTCCTCCAGGGAAGTTGTTTGTCCCTTCTGAATTACATCACAAGGTTTTCAAGGAACATCACTGTACGGTGCTTGCTGGACACCCTGGGAGCAGATTCACTGTCGATCTCATCTCTCGTAGATTTTGGTGGCCGGGGTTTGTGTAAATGTGTTGCGGACTATGTGTCAGCCTGTAGTACTTGTGCACATGCTAAGGTGACACATACTCGGCCTTCCGGATCTCTTCTTCTGTTGCCCATCCCGTCAAGACCTTGGACTTATTTGTCCATGAATTTTATCACAGATTTACTGAATTCTTCTGGAAAACCGTGATTCTGGTGGTAGTTGATCGTTTTAGTAAAATGGTGCACTTTATAGCATTACCTGCTCTACCTAATGCCAAAACTGGCACCGGTGTTTTTCGATAACATTGTAAAACTACATGGCATTCAGAAAGCTTTATTGATGTGGTAATGGCCATGCAAAGAAACCCTAGCGAAAGAGTCCTGGTAAATAATACACTATCCCCATCTTTTAAAATTAGCAATGGCACCAGGCAGGGCTGCCCCCTTTCCCCACTTCTCTTTATCCTTTCCGTAGAGCCGTTGTTACAGGCGATACGGCAGGATCAAAAGATTCAGGGTATAACCATTAAAGGAAAAATCCACTCGCTGCATTTGCAGACGACCTCCTCCTCATTATTACGAATCCCATCGAGGCCTTTCCAGCAGTTCACGGGTTATTGGAACACTTTGGGGCTCTCTCCAATTTTAAAGTAAACCTATCTAAGTCACAGGTTTTAAATGTTTCATTGGATGCACAAACACAAACCTCATTAGAGCTGAGCACCCCCTTCACCTGGTCAACTCGCAGTATTCCCTTCCTGGGAGTAAATATCACCTCCCATCCTTCAACATTATATACGGATAATTACAAAAATATCCCACATATAGTTAATGATCTCATGACATCTTGGGATTTGCCGTTTACCTCCTGGTTCGGCCGTAGAACCCTAATTAAAACGATTGTTCTCCCAAAAGTATTGTACTATCTACAGGCGCTGCCAATTCCTATACCTAGATCTTTCTTTCCCCAACTGAGAGGGATACTGACGCGTTTCCTGTGGAGTGGTGCCAGACCAAGACTGCCTTACAGCCAGGTTACTAGATCTCAGAAAGAGGGCGGTCTGGGCATACCAGATTTTCATCTCTATTACAGGTCCATACAGGGTCTTAGGGTCTTAGAATGGATCCACAGTCCACCAGGGAGGTTAGACGTGGCACTAGAACAAGACTTGGCAGGGATTCCTCTGCGCTCCTTGGCTTTAGCTAGAAGATATAGACCGGAGATTTAGAAACATATAACCAATCCCCTCACACGTAACACCCTCAAAGTGTGGTATGCGAGTGTAACGGAGAAATTGTTATCAGGACCGATTTCACCATTATTGCAGGTCAGAGATGTTATGTGGGATTCCACCCCTGAGTTTAGATCCACGCTGGGGAAGGACCAAAGGCGAACTTAACCCCAATTCTTGACTTAGTATCAAGACCTCATGGTGATGAGGAGGCAGCTCTTGACTACCCCCAAATAAGGAATCTAACCCAATTTCAATATGCTCTTATCCTACAATCCATCGCCGGAGTACAGAGGCTCAATCACAGCTCCCCCACAAACTTCGAACAAATGATCAAGGGAAGAAGTGAACCGAGTAAAAAAATCTCCAAGATATACTCTTCACTCCTTGAAATCGCATAAGCCTCCTTTTATTAGGAATTGGGAGAAAGACTTAAATGTCACGTTCTCCTCAGAGGAAACCAGAATACTATGATCACAAACTAACAAAATCTCTAGGTGTGTGCGCCTCCAAGAGAACTATTACAAGCTAATCACTAGATGGTACTACACCCAGACAAGGTTGCATAAGATGTTCCCCTCTACCTCATCAAGGTGCTGGAGGTGTTTGGATACAGAGGGTTCCTTTATACATATATGGTGAGCATGTCACTTAGTGAAACCCTTTTGGATAGAAGTTTGTAGCATCTTGTCCAAATTGCAGGGTAGTGAATTTCCACTTCTACCGCAGTGTTGTCTGATAGGTCTACAACCCCCACAATGTCATTTCCACCAAACTCACCGCCTTCATCAACAACTATTGGCAGTGGCCAGACTCCTAATTGCCTCTAATTGGAAGTCAAGAGTAGTACCAGATATGCCACTATGGCTCTCTCGGTGTGATCAAGTGTATCGCTTAGAGCAGATTGCGCACTGAGAGATAAACAATTCCCCTTTGTTCGAAAAGGTCTGGGGGGTCTGGAAAGAATTTTGCAAATTTGCCTAACTGAGCATTGTCACGCCGGATCTCATAGTTGCCCCACCATACAAACCTATTACAATCTTAACATGCAATTATAGCCATATTGTATTATTATCGCTTATGGATTACAATAAAGGTGATTTGATGTCATCTCTTTCGCACTTTTCTGTTAAGTTATAAAAGTAACGTTATTACATGTTCTTGTACATGTCAGATACTATGTAGCTCAGTGCTTGTGCACTTCTTGAAGTACTTTGTTTGTATACGATGCTGACATTTCTAAGATCTCATAATAAAATATTTTAAAAACTAAAACTACATGGCATTCCCTCTGATATGGTGTTGGATCGGGGGACTTAGTTTGCTTCCAGATTCTGGAAGGCGTTCTGTGCTTGACTGGCGGTACAGTTGTCCTTTTCTATGGCTTTTCATCTGCAGTATAACGGAGAGACTGAGCATACTAATCAGAATCGGAAGACTTACTTGAGATGTTTTATTTCGGAGAACCAGGAGGAGTGGTCTTCATTTTTGTCATTAGCCAAATTTGCCATTAATAATCGTAGACAGGAGTCCACTGATAAGTCGCCGTTTTTGGGGGCATATGGGTTCCATCCTCAGTTTGGCACATTTTGCGGTTCTCAGTCTTCCGGTATTACTCTTCTTTGTCTCCTATTTGGCGGAAAATGGGCAACAGGTATAAACGTGTGGCTGACAGGAGACGCATGAATGGCTCGGACATGAGAGTGGGTGATTCTGTGTGGCTTTCCACAAGAAACAATAAGCTTAAAGTACCTTCTTGGAAGTTGGGCCCAAGATTTATTGGTCCATATAAGATCACTGCCATTGTTAACTTCCTCAGGCTCTGAAAATTCATAATGTATTTCATAAGTCATTGTTGAAGAAATTTGTCGAACCGTCCTCCTTACCTCCCGCTCCTGTCATGGTGGACAGTAATTTAGAATTTCAGATCAGCAGGATTGTGGACTCCCGAGTTCTCCGTAGATCCCTCCAGTATCTCGTTCACTGGAGAGGTTACGGACCAGAGGAGAGGATGTGGGTTCCAGCGGCCGATGTGAATGCTAATCATCTAGTGAAAGCCTTTCACAGAGCTCATCCTGATAAGGTCGGTCCTGGGTGCCCAGAGGTCACCCGTAGAAGGGGGGGGTACTGATCAAAGAGACTGGCTAGACGTGAAGGAATCTAACAGCCTTTTTGGCTACTTGCTTCAGTTGTTGTTTTTGTTCATGACCACACCCCTTGTTTAAGGTGTAGCTTAGTGGTCATTACATCTCCCCTATATAGTCTGACCTCACCCTTCTGGCTATGCGGTTAATAGCTTCATTTGGATTTCGGAAGAGCTGGTGTGTTGTCCTCTCAGGAGTCCGTGCTCGTCCATCTCTTCAGAAGTTAAGTGTCTTGCTCCTTTGTGTCTTGTTGTCCCTCCCCTTGTCTGTTGCTACTAGGCCTCAGGGAGACACTGGTTCCTTCAACTGGGAAGGAGCGGGTTGCCTCAAGCCCAGCCATTATCTATCAGGATCCTTAGGGTCTCAAGTCACGGTGTATGGGTATTCCTACCTTCGGGGTGTGCCCATACGGATAAGAGACAGGGCAAGGAGTAGGGTTATTTAGGAGGTGACCCTTCCCCTTTTCCCTAGCTTTGAGGCCTAGTGGCTTTTCCCTTTCCTCCTGTTGTTGGTGTGGTGTTCCCTCCCATACCTCACCCGTGACATAATGTACAAAGCTCATGAGTGTGACATCAATGGGATTGCTGTAGGTGGAAGACACAATGAGCAGCAGGAGCATGGTGCTTCATGATATGGATGAAGATACTGAAGGCATTTTACAGGACGCTTCACATCATTTTGCAGCTGATAGGGGTTGTACTGTCACTGTACCTTGAAGGTGTGGCCAGACTATCCATGGGTGCAGGGGCGCACCACCAATGAGGCCAGGTGAGGCGATGACCTCACGCAGCACCAGGTAGGGGCAAGAGGGGGAGCAGCCGAGGGGCCATGGGTTGAAGGGAAGGAGTTAGGTTAAGAAATTGGCCTGAGGGAGGGGGGGGAACTGTTTCAGTTTTCGCCTCAGGCAGCAGAAAGGCTAGGTGCAACCCTGCATGGGTGGGGCTAGCACTATCCCGTTAAGCTGTGGGCTATATGCACTTGTCCCTCTTTTCCAACCACATTTTCTAAGGGGGCATATTTTCTTCTTTTAATTCATGCCACATATAATCTAGAACTGAGATACAATGTAAGCAAAAGTTACACAGCAATTTTTGCAACATTGAAAGAGGTTGTAGAATAGCAATGCCTCAGTCACAAGGTTTGAGCGAGGTTGGTGCTCTAATACGACACCCAATTCTATGGGTCCATACTGTACCCCCAGATGCCTCCAATTCTTCAAAGAGGCGTAATGTGCATAGGATTTTCTTCATTCAGAAAAGAAACAACAGGAAAACATTGTAGCATTGCCTATCTCTATGACATGGTTTTGTATGGAGACAGATGCTGAGATAAGATCTGTAGGGACACCATGTCCTAATCCCCAAGTGCTGTCTAAAGTAATTACTTCCATGGAGCCGAGCTGCAATACCAGACATGACCAAAGGAAAAAAGTGGCGCTGTATCTAGAAAAAAGACTTTTTCTCATGAACTTCGTATTGTACACGCTTTAATAATTAATACCCATTGTCTCATTATGTCTAACGTTAAAAGATAAATGTGCCCCCCAAATGCAGCTGGAAAAGAGGCAAAATCAGTTCTCTGCTAGCGTCTAGACTCAGTTCTATAATCCCACGGATTATCAATAAGGAGCAAGCAGACTTTGTGAAAGGAAGGGAGGGAAATTTCCAGTCCTATCAACTTATCAATGCTGTTTACTGGGCTAGAAAGAATTCTCAGCCTCTTGTATTTCTAAGTACGGACGTGGAAAAAGCCTTTGATCGGGTTAACTGGCTATACACTCAGCGCACTCTCCACAGATTTGGGATTCCCGATTTGTTCATAAAAGCTATAATGTCCTTATATCAAGCCCCTAGTGCCAGAGTGCGGGTCAACGGCACATTATCCAAACCCTTTTCCATCACCAACGGGACTAGGCAGGGCTGTCCCCTGTCCCCTTCCTTGTTTATAATGGTAATGGAGATGTTACTTCAAGCTTTTCGAGACAATCCATCCATACGAGGTCTGCCAATAAATAAAACTGAGCATAGGCTTTCGCGGATGACTTAATGTTGCTAATATCAAATCCCAAGCAAGCCTTCCCCCATATACTAGAACTCTTTTCCACCTTTGGCACTCTGTCCAATTTCAAGATAAACTACTCAAAATCTGTAGCTATGGGAGTAGCCTTATCTTCCCAGATGACACATTATCTCAAAACTTCCTATCCCTTTAGATGGAATGAAGAATCCCTTACGTACCTAGGCATTGAACTTACGAAGGACCCCTCTAACCTATTTAGATCAAACTACCTACCTCTCCTGAAAAAGATCCAGACTCAGCTCCAGTCCTTAACACTCCCGTGGGTTTCCTGGATGGGACGCAAAAACCTTCTCCAAACATATATTGTTCCAAAATTACTATACCTCCTTCAAATGGTCCCCATCCATATCCCTAACTTGTATTTCAAGAGGGTCAGGCAGATATTTGCTTAATTTATGTGGAAAGATAAAAAACCTAGGGTAGCACATGACAAATTAATCAGAACTCGTGTACATGGAGGAATGGGTCTGCCGGACGTAAATTATTACTACAAAGCGATTCAGTTAAAACGATGGCTACAAGTATGTGTTCCCAAATACCGAACACTTGGCGCAGACATAGAATTAGACCTTATGTCCAGTAAACAGCAAGCAGGGCTCTGGGGAATTGTTACCCCCGATAAGGCTCCCACAGGATTAACCAAAGGTATATATCTGAATATGCAAAACCTTAAACCTAATGTACACCTCCTCCAGATCCCCCCTCTGGACTGCCAGCAAAATATACTCCCTATCTAATTAAACCGGAGTCACCCAATATTCCACAATTCTGGGATCGTCTAGCTGACACCCCGTTAACGGCTCTGATATCAGATTTGAAACATAGTGAGGAAATTCCTATCCTCGGCTCTAAATACATCAAAGAAGGTGACTTCCTGGCGAAACAGGAATTAAATAACATGTGCCAAGCTCTAATTACCAGATATGCTATCACGCCAACCCCAACATGGTTTGAGTAAATCTCTTCTTACGAAAACCTCCAAAGGCATAGTGTCTCGCTTTTGTATAATTGGTTAATCCCCCAAAAAAGCGGGAGTACTCCAGCATTCATAAGAGCTTGGGAAGATGATCTAGTTCAATCCTTCTCCCCACAAGAGATTGAACTTATCTTCTTGAGATCTCACGGATTTTCCAGATGTATAAGAATACAAGAACATTCTTTTAAAACCCTAACCAGATGGTACAATGATCCTTATAAGCTCTTCAGAATGGGTTGCGCTGTCATTGACTTATGCTGGCGGTGTAAGACCCAGAAAGGTACATTAGGCCATATTATGTGGCTATGCCCTTTGATTCGCCCATTTTGGGAACAAGTTGAGCAAAAAATAAATGAAGTCTGTAGCACCACAATAGAGTTAACCCCTCAATCAGAACTTCTTTGGCTACCTTCTAAGAAATGACAACCTTCGATGTTTGACTTACCGACCCTCCTGGTCCAAGCAGCAAGGTTGCGAATTCCATCAAACTGACTTAATTCCTCCCCTCCCTCACTAAAAAGTTGGTACGAAAAAGTTGACCAAATTTTCTTGATGGAGGAGTTGGCAAGCTGGGCAACTAGATCGCACTCTAAGTTCCTACGGCTATGGAGTCCATGGAAACTGTTCCGAGATTCAGGGAATACGTTTGGGTTCTCTGACATTAGATCCATTTGAATCACCACAATTGTCAAATCAATTATTTAGAGCTATCGATCAATGCATTCAATATATCACACTGTCCATCAACTGTATGCAGGAGTTAGTTGCTATCGTTTACGGGTATACTGTTTTCCTATGTTAGTAAGTTGTTTCTGCTTCTATCATTTTGGTATATACCAGACATGTTCAAAAGCTGAGTCGTCTTAAAATATGTAATTAAATATATTGTACATCCCTACCTTTACCCCTCCACTCCTTCCCTATTGTTTCTTCCCATTTCACCTTGGCAATATTATATTCTGTATGTTAAATATCATAATGTCTCAAAAATGAAGACATGTATGGTTTTATCAACTTGTTGTACTTTCTCAATAAAAAGAGATTTGTTAAAAAAAAATAATGTTCTCTGGATGAGCATATAGATGGCCTTTCTTTAGGGTGGGGTTTGACGTCCAGCACCCCCACCGATCAGCTGTCTGGAGTTTCAGCACTGTGTTTACCTCGGTCCATCTACCTGTACGTTGGGAACTTGAATGGGACAATGCTGCCCCAACACCATTACTGGACAGACGGACGGATGTAAACCTTAAAGAGTCACTGTACTTTTACACATTTTATTTAATTTAATAGAGAATTGTGTAAGTAGAACATTTCTAAATCGCTACATTTCCAAAATCTGCCTGCTTCCACCTGAAACAATTCTGTGAAGTCATGGCCGCTAGGGTTCTCACTTCCACTCAATTTGCAGTCCACGGTCTGTTGTCGGGCAAAATCCGTCCCTGGTTACAGAGGCTCAGAATATGGATGAGAGGAAGTGCGGAGGTGTCAGCGCTAGCTGAGATACTGATTGATATAAGAACTGCTTCTTTTCTGTAAGTGTGATTTATCCCTCCTTATCAGCTTTCTGAGTGCTGGAGCTGAAACATAGTGGGAAGTAAGGGAAGTGATGTCCCTGCATACAGTACTGGCAGAAAAGAAATGCTCCCTGCTTCTGAAAGAAATGCATCTAGCTGGGCAGCCAAAACAGGAAATAATATTCCTTCATACAGTAGTTACAATTGTACAAAGAAGCACAGCCACAATACACACTGTTGCAACCACTTTAAACAGGTTATTGTGGGGGTATCAAGTGTCGGACCCTAACAATCTGATATTGCTGGACTATTTTAAGATATGTACAGCCTATGTAGGTCTCAATATGGCAACACACCTGGAGGGGTGCAACGTGAGATTGACCAGTCTGATTGCAGTCTCCCTGAATGCAGTATTCAAACGCATGAACTGTACAAACACTAAACCAGCAGTGAGAATCGAGTTGATGTAGAAAATCCTCAGAATTGTGAATGCAGCTTCGCATGTGAATGGAGTATATACATTAGGTGACTTAACATTAGCCAAGGGCAGTTTCAGCAGCCTCCAGCTACCAGGACATCACCCTTTAGCAATGAAATAACGGAATCTCATGAAAGATTTATATACTTTATTTATAAAGGATTATATACAAGTATCGTCCTTCCGCTCCCCATTTGGCGAGTTAACAAAGGTCACCAGATAAATTGGACGTTATGTAGCGATTTCTCCCGCAGAGAGGTTAAGAACCTCTCCACAAGTGATGGTTCAAAGGTGAACTATCATTTAATATGAAAGGTCGAGAATCCGGTAATAGAATTTAAACAGGATACATCGCTGATTGGAAACAATGGCACTCAGGGATTATATTCTTATCATACACCAGAGAGAGATTTAGTTACCGACTAAAGAAACTCTCCACTGACATCACAACGGATGATAAGAACCTCTGGCACCAAATAATAAATGATTCAAGGTTTGTGCATAATTTTTGAATGATACATTGTTTCGTTTGCAAGGATTGAAGTGAATTACAACACATATCATTAAAAAAAGGAATGATAGTTCCCCTTTAAACCCCGTATTTACATAATTGCCTCGTTAAACTACAGCAAGGTTTAACCTATGGTAACTTAAAAAAAAAATATTCAAAGAGCACTGACCCCAAAAATAATAAAAAAATAATCATCTGTAAATGTAAATCCCTGATGTTGTCCTCATTCCTGGAGAAGTTGGGTGACCACTTACATGGATGTCACTACAGCTCTTATTGGGTTTGTCCCAGAATCCTATAGGAAGATGTACCTACCTACGTCGGTCTGAATCCTTATATACCCCAAAAAGAACCAACCTGGGTGGTACAATTTCATCTATATCCCCCTTCCCATGACTTTGGCTAGGGTTGAGGTCAGGAGAGCAGTCAGCTCAACCAAGGCTGAGTAACTGTGATGAATTAGAGATGGGTTTGCAAGATAGAGGGGTCAAACGAGATGGGTCAAGCAGAAACGCCTAGGGCTGGTGCAATGGGGATTTCAATACTGCGCCCCGTTTCTTTATTGGGCGTTAAACGCAATTAACATCCACCATCCTGACAGGAGGAGAGAAGAGTCGGTAGCCAAAACAGCTGTGTGTGACACTAGGCTTTCCATGAAGGAATCAAAGAGAGAACCCCTGGAAGAGCTGCAGAGGTGGCCAAAATGGTTGTCCCCAAGTCTCTCCAGAGTTTGTGATTACAAAAGAGGACAACTTAAAGGGATTGTCCAGATTAAAGAACAACATGTTGTGTCTAGTATTGCGACTTATCCCCATTTAAGCGAAAATGGATGAACTGTAATACCAGACACAACCAATGGACAAAACCAATTTATAGGAATATTCCAGTTACAAGCTATCCCCTATCCACTGGATGAGGGATAACTGTTAGATCGATGGGGGTCTGATCGCTAGGACCCCCACAGATTAAGATAATGGGGGTCTTGTGTCCCCTTTGTGAATGGAACATGCTTGTTGCCACACCATCGGACAGCAGAAAAGACACTAGTGCTGTACTTGGCTATGTCCAGCAGTCCGGTAGTGATGAATGGTGTGCCAATGCAAACTCTTAGCCACTGTTCCATTCATATTGTGGGATATGTGGTACCCATTCTTGTAATTGGTAGGGATTCCTCTGATCTAACAGTTATTCCCAGTGGATCGGGGACAACTTGTTCTTACTGGAATATCCCTTTAACAAATTTGTCAATTGCTATTTTAGGGGGAAATGCCCTTTTAACCCATTCACCTCTAAAAGACAGGTGACATTTTTTCAAGTCCTCTTGGGTTAACGCATGCAAATTTCTGGCGTATGTCAATTTACTGATCATGTAGAAACACAATTGAGTTTAAAAGAGGGTAGATGTGTCCCCTAGAGTTTGTAGCCTTTACACATTGTGACGACGCATCCTCTTCATCGGGTTTAAAGCTAAAAACCTCAGATTTTTTTCAGAATTTGGGAGCAGTCCGATTCAAGGTGGGCTTCCTTCCTCCCTGCCCTCCTTTTTTCCTGCCTTCCATCCGTCCTTCACACATTTACATAGGTCGGGTTTTCATTTGTGCTTTGATTTTCAGCAACCATTGAAATACTTCCTGGGAGGAATGGAAAGAAAATATGAAAAAGTTACAGTTTTTACAAAAACCTGCATGATAACGATGAACGTTTTCATGTCCGGAACATTCAGAGCTGTTGGCACTTATACAGACACGAGGACCACAAGGAGGTGACATCAAAGACCACAGGGGACAGGCTTCCATCCAACACATTATTACCCATCTTCCTGCAACTTTTTAACATTTCAGATACGGACGGAAACTTTGTTAATGGTTATGGAGACCTTCAGGTAAAGGTGATATCACCAGGCTTATATTGTCATGTTGGAGCTCAAGGAGGAACACCAGTAAGAAGACAATACGTTTCCCTCCAGGCCACCTTCAAGGTCAAGAAAAATAAATACTTACCAAGAAGTGGTTGACTCCAGATCAGACAGTGGCCATGGATATCTTTTTGGTAAAGGTGCAAAAGTTCTGGCGATTGAGAATGCCTGTTTCCTAACTGCTGCAAGAGGCTAAGCCAAGTACCTTAACCTTACATGAAGGTGCTTCCTAGTGGATGAAACTACTCTAAAGCCAATATCTGACCTTGCAACAGGATATTAGACAAGGCAAGAGTCTTATTGGAAAGGAAAATGGGACCCATCTCTAGACAAGTGTTTGTGTTCTTGCCCTTTATCTATACAGATCAGGGTGCTTGGTTGGCTAAGTTAGAAGCCTTTAGTATAAGTTTTGGGAAATAATTCCTCCTTGTGGAGAGCGCCAGAGCCGACAGAGTCTTACAGGTCAGGCAATGCTAGGTGGGAGGCCTTTGATATACTGATGATGGGCAAGAACCTAAAAACAGCTGTCTGCAAATATGTTTATTTTTCCTTTTTGGTTTGGCTAATATAGTCCTGTTGCAAAGCTTGTGAAAGGGTTGGACATTCACTATAGGGCAGCTATCTCCACTATGTAGCACCACAGACACAGTCTTGGGGTAGGAGAAACAGTACCCCATAAGATCAATGTACCCCAAAAGCTAAGATTGACAATTAAAAGCAAGCATTAGGACAGTGCACGTAGCCCCTAAGAGGCAGAGAATGAACACCACTGGGTACACATACTGGAATAGCCTTGTCCTTGTCTCATCACTATGAGACCACTGCAGAGTTTAATACCTTCTCTTCCAAGATTTCCAAACCCTCATGATCAAAAACACTACAGTGCAGATTCACCAATACCGTCTCAATTGTAGACAATTTAATTCTAGTATAAGCTTCCTCTACCTATTAGGCACATCAGTAGCTCACACTACTCCTTAAGCCATATCCTTGATGGACAAGGTGCAAAAAGGTCTAAAACACTTTGTGTTACAAAGCATTTACACCAGTTTTTTTTTTGTTGCACAAATTACATCAAAATTCTTGGGGTCGTCTCACTAAGGGCATTAAATATCCGATTGTTGGGGCCCCAATCTGATAACTAGAATGGAGATTGTGAACCACCTGTTCCTCTTCATTGGGGCCGTTGAAATGGTGCAGTGGCACAGTCATGTATGTACCCAGCCACTCCATTGAATGTCTATGGGGCTGACAGAAACAGGCACATGCAGAGATCATACAATGGGGAGGAATTGGGGGCTCAGGACCTCCAAATTAGTTACTGCCCCAGTTGATAAACCCTTCAATTTGGATTACATTGATCTTTATGGTGTCATGGTGACCAGTCATTTACTTTTTTTTATCAAATAGCTGTACAAATTCATTTTTTATTATGTCTTTGTAATGTCAGAGCTCAATTTTCTTATACAGAGCTCCAAATCCCCTGCAGTGATTTATTGTTGAAGGACACATTTTGGGCTACTGACAGCCACCACCAGGTGGAGCTCAGGAGCTTACTGCATACTGTTTATACAGTACATTGAACTCAATTATAAAACAGTACACAGTAAAGTCTGAAGCTCATTCTAGTGAGGGATATTGTTTCCTTTAATGTAAATTAAATTAAAGACTTTCGAGATCAGTTTCAGAAAAAATGAAGCACTAACCTTTATAAAGATTAAATAGTTTAGTACAGTACATTGGAGCCAAAGAGATCAGTTTTAAAAGGTGGATATTCACTTGGGTTTGTTATGTTTTATGTAAATAATAATTGTCTACAGAAAAGGTTTAGTTCTTCACCCCAATCAAGATCTCTTCCTGTCACATGGAAAATGGAAAATCTACCTTGACCAAGCCTTTGGAGTATGTTACAATGTATCAGTGTAGACAGTCAGTGAGTTAAAGAAAGTAACAGCCTGAATCCTTATCCTGTCCTTGACGTCTAGACTGCAAATTTAGGGGAACATTTATTAAGTCCGGCGTTTTAGACGCCACTCTTAATAAATCCCCTGTGCTGGCGGTGGATCCCTGACGTTATGAAGATGCGTTGGCGTCTTCATAACTTTTGCGGATCCACCGTCACTTCGTTATGTAAGACAGCTTCTGAGCTTCCTTGCTGTCTTACATTTAGACCATTTTCTATGCCTAAATCTGCCGGCCTGTCCCCTTCCCCGCCCACGCCACGCACAGACCTGGCATGAGCAGGGAGAAGTCGCAGATTGCAGCGCAAAGTACCTTTGCGCCGCAATGTGCGCCAGAAATACAACTAATATAGGCATATTTCTGGTTAATAAATGACCCCTTATTTCTTAGTTAATACCACGTCAATTTTATTTTTGTGTTTTCATTTTTTTTTTCACTCCCTGCTGTCCCAGAGCCATAACTTTATGGGTTTAGTTTTTACAGTGTTCCCTATGTGGTAAAATAAACCTGTTAACTTAATTCTCTGGGACAGTGCGATTACCGTCATACCACACTTATTGTTATAGTTTCCCCTGTGTTTTAATACTTAAAAAATAAAAACCTTGAAAAAAAGAATTTTTGATTTGCATCACCATATTCTGACCCCCACAACTTTTTTATTTTCATATCTAGAGAGCTTTGTAAGAGCTCATTTAATGATATTATTTTATTTATTCATTTTTTTGGAGAGGTGAAGCATCCAAAACGTTTATTATGATTTTTTCCTAATTAAACTGTTCAACCTACAGGATAAATACTTTTATATCTTAATAGGTTGGGAATTTTGGCAAGCGGCGATGCTAATAATCTTTGTTTTTTATTGTGTTTTTTTTAAATTAATTGCTAAAGGTGTGATTTGAATTATTATATTTATTAAAAATTAAACATTTTTTCGCCCTTTTTTTTTTTTTTACTTATTCCAAGTTACCCAAAGGGACTTTAAGATGAAATTATCTGATCATTTCTCCCATAGACTGCAATGAATTTCAGCCTATGAGAAATGTACTATGTTCCTACAGAACCCTGTCACAGGCTGGGCTCCATATAAACTTTGCTATGGCAGCCCTCAGATACTTCAAGAGGCCTGAGGAGGCTATATCACCAGAACGGCTCCCTCAATCTCCATGCGGGGTTGCTGTTCAGTCACCGGATGCACAGTGCTCTGAGAAAAAAAAGACTGCTCAGATGCTATGGTCAAAATGGAATACTGCATCTGAAAGGTTAAATGTCCATAATTGGTGTTATTGGTGATCATAGAATCTGCCTCAAGGTATCTGCTGTGAAAATGCTTTGGTGCCTGCTCAGCATCTGGGTGGGGGTGCCATCTTTAAAGTCTGGAAATCCATTGTACATGTACGACAACTGTCCTTAAGGGGATAAACATATGGATACATGCAATTTATCTATTTTAGGGAGTGTATTGTAAGGGTGTTTTTAAGTGATTGATTGGTTCTCCCCTTTAATTCTGTTTAATAGTTTATAAGTTTTACTTGTAATGAAGTGGGTTAGAGATAGTACTCATCCCCCATTGTGGTGATAAGACCACATTCCTGAGTGATCTCCGAGACATGCATGCTGCACACTGGAGAAGGGGCTAACAGGTTAAAACATTATGACGCATATTCCTTTAGAACACTCCACCAGGCCCTCCATATAGGTAGGATGTGAGTATGATTGCCCTATCTCTCTTGTGCACCCTGGGGTGTCAGCCATGTGTTATAACGGGGTAATCAGCCATGGGTTATAGCATGATCGATGGAGTCTCCATCCCATATAGGCTACGGATGTTTATTTACTTTTTATTATTCTGTATGTGATTTCTTTGTGTTATTTAATCACTTAGTAAATATATTTATTCACGCAACCTGCGTAAGCTTATTCATTTTCAAATCTTTCAAATTCACTTCACGTTACAGGGGGCAATTCATTTTAAATTTGAGGCAAATTCCAGTAGATACCATGTACCATCCAACCACTGGAAGAATGACAAGTGTTAGATCAGGAGGATAAGACCTCTGGGACTCCCAGAAATTCTATATATGCCCAACCATTGCTACATACAGACTCCTCCTGGTGGGGGAGGGCAGGATTAACCATTCTGGGGATTGGCCCAATGGTTAGCCCACTATCGATCTAAAATTTATGACTTATCCAGTGTCTTCTATCTCCAGGATACCCCTTTATTTGCCATCTTAATCTTCATCTAATAATCTAGAATGTAGATAATCTGACAACTCCAGTTAATTATATATTAAAGGAGTGTACAGTATCTCAAAAAAGTGAGTACACCCATCACATTTTTGTCAATATTTTATTCTGTCTTTTCCTGGGACAACACTGAAGATCTGATACTTTGATACAATGTAAAGTAGTCATTGTACAGCTTGTATAACAGTGTCAATTTGGTGCGCCCTAAAAATAACTCAACACACAGCCATTAATGTCTAAACCGTTGGCAACAAAGTCAGAACACCCCTAAGTGAAAATGGCCAAATTGTGCCCAATGTGTCAATATCTTTTGTGGCCACCATTATTTTCCAGCACTGCCTTAACTTTCTTGGGAATGGAGTTTACTAGAGCTTCACAGGTTCCACTGGAATCCTCTTCCATCCTCCAAGATGACATCACAGAGCTGGTGGACGTTAGAGATCTTGCGCTCCTCCACCTTCCGTTTGAGGAGGCCCCACAGATGCTCAATAGGGTTTAGGTCTGGAGACACGCTTGGCCAGTCCAGCACCTTTACCCTCAGTTTCTTTAGCAAGGAGGTGGTCGTCTTGGAGGTGTGTTTGGGGTCGTTATCATGTTGGAATATTGCCCTGCGGCCCAGTTTTGAGGGGTGCACTCACTTTTGTGAGATATTGTATATTCCAATGGTTGGGCAGTTATTTTGAGGGCACAGAAAATTTACACTGTTACACAAGCTGTACACTGACTACTTTACATAGTGTTGTATCTCCAGTGTTGTACCCGTGAAAAGATATAATAAAAAATTTACAAAAATGTGAGATCCTGTAACTCATAAAAAAAACTGTCAAAATTACAAATAACTGTAGATGTTTTCAAAAAGTCTTTACAATGCCAACCGCAGACTCCTCAGCTATGATTGTGGTATACTGTCTAGTGTTAAGCGAGCATGCTCGGCCGACCACCAGTTCAGCCGAATACAGCGTGTGCTCGAGCTTGATGCTCGAGTCTCCTTCCCGCACGTTTGTTGACTTCTGCGCAGCCAATAAACGTGCAGGTAAGTGCTGCCACTCACTGTAAAGCCGTAGCCATGTTGGTTACTGGGATTACAGTGATTAGCTGGCCAGAACGCGGCCGATGACAAGTGGTTCGGCTCAGTCTTAGTCAGGGAGAGCTGCGCTGTAGAAGAGACAGATAGTGTAGGGAATTGAATTTTATTTTTTTGTTAGGCAGGTTTGGTGTTAGAGACCCAAAAGTCCTTTTAAAGGACTATTGTTGTGTCTGGCAGCAATATATATTATTAGTGCAACCTGTGCTAAATTACGTGGAATTGTTAGAAACCCAAAAGTCCTTTTAAGGACTATTGTTGTATCTGGCAACAATATACACTCACCTAAAGAATTATTAGTGCCACCATACTAATACGGTGTTGGACCCCCTTTTGCCTTCAGAACTGCCTTAATTCTACGTGGCATTGATTCCACAAGGTGCTGATAGCATTCTTTAGAAATGTTGGCCCATATTGATAGGATAGCATCTTGCAGTTGATGGAGATTTAAGGGATGCACATTCAGGGCATGAAACTCTCCTTCCACCACATCCCAAACATGCTCTATTGGGTTGAGATCTGGGGGAGACTGTGGGGGCCATTTTAGTACAGTGAACTCATTGTCATGTTCAAGAAACCAATTTGAAATGATTCGAGCTTTGTGACATGGTGCATTATCCTGCTGGAAGTAGCCATCAGAGGATGGATACATGTTCTCATTCTGTTTACGCCAAATTCGGACTCTACCATTTGAATGTCTCAACAGAAATCGAGACTCATCAGACCAGGCAACATTTTTCCAGTCTTCAACAGTCCAATTTTGGTGAGCTCGTGCAAATTGTAGCCTCTTTTTCCTATTTGTAGTGGAGATGAGTGGTCCCCGGTGGGGTCTTCTGCTGTTGTAGCCCATCCGCCTCAAGGTTGTGCATGTTGTGGCTTCACAAATGCTTTGCTGCAGACCTCGGTTGTAACGAGTGGTTATTTCAGTCAACGTTGCTCTTCTATCAGCTTGAATCAGTCGGCCCATTCTCCTCTGACCTCTAGCATCCACAAGGCATTTTCGCCCACAGGACTGCCGCATACTGGATGTTTTTCCCTTTTCACACCATTTTTTGCAAACCCTAGAAATGGTTGTGCGTGAAAATCCCAGTAACTGAGCAGATTGTGAAATACTCAGACCGGCCCATCTGGCACCAACAACCATGCCAAGCTCAAAATTGCTTAAATCACCTTTCTTTCCCATTCTGACATTCAGTTTGGAGTTCAGGAGATTGTCTTGACCAGGACAACAACCCTAAATGCATTGAAGCAACTGCCATGTGATTGGTTGACTAGATAATTGCATGATAATTGCATGATAATTGCATTAATGAGAAATAGAACAGGTGTTCCTAATAATTCTTTAGGTGAGTGTATATCTTTAGCGCAACCTGCGCTAAATAGCTTACAATTGTTTGGCCGCTGCAGACAGCGACATTATCTGCGCTACATCTCCTGTGTAACGTGTGCGCAGCCAAAAATCATCTGTGACATCCAGTGTACCGTACTCTTTCAGTAAACGGTGTCCGCTGCGGACAGTTACATTACCTGCGCTACATCTCTTGTATAACGTTTGCTCATTCTAAAAATATCTGTGACATCCAGTGTACTTTTTCCAAAGATGCTGCAGACAGCGACATTATCTGCGCTACATCTCCTGTTTAACATGTGCGCATACTAAAAATATCAGTCAAATTCAGTGAACTTTTTCCGTAGACGGTGTCTGCTGCGGACAGTTAAGTTGCCTGCGCTACATCTCCTGTACAACGTTTCCGCATCCGAAATATCAGTGACATTGACTGTAATTTATTTGCGCATACACTTAAAAAAATGCGCTACTGTACATGTGACATACTTGCAAAGATATATACCATTTAATATGATGAAGGCGAGCAGTAAGGGTCGGGGCAGTGGTCGTGCTGCTGGCCCTGGGCGCGGTGAAACTGTGCCTGCTGCCAGAGCACAAGAAAGACACTCATCCACGATACCTAGCTTCATGTCCCAGTTTGCAGGGCGGCGCAGGACACCACTCTCGAAGTCAGACCAGTGCGACCAGGTGGTCAGTTGGATTGCAGCAGATAATGCTTCCAGTCGGTTAAGCACCACCCTGTCTTCCACAAAGTCCAGTCTCAGTAGCCAAGAGTCTGGTCAACAGAATCCTCACCCTGATCCTCCTTCCTCCCACTATGGAGAGTCTTTGCAAACAAGTGATCCCACACTTGGATATTCCGAGGAGCTCTTTTCATCGCTTTTTCTTGATTTGGCCCTCTCGCCAAGCCTGCTTGAAGTAGGACATAAGGCGATCTTGTGCCCTGATTCCCAAACTTTTGAGCATCCACAGTCAGAAGAAGATGGCGGTGGGAAACGGCAATTAGTGTTTCATGAGGTGGATGATGATGATGATGAGACACAGTTGCCAATAAGTCAACGGCAATTAGTGTCTCAAGAGGTTGATGATGAGGAAAAGACACAGTTGTCAATAAGTGAGGTTGTTGTTAGGTCAAAAAGTCAGGAGGATGAGCAGAGTGAGAAAGTGTAAGAGGAGGTGGTGGATGTGAAATCACTGACCCAACCTGGGAAGGTGACAAGCCGAGCGAGGACAGCAGTACAGAGGGGGAGGGAACCACAGCTCCGCAACAGGCTGGAAGAGGCAGTGGTGTGGCAAAAGGGAGAAGGCGGGCCGCATAAAACAGGCTCGCAACTGTTCCCCGAAGCACCCCCTTGTGGAAATCTTCCTTGTGAAGGGGTAGGCGTTCCGCAGTCTGGCGCTTTTTTGATGAAAGTGCAGACGATAAAAGAATTATCATTTGCAGCCTGTGCCGTACCAAAATGAGCAGGGGCGTGAACACTAGCAACCTCACCACCACCATCATAATCCTTCACATGGCATCAAAGCACCCTAATAGGTGGGCCAAACGCCTGGGTACACAATCTGTGTCTGCGGGTCACACCACTGCCTCCTCTTCCCCTGTTCTATGTGCTGGTCAATCCCCTTTCCAAGACGCAGGCCGGGATACCTCCCGCCCTGCACCTGGACTTTCGCAAGCACCATCAGCAACCACATCCACTTCTGTATCCCAGTGCAGCGTAGAGATGTCCATACCCCAGGCCTTTGAATGAAAGCGCAAATACCCAGCCACCCACAGGCCATAGCACTAAATGTGCACCTTTCCAAATTGCTGGCCCTGGAAATTTAGGCTTGTGGACACTAAGGCTTTCCGCAGCCTGATGGCAGCAGCCGTCCCTCATTACTCAGTACCCAGCCGCCACTATTTTACCCAGTGTGCCATCCCTGCCTTACACCAGCATGTGTCCCGTAACATCACCCGTGCCCTTACCAACGCAGTTATTGGGAAGATCCACTTAACGACTGACACATGGACAAGTGCTTTTGGCCAGAGATGCTACATTTCCCTGACGGCACACTGGGTGAACGTTGTGGAGGCTGGGAGCGAGTCGTACTCTGGGATGGCACAGGTGCTACAGACATAAGTCTTGTTAGTAACCCATATGTGGCCATTGTGCCCTGGGCACTAGTAATAATTTTTTATAGGCATACTATGATAGTGTTTTTACTGCTGGATTATACTCTGTGGCGGCCGGACTCTGCAGTTCCCTCTTTGCCCTCTCTTGGGGTCTCACCTGCTGCTATTTTACCTATATTTTTATAATTACTGTATGAATGAAATAAAGTATACTGTATATATTTTTACATTCTCTGTGGAAGAAATTTTTATTTGGTGGGTTTGTCGGATGGACTTAGTTTCTTCCTGTTTATGCACTTATTGATGCCCTAATTTATAGTTTGGTGTGCAAGTAAATATACAGGAAAGAATGTTTCCTAACAATTTTATCTCTAAAATCCATTTTATCTTCGGTTTTGTGCGTATTATTGTCAGTCTAAAATTGGCGTACTACTCGGACAACATCAATCCCAGCAGCGAACTAGGAGTCCAGACATCCTCCCCATGCTGTTCCCGAACCATTTCAGTGGTGTTTCCATCAATTTCTGACCTTTTCATGTGAACCAGACACCGTCCCCTCTTCAGAGCAGGGGGTTTAATGCTCGGTTTCTCCCATTGACTTCCATTATGCTCATGGGCTCGATAGAGCATCCGAGCATCCCGAAGTGTTCTACTTGAGCACCCAAGCACTTTGATGCTCGATCAACACTAATACTGTAATTTTATTTCTTCGTTCTGATGGAGGTGGTGGAAGCTTTCACTGCTGTAATTATCTTCTCCATATCTTCTGCCAGTGCAGCACTACACAGCACGGTATAGACTGCTCTGTAAGTGACACACATGCTTGGCATGGTCGCCGCTCCCCCTCTGTGCTCCTACTCTTGGTTTGTTGCCAGATCTGGCCCCATCTGAGGTAATTGCTCCCCATTACCACTCTATGTTAATTATCCAGGATCCTCGATACTTCAGTTTTTGATGCATAATTTTCTGTAGATACTTTACATATTGGGTGTTTCAATAGGAAAAAGATGGGGGATTATCACAAAGCAAAGTTTGGCTCGTGTCTGGTCTAAAATTCTCATTCTATTTTGCCTAAATATGTAGTTAAAATAGATAAAGAGATATGGGATAGATGATATATAGATAGATAGATAAAAAAAGAAATAGCATAAAAGGGGCAGCACTCCAAAATGTGAGTGTCCAAGAAGGGTAATGGACCTGCATTTATTCACCCCAACAGCCACGTTTCAGCCCAGAAATGTCAATATTTGTGAATACCTAATGTGCGCTATAAAATTGAATGAATTTTACACTTTTTATAATACGAATCATGTTTTAATTGATCACGTTCACTTATTAATTGTTTATCATGTGTGTATATACATGCATCATGGCACATGTCACTGAGGCTACTTTCACACCTGCGTTCGGGGCTCCGCTCGTGAGCTCCGTTTGAAGGCTCTCACAAGCGGCCCCGAACGCATCCGTCCAGCTCTAATGCATTCTGAGTGGACGCGGATCCGCTCAGAATGCATCAGTCTGGCGGCGTTCAGCCTCCGCTCCGCTCAGCAGGCGGACACCCGAACGCTGCTTGCAGCGTTCGGGTGTCCGCCTGGCCGTGCGGAGGCAAGCGGATCCGTCCAGACTTACAATGTAAGTCAATAGGGACGGATCCGTTTGAAGTTGACACAATATGGCTCAATCTTCAAACGGATCCGTCCCCTATTGACTTTCAATGTAAAGTCTGGACGGATCCGTTAAGGCTACTTTCACACTAAGAATTTTTTCTAGGGGGGCGTGGCTTGCCAGGCATGTGAGCGGACGTGATCTCCGGAGCTCCTGCACTACCCCGAACGTTTATCCGCTTAATATACCAGTTTACCGCTAATATTTCGGGAAGCCAGCGATCAGAACGACGGCAGTACTCTCGGCAGTGATTCCGATACCCTTAGCAACTTTCCAGCGGCTATTATGTCCAGATGAGGGGCCGGGAAAGGAGCCAGCAAGGCCTCACAAGATGGCGCCGGGAGCGCCACACCGCGACGCAAAGACCGAGTAGTGGATATGCAGCAGGAGGTGGCTGAAAGGCTGAGCCAATTTGCGCACACACCGGAGCTTCTCAGGGAGAGTGACATTTCCGACACCGGGCGCAGAAAGGCCTCCTTGGCTGGAACGGGACGATATTCTGAGGGGGAAGGGCCGGAAGAAGTGATGGGCCTGAAACAACACCCTAACAGATTTGCCGCTATCCAGGATCAAGATGGAGCTGAAGATTCTGATGCAAGGTACTCAGATGTGGAAGAGCCTACTATAAAGGACGTTCTTCAGGCCATTTCTAAGTGGGGCAAATCACTTACCATCCTGACCATGCAAGTGGGGGCTATCAAGGAGGACATCTCCATTGTCAGACATTATATTAGGAAGCTGGCTGACCGTACGACGTCCCTGGAGGACCGGGTGGGAGATATGGAAGATGAGGTGCACCCACTAAAAAGAGAAACAGCGGAGCATTCTCGTAGGCTTGATATTATCTCTGCCAAACAAGACGACATGGAAAACCGCCTGAGGCGTAATAATGTGCGCTTGGTGGGTGTGCCTGAAAAGGTGGAGGGCCCAAATCCCACCGAGTTTTTTGAAAAATGGCTCAAAGATCAGTTTGGAGAGGGCGTACTATCTCCTCTATTTGCTAAAGAACGGGCACACAGAGTACCGTCGCGGCCATTGCCACCAGGGGCGCCACCAAGACCCGTCCTGATGAAAGTGCTACACTACAGGAATAGGGATTCTATTCTGCGCAAGGCCAGAGATCTGCCTGATATCTCCATAGATGGCCACAGGATCTCGTTTTTCCCTGATTTCTCGATGGAAGTCCAGAAAAAGCGGGCTCGTTTCCTGGATGTAAAGCGACGACTGCGAGTACTTGGAGCATCGTACTCAATGCTGTATCCGGCGAAGCTTAGAATAGTGGCTCTTGGGACCACAAGCTTCTTTGAAGACCCAAAAGAGGCATCCAGATGGCTAGATCGGCATGAGCGACAGATCCGGGAGGAGGGAAATCAAGGCAACTGAGCGGTCCTCTTGGAAGAAGGGACATTGTGCCCTCTGGAGGGTGAATATGTTCTGTGTAGTAATGCAGAGCTAAATCTTGCTAAGTTTTGTTATCTGTTTTACTTGTTGTATATGGCTTAGTAAGAGGTCCAGATGCTTGTGCACGGTAATAAGCTGAAAAGTGATGATACCAAAGTCTATTTTTTCAACTATAATAGGGGTTAGTGCAGGAAAATTACCCAGTTTTATACGTTCTAATTACCTGACAGGTTGTGAGTGTACCTGGCGTAATACAGAAGCTTCTGATTCCGCCAGACATCACGGGTTGGGAGGCCAGCTCTGCTGATAGATATTAGGATTACCCACGGGCCTTAATATTAAGGTGTATTAGTGGGGTCTGTCAGGAGGCGAGACTTCCAGGGTTAGTTAGGTAATGAGGGAGGAGTTTTTCAGGGATGGGGTGGGAACAGGGAAGTTAGGGAAGGGGGGTTCTAGGTTCATAGGCGCGATCCAAGGAAGACAGATAATGAAGAAATGTAATTTACAGTATCCGGTACATGTATGGGATCTCAGGTTTGAACATGGCTAATCCAGTAAATTTCCTAAGCTGGAACGTTAGAGGGGTTAAAGATGCTAACAAAAGGAAGGCAGTAATGGAAATGGTAAAGTCATATCATCCTGTAATCTGCTGTCTACAGGAGACGCATCTCCTTCCGGAGCAATCCCACTTGTTATCTCCTAGATGGGCGTCTCAATGCTATCATTCTACTTACTCCTCATATGCAAGAGGGGTAAGTATTTTGATTCATAGGCAGCTGAGTTTTAGCTGCATAGATAAGAGGATTGATCCGAATGGAGGATATGTCTTCTTATATGGTACACTCTTCAATGTTCAATGTATTATCTGTGGGGTATATATACCACCGCCATATTCCCCAACTGTCCTTAAAAAACTGATAACCTTTTTGTCAGACTATCCCGATGCACCTGCACTGATTTTAGGAGACTTTAATAATGTGATATGTACGGAATGGGATAGGATGTCGACCTCTGCTGTTCAATTAAGAGGGCAACCTACACCATTTGGGAGACTTCTGGAGGAAGCATCACTGTTGGATTTCTGGAGGCTGCGCAATCCTTCTGTGCGGCAGTATTCCTGTTGTTCTAGTACCTGTCAGACACTGTCTAGAATAGATCTAGCACTGGGGAATGAAGCGATGGGGTGCCGTATCTGCAATATTGAGTATTTACCCAGGAAAATTTCTGACCACTCGCCCATTTTGGTATCTGCTAATTTCCTCACCCATCTAAACAGTGGGAGACCATTGTGGAAGTTTAATCCGTTTTGGCTGTCAGTGTTACCTACGGTTTCAAACATTGGGACGGCGTTAACAGAATTTTTTACCATTAACCTTCCGGGAACTTCTCCACTGATAGTGTGGGATGCCGTGAAGGCATTTTTGCGAGGAATACTGATTGCGGAGGTCAATAAAAAACGAAATGAGTCTCGAATAACGATAAGGAATTTAGAGCGTTTATTGGTGGATGCGGAAATCCAATATGTTAGGCAGCCCACGGAATTACACAGAGAACAGTGGCAGGAAGCGCAACACAAACTAAATGACAAGATTCTCCTCAGGGCAAAGAACAAACGTTTCTTCCAGAAACAATCATTTTATGAAGAAGGGGAAAGAACAGGTAGATTGCTATCACTACTCTCAAGAGCACAGCAGCCTTCTGCATATATCGCTGCTCTTTGCGATGATGAGGGGACTGTTTGTGCTGCTCGAGATAGGGTGGTGGAAATTATGCATACATTCTATGCGTCCCTTTATGAGTCCAAAACTAATGCAGGTGAGACAGAAATTGCAGGTTTCTTGGATGGGATACAGCTTCCCACGTTAGGGGCTGATCAAGTGATAGCCTTGGACGGACCTATTACAATTACAGAGCTAGAAAGGGCCTTGAGTGAGATGGCAAATACCAAGGCCCCAGGGAGTGATGGATTACCTGCGGAAATATTTAAAACATTTGCCCCTATTATGCTCCCCCAGCTGTTGAAGGTGTTCCAGGAAGCGCAGAGTCAGGGTGGTTTACCGCTTAGCATGAATGAGGCGATCATAGTCGTTATCCCTAAGCAGGGCAAGGACCCTTTGTTAGCTGAATCATATCGGCCTATTTCACTATTGCAGGTCGATGTGAAGATATTGGCTAAAGTGTTAGCGAATAGGCTTAATACTGTGATCACGTCACTAATACATACGGATCAGGCTGGATTCATGCCAAATATGGCGACGGCTGTTAATATTAGGCGCCTTTTTTTGAATATACAGGCGGGCCGATTCCATGGGTTGAATGCGGCGGTCGCGTCTTTAGACGCGGCCAAGGCATTTGACAGTGTGGAATGGGTTTACTTATGGGCCGTACTCAGGAGGATGGGCTTTGGGTCTGTCTTTATCCAATGGATCAAGCTCTTATATAAAATCCCTACTGCTAGAATCAGGGTTAATGGAGCTCTTTCTCACTCCTTTCCATTGTATAGGGGAACAAGGCAGGGGTGTCCTTTATCACCCCTACTTTTTGCAATAGCGATTGAGCCACTGGCAACGGCACTGAGAGAGGCACGTGAGGTTCAAGGTTTTAGATATGGGGGGGTAACTGAAAAAGTGGCCCTCTATGCAGACGATATGCTTCTATTCCTTGATGACTGGAGCTCCTCTCTTCCGGCAGCCATGAACATTATAAATGGGTTTGGTAGGTTATCGGGACTGTGTATTAACTGGTCCAAGTCTGCACTTATGACACTTTCGGCTGATGGAGGGCAAGACCAGTGTTCTGCAGAGGGCTTGCAACTAGTCAGATCCTTTAAATACCTGGGCGTTCAGGTCACCAATGAAGTAGCGGATTATGAAAAATTGAATTTGACTCCGTTGTTGCAGAGATTTAGGCAGAAGGTGCAGGCTTGGACCAAGTTACCACTTTCAGTTATAGGGAGAGTTAACCTTATAAAAATGATTTTAATGCCACAACTCCTATACTTGCTACATAATGCGCCTATATGGGTGCCTGCCCGATTTTTTGCCACAGTCAATGCTATATTTCGGGACCTGATATGGAAGAGAGGAGTTCCACGTATTAAGTTAGCCACGCTGCGTAGACCAAAGACGGATGGGGGACTGGGGGTTCCAGATCCGTGGATTTATTATTTAGCTGCCCAACTTCAACAATTGCGGGGATGGGGGATGGAGGATGGGATTAATACAGCTGGAAGAATAGTGCGTCACTATGTTAAGGGCAAGAATCTAATGACGGCATTAGAAGATGGATCACTGGATAGACTGGGCAGTGATATTCCGATACTTCGGGTGATTCATAAGGTCTGGTGGAAAGGCAAGACAATAGCTGGGGTGCAGGGTTATACCAGGTTTACCGCAATTTGGCCCAATCTTATGTATACAGAACTACATAAAGTGTCTGATGTTCAGATATGGGGTAGGTACGGTCTCACCTACATGCATCAGCTGTATGAGGGGAATACTCTGAAAGAATATGCTCACCTACAAAGGGAATTTCAGCTCCCACATTCCCAATTTTACTTATACTTGCAGATACGGCACGCTATACGCGCCCAGGATGCGGCTGGGGGGGTTGCGCCGGCCTCCAGAAATCCGATGATTGATTTAGCAAGCTCAGGGGGATCCACCAGTGGGGTCATATCACTGCATTATAGCAGTCTTATGGAAATGCAGATTAAAAAGCAACCTCTTCGGTTGTACGAAAAATGGTGGGGGGATATCGAAGACTTGTCAGAGGAGCAATGGCATACAGTTCTGGAGGGGTTCACAGATGTTGCGGTTGGTGAATCGCACAGAATGTCACAATTACTGCTGTTACATAGAGTTTATCGGACGCCTGTCCTTTTGAGGAAAATGGGGTACAGGTCAGATGACATGTGTCCCAGATGTGGTGCACCCAATGCTACGCTGATACACCTTATGTGGAACTGCCCCAGGCTGAGGAGATATTGGGAGGACATAATAGATCTAATACGGAAAGTGTTTGAGACAAGAGTGGAGTCAGATGCCAGATTATGTGTATTAGGCTGTACGGAGTCTGTACAATTAGCCGCTGAGCAGAAATTAGCGGTTACCCGCATAATATATCAAGCAAGAAAGGTGATTGCGTACCATTGGGTGGATCATGATCCTCCAGAGGTGGGAGAACTTGTTCGTAAGGTTCACACACTGTTGCAAATGGAAAAATTTGTATACCAGAAGAGGAATAACAGTAAAAAATATGAGAAGATCTGGGGACGGTGGAGGCAATACCACAATATGGTAGATTAATGGTGTTTAAGTAGATAATGGAATTCGCATCGCCCCAGCTTTACTTATGTTTTTTATTCATGTTCTTAAAGACCGCACGCGGGATGAATGGGTGTTATTGTTCACCGGGGGGACTTGAGGGCTGGATGCTGTAAGAAGGAGTGGGGTGTAGTCTATTGGGCGGAGGGCAGCGATGGACTGGCCATCGGGAGTACCGGGAGAATCCCGGTGGGCCGATCGAATTATGGGCCGGCCAGGGCCGCCATCAGGGGGGTAAAGCTCCAGTAACAGCAGGCAGTGTGGGGGCGGCGCTCACTCACTGACGTCACACGCCTGCTCCTCCCACTAGGCGGCGCAGGCGCGTGACGTCAGTGAGTGAGCGCTGCCGCCCGCACTTGTTACTGGAGGCTGGAGGCAGGAGCTGAATGTAAGGTAGTAAAGACTCTTTACTAAAGAGATGAGCGCTGTGCCCCCACGTGTAGTAGAATACCTACCTGGAGCCAGACTGTGCACAGAAAGGGCACTTTGTCACTGTGGACAAAGTATGGCACTGCAGTCACTAAGGGCACTATTTATCTGGGCATAGTAGGGCACTATCTGCCCACATAGTCAACATATGGCGCTCTGGGCACTGCCATATAATAGTGTGGGTACGGTACGGCGATATTTGGTTCTATGTGGGCACTGTATGATTGTGGGCAGATAGTGCCATACTATCCACAGATAAATGGCGCATTTAGTGCCTGTCGTGCCCACATAGTGCCATATAGAACCCATACTCGGAAAGCGCCATACTTGTGTAGACAGAGTATAATTATAGGCAAAGTATGGCACTTTCTGCCCACGTTTTAGCTCTAGGTAGGTATGATATGGCACTTTGTGGGCACTGTAGACACTAAATACACAACTTATCTGAGCATAGTATGCCCAGGTCTTCCCACGGTCATACAGTGCTCAGATAGCGCCATGTTATGCACAGATAAATGGTGTATTTCTTGCTTATGGTGCCATACAGTACCTACCTAAAGTGAAAACCTACAGTACTTTGGCCACAGTCATACAGTGCCGACATAGAGCCAAAGTATGGCACTTTCTATGCACCTAAGTAGGTACTATATGGGTACAAATGCGCTATTTTTCTGTGAATAGGAGGGCACTATCGTGCTCTATGTGGGCACTGTATCACTATTAGGGCAGATAGTGCCATAGAGACAAAATGTCTCCCAGCACATTATACATGGCTCGTCATCATGGTTACGACCTCCCTGTAATAAAAACCTGTTTATACTTACAGTGGAATGTTTTTACTTATGTTTTTTTTTGAGTGTGTTTGGGAAAAATAAAGTGGGCCGGTCTGGCTGAAGTCCAGGGCCACTTTATTGTCCCAGTCCATCCCTGGCGGAGGGGTGGTATATATGCTTTGCTATGCTGCCGTGGAATGTACTGATGTATTCGAAATACTGACATATGATTTGTGCTTAAGGAATAGATATCGGATGTCCAGCTGTACTGTATAATTATTGCATTTCAATACCGAACTCTTTTTGGAGAGGAATTTTGGAAATGTTTTCCTTGGATCTAGGTCGCTTGGGTATGGGGAGGGGGAGAGGGGGGGATGCTCTGTTTGTTTTATAAAATGTTTTGAAAAACTCAATAAAAACAATCTGATTTAAAAAAAAGAATTTTTTCTAAGTTATAATGCAGACGGATCCGCTCTGAACGGATGCAAACGTCTGCATTATAGGAGCGGATCCGTCTGAGCAGACATCAGACGGACCCGCTCTGAACGGCAGTGTGAAAGTAACCTGAGCTTCAGAAAAGCCTCAGTTTTGGGCTGAAACATTGCTGTTGGGGTGAATATACGCAAGTCCGCCACCCTTCACCACATTTTGGTGTGCCGCCCCTTTTCTGCAAACTTATACTAAGGGGTCTAGTACATACAGTCTTGAAGGAATTGCACCAAGTTGAAATTTACAGTGCTACTGATCTTTTCTGTTTAATAGATAGATAGATAGATAGATAGATAGATAGATAGATAGATAGATATGAGATAGATAGATAGATAGATAGATAGATAGATAGATAGATAGATAGATAGATAAATCTGATAGATCTTAAGATCGTCCTCAAAAAAAAGCATAGAGATCCCAACAACACCAACCGGCGGGAAGTCTACAACACAATGCAAAGGCAATACAAAACCCTCCTCAGAAGGAAAAAGCAAGAATATACTCAACCAAACTTACACAGCTTCAAGATGCCCTCCAAGTTAACTCCTTCTGGGAACTATGAAACCACCTGGGCACAAATTAGAAGAAAAAAAACCTCCATATTCAGAACGGCAACATCTGGCTCCAGTATTTCAGAGACCTCTGCAGAGACATCCCAAAAGGAGAACGTAACCCAGACCAAGAACAAATGAGGTCAAAACTGAAGAGCATGGAAGAGATACTTAAAGATTTCCAAAACCCACTAGACTCACCCATAACACTGCAGGAGATATCAGAGAGAATATCAACCATAAGAGGTAAGAAAGCCAGCATCACAGATGGCATCTCACCTGAAATGAAAGCCCACCAGCAATGCAGGCAGCCATAGCAAAACTGTACATTGTGCTGAGCGCTGGCTGCTTCCCTCATGCCTGGAACCAAGGTGTTATAACCCCAATACACACGAGCGGGGACAGGTATGACCCGGCCAACTACCGAGGGATATGTGTCAGCAGCAATCTGGGAAAGCGATTTAATAGTATTCTGAACCAGACAATCTTTGGCTTTCTCACCCAGCACAATGTACTCAGTAAAAGCCAAGCAGGGTTCATGCCAAACCACCGCAGCACAGACCACGTCTACACCCTGCACCGCCTCAACCAGAGCCATGTCCACAACACAAAGCAGGAAAAGATATATGCTTGTTTCGGGGTCTTAAAAAAGGCCTTTCGACACGTTGTGTCACCTAGGATTGCTCCTGAATAATGTTGAGCGATCCCGAACTTTGCCGGAAAAGTTTGGGTTCGAGTTCGGTGTTCGGGCATTTAATAAAGCTTTTGAAAGGCTGCAGGGCACTTAGAAGCCATCACAGCCATGACTAGCAATGGCATGGCTGTGATTGGTCGGTGCATCATGTGACCCAGCCTCTATATAAGCCGGATCACGCGTAGCACCGCCCATCAGCTCTGATTAGTGCAGGGACAGGAAGCAGGCAGCTGAAGTGAGGGAGAGTGTTAGGAATCTCATCTGGCTATTTATTCTGTGGGTGACCTATAGTGAATTTTTGTGGGTGCAATGCACCAGCTTTGTACCCCTGACACAAAAATATAATAGTTAATCTGTCTGTTAGTTTGTGGGTGACATACTGTATACCCATTTTTGGTGTTAGATACACGTGCACTTTATACGTGACAGGGAAATTAATACAGTTAATCTGACTGTTAGTTCGGTGAGTGACATATTCCTATTTTTGGTGTGAGGTACACCTGCGCTACATACGTGACAGGGAAATGAATATAGTTAATTAATCTGTTAGTTTGGTGGGTGACCTCAAAGAATGGGGAGAGCATCAAATAAGGGACGTGGTCCCGGTCGTGGTGCTGCTGGTGTTGGTGGAGCTCCTGTTGCAGGGAGAGGACGTAGGTGACAGAACGTTCAGCGTCATTTTGTAGGCCCGAATAGCGGTGTACGAATGGTGAGGCCAGAACAAGTAGAGGCGGTAGTAGATTGGATGGCTGACAGTGCCTCCAGTTCCTTCACATTGTCTCCCACCTGGTCCCCTGCTGAAACCGCAGAGTGGGCACCTGCAGCCCAGGGGAATCTGTCTTTCGCCTCACCCCTTGCAAATCAAGCAAGCAGTCTGAGCCCCAAGTCATGCAGCAGTCTCTTATGCTTTTTGATGACTCTGCTGGCAGGGTTTCTGTGGGCCATCCACATAGCCCTGCCCCAGAAGTAGAAGAGATTGAGTGCACTGATGGCAAACCACTCATGTTTCAGGATGTAGATATGGGAGGACCACTGCAGCACGTCTCTGATGAGGATGATGAAACACAGTTGCCAACTGCGGCGGCTTTCTGTCGTTTGCAGACCGGCAAGGAGGGCAGGGGTGAAGAGTGGGTAGAAGATGATGTGGAGGATGATGAGGTCCTAGACCCCACGTAGAATCAAGGTCAGGCGAGTGACGTGTGCAGTTCTGAGGAAGAGGTGGTGGTCACACAGCGCCAGCCGCACAGCAAAAGAGGGAGCAGGGTGCAAAAGCAAAGTAGCCGTCCCCTAGCCAGTACGCCTGCTACTGCCCAACGCACCTAGGGACTGAGCACACCAAAGCTACTCCAAGGAGTTCCCTGGCGTGGCACTGGAGCTGAAGAGGAAGTACCCCCCTACCCACCCGCGATCCCTGGCCCTGAATGCCAGCATTTCAATATTCCTGTCCTTTGAAACACTGTCATTCCGTCTGGTGGAGACAGAGACTTTTAAAACCTTATGGCGGTGGCTGCCCCACAGTACGTGATTCCCAGCCGCCACTACTTTTCCAGGCGAGCCATCCCTTCCCTGCACAACCAAGTGGCGGAGAAAATCAGGTGTGCACTGCGCAACGCCATCTGTGGCAAGGTCCACCTAACTACCAATACGTGGACCAGTAAGCACGGTTAGGGGACTTTACATCTCCCTAAATGCACACTGGGTAAATGCAGTGGCGGCTGGGCCTGAGAGGGATAGCAGTTTGGCACATGTCCTACCGCCACCAAGGATTGCAGGACATTCCTCGTTGCCTCCTGTTGCTTCCTCCTCTACCACCTACTCGTTCGGTCAGCGTAACACCTGCACCACCAAATTCAGCACAGCCAGGGGTAAACGACAGCAGGCAGTTTGGAACTCATCTGTTTGGGGGGAAAACCCCACACCGTGCAGGAGCTGTGGACGGGCATGGAACAACAGACTGATGAGTGGTTGGTGCCGCTGAGCCTCAAGCCCAACCTGGTGGTGTGTGTGATAACAGGCCAAATCTCGTAGCAGCTCTGGGGCTAGCCGGTTTGACGCACATCCCTTGCCTGGCGCATGTGCTGAATTTGGTGGTGGAGAGGTTCCTGATAAATTACCCCGATATGTCAGAGCTGCTGCAGAATGTGAGGGCCGTCTGTGCGCGCTTTCGGCATTCACATCCTGCCGCTGCTCGCCTGTCAGCGCTGCAGCGTAACTTCGGCCTTCCCGCTCACCGCCTCATATGCGACGTGCCCACCAGGTGGAACTCCACCTTGCACATGCTGGACAGACTGTGCGAGCAGCATCAGGCCATAGTGGAGTTTCAGCTGCAGCACGCACGGGTGAGTCACTCTGGGGAACAGCACCACTTCACCACAAACAAGTGGGCCTCCATGGGGGACGTGTGTGCCGTGTTGCGCTGTTTCGAGTACTCCACCAACATGGCCAGTGCCGATGACGCAGTCCTCAGCGTTACTATCCCTCTTCTATGTCTCCTTGAAAAAGCACTTCGGGTTATGATGGAAGAGGATGTGGCACAGGAGGAAGAGGTTATCAGGCCATTCATTCACAAGTGGCTCAGAGGGTGGGTTCCTGCACCAATAGAGGGCAGGTACACAATTGTCCAGGCAGTGCACAGTTCTGCAGGAGGATGATGAGGAGGAGGAACCATGTTCATAGCAGGATGGCACCCAAAGCAGCATCAATGGAGCGTGGCTGGGGGGATACAGAGGACACAGACGATACATCTCCCACAGAGGACAGCTTGTCATTGCCTCTGGGCAGCCTGGCACACATGAGCGACTACATGCTGCAGTGCCTGCGCAACAACCAGCGAGTTGACCACATTCTAACCAGTGCTGATTACTGGGTGGCCACCCTGCTGGATCCCCGCTAGAGGGACAACGTGCTGTCTTTAATTCTGTCTCTGGAGAGTGATCGCAAGATGCGCGAGTACAAGCCAACGCTGGTAGACGCGCTGCTGATGGCATTTACACCTGACAGCGGGGGCTCAGTAGAAGCACAAGGAGAATGCAGAGGCGGAGGGGGAAGAAGTCGCCAACGCAGCTGGGGCACCGCCAGCACCTCAGAAGGGAGGGTTAGCATGGCTGAAATGTGGAAAAGCTTTGTCAGCATGCCACAACAACCAGCACCACCAGCTGATACGGAGGCAGCATTTCAGCAACATGGTGGAGCAGTATGTGTGCACACGCCTACACGTACTGACTGATGGGTCTGTCACATTGAACTTCTGGGTCTCCAAATTGGGCACATGGCCTGAGCTTGCCCTTTACGCCTTGGAGGTGCTGGCCTGCCCTGCGGCCAGTGTATTGTCCGAACGTGTGTTCAGCATGGCAGGGGGGGTGATCACAGACAAGCGCAGGCGCCTGTCCACAGCCAACGTGGACAAGCTCACGTTCATTAAAATGAACCAGGCATGGATCCCAGAGGACTTGTCTGTACCTTGTGCTAAGTAGACAAGTATACCAGACGCACCCAACCATTGTTATACTCCAGTACACTTTCTCTTTGCATTTTCTTTTCTATTTCCCAATGTTTTGGGGTCTTCCCAAATTTTTAAAAAAAACAACAAAAACAGTGTTGGCTACCTCTCCTCCACCTACACCATTAAGTCCACCGCCACCTCAACCTCCTACTCCATTTTGACCTCCTCCTCCTAGTCCAAGATCATTATTTTTTACTTTTTTTAAATTCTATGTTATTTTAATTCATTTCCCTATCCACATTTGTTTGCAGGGCAATTGTCTTTCTCTTACCCCTATTTGGTTCCTTTTGCAGCCCTCTTGCCCTTTCTATGACTTTTTTAGAGCCATTTTATTGCACCAAAGTTCAGGTCCCCATTGACTTCAATAGAGTTCGGGTTCGAGTTCAGGTCCCGAACCCGAACTTTGACCCGAATTTCAGCCGAACACCGCTCATCCCTACACCTGAAACTATTGGAGAGCAGAATAGGAGGAAAGACATACAAAATCATCAAAAGCTCCTACACCGAGAACCGATGCAGCGTGAAGGTAAATAGGAAAAGAACGGCTTACTTCCAGCAGAGCTGAGGAGTCAGACAGGGCTGCAGCCTCAGTCCAACTCTCTTTAACATTTATATCAATGAGCTGGCAGCGACTCTGGAGTCCTCCTCAACACCAGGTCTCATCCTCCATGCCACCGAGGTGAAATTTCTCCTGTATGCGGATGACCTTTTCCTACTATCACCAACTGAGAAAGGTCTCCAAGACCAGCTAGTCATTCTTGAGAAATTCAGCACCACATGGGTCCTTCCCGTTAATTTAAAAAGACCAACACTGTGGTGTTCAAGAGAAGGAAAACAAAGTCAGTCAGGCCCCTTACCTTCACGCTACACAACCGCCCTCTTACAGCCACAACAGGTACACTTTGCTGGGCCTGATGATTGACCAGACTAAAAGCTTCAAATCAGCCATTGAGGAGCTGAAAGACAAAGTATGCAAGACCTTCTACAACATCAGAAGACGACTGTACCACCTCAAAGCACCAGTGAGGGTCTGGCTTAAAATCTTTGACTCCATCATTGCACCAATCCTCCTGTATGGCAGTGAAGTCTGGGGCCCTCACACGTACCCCGACTGGTCAAGATGGGATTCCAGCCCAACAGAAATATTCCACCTGGAATTCTGTAAGCATCTCCTCCAGGTCCATCAGAGCACCTCCAACAGTGCCTGTTAAGGGGAGCTGGGCAGATTCCCTCTACATTTTACAATCCAGAAGAGTGCGCTATCTTTCTGGGGCCATCTACATGGTAGTAGTTAAGGCTCCAATCACCATAAAGCCTTGCTACACCAAGGGATTCCAGGGAAGGCAAAGCCCCAAAATCAACTTACTGAAACCCAGCCTGACCAGAAAATCACCCCACACCACCTCACAAAAGCTGGGATCAGGAACACAGTAAACAAGAGACAAAAGGAATACGTCAGTGAATGGAGGAAGGAGGTGAGAGCATCCAGAAGCTGACGGTCTACCAGAACCTGCAGAGAGACTACAAACTGGCCCCATATCTGGAGAAACTAGGGAACCCCAGAGACCGTAAAATCCTGAGCCGCTACAGACTGAGCGCCCACAGCCTGGCCATAGAATCCGGACGGCATCGACAGTGCTACATGCTTAGAGAAAGCAGACTGTGACAGCAGTGCCACCTGGAGGCGGTGGAGGATGAGGCCTACTTCCTAATATACTGTCCCAAATACTTAGCCGTGAAGGACATCCACTTTAGGAGACTGTCTGATCTCCTCCCAGACTTCAGCTCCATGGAGGAGGATGAGAAGCTGCCCATCCTGCTGGGAGAGGAAGAGAACACTGTGGACATAGCAGCACAATATATCAGTGACTGCCACAGATTGAGAGGAGCCCGATATGACACTGACTCCTATACACTGCTTCAGAAAAGTCCCAGTGAGAGGACTGAAACGTTGCTGTTTGGTGATTGAAATATACTTTATTTGATTACTTTTAGAAGTGCCGTGGAGTTTTTCTCTTATAGATAGATAGATAGATTGTATTATTTATTTTTCCATTGAAGACAACATGGCAGGTGCAGGTTCTTCACACAGTCTTGTAGATGTAGCAGAGCTAAGCTGGACAAACTCATCTCTGTACATCTGTCTGCAGTATAGAAATAAACCCTTACAATATAGCCAATACTTTTGGTATTGAATCCCGGTAAGGGTCATCTGATCCATTAGCAGCGGTCCCTTGGGGTCTATTGCTGGACATTTGGTTTTGCAGCAGGAACGTTCCCGCATTGTTCTTCTGCACAGTAGAGGGGTTTAGATACTGGTACAGTATGTGCTTTTAAGGACTGGATCTAGCAAAACTCCTGGCCTTCTACTAATGTCTTCCATCCCATGATGTGTGAGTGTAACCCATAACTAGCCCTGTTCCTAAATGCCCTATCACCCCCCCTGATATCCATCACCCCCTGGCACATGACCCGCTAGACCTCAGTTATGACCCTGCAGTAACCGCAGTTATCTCTTAGGAAATAAACCTCCACCTCTTATATCTCAGGTAGATGGATTGCGCCTAGCTTGGTTACTTGGTTTTCATGCTAGGGACCAGCCGGGCAATTTACGTTTTCCTTTTGTCGTCTGTTTTACTTGTCGTCCTGTTAAAATGCCCTTTAATCTCAGCCTCATAAAATTCAGTGGGAAGAAGTCCTACATTTGCATTTGGCTGCTTCAGCTGCTGTCATCGGTGCAGAGCCTTTAATTTCTTGCTGAAAATGCTTAAAAGGGTTTAAACGTGCCATGCAGAGAATATTTTCCCTTTGAAACTGTGAGAATATTGCATTTTTTATCAATCCACAGTGTTAGCATTGTCAAATATGCGGATATCTTAAAGAGAAACTAGCAGCACCCGCAACAAGTGCAAAATCAGATGATTTCAGATATCTCCTTCAAGATAGTGGAAAAACTTGAGAGAAGGACCTTAAATGTCCTCAAGGCAAGTGGACAAATCAGGGCAAAGCAAAGAGTAATAACTAGAAACATGGAGGCTCCGCACTGTGTCTTAATAGGAAACTATACTCATAGTCCAAAAATGAAAAGGGGCCAAGCATTTAGAAGCTACAGAATATTAGTGTCACTTTCTCGAGGTTTGATGTAACATCCACATTCCGATCTCTGAGGCTCAGTTCACACCTGAGCGTTCTGAAAGGAGCGCTCTGTATGCGCGATTGTACGGACGTTTACAAGCGCGCATACAGAGACAAGTGTGCACACAGTGTCGCGCGTTCCCGAAAGTCTATGTACGGGAACGCGCGACAAGCGCCCAAAAAAACGCTCCTGTACTTGTGTGAGCGTCGGGCGTTTTACAGCGCGATCGTACGCGCTGTAAAACGCCCAGGTGAGAACCATTCCCATAGGGAAGCATTGGTTTCTCCTTGTTGAGTGTTTTACAGCGCGTAGGAACGCGCTGTAAAACGCTCAGGTGTGAACTGAGCCTTACAGTTTACATACAGAAGGAATCACCAAAAACAATCAAATCACTTTGCGGCTCAGTACTTAGCACTGGTGCCTTGCAGCTCGGGTTTCAAATCCGACCAAGGACAACATCTGCACTGAGTTTGAATGTTCTCCTAGTGTTTGTGTGGGTTTCCTCCAGGGTCTCCGGTTTCCTCCCGCACTCCAAAAATAGGCAAATAGGCTTCCTCCGAAATTGACCCTAGTGTGCTCTGTGCGTCAGGGTCGAGTGCCTATATGGGAGCCACTGACTTCCCAGGGAGTCGCCCCACACATCTATCCCTGCATTTTGAGTCCTTGTGAGAAAATGTTTGTCATAGTCATACTTACATTACACTGCTATACCTATAATAAGGTGCATTCTGAATTAAACTCCAGAGCTTCACTCACTGTTCTCAACTAATGGAGTCACTGTATACAGTACAGACCAAAAGTTTGGACACACCTTCTCATTCAAAGAGTTTTCTTTATTTTCATGACTATGAAAATTGTAGATTCACATTGAAGGCATCAAAACTATGAATTAACACATTTGGAATTATAAACATAAAAAACAAGTGTGAAACAACTGAAAATATGTCCTATTCTAGGTTCTTCAAAGTAGCCACCTTTTGCTTTGATTACTGCTTTGCACACTCTTGGCATTCTCTTGATGAGCTTCAAGAGGTAGTCCCCTGAAATGGTTTTCACTTCACAGGTGTGCCCTGTCAGGTTTAATAAGTGGGATTTCTTGCTTTATAAATGGGGTTGGGACCATCAGTGGCGTTGAGGAGAAGTCAGGTGGATACACAGCTGATAGTCCTACTGAATAGACTGTTAGAATTTGTATTATGGCAAGAAAAAAGCAGCTAAGTAAAGAAAAACGAGTGGCCATCATTACTTTAAGAAATGAAGGTCAGTCAGTCAGCCGAAAAATTGGGAAAACTTTGAAAGTAAGGGCTATTTGACCATGAAGGAGAGTGATGGGGTGCTGAGCCAGATGACCTGGCCTCCACAGTCACCGGACCTGAACCCAATCGAGATGGTTTGGGGTGAGCTGGACCGCAGAGTGAAGGCAAATGGGCCAACAAGTGCTAAGCATCTCTGGGAACTCCTTCAAGACTGTTGGAAGACCATTTCAGGGGACTACCTCTTGAAGCTCATCAAGAGAATGCCAAGAGTGTGCAAAGCAGTAATCAAAGCAAAAGGTGGCTACTTTGAAGAAACTAGAATATGACATATTTTCAGTTGTTTCACACTTGTTTGTTATGTATATAATTCCACATGTGTTAATTCATAGTTTTGATGCCTTCAGTGTGAATCTACAATTTTCATAGTCATGAAAATAAAGAAAACTCTTTGAATGAGAAGGTGTGTCCAAACTTTTGGTCTGTACTGTATATAGATAACATGACTTACCCTGCTCTGATCCCGAGTCACATGCTGTATTATACTCCAGAGCTGCACTCAACATTTTGCTGGTGCAGTCACTGTGTACATACATTACTTATCCTGTACTGATCCTGAGTTACAGTCTGTATTATACTCCAGAGCTGCACTCACTATTCTGCTGGTGCAGTCACTGTGTACATACATTACTTATCCTGTACTGATCCTGAGTTACATCCTGTATTATACTCCAGAGCTGCACTCACTATTCTGCTGGTGCAGTCACTGTGTACATACATTACATTACTTATCCTGTACTGATCCTGAGTTACAGTCTGTATTATACTCCAGAGCTGCACTCACTATTCTGCTGGTGCAGTCACTGTGTACATACATTACATTACTTATCCTGTACTGATCCTGAGTTACATCCTGTATTATACTCCAGAGCTGCACTCACTATTCTGCTGGTGCAGTCACTGTGTACATACATTACATTACTTATCCTGTACTGATCCTGAGTTACAGTCTGTATTATACTCCAGAGCTGCACTCACTATTCTGCTGGTGCAGTCACTGTGTACATACATTACATTACTTATCCTGTACTGATCCTGAGTTACATCCTGTATTATACTCCAGAGCTGCACTCACTATTCTGCTGGTGCAGTCACTGTGTACATACATTACATTACTTATCCTGTACTGATCCTGAGTTACAGTCTGTATTATACTCCAGAGCTGCACTCACTATTCTGCTGGTGCAGTCACTGTGTACATACATTATATTACTTATCCTGTACTGATCCTGAGTTACATCCTGTATTATACTCCAGAGCTGCACTCACTATTCTGCTGGTGCAGTCACTGTGTACATACATTACTTATCCTGTACTGATCCTAAGTTACATCCTGTATTATACTCCAGAGCTGCACTCACTATTCTGCTGGTGCAGTCACTGTGTACATACATTATATTACTTATCCTGTACTGATCCTGAGTTACATCCTGTATTATACTCCAGAGCTGCACTCACTATTCTGCTGGTGCAGTCACTGTGTACATACATTACTTATCCTGTACTGATCCTAAGTTACATCCTGTATTATACTCCAGAGCTGCACTCACTATTCTGCTGGTGCAGTCACTGTGTACATACATTACTTATCTTGTACTGATCCTGAGTTACATCCTGTATTATACTCCAGAGCTGCACTCAATATTCTGCTGGTGCAGTCACTGTGTACAAACATTACTTATCCTGTACTGATCCTGAGTTACATCCTGTATTATACTCCAGAGCTGCACTCACTATTCTGCTGGTGCAGTCACTGTGTACATACATTACTTATCCTGTACTGATCCTGAGTTACATCCTGTATTATATTCCAGAGCTGCACTCACTATTCTGCTGGTGTAGTTACTGTGTACATACATTACTTATCCTGCACTGATCCTGAGTTACATCCTGTATTATACTCCAGAGCTGCACTCACTATTCTGCCCCTACACTACAGTGATAATGGTTGTTTTAATCTTTGCTATGAAGTCTTTCAGACCTAAATCTAATTACAGTGATTCAGGCATTGATTCTTACAGAGTTGCCCCCCCCCCCCCCCCCATACTTTTGCTTGAATACATTAGGAAACTCCAATTTTTCACGTCTCAAATTCTACACAATCTGGGTCAGACTGGCCCACCTGAGTACCAGATGATGATCCGGTGGGCACAGGCTCTGAAGCCATAGTGGGTGCCAATGGTCTAGAAGAAAAGTCCCATTTGGATCTGCTTTTGGATCTAATCACTTGCTACTAGGGTCTATTTTTTTTAGTTAAAACCTATTAGACCTTATTGATGATATAGAGGTAAGACCCAGAGAAAACTTTCCTCTGGTCGGCCCAACAAACCCTAGGCCAATACGGAACACAATATTACAACATGCTAGCAATGCCTTTGTCCGGCTGCAGTTCATAGACAAATATAGAATAGACATCTCATGACACAATATCACAAAACAATGTTGCTTGAAAAAGTCAGTTATCTGGTGACACATCTCAGGACCCACACATTTGGGTTCTTCTCTTCAGTTCTCCTGGTCATGTGCACCAGGGGCACAACACGATAGACAGAGCTTTGACTTGTAGGAGTATTGCAAAGTTTATTACATTTTTTTTATTGTGTATTAGAATTTAACTTTCACTATCCTAAGATTGCTTTTCTAGCTCAAAGGCCAATCTCCATCTTCTACTGAAAGTACAACCAGAAGCTATGATTCCCAAGGCCAGGTGTTTTAGCTCCAAGTAATGAAAGGGAATGTAGAATGAATCTTTATTAAGACCCTTTTTCATGGCACCTCCTGAGCTGGCTTATTCTGTTTAATGTGATTCATTCATTAATTCAGGATCGGTTCTGACTGCTAGAATTATGACAATCAGCCCTGGTTAGGAGTTCATTTCCTTGTTCAGATGCACCCAGCAGTGGAGGAGCCAGGGTGGATCAATTACCTGCACGTCTCGGGGTTAGTTACGGCAGACAGGGATATGACAGAAGGAATAAGTAATGAAGATTACACAATGTCTCAGAGCGGAAAAGAAGGGTTATACAGAGTGCTCGGTCATTCAGACAGGCAAGACTGGTCACTTGGGTTCCCGTACAGCCATCATCAGGACTAGCTACTTATTTACCTATGGGCTGTGTTTCCAACTTGCCCTCTAACAGCTGCTCAGGGCCCATCGGCTGAGTGTGAGGGACATTAGGTGACAAGTTCTCATTTTGACTGCCTGGACTGACCGTCTCTCGCTCTTTCTCATTCTGCATCTGTGCATATACATTATATCCAGGAATTTTCCTAAAAACATCAACAGAGACGTCATTGCTTTGGGCAGTCATGGCCGTAACAGCTCAGACAAGGAACGGGAATGTCATTACCTTTTGAATTTATAGATGACGAAGACGGCCAGTCCAACGAAGACCACGGATAGGAGCATCAGCATGGCAGAGCCGCTGTGACTCGGAGTCATGTCCACCAGAGGGGCTGGAAAAGATCATAGGTTATAAGATTATCCAACTGTCCTGAAGATGTTCTAGACCCTCAAAGTCATCAGGTTCTAAGTCCTCAATGTAATACCAAGTTCTAGAAGGCAGTTCTCATCAACTACTCCAACCTAGGTCATGATGATAATTATACCAACAGTTCTATACTAACGAAATTCTGGAAATAAGACCTGTTGGGGGGTTTGAGAACTGATGAAGAAGATTATTATAGATGTTCTCTAGGTCATTGGTTACTATATCTTACCCCTTATCTTCTTGTTCACTTGACATAAGATGATTTAATGGAGCTATGGGGCTTATATGTAAGTTCTAGGAACTCTTTCTATTGTAAAATAGTGACTTCTTTACAGATTCACAGAGCTGAGATTGTCATTGGCACACTGTCACGGGGCTATTATGTTTAAGGCTGCACCTGCACACTATTTAATGCTGTTTTTTTTGGAAGGCTTGTTAAAAATGTTTTTCTGCTTTTCACGCATTTTTTCAGCCTTTTACTTTTTCTTTCCCTATAGAAAAGTCTATGGAAAAACACCTGAAAAAAAAAAACATGTTTAAAGCGTATTGGGGGAGATTTAACAAAACTGGTGCAAAGGAAAAGTGGATTAGTTGCCCATAGCAACCAGATTTATCCTTTCATTTTCCAAAGAAACGTTGAAAACTAAAAGGTGGAATCTGATTGGTTGCTATGTATGACCTAGCCCCATTTCCTTCACACCAGTTTTGTGTCCGTCCCCCCAGAATAAAAGAGCCAAAATTTGATAACGGCAAAGCAATGCAACAAAATAACATGCAAAAATACACTCTGTCATTTGTTTCATAATTTTGTAGAGACGTCAAGCAAACATCTGACTGCAGTGTTTTTTTTTCCTTTAAAATTTTTTTCAAAAATCCAAGAACTTTCCCTAAAAACGCCTTGTGTGAACCTCACTAAGTTGCAGTACAGAATTAACAAGTAACAATTCAGCTTTGCTACATCTGTAATTCAGCTCATTTTTGAAGGCCTCATACATGCATATAAGAGGGCTGTAAAAGCAATAATCCAGCAACCATGGAGATCCATGGGTCCATAAATTATCTCCATATACTGTGCCATATGGAATCCAAAAACAATGCAATGTTCAACTGGATCTTCCCTAAGGAGAAACCTGTACTGTCCTGTTTTCATCCTATTTTCTTCCACATCTCTATATGAAACTAAATATCTGGTCTAGATATAATGTAAGTAAAAGGCTGAAAAAAATATATATATATTTTAACAACAGGATAGTCCCTCCATAGCCAGGCGGGACTGAATACAGAGGTGGCCACACCATTCACTTCTATAAAAACAGCCAAGCTCATCCACCTCCATACTTTCTCCGACTGGAGGCTGCCTCAGCAGGTGGGATAAGGGTCAAGGGACAAGCATCTAGAAGACATTTGGATATGGATGTGGAAATGGTCTTTTTATGCGATGGTCCAAGATTTTAACACTGATAGTTTAGGCTTAGACCATCAATGACTGGTGGGAGCCTGATTTATAGGACCCCCACCAGTTAGAACAATGAAGGGCTCATGGTTGTGCCTGGTCCTGCAGCTTGTCCCATTCATTTAAATTAGACTAAATGAGTTAAGCTGCAGAACCTGGCGCAGCCATCCATATGGGCAAGCCAGGTCAGACCTCAACCAATCTACCACTCATGCCCTTTGTTAAGTCTCAGAAGAACCACTCTTCAAATGAAAATGACAATAAACCATGATCTGTTGGGTTTCAGTCTCCAGGACCCCACCAAATATCCAGGGCTGCAGTTCTTGCACAGTCCCACCGCTTGTCCTTACAGCAGACTACGGTACTGCAACTCATCTCATTCGCTGATTGGCAGGACTCTCAGAGGTCATTCCCAACTTGGTAAGGCTATCAATGGTAAAAGGTTAGAGAACCCCTCAAAGGTTCATTGTGATCTCCAGTGACTATTGTTGAGGAAGAGGAGCTCATTAATAATACTTCAGAAAGATACCTGCAGACTAATAGATCCAGCATAAGCCGAGGAAAAACTCAATTATAATGTACAGCACATGCACAAACAGGGCAAGCGGAACATCTGCTCTGCAGCTAATGGAATGCAAAAACATGAATTGATATTCCCCAGGATCTTATTAAGAAGCGAGCTTGTAACACATAAGCAGCTACACATGGTGGACCTTCTTATCAGAATGCCCCATCCTTTGGAGAAGATGTCCCTAGATAATATCCCTCTTACTTGTAGACTCCACCACATCTGTTTATATCATCGGGGAGCCCTCGTCTGATCAGAGGCATCGCAATATAAGTAATATCAAGGTATCTGACATGTGTAAGGATCACAATCTCTTACGGGGGAGGAATCAGATGGTTCTCATTCACTTTGATTAAAGGGAACCCATCACATTGAGCATGCAACACAATCTGTGGAGTGTATGTTAGAGCAGGAGGAGCTGAGCAGATTGATAAGTCTGTGCAGAGGCGTAGATCGCAATGGTCCAGCAGGGCTAGCAGCAATGGGTCCATTTGCATGGAGGTGCCTACTCAGGTAAGTAAGCTTACAACTGTATTGTTGTCCTCCATTTTACAGAATTTCTGCATCATCGGGGCCCTGGCTTAGGTGGCAGCATTGTGGCATAGGGGGCACAATGACATTATTGCACTTGGACCCTAACTATACAGGCAAGAGGATGTCTCACTGCGCTGACTGGGGGTGAGTATAATATTTTTTTTCACGGGACACAAAGGTGGAAATTATTCTACTGTGTGCCACCATTACTTTATAGGAGGGGCACACTGGGTGTTATTTCTTTTTAAGAATGGGGCATTTTTATTTTTTAAGGGAGTACTCACAGGAACATATTTACTTTTAAGGGGGATACCCGGGCATTATTATTGTCTGGGGCAAAAAAGGAGTAATATTATCTTCCAGGGCACAGACCAGGACAATTGATATCTCTAGAGGGAAGATGTGAGTTGCAAAATGTAGGCGTAGCTTCTAGAAAAGTGAGGAGCCAAAGATATCTCTGTTTGTTGCAAACTCTGCAGACAAGTCCTGGATGGGAGAAGTCATAATGGTGGTCTGGGCCAGATGACGAAGACTCCAACTGGAGAATACATGTGCCAACTGTAAGTCAGTGGAATTTACTACACTGCATTCACTTATACAGCATATAAGACACAAATATAGTTTCTGTGTGGTGTCAGGAACAATTTGAGCAGCAGTCCCAAAAAGCTGGAGTGAGTCCCTTCTCCAATAAAACGCAAAAGTACATACATATGGGTCCGCGCCAGGCTTCAAAAAGGCAGGTGTTTCACAAACAGGAAGATTTCATGGAGATTCCGCGTCGTCACCAATGCATCCCCAGTGTAACTCTCGATACCGACCAGCAAAGCTTTCTCCTTCAAGAGGAACAAATCATAGTGCAATACCCGGATTCTTATTAAAAGTAAGGTTTATTCTACTGTAGAATAAACCTTACTTTTAATAAGAATCCGGGTATTGCACTATGATTTGTTCCTCTTGAAGGAGAAAGCTTTGCTGGTCGGTATCGAGAGTTACACTGGGGATGCATCGGTGACGACGCGGAATCTCCATGAAATCTTCCTGTTTGTGAAACACCTGCCTTTTGAAGCCTGGCGCGGACCCATATGTATGTACTTATACAGCATATGTATGGTCAACCTGTCGCGGTAATACTGCTCTTTGTATAGTGGATTTTATTCAGTATCAGTATGGCAGTAATATTCAGTCACTAGTTGGTGGTAGTTGTATTGTGGTATTATTTGTAATATTGGTCTTTGTACAGTGTTTTTTCAGTGGCAGTACGATAATATTAGTCAGTTACTATTTAGTAGTATTGGTCAAGGTGTGGCATTAATTAGGTCGGAGGCCCACTCAAGAGACATGTTTGTCATCTTTTTCCTCCCCGCGCTGAAGCTCCAGCTGCTCTTCTTGGTTTGTAGAAAAAGATTCAGCATAAATAGTAATTTATGCAATTAAAGCTCATTCTGGATAGTCCTACTTAGTGACTGACACCTATTACCGTATGCCGGACCGCCCACTGGACTCCTGCGCCCAGAATGTGCTTTAAATGAATACATTAGAACTTGTACTGAATCTTCTCCTACAAACCTACATATCAATGTGCTAGGCTCCTTCCTCTCTATAACACTAAGCCTGCAGAATGGTCACGTTTTCAATGTAAGAGGTTCCCTTTAAGAAAAATAATAATTCAAAGTCTTTCTGGCATCAAAGCAGCGGACGGCCTTTTTTCCAGCATGTCTATGCTCCGCGCACATAGGGTGAAGTTCTCAGTTGTGTATATTTATGGACCATCTGAACCATAAGGTAAGTGGTGCAATTGTGACCTCCTGTGGCACGTCTTGTGAGGACATCGCAGGTAATAGGCAAAGTGACAAATCCTTCCCGGTGCAGAAGGTTCTGGACAATGCAGGGAAAAATTAAGGATATCTTTCCGTGATTATGTAAATGGCACCTTGGCAACATAGGAGCACACTAGTCCGTACCTCCTTGACCATCTTCCAAGCAAATAAAAAATGAACTACTGGAGTACTACATGACAGGGGCACCTGAGACACTTCTAACCTGCTGCTTTATGAATATTCTGCATATGGAGCTTTTTGGACCCCCACACGTGTTAAAACAAGCATGTCTGACCTTTATATTATAAGTCACGATCCCATCTGTCCATGGTCAAGAGATCTTTGTGAATTTCTAGTTCATGACAGTTCAGATAATAATGTACACAATACAACAATGCCGTATAATTGTCAGCTTCTTGTACCCTTGAGATAAGATTTGTGAAATACCGTACTCTGATGGAATGTGAAGATTCCAGGAACCCAGAGGTCACCGCGTATCTGTACACATATAGCGTGCCGCTGAACTCGCCTTTACGTATCCTCTACAGCCGTTAAATACATTTAAAGTACATATCTAAGTATCAAGGACTCTGGGAAGACGAAGGAATGCCAAGGTGATATGCCAGAGGTTTTCAAGGTAGCATTCTTCAAGATCCCGTTTCATTCAATGCAAAAATGACGGACTTGTCCAGAATTTCTTCATCTGGATTGACCATAATTGAAACTAATTAGATAAACAATGGATGCATGACCCGATCCTTCTTTATGTAATATACCTACAGTCTCTCCCTGTAAATGATGTAGGTACAGATAGTACTGCCCCCTCTCTCTCTATCTGTAAATTATGTAGGTACAGATAGTACAGCCTCCTTGTCTCTTCTTGTAAATGATGTAAGTACAGATAGTACTGCCTCCCTGTCTCACTCTGTAAATAATGTAGGTATAGATAGTACTGCCTACCTTTCTATCCCTGTAAATGATGTAGGTACAGATAGTACTGTCTCCTTGTCTCTTCTTGTAAATGATGTAGGTACAGATAGTTCTGCCTCCCTGTCTCTCTCTGTAAGTGATGTAGGTACAGATAGTACTGCCTCCCTATCTCTCTCTGTTAAAGATGTAGGAGCAGATAGTACTGCCTCCCTATCTCTCTCTGTAAATGATGTAGGAGCAGATAGTACTGCCTCCCTGTCTCTCTATAAATGATGTAGGTACAGATAGTACTGCCTCCCTGTCTCTCTATAAATGATGTAGGTACAGATAGTACTGCCTCCCTGTCTCTCTCTGTAAATGATGTAGGTACAGATAGTACTGCCTCCCTGTCTCTCTATAAATGATGTAGGTACAGATAGTACTGCCTCCCTGTCTCTCTATAAATGATGCAGGTACAGATAGTACTGCCTCCCTGTCTCTCTATAAATGATGTAGGTACAGATAGTACTGCCTCCCTGTCTCTCTATAAATGATGCCGGTACAGATAGTACTGCCTCCCTGTCTCTCTCTGTAAATGATGTAGAAACAGATAGTGAGGCATCCATCTCTATCCCTTCAGATGTGCATAGAAGGTCCTACCTGATGGTCTCTCCTTGTACATTTTGTAATTAACATTATGGCTCTACATAAGCTCTGACTTGTACACAGCAATGATTAAGGTTTCATAGAAGTCAGTGAGGCAATACTGTACTTCTATACACTGATTTCATGCAACCAGACAGGTACCTTATGGTAGAACACAAAGGGGGTCATTTATTAAGACCAGTGGCGCATCCAAATGTAAGACTGACCATTGTCTATATCTAAAGCAGGCGTAGAAAATGATAAATGAGACGGGCCTGGCGGCCTGTCCCTATCCATGTCAATGCCACGTGTGAGACTTGGCATGAGCAGGAAAAGTCATAGATTGGGGCCCAAATAACCTTTGCACCACAATCTGCGACACATATATGCTAGAAAACTGGTATATATATATATATCAGGTTGTAAATGACCCCCAAAGTGCTTATAGATGCAAATTTGCCTACGAGCAGGTTCCATACTGTAGCTTTAGGTTTTCCTGAAAGAAGTGTAATACTAGCAGAACAAGGCACAGCGTGTGGATAGGATTAGTTTTTTCAAAAAGTGTTAATTGTTGATCATTATTATTATCAGTAAATGTATTTCATGAACTCGATTCATTAACTTTTCTTGTCTGAGCATATCCTCATCAAAATAATTACAATAATCAGCTATAATAATACATTCTTTAGCATGAGGATTAGCAAAATGTCACTGGTCTCCGCACAGCACATTAATAATAATAATTTATAGAAACCTTCCTGTTACCTGCTGTTAAATGGGCGACATGAACCATAATACGGACTCCGGGCTTCAGCTCGAAATGAACCATCTCTTGATTAAGCTTGCTGATGAAAACATCAGAGATCTAAGAAAATATTATAACAAGATCCAATGAGACCAGAAGGGAAAACATTATTTTTTTCCCCCCAGAAATTAATTAAGGTATTTTTAGTTTCTAATCTCTTCAATGAACAACCGTAATGACTAGCGTTGAGTGAAGCGAAGCGTTCAAAGCAGAATTCGGTCAGAAGTTTAGGAAAACTTAGATTTGCAACGATTCCGATTTTTATCTCACTTCGTGGTAACGAATCAGGTTTTCCTAAACTGGCGGCTACACTTTACAAAGGCTACTTTCACACCAGCGCTTTCCCTTTGAGCTGTTGAGATCCGTCATATGATCTCAATAGAGGGGGAAAACGCTTGAGTTTTGTCCCCATTCATTGTCAATGGGGACAAGACTGAACTGAAGGGAACGGAATGCACAGAATCCATTCCGTTCCGTTTCATTGTGTTCCCGCGACGCACACAAAACCGCTGCAAGCAGCGATTTTCAGTGCATCCTGAGTTTGCAGAGCAAGATGGATCCGTCATGACTCACAATGTAAGTCAATGGTGACGGATCAGTTTTCTCTGACACAAAAGAAAAGTGATCCGTCCTACATTGACTTTCAATGCTTTTAGAGACGTCATGGCTATTTTAGATATAATACAATCGGATCTGTTCATAACGGATGCATGACAGAAGCGTTTTTGCTGATCCATGACGGATCCAGCAAAAACGCAGATGTGAAAGTAGCCTAAGAATGCGAGATCACTCGTAATACCGTGCAGCCAGTCAATCTGTCCCCAAATCACAGACGGCCAAGATTTTTTACGGACAAACCATAATGAATAATAAAGATTATTTATAAGTAACACTGACGGCATAGTAGCTATAAGTAAAGATGGTTTAACACGATCGCTTCAGGTTCCATCTCCTCGATAATAGGAGTAGAACAAAGAAAATATTGGAGCCCCTGGAACCATCAAATGGCGGTAAAAAAAAGACGGTGAATGCTGCTCTGCGCTGTATTTTGGATGGCACCTAACAGAACGGATGAGCTATGAATGTTGTACAGGGTGATATGTTCTCCCTGCACTCTCCCTGCTGTTTAACTTCCAAGCCTTCATACTGAGATTGGGCCACCAAGTGGGAAGAATATGATTAGGCAGAGTATACCTGGTCTATCGCGATTCGTGACAAATTAAATCAGAACAAATCAAATTTCTTGGCGAAGTTAGACTAATCGGCCGAATCGAATGTCATTTATATTTATCAAACATTGTTCCTCTTTAAAAAAAAAATATATATATAATCAGTGTAAAAAAAAGAAAACAAACACCAGTGTCACATAATAAAGGAGCTTCTTTAATGGTGTGGGCAGGCTTGACTGGCTCACAGGGCCCCCTAGTCTCCCACCCCCTGCACATGTGGCACATAACACAGTAGACTTACTGCACTTCACACATATATTTAATGTACAGCACCACAACCAGCTGATGTTCATATAAAAACTTGATAGATTATTAAGGAAACTCCCCAGTTTATTATTATAGACACGATCAGAGCTGAGACGACTTCTAGTCATAGACGGAAGCTGCCAGTGTCCTCTTCTCCCCAGGACCTACCTTCTCAAAGTAGGCATTTGGATGTATTTTTATAAGGTGGCCAAGACCTTTAAATAAGAGAAATTAAATAAAATTTGCCAACCTACAGTCTCCATTAGAGGGAGTATACTACAAACGGGCAGTAAACTTCTGAGCTCCTCCTAGTGGTGGCTGCAGGCAGACAGAATTGTATCATTCATCTCCTCTACATTGATGCAGGAGATTTGAAGATCTGCCTCAGAAAAAAATGTAGCCCTGGTCACCATGAAGATATACTAAGGAATTGATCAGCCCGGGAATATGGGTGAGATTAGACTAGATGAATACATTGTTGTTGTCCTTAAAGAGGACCTTTCACCGGTCCTGACTTGTCTGTTTTAATAGCTACATCCATTCCCTGTGTAATTACAATTTTGGGGCATCTATTCTTATGGCTCTGTGTTGTGCCGTTCCTTTATTATTTTTACTAGAAATTATGAATAAATTAGTATTAGCCTGCAGTAAGGGTACAGAGGGGGTGTGTCCCTGCACAGTCTGACTCTATCCAATCAGTGCTGCCATTGTTAGACTGTGCAGGGACACGCCCCTGACTGGTTACCTCCCCCCTGTATCCTTACTGCAGACTGCTAGCAATTCATTCATAACTTCTAGTAGAAATAATAAAGGAACGGCACAACACAGAGCCATAAGAATAGATGCTCCAGAATTGTTATTACATGGGGAATGCACAAAGCTATTAAAACAGACATGTCAGGAGAGGGGAAAGGTCCTCTTTAAGAACATTATATTACTAACTGTTTTACTGGTGTAGCAGGCACCGCATAATGCATAATTTTATAAGGTGGCAAAAACTGTAGTACATTTTTGAAAATTGATAAATCAGAGACCAGGGGGTGACAGAGAAGCTGTATGCAGAACATTGTGCTTGTGTATAGGGTTACTCTCCTGTATTATCTAGGACCGCAGAGGTAAAATAAAATTCTCTTTAGACTGCCCACCCTATAATAATAATGTGATGACTCTGCTCAATCTGTAGCAGTCTACACAGCAAAATGTACTTTTCTATTAAAGGGGTTGCCTACTCTTTTTGAAGTGATGGCATATCCATTATTGCAGCTACCATCTAACTACAAGTGCCTTGCAAAAGTATTCAGCCCCCTGACTTTTTTCGTGTTTCGTTACATCACAGCCTTAAGTTGTTTTGTTAATCTGAATTTTATGTGATGGATCAGAACACAATAGTCTAAGTCGGTGAAGTGAAATGAGAAAAATATATAAATAAAACTATTGTTTAGAAATAGAAAACAGAAAATTTGTTAGGAAACCTATAAAAAGCCCCGGTGCAACCAATTACCTTCAGAAGTCACATAATTAGTGAAATGATGTCACCTGTGAGCAAGCTAAGTGTCACGTGATCTGTCATTACATATACACACCTTTTTTGAAAGGCCCCAGAGGCTGCAACACCTAAGCAAGAGGCATCACTAACCAAACACGGTCATGAAGACCGAGGAACTCTCCAAACAAGTAAGGGACAATGTTGTTGAGAAATACAAATCAGGGTTAGGTTATAAAAAAATATCCAAATCTTTGATGATCCCCAGGAGCACCATCAAATCTATCATAACCAAATGGAAAGAACATGGCACAACAGCAAACCTGCCAAGAGACGGCCATCCACCAAAACTGACGGACCGGGCAAGGAGGGCATTAATCAGAGAAGTAGCACAGAGACCTAAGGTGACCCTGGAGGAGCTGCAGAGTTCCACAGCAGAGACTGGAGGATCTGTACATAGGACGACAATAAGCCGTACGCTCCATAGAGTTGGGCTTTATGGCAGAGTGGCCAGAAGAAAGCCATTACTTTCAGCAAAAAACAAAAAGATAAGTTGTGAGTTTGCAAAAAGGCATGTGCTTCACAGCAAAAAAATAAATAAAACATCTTCGAAGTTGTGGGCATGTTCTGTAAATTATGCAAATCCTCAAAAAATCCATGTTAATTGCAGGTTGTGGGGCACCAAAATACGAAAAAAAAGTCAAGGGGTTGAATACTTTTGCAAGGCAATGTAGCACTCTAGGGGAAAATGTATCAGATGTGCACATTTTAGTGCAAGCAATATTTAGCACACAAAAAAAGTGCCTTTTTGGAATTTTATGTAACACTTTCATTTTTAAAGTTGTCAGGGTGTAGCAGAACAGGGCAGGGTCTTCTCATTCCCAAACTTTGATTATAATTTATGGCTCAAATCTATGCCAGCCCACAGGTTTTTCACCACGGACAGTCCAAGGTGCAGCACTGTTGGAAACTCAATCTGCCTATCTTGGAACTGTTCAGACTTGCAGGATCCTCTGTGCATGCACAAGGCTAGATGGACAGCCTGACCACAAAAAAGGAAGTTCTTACGGGGAACATAAGGTTATTTAATAAACCATCGGCCAATTAGGACATTTGTCAGTAACCTTGTTCAGGGGCTCCACAAATATTTGGATAATGTGAAAACTACTTTAATCCAAGTGATCACAGGAAGAAGTAGGAAAGGAAGGAATGGAGATAGTGACCTCGATTACACCCATCATTTACTCCATGAGCAGTGCAAAGGAAAAATATCTGTAAATACCGACCCGTGAGTAGCTGCAGGTAGAGCAGGGTTTGGTGCGCATCTGCCTGACATAAAGCGGAGCTGCTGTTCTATGACATCTGCGGATTACGATGTTCAGCAAATGGCATAAAATGTTAAATGTGATTATGCAAACTCACAAGCATGATTTTATTTGTCTTGTGTGAGACAAATCCATCCATCTGCTGGAACACATCCACAGGGAATAGGAGGAACAGCGGCAGCAGATAAAATTTTTGTTCATTCATTTTCTTTTTTTGCATTTTTCTTTTTTTTTCTTTTTTATATAATTCAGTAACAAAAAAAAAGGACAATATTATTAATACAACAATCCAGTAGATTAATAAATGACATTGTTTGTGGTTTCCTGTTTGCAAACCTTCCTTTCTCTGCACATTATAAAGGCTTTGTGCTTCTTGTAATTAGTGTTACAGTTTCTCCAAGACTTGTCCCCTGAAAAATGGAGTGAGGATGACTAGATTAATGGGGTTTTATTTATTTGCTAAAAAAAAAAAAAAAACATTCTTCAGAACATCTAGAAGGGGTCCCTTGCTCTGAATCCCCTTTTATGAGCTAGAGTGGAGGGCCAATGACAAGCAATGGCTTTGGCAGATACAAGCTGTTCTTGAGTTCTGCATTTCCCACTTCATGAGAATTGTTCATCCAACCGAATGTTCTACCAGCAAAACCAGCTTTTTGTGAGCGGTCTTTTAGATTAAGGTTGTCTGTATTGAGATGAACCCTTTAACCCTGGATCAGAAATACTGAGGGAGTGGGGATTCAGTATTGAGCTTTTTTTGAGCCTGCACAAAAAGACACACACTCCAAAAAAAAATTCCCTATAAATATACTGGACTTTGTAGTTAATGTCTTCTCCACTGGGGGCAGTATTAAAGTACTGCTGGTAAGGATATTCTGCTTAGTCTGTCTGAAAAATGACTGAATGACAATAACCTTACTGTTCCAGAAATGTGCTCATGACGATTGTCACTGCCCTTCCCCCACTGCTCCGGGCGGCCCATACAAATTGTAATACTAAGCAGGGTGTCGCAATGAGCGCTGGGAAAGACCATCCAAAGATAAAGGGAATTTAAACTTGTGCTCCATCCCGAAGCATGGCAGGAAGGGCCGTCTGAATAAAAAGGTATCTTTGTTACCAAGTAATTGTAACTCAGGAAAGTAGTATCCTCCCTTCTGACCAGACACCATGGTGCCTTGAACAGTGTATGGAAATTGCTAAAAAGCGGGTTCCTGTACATACAAGAACACAGGTTGAATTACTAAAATGCATGTAACAGTTACTGGTTGTCGTTTCAGACAATTCTTTGATTTCCTGCTGTGCACGAGGCAAATAGTTCTCCTTTATCTAGAGTCTGGACACAGAGCTGTTTCCATAAAGGTTGCAGAAAACAAAAATATTGGTATAAACCCGAAATGCAATATACAAAAATAGGCTCCCATTATGACGTCAGATTTAGTCTCACAGAGAGAAGGGCCAGGTATTTGGGACAATTTCCCACTCCTTTGTTTTTTAGTAATGTTGACCACAAACATTCGATGTATATCATCCAAACCCATCGATTATGGTGGGACTGGCTAAAGATCTACTGTGTATGGGAGCCTCCAGACTCTTCCCAGCAGCAGATGTCATGGAAGATAAGAATCGGGCAGCTCGATTTCAATATGTTCAATCCTTTTGTTCTTGAGGAGATAAGCTTAGGTGTCTGGGAGCGGCTTACCTATTCAGAACAAGCGTGCTCGGGGGACTGAGAAATAGACCAAGAGTTTGAATGATATCTATATCGGAGATGGGAGTCCTTCACAGGTTCTCGGCACCCAATGGCACAGGATATTAAACCATGGGGCTCCAAGTAAGTTGATAAGGGGCTGATAGTATTTCCTGTGCAGATGGGGATTATATCTTCTAGGGGACATAGGGTCAATTTTATTACTCTCAGTCCATGTAGCAAATATGCTAAGATGCATCATCCAGAGCTTCCTCCTGAAGCTAAAAAGTTTTGAATTTCCTTAAATGCTGAGAGACAACTTTTTGGTGATCCAAGCGACAAAGATTTTAAAGGTTTCTGAATGATTAGGCTCCAAAAATGTGGCACTTTCTACACTTGAACTCTTGATCTTCTCTAACGGTTGGAGTCCTGTAGACATAATTAGCGCTCTGGACTATTTTTGGTTCCACCGCTAACTCTTCTTCATCTTCAGAATTAAATGTGTTGTCAGGAGAAGGAATAATCCTGTAATAGGGCTCATCTTTCATGAGTCATTTTTCACCAAGGACAAGAAATGAATAGTAACATCTAATTAGCGAGAAAGATTAATATCCTTGTGATTAGTGATAGACACTTAAGTTTGATTTAGGTCAGCAGTTGCGGTGGAGTCAACTTCCAAGAGCCGACTCAGCATTTAAACCTTCGGTGATTTTTTTTGCAGAACGGGCCCAGAGAGACCCTAATCTGCGGCCCCGCACCTGATTCACTAGCCCATTTGGATTTTCGTATTAAGCAGGATCTAGGTCGAAGATATTAAAAGCAGCATAACAAATTAGATAATGTTTTATTGCAGACGTGGAACGGGTCCAATTTCAGGAGTAATTATTTCAGAGCTCGGAGAAGCAGTCCAAGATTTGTCCTTCATTGCCAGCACCTAGTTCAGGGGGGGAAAGAGTTTCTTGCACTTCTCCTTCATGCTTTTGCAACATGTACATTGAATCGCTCGGCTGTAGCACAGCTGAGTTTGCCATTTGGCGGATCTAATAGTCAGGGGTATAGATATAGAAGGTGTAGAGGTGGCAGTCAAACTTTGCCTTGAGACTGAGGGAGCTCAGAGGCCCCTCTACCACATCAGAAGACATGAGTATTGGTAAATGGGGGCTCTGCTACAAGTTTTGCATTGAGGGCTCTGCTAATGGTGATGTCAAAAGATGTCATCCATGGTATTCCATAGAATAAGGTAAGTCTGTGTTATTATGTAGCATAGAGGCTATTGACGGACCCTTGACAATGGCATGCCGAGTGAGTATTGGTCCAAAATATGGCTATCGTAAGCACCCCATTTGCAAAATTTGAACCACTAGAGTAAAATGGTGTAGGAACCCACATGGTTAAGGACCCCATCCTACATCTGATAATAACCCATTACATACATTGGGTGGGAAACGAAGGGCAGATGTTTTGAGGATGTGATCCTTATGAAGCATGGTGGCCCAACAGACCATGCAAGGAACTACAGGACCGTGTGCTTAAATGGCGATGAGCTGAAGTACCCCTTACACAGAAATGCTGGGGCGCCGCATTGCAGGGGATGACTGAACCGTCAGGATCAGTGAGGGTCCCAGAGGTCGAACCTCCAATGATCAGAAAGTGTCCTAGTGAGGAGATAACTCTTTTGTAACCCATGACTAGAGGAGTTCACAGAGATAGCGGTACTGTCTCAGTGAAGGGAAAGTACCTCTGTATCTATAGAAGGCTTTTAGGTTGCAGGCTCTTCTGGGAGCCCAAGGGCCTCCAAAAGGACTCATGATAAATCACCCATGTGGGTTGGGGCACTCCTGCCAGATTTGCATAGATGACTTGGAGCTTTGATAATGCAAATGCAGAATGCATTGGAGCAGATCATGATTTTATTTCAGGAAATGTATGTGGGAAAGAAACCACGCTAAGGCACCTGGAAGTACAGTATGAGCCATATAATTCTGTAGGTATTATATTACAGATCCATAATACGGCCACGTCCATGATGATTGAGTGGAGCCGATGGCCAGGCGGCAGCTTCATGTATTTTCCATCTCGGTGACGGAGCGCTCGCTGTCTGTTCTCTCTTGATGACTACTGAGACTTTGGGATTACATTAGGAAAAGATTTCTCAGGAATTGAATATTCAGGCGGGGGCCGGGAGGGAATTGCCGCCTCATGAATGTCTGCAGTTTGGAATTGCATTTTACCCATCTGATAAGGTGCTGGAATACAATCATAGTCCAGAAGGACAAGAGCGGCCACAAGGCCGATAGTCAGGAGAATTCAGCCTAGTCATTCAGGACGGAATGCAAAGCCGAACTTTGGCCAACTCTCACTGTATGCTCCAGTCAACAAGATAATAATTACCATGTTTGTCAATTAAAATCACAATTTAAAAGGGGCACTGCACACAAATCTGACCATGTGTTATGCCCAGTGCAGTGGCGTACTGCCAATATAGGCAGACCATGCACCTGCTATGGGGCCCGGAGCACAAGGAAGGCACCCCCACTTTTCTTCTGTCCCGAGCCCTGTCCATATATGGAGTCAGTGTTATGAATGTGACAGGGGTATTCCCAAGTATGGTCTCTATTTTTGAAATGTTTCCGTGAGGATTTGAACTCACAACCATCTACATTAAAGACAAGAACCTTAACCACTGGGCTATAGATCTCAGTGCTAAGTCATTACTGAAAAACCTCATAGAAGTTTCTCTTGTGTCATACGCGTGAAACTTCTATGAGAGTTTTTAATACAAGAGAAACTTCTATGAGGTTTTTCAGCAATGACTTTGCATTAAGCTCTATAGTCCAGTGGTTAAGGTTCTTGCCTTTAATGTAGATGGTTGTGAGTTCAAATTCCCACAGAAACATATTAAAAACAGAGTCTAAATACACAGGACTCACTTTCTAAAAAGAATTTTTTTTTTTTTTCATTACGATATTCTGACCCTCATAACTTTTTTATAGTTATGTCTACAGAGATGTATGGGGGCTCATTTTTTATGGGACGATCTGTCATTTTTGACAATACCATTTTGGGGTGTGTATGACTTGATCACTTTTTATTCAATTTTCTTGGGAGATAAAGTGATAAAAAAACGCGAATCAGCCTTTTTTTTTAAAAAATTCTGTTACGCCATTCACCATGTGGGCTAACTTTTTTAAAATATTTTAAATAGTATAGGCGTTTTTGCATGCGGCAATGCCCATAATGCTATTTTTTTGGTTTATTTTTATTTTGGGGAATGGGGTCATTTTAATTTAAAAAAAAATTGTATATTTTCAAAACTTTTTTTTTTACTTTTTTTTACTCTTTGTTAGGTCCCCGAAGTGGACCACAACTTACAATCATCAGATGTAAATTTCTCCATTAGGCTGTATAGAAATCACTATATCACAGTCCAGTACTGCCACATATACTAACAATGAGCCTGGAAGCCTAGTACAGGCTGTGGCTTATTTTTAGAACAAGGTGCTTTCCACGATCTTCCCTGGGGGAAAGCGTGCCTGAGTAGGAATCCCACACTTACGGTTTTTAACACTCTCAGATGCCGTGAGTGAGGGGAACTCATTGCTGTGAGGAAAGGGGGCATGTGGAGTATTATGGGGCCATAAGGGTGAAGAACTGTTGCATTTTGGGGGCACAATAGGGGTTAGATAACCCTTTTTACCATTAAGATACCGTTTTAGTTTTTTTCATTTTTTCATTTTCATTTTTCGTCCCTATCTTCCTTGAGCCATAACTTTTTTATTTTTCCGTTCACATATCCATATGAGGGGTTATTTTTTGCGGTACAAGTTGTACTTTAATATGGCATACAATGTAGTGGGAAGCAGGCAAAAAATTCCAAAAGGGGTGGAATTGACAAAAAATTGTTTTACAGGTTTTGTTCCTACGATGTACCCTTTGTGGCAAAACTGACCTGTGCCCTTCATTCTCTGGGTCAGTAGGAATGCAAAGGGTGTGTGGCAGGGGAGGAGACAGGACAGGTGGTGGGATGGGCCAGGGTGGGTAGTGGGCGGAGTTAGGGGGGCCCAATTCAGATTCTTGCTATGGGGCCCAATGATTTCTATGTACGCCCCTGGCCCAGTGTATGGGTGAGGGGTGGAGCATGACACTAGGACTCAAAGAAAACCAAAGGGGAATGAGGATGCTGTGCTCCCTCCCACGAGAACTTGCGCTGAACATTCTGTGCATTGATCATTGATTTATCAGGCAGAGGTGAATATGTGGGGCCCCGATTGCACTGCCAAGCTCCACCCATCCCACAGCTAAGCTCCACCCCACCAAACAGCTAAGCTCCACCCTATCACACAGCTAAGCCCCATACTCTGCCTAGTAGTGCATCCTGGGCACTTCTGCTACTGTTGTACAGCTACAACTGGTGGAATGTCTACCAATTTAGTCTTTTTTTTGTCAGTACCTCTTGTGGCCAGCAGGGGCCCCTGATCTAGGATAATCCAGGCACAATACCTTATAGGTCTAGCTCAACTGAATGTAATGATGGCTTTCACTTAGCGATTCGTTGCTTTATTCTGGAGATAATTACTTTGAAATATTATGCAAATTAGCAAGTAAGTGCACCGAGGGTGGGTCCAAGCCCCTCCCTCTCTTTGATTGACAGGATTAGGTTCCTGCATAGTCATAGTCCTACAAAGCTAGCCCTTTATTACATACAGATTTGTGCTGTAAAATGACCAGCTTTATAAAAAAAAACATAAATAAAATATGATTTGGTGATACTTTGTCAGGAGTTGTTTATGCTATAGGTGCTTATGTGCGGCCACCCAGTGGCTGTGAAGTGCGCTGCAGCCTGTCACAGTTCTGCTTGCAAAGGTAAAGATGGACACACATTGGTGATACCGCATATAAAGTGTCACAGGCTAATTCTGTAGGACATTTATTACCTGGGTCAGATCTTCCGTTATCTTCTTATTCTCCTCAGCACTGTCCTGATAGGGGAGAATGAAGAGCTCGGCTGACGTGGGTAGTCCCGGGAGGACCGCAACTAAAATCTGTTTGCTGCTCACGCCTGTGGCCTGTGTGAACACATGCAAATATACATAATGAACCTCACAGAATCCACAGAAAATAACATTGCCTTTATTGCTTGTAATTAGTGGGGTAGTTGCATAGGATGTTGTTTTTTTAAGATTTTGGTGCCTGAGAAGGTACAGTGACCACCACACAACATGACAAGTGCTATAAATGGCACTTGATGTCTGGTGGGGTGTTACTCTGTCTACTGTTAGTGATACATGTTTAAGGGGGCACAGAGGTTAAACTCACTTTGCTCAGATATAGAAAATAAATCCCATCAGCAAAGCTGAATCCCCATAAACCCCACAAGCTGATGTCTTTATGTATTTTTATAGTAGTTAGAGCTGCAATTTTATGCTCCAGACCATTCTCCCTTAAACACAGCCCTAGGATAAAATTATGTCTGCCTGCAGCCACCACTAGAGGGAGCTTTGATGAATTTGTTATTGAATTCAATGGGAGGCGCCTGCAGTATACTACTGACTGCCCCCTGGTGGAGCAGCCAGGATTTAATTATTTACCCTGTATTAGGTGAAGGGAGGTTTGGCATTTCATGTTACTCATCTAACAGAGGAACACAGCAGTCATCATCCTCTCCCCTGAAATGGCTGATAACAGGGAGCAATAGACTGTATTCTCCTGTCCTACAGTCATCCTCTCCCCTGAAATGGCTGATAACAAGGGGCAATAGACTGTATTCTCCTGTCCTACAGTCATCCTCTCCCCTGAAATGGCTGATAACAGGGGGCAATAGACTGTATTCTCCTGTCCTACAGTCATCCTCTCCCCTGAAATGGCTGATAACAAGGGGCAATAGACTGTATTCTCCTGTCCTACAGTCATCCTCTCCCCTTAAATGGCTGATAACAGGGAGCAATAGACTATTCTCCTGTCCTACAGTCATCCTCTCCCCTGAAATGGCTGATAACAGGGGGCAATAGACTGTATTCTCCTGTCCTACAGTCATCCTCTCCCCTGAGATGGCTGATACCAGGGAGCAATAGACTGTATTCTCCTGTCCTACAGTCATCCTCTCCCCTGAAATGGCTGATAACAAGGGGCAATAGACTGTATTCTCCTGTCCTACAGTCATCCTCTCCCCTTAAATGGCTGATAACAGGGAGCAATAGACTATTCTCCTGTCCTACAGTCATCCTCTCTCCTGAAATGGCTGATAACAGGGGCAATAGACTGTATTCTCCTGTCCTACAGTCATCCTCTCCCCTGAGATGGCTGATAACAGGGGCAATAGACTGTATTCTCCTGTCCTACAGTCACCCTCTCCCCTGAAATGGCTGATAACAGGGATCAATAGACTGTATTCTCCTGTCCTACAGTCATCCTCTCCCCTGAAATGGCTGATAACAGGGAGCAATAGACTGTATTCTCCTGTCCTACAGTCATCCTCTCCCCTGAAATGGCTGATAACAGGGGGCAATAGATTGTATTCTCCTGTCCTACAGTCATCCTCTCCTCTGAAATGGCTGATAACAGGGAGCAATAGACTGTATTCTCCTGTCCTACAGTCATCCTCTCCCCTGAAATGGCTGATAACAGAGGCAATAGACTGTATTCTCCTGTCCTACAGTCATCCTCTCCCCTGAAATGGCTGATAACAGGGGGCAATAGACTGTATTCTCCTGTCCTACAGTCATCCTCTCCCCTAAAATGGCTGATAACAGGGGGCAATAGACTGTATTCTCCTGTCGTACAGTCATCCTCTCCCCTGAAATGGCTGATAACAGGGAGCAATAGACTGTATTCTCCTGTCCTACAGTCATCCTCTCCCCTGAAATGGCTGATAACAGGGGGCAATAGACTGTATTCTCCTGTCCTACAGTCATCCTCTCCCCTGAGATGGCTGATAACAGGGGCAATAGACTGTATTCTCCTGTCCTACAGTCATCCTCTCCCCTGAAATGGCTGATAACAGGGAGCAATAGACTGTATTCTCCTGTCCTACAGTCATCCTCTCCCCTGAAATGGCTGATAACAGGGAGCAATAGACTGTATTCTCCTGTCCTACAGTCATCCTCTCCCCTGAAATGGCTGATAACAGGGGGCAATAGACTGTATTCTCCTGTCCTACAGTCATCCTCTCCCCTGAAATGGCTGATAACAGGGAGCAATAGACTGTATTCTCCTGTCCTACAGTCATCCTCTCCCCTGAAATGGCTGATAACAAGGGGCAATAGACTGTATTCTCCTGTCCTACAGTCATCCTCTCCCCTGAAATGGCTGATAACAGGGGGCAATAGACTGTATTCTCCTGTCCTACAGTCATCCTCTCCCCTGAAATGGCTGATAACAAGGGGCAATAGACTGTATTCTCCTGTCCTACAGTCATCCTCTCCCCTTAAATGGCTGATAACAGGGAGCAATAGACTATTCTCCTGTCCTACAGTCATCCTCTCCCCTGAAATGGCTGATAACAGGGGGCAATAGACTGTATTCTCCTGTCCTACAGTCATCCTCTCCCCTGAGATGGCTGATACCAGGGAGCAATAGACTGTATTCTCCTGTCCTACAGTCATCCTCTCCCCTGAAATGGCTGATAACAAGGGGCAATAGACTGTATTCTCCTGTCCTACAGTCATCCTCTCCCCTTAAATGGCTGATAACAGGGAGCAATAGACTATTCTCCTGTCCTACAGTCATCCTCTCCCCTGAAATGGCTGATAACAGGGGGCAATAGACTGTATTCTCCTGTCCTACAGTCATCCTCTCCCCTGAGATGGCTGATAACAGGGGGCAATAGACTGTATTCTCCTGTCCTACAGTCACCCTCTCCCCTGAAATGGCTGATAACAGGGATCAATAGACTGTATTCTCCTGTCCTACAGTCATCCTCTCCCCTGAAATGGCTGATAACAGGGAGCAATAGACTGTATTCTCCTGTCCTACAGTCATCCTCTCCCCTGAAATGGCTGATAACAGGGGGCAATAGATTGTATTCTCCTGTCCTACAGTCATCCTCTCCTCTGAAATGGCTGATAACAGGGAGCAATAGACTGTATTCTCCTGTCCTACAGTCATCCTCTCCCCTGAAATGGCTGATAACAGAGGCAATAGACTGTATTCTCCTGTCCTACAGTCATCCTCTCCCCTGAAATGGCTGATAACAGGGAGCAATAGACTGTATTCTCCTGTCCTACAGTCATCTTCTCCCCTGAAATGGCTGATAACAGGGAGCAATAGATTGTATTCTCCTGTCCTACAGTCATCCTCCCCCTGAAATGGCTGATAACAGAGGGCAATATACTGTATTCTCCTGTCCTACAGTCATCCTCCCCCCTGAAATGGCTGATAACAGGGGGCAATAGACTGTATTCTCCTGTCCTACAGTCATCCTCTCCCCTAAAATGACTGATAACAGGGGGCAATAGACTGTATTCTCCTGTCGTACAGTCATCCTCTCCCCTGAAATGGCTGATAACAGGGAGCAATAGACTGTATTCTCCTGTCCTACAGTCATCCTCTCCCCTGAAATGGCTGATAACAGGGGGCAATAGACTGTATTCTCCTGTCCTACAGTCATCCTCTCCCCTGAGATGGCTGATAACAGGGGCAATAGACTGTATTCTCCTGTCCTACAGTCATCCTCTCCCCTGAAATGGCTGATAACAGGGAGCAATAGACTGTATTCTCCTGTCCTACAGTCATCCTCTCCCCTGAAATGGCTGATAACAGGGAGCAATAGACTGTATTCTCCTGTCCTACAGTCATCCTCTCCCCTGAAATGGCTGATAACAGGGGGCAATAGACTGTATTCTCCTGTCCTACAGTCATCCTCTCCCCTGAAATGGCTGATAACAGAGGCAATAGACTGTATTCTCCTGTCCTACAGTCATCCTCTCCCCTGAAATGGCTGATAACAGGGGGCAATAGACTGTATTCTTCTGTCCTACAGTCATCATCTCCCCTGAAATGGCTGATGACAGGGAGCAATAGATTGTATTCTCCTGTCCTACAGTCATCCTCTCCCCTGAAATGGCTGATAACAGGGAGCAATAGACTGTATTCTCCTGTCCTACAGTCATCCTCTCCCCTGAAATGGCTGATAACAGGGAGCAATAGACTGTATTCTCCTGTCCTACAGTCATCCTCTCCCCTGAAATGGCTGATAACAGGGAACAATAGACTGTATTCTCCTGTCCTACAGTCATCCTCTCCCCTGAAATGGCTGATAACAGGGGGCAATAGACTGTATTCTCCTGTCCTACAGTCATCCTCTACCCTGAAATGGCTGATAACAGGGGGCAATAGACTGTATTCTCCTGTCCTACAGTCATCCTCTCCCCTGAAATGGCTGATAACAGGGGGCAATAGATTGTATTCTCCTGTCCTACAGTCATCCTCTCCCCTGAAATGGCTGATAACAGGGGGCAATAGACTTTATTCTCCTGTCCTACAGTCATCCTCCCCCCTGAAATGGCTGATAACAGGGGGCAATAGACTGTATTCTCCTGTCCTACAGTCATCCTCTCCCCTGAAATGGCTGATAACAAGGGGCAATAGACTGTATTCTCCTGTCCTACAGTCATCCTCTCCCCTTAAATGGCTGATAACAGGGAGCAATAGACTATTCTCCTGTCCTACAGTCATCCTCTCCCCTGAAATGGCTGATAACAGGGGGCAATAGACTGTATTCTCCTGTCCTACAGTCATCCTCTCCCCTGAGATGGCTGATAACAGGGGCAATAGACTGTATTCTCCTGTCCTACAGTCACCCTCTCCCCTGAAATGGCTGATAACAGGGAGCAATAGACTGTATTCTCCTGTCCTACAGTCATCCTCTCCCCTGAAATGGCTGATAACAGGGATCAATAGACTGTATTCTCCTGTCCTACAGTCATCCTCTCCCCTGAAATGGCTGATAACAGGGAGCAATAGACTGTATTCTCCTGTCCTACAGTCATCCTCTCCCCTGAAATGGCTGATAACAGGGGGCAATAGATTGTATTCTCCTGTCCTACAGTCATCCTCTCCTCTGAAATGGCTGATAACAGGGAGCAATAGACTGTATTCTCCTGTCCTACAGTCATCCTCTCCCCTGAAATGGCTGATAACAGAGGCAATAGACTGTATTCTCCTGTCCTACAGTCATCCTCTCCCCTGAAATGGCTGATAACAGGGGGCAATAGACTGTATTCTCCTGTCCTACAGTCATCCTCTCCCCTGAAATGGCTGATAACAGGGGGCAATAGACTGTATTCTCCTGTCGTACAGTCATCCTCTCCCCTGAAATGGCTGATAACAGGGAGCAATAGACTGTATTCTCCTGTCCTACAGTCATCCTCTCCCCTGAAATGGCTGATAACAGGGGGCAATAGACTGTATTCTCCTGTCCTACAGTCATCCTTTCCCCTGAGATGGCTGATAACAGGGGCAATAGACTGTATTCTCCTGTCCTACAGTCATCCTCTCCCCTGAAATGGCTGATAACAGGGAGCAATAGACTGTATTCTCCTGTCCTACAGTCATCCTCTCCCCTGAAATGGCTGATAACAGGGAGCAATAGACTGTATTCTCCTGTCCTACAGTCATCCTCTCCCCTGAAATGGCTGATAACAGGGAGCAATAGACTGTATTCTCCTGTCCTACAGTCATCCTCTCCCCTGAAATGGCTGATAACAGAGGCAATAGACTGTATTCTCCTGTCCTACAGTCATCCTCTCCCCTGAAATGGCTGATAACAGGGGGCAATAGACTGTATTCTTCTGTCCTACAGTCATCATCTCCCCTGAAATGGCTGATGACAGGGGGCAATAGACTGTATTCTCCTGTCCTACAGTCATCCTCTCCCCTGAAATGGCTGATAACAGGTGGCAATAGATTGTATTCTCCTGTCCTACAGTCATCCTCTCCCCTGAAATGGCTGATAACAGGGGGCAATAGACTGTATTCTCCTGTCCTACAGTCATACTCTCCCCTGAAATGGCTGATAACAAGGAGCAATAGATTGTATTCTCCTGTCCTACAGTCATCCTCTCCCCTGAAATGGCTGATAACAAGGAGCAATAGATTGTATTCTCCTGTCCTACAGTCATCCTCTCCCCTGAAATGGCTGATAACAGGGAGCAATAGATTGTATTCTCCTGTCCTACAGTCATCCTCTCCCCTGAAATGGCTGATAACAGGAGGCAATAGACTGTATTCTCCTGTCCTACAGTCATCCTCTCCCCTGAAATGGCTGATAACAGGGAACAATAGACTGTATTCTCCTGTCCTACAGTCATCCTCTCCCCTGAAATGGCTGATAACAGGGGGCAATAGACTGTATTCTCCTGTCCTACAGTCATCCTCTACCCTGAAATGGCTGATAACAGGGGGCAATAGACTGTATTCTCCTGTCCTACAGTCATCCTCTCCCCTGAAATGGCTGATAACAGGGGGCAATAGATTGTATTCTCCTGTCCTACAGTCATCCTCTCCCCTGAAATGGCTGATAACAGGGGGCAATAGACTTTATTCTCCTGTCCTACAGTCATCCTCCCCCCTGAAATGGCTGATAACAGGGGGCAATAGACTGTATTCTCCTGTCCTACAGTCATCCTCTCCCCTGAAATGGCTGATAACAGGGGGCAATAGACTGTATTCTCCTGTCCTACAGTCATCCTCTCCCCTGAAATGGCTGATAACAGGGGGCAATAGACTGTATTCTCCTGTCCTACAGTCATCCTCTCCCCTGAAATGGCTGACAACAGGGGGCAATAGACTGTATCCTCCTGTCCTACAGTCATCCTCTCTCCTGAAATGGCTGATAACAGGGGGCAATAGATTGTATTCTCCTGTCCTACAGTCATCTTCTCCCCTGAAATGGCTGATAACAGGGAGCAATAGACTGTATTCTCCTGTCCTACAGTCATCCTCTCCCCTGAAATGGCTGATAACAGGGGGCAATATACTGTATTCTCCTGTCCTACAGTCATCCTCTCTCCTGAAATGGCTGATAACAGGGGGCAATAGATTGTATTCTCCTGTCCTACAGTCATCCTCTCCCCTGAAATGGCTGATAACAGGGGGCAATAGACTGTATTCTCCTGTCCTACAGTCATCCTCTCCCCTGAAATGGCTGATAACAGGGAGCAATAGATTGTATTCTCCTGTCCTACAGTCATCCTCTCCCCTGAAATGGCTGATAACAGGGGGCAATAGACTGTATTCTCCTGTCCTACAGTCATCCTCTCCCCTGAAATGGCTGATAACAGCGGGCAATAGACTGTATTCTCCTGTCCTACAGTCATCCTCTCCCCTGAAATGGCTGATAACAGGGAGCAATAGACTGTATTCTCCTGTCCTACAGTCATCCTCTCCCCTGAAATGGCTGATAACAGGGGGCAATAGACTGTATTCTCCTGTCGTACAGTCATCCTCTCCCCTGAAATGGCTGATAACAGGGAGCAATAGACTGTATTCTCCTGTCCTACAGTCATCCTCTCCCCTGAAATGGCTGATAACAGGGGGCAATAGACTGTATTCTCCTGTCCTACAGTCATCCTTTCCCCTGAGATGGCTGATAACAGGGGCAATAGACTGTATTCTCCTGTCCTACAGTCATCCTCTCCCCTGAAATGGCTGATAACAGGGAGCAATAGACTGTATTCTCCTGTCCTACAGTCATCCTCTCCCCTGAAATGGCTGATAACAGGGAGCAATAGACTGTATTCTCCTGTCCTACAGTCATCCTCTCCCCTGAAATGGCTGATAACAGGGAGCAATAGACTGTATTCTCCTGTCCTACAGTCATCCTCTCCCCTGAAATGGCTGATAACAGAGGCAATAGACTGTATTCTCCTGTCCTACAGTCATCCTCTCCCCTGAAATGGCTGATAACAGGGGGCAATAGACTGTATTCTTCTGTCCTACAGTCATCATCTCCCCTGAAATGGCTGATGACAGGGGGCAATAGACTGTATTCTCCTGTCCTACAGTCATCCTCTCCCCTGAAATGGCTGATAACAGGTGGCAATAGATTGTATTCTCCTGTCCTACAGTCATCCTCTCCCCTGAAATGGCTGATAACAGGGGGCAATAGACTGTATTTTCCTGTCCTACAGTCATACTCTCCCCTGAAATGGCTGATAACAGGGGGCAATAGACTTTATTCTCCTGTCCTACAGTCATCCTCCCCCCTGAAATGGCTGATAACAGGGGGCAATAGACTGTATTCTCCTGTCCTACAGTCATCCTCTCCCCTGAAATGGCTGATAACAAGGGGCAATAGACTGTATTCTCCTGTCCTACAGTCATCCTCTCCCCTTAAATGGCTGATAACAGGGAGCAATAGACTATTCTCCTGTCCTACAGTCATCCTCTCCCCTGAAATGGCTGATAACAGGGGGCAATAGACTGTATTCTCCTGTCCTACAGTCATCCTCTCCCCTGAGATGGCTGATAACAGGGGCAATAGACTGTATTCTCCTGTCCTACAGTCACCCTCTCCCCTGAAATGGCTGATAACAGGGAGCAATAGACTGTATTCTCCTGTCCTACCGTCATCCTCTCCCCTGAAATGGCTGATAACAGGGATCAATAGACTGTATTCTCCTGTCCTACAGTCATCCTCTCCCCTGAAATGGCTGATAACAGGGAGCAATAGACTGTATTCTCCTGTCCTACAGTCATCCTCTCCCCTGAAATGGCTGATAACAGGGGGCAATAGATTGTATTCTCCTGTCCTACAGTCATCCTCTCCTCTGAAATGGCTGATAACAGGGAGCAATAGACTGTATTCTCCTGTCCTACAGTCATCCTCTCCCCTGAAATGGCTGATAACAGAGGCAATAGACTGTATTCTCCTGTCCTACAGTCATCCTCTCCCCTGAAATGGCTGATAACAGGGGGCAATAGACTGTATTCTCCTGTCCTACAGTCATCCTCTCCCCTGAAATGGCTGATAACAGGGGGCAATAGACTGTATTCTCCTGTCGTACAGTCATCCTCTCCCCTGAAATGGCTGATAACAGGGAGCAATAGACTGTATTCTCCTGTCCTACAGTCATCCTCTCCCCTGAAATGGCTGATAACAGGGGGCAATAGACTGTATTCTCCTGTCCTACAGTCATCCTTTCCCCTGAGATGGCTGATAACAGGGGCAATAGACTGTATTCTCCTGTCCTACAGTCATCCTCTCCCCTGAAATGGCTGATAACAGGGAGCAATAGACTGTATTCTCCTGTCCTACAGTCATCCTCTCCCCTGAAATGGCTGATAACAGGGAGCAATAGACTGTATTCTCCTGTCCTACAGTCATCCTCTCCCCTGAAATGGCTGATAACAGGGAGCAATAGACTGTATTCTCCTGTCCTACAGTCATCCTCTCCCCTGAAATGGCTGATAACAGAGGCAATAGACTGTATTCTCCTGTCCTACAGTCATCCTCTCCCCTGAAATGGCTGATAACAGGGGGCAATAGACTGTATTCTTCTGTCCTACAGTCATCATCTCCCCTGAAATGGCTGATAACAGGGGGCAATAGACTGTATTCTCCTGTCCTACAGTCATCCTCTCCCCTGAAATGGCTGATAACAGGTGGCAATAGATTGTATTCTCCTGTCCTACAGTCATCCTCTCCCCTGAAATGGCTGATAACAGGGAGCAATAGATTGTATTCTCCTGTCCTACAGTCATCCTCTCCCCTGAAATGGCTGATAACAAGGAGCAATAGATTGTATTCTCCTGTCCTACAGTCATCCTCTCCCCTGAAATGGCTGATAACAGGAGCAATAGATTGTATTCTCCTGTCCTACAGTCATCCTCTCCCCTGAAATGGCTGATAACAGGGAGCAATAGACTGTATTCTCCTGTCCTACAGTCATCCTCTCCCCTGAGATGGCTGATAACAGGGGCAATAGACTGTATTCTCCTGTCCTACAGTCATCCTCTCCCCTGAAATGGCTGATAACAGGGGGCAATAGACTGTATTCTCCTGTCCTACAGTCATCCTCTCCCCTGAAATGGCTGATAACAGGGGGCAATAGACTGTATTCTCCTGTCCTACAGTCATCCTCTCCCCTGAAATGGCTGATAACAGGGGGCAATAGACTGTATTCTCCTGTCCTACAGTCATCCTCTCCCCTGAAATGGCTGATAACAGGGGGCAATAGACTGTATTCTCCTGTCCTACAGTCATCCTCTCCCCTGAAATGGCTGATAACAGGGGGCAATAGACTGTATTCTCCTGTCCTACAGTCATCCTCTCCCCTGAAATGGCTGATAACAGGGGGCAATAGACTGTATTCTCCTGTCCTACAGTCATCCTCTCCCCTGAAATGGCTGATAACAGGGGGCAATAGATTGTATTCTCCTGTCCTACAGTCATCTTCTCCCCTGAAATGGCTGATAACAGGGAGCAATAGACTGTATTCTCCTGTCCTACAGTCATCCTCTCCCCTGAAATGGCTGATAACAGGGGGCAATATACTGTATTCTCCTGTCCTACAGTCATCCTCTCTCCTGAAATGGCTGATAACAGGGGGCAATAGATTGTATTCTCCTGTCCTACAGTCATCCTCTCCCCTGAAATGGCTGATAACAGGGGGCAATAGACTGTATTCTCCTGTCCTACAGTCATCCTCTCCCCTGAAATGGCTGATAACAGGGAGCAATAGATTGTATTCTCCTGTCCTACAGTCATCCTCTCCCCTGAAATGGCTGATAACAGGGGGCAATAGACTGTATTCTCCTGTCCTACAGTCATCCTCTCCCCTGAAATGGCTGATAACAGGGGGCAATAGACTGTATTCTCCTGTCGTACAGTCATCCTCTCCCCTGAAATGGCTGATAACAGGGAGCAATAGACTGTATTCTCCTGTCCTACAGTCATCCTCTCCCCTGAAATGGCTGATAACAGGGGGCAATAGACTGTATTCTCCTGTCCTACAGTCATCCTTTCCCCTGAGATGGCTGATAACAGGGGCAATAGACTGTATTCTCCTGTCCTACAGTCATCCTCTCCCCTGAAATGGCTGATAACAGGGAGCAATAGACTGTATTCTCCTGTCCTACAGTCATCCTCTCCCCTGAAATGGCTGATAACAGGGAGCAATAGACTGTATTCTCCTGTCCTACAGTCATCCTCTCCCCTGAAATGGCTGATAACAGGGAGCAATAGACTGTATTCTCCTGTCCTACAGTCATCCTCTCCCCTGAAATGGCTGATAACAGAGGCAATAGACTGTATTCTCCTGTCCTACAGTCATCCTCTCCCCTGAAATGGCTGATAACAGGGGGCAATAGACTGTATTCTTCTGTCCTACAGTCATCATCTCCCCTGAAATGGCTGATGACAGGGGGCAATAGACTGTATTCTCCTGTCCTACAGTCATCCTCTCCCCTGAAATGGCTGATAACAGGTGGCAATAGATTGTATTCTCCTGTCCTACAGTCATCCTCTCCCCTGAAATGGCTGATAACAGGGGGCAATAGACTGTATTTTCCTGTCCTACAGTCATACTCTCCCCTGAAATGGCTGATAACAAGGAGCAATAGATTGTATTCTCCTGTCCTACAGTCATCCTCTCCCCTGAAATGGCTGATAACAAGGAGCAATAGATTGTATTCTCCTGTCCTACAGTCATCCTCTCCCCTGAAATGGCTGATAACAGGGAACAATAGACTGTATTCTCCTGTCCTACAGTCATCCTCTCCCCTGAAATGGCTGATAACAGGGAGCAATAGACTGTATTCTCCTGTCCTACAGTCATCCTCTCCCCTGAAATGGCTGATAACAGGGAGCAATAGACTGTATTCTCCTGTCCTACAGTCATCCTCTCCCCTGAAATGGCTGATAACAGGGAGCAATAGATTGTATTCTCCTGTCCTACAGTCATCCTCTCCCCTGAAATGGCTGATAACAGGAGGCAATAGACTGTATTCTCCTGTCCTACAGTCATCCTCTCCCCTGAAATGGCTGATAACAGGGAACAATAGACTGTATTCTCCTGTCCTACAGTCATCCTCTCCCCTGAAATGGCTGATAACAGGGGGCAATAGACTGTATTCTCCTGTCCTACAGTCATCCTCTACCCTGAAATGGCTGATAACAGGGGGCAATAGACTGTATTCTCCTGTCCTACAGTCATCCTCTCCCCTGAAATGGCTGATAACAGGGGGCAATAGATTGTATTCTCCTGTCCTACAGTCATCCTCTCCCCTGAAATGGCTGATATCAGGGGGCAATAGACTTTATTCTCCTGTCCTACAGTCATCCTCCCCCCTGAAATGGCTGATAACAGGGGGCAATAGACTGTATTCTCCTGTCCTACAGTCATCCTCTCCCCTGAAATGGCTGATAACAGGGGGCAATAGACTGTATTCTCCTGTCCTACAGTCATCCTCTCCCCTGAAATGGCTGATAACAGGGGGCAATAGACTGTATTCTCCTGTCCTACAGTCATCCTCTCCCCTGAAATGGCTGACAACAGGGGGCAATAGACTGTATCCTCCTGTCCTACAGTCATCCTCTCTCCTGAAATGGCTGATAACAGGGGGCAATAGATTGTATTCTCCTGTCCTACAGTCATCTTCTCCCCTGAAATGGCTGATAACAGGGAGCAATAGACTGTATTCTCCTGTCCTACAGTCATCCTCTCCCCTGAAATGGCTGATAACAGGGGGCAATATACTGTATTCTCCTGTCCTACAGTCATCCTCTCTCCTGAAATGGCTGATAACAGGGGGCAATAGATTGTATTCTCCTGTCCTACAGTCATCCTCTCCCCTGAAATGGCTGATAACAGGGGGCAATAGACTGTATTCTCCTGTCCTACAGTCATCCTCTCCCCTGAAATGGCTGATAACAGGGAGCAATAGATTGTATTCTCCTGTCCTACAGTCATCCTCTCCCCTGAAATGGCTGATAACAGGGGGCAATAGACTGTATTCTCCTGTCCTACAGTCATCCTCTCCCCTGAAATGGCTGATAACAGGGGGCAATAGACTGTATTCTCCTGTCCTACAGTCATCCTCTCCCCTGAAATGGCTGATAACAGGTGGCAATAGATTGTATTCTCCTGTCCTACAGTCATCCTCTCCCCTGAAAGGGCTGATAACAGAGGGCAATAGACTGTATTCTCCTGTCCTACAGTCATCCTCTCCCCTGAAATGGCTAATAACAGGCGGCAATAGACTGTATTCTCCTGTCCTACAGTCATCCTCTCCCCTGAAATGGCTGATATCAGGGAGCAATAGATTGTATTCTCCTGTCCTACAGTCATCCTCTCCCCTGAAATGGCTAATAACAGGGATCAATAGATTGTATTCTCCTGTCCTACAGTCATCCTCTCCCCTGAAATGGCTGATAACAGGGGCAATAGACTGTATTCTCCTGTCCTACAGTCATCCTCTCCCCTGAAATGTCTGATAACAAGGAGCAATAGACTGTATTCTCCTGTCCTACAGTCATCCTCTCCCCTGAAATGGCCGATAACAGGGAGCAATAGACTGTATTCTCCTGTCCTACAGTCATCCTCTCCCCTGAAATGGCTGATAACAGGGAGCAATAGACTGTATTCTCCTGTCCTACAGTCATCCTCTCCCCTGAAATGGCTGATAACAGGGGGCAATAGATTGTATTCTCATGTCCTACAGTCATCCTCTCCCCTGAAATGGCTGATAACAGGGAGCAATAGACTGTATTCCCCTGTCCTACAGTCATCCTCTCCCCTGAAATGGCTGATAACAGGAGGCAATAGACCGTATTATCCTGTACTACAGTCATCCTCTCCCCCTGAAATGGCTGATAACAGGGAGCAATAGATTGTATTCTCCTGTCCTACAGTCGTCCTCTCCCCTGAAATGGCTGATAACAGGGGGCAATAGACTGTATTTTCCTGTCCTACAGTCATCCTGTCCCCTGAAATGGGTGATAACAGGGGGCAATAGATTGTATTCTCCTGTCCTACAGTCGTCTTCTCCCCTGAAATGGCTGATAACAGGGGGCAATAGACTGTATTCTCCTGTCCTACAGTTATCCTCTCCCCTGAAATGGCTGATAACAGGAAGCAATAGACTGTATTCTCCTGTCCTACAGTCATCCTCTCCCCCTGAAATGGCTGATAACAGGGAGCAATAGACTGTATTCTCCTGTCCTACAGTCATCCTCTCCCCTGAAATGGCTGATAACAGGGAGCAATAGACTGTATTCTCCTGTCCTACAGTCATCCTCTCTACTGAAATGGCTGATAACAGGGGGCAATAGACTGTATTCTCCTGTCCTACAGTCATCCTCTCCCCTGAAATGGCTGATAACAGGGGGCAATAGACTGTATTCTCCTGTCCTACAGTCATCCTGTCCCCTGAAATGGGTGATAACAGGGGGCAATAGATTGTATTCTCCTGTCCTACAGTCATCCTCTCCCCTGAAATGGCTGATAACAGGGGCAATAGACTGTATTCTCCTGTCCTACAGTCATCCTCTCCCCTGAAATGGCTGATAACAGGAAGCAATAGACTGTATTCTTCTGTCCTACAGTCATCCTCTCCCCTGAAATGGCTGATAACAGGGGGCCATAGACTGTATTCTCCTGTCCTACAGTCATCCTCTCCCCAGAATTGGCTGATAGCAGGGAGTAATAAATTGTATTCTCCTGTCCTACAGTCATCCTCTCCCCTGAAATGGCTGATAACAGGGAGTAATAGATTGTATTATCCTATCCTACAGTCATCCTGTCCCCTGAAATGGGTGATAACAGGGGGCAATAGACTGTATTCTCCTGTCCTACAGTCATCCTCTCCCCTGAAATGGCTGATAACAGGGAGCAATAGACTGTATTCTCCTGTCTTAGAGTCATCCTCTCTCCTGAAATGGCTGATAACAGGGGGCAATAGATTGTATTCTCCTGTCCTACAGTCATCCTCTCCTCTGAAATGGCTGATAACAGGGGGCAATAGACTGTATTCTCCTGTCCTACAGTCATCCTCTCCCCTGAAATGGCTGATAACAGGGGGCAATAGACTGTATTCTCCTGTCCTACAGTCATCCTCTTCCCTGAAATGGCTGATATCAGGGAGCAATAGATTGTATTCTCCTGTCCTACAGTCATCCTCTCCCCTGAAATGGCTGATAACAGGGAGCAATAGACTGTATTCTCCTGTCCTACAGTCATCCTCTCCCCTGAAATGGCTAATAACAGGGATCAATAGATTGTATTCTCCTGTCCTACAGTCATCCTCTCCACTGAAATGGCTGATAACAGGGGCAATAGACTGTATTCTCCTGTCCTACAGTCATACTCTGCCCTGAAATGGCTGATAACAGGGGGCAATAGACTGTATTCTCCTGTCCTACAGTCATCCTCTCCCCTGAAATGGCTAATAACAGGGATCAAAAGATTGTATTCTCCTGTCCTACAGTCATCCTCTCCCCTGAAATGGCTGATAACAGGGGTAATAGACTGTATTCTCCTGTCCTACAGTCATCCTCTCCCCTGAAATGTCTGATAACAAGGAGCAATAGACTGTATTCTCCTGTCCTACAGTCATCCTCTCCCCTGAAATGGCCGATAACAGGGAGCAATAGACTGTATTCTCCTGTCCTACAGTCATCCTCTCCCCTGAAATGGCTGATAACAGGGAGCAATAGACTGTATTCTCCTGTCCTACAGTCATCCTCTCCCCTGAAATGGCTGATAACAGGGAGCAATAGATTGTATTCTCCTGTCCTACAGTCATCCTCTCCCCTGAAATGGCTGATAACAGGGAGCAATAGACTGTATTCCCCTGTCCTACAGTCATCCTCTCCCCTGAAATGGCTGATAACAGGAGGCAATAGACCGTATTATCCTGTACTACAGTCATCCTCTCCCCCTGAAATGGCTGATAACAGGGAGCAATAGATTGTATTCTCCTGTCCTACAGTCGTCCTCTCCCCTGAAATGGCTGATAACAGGGGGCAATAGACTGTATTCTCCTGTCCTACAGTCATCCTCCCCCCTGAAATGGCTGATAACAGGGGGCAATAGACTGTATTCTCCTGTCCTACAGTCATCCTGTCCCCTGAAATGGGTGATAACAGGGGGCAATAGATTGTATTCTCCTGTCCTACAGTCGTCCTCTCCCCTGAAATGGCTGATAACAGGGGGCAATAGACTGTATTCTCCTGTCCTACAGTCATCCTCTCCCCTGAAATGGCTGATAACAGGGGGCAATAGACTGTATTCTCCTGTCCTACAGTCATCCTCTCCCCTGAAATGGCTGATAACAGCGAGCAATAGATTGTATTCTCCTGTCCTACAGTCATCCTCTCCCCTGAAATGGCTGATAACAGGGGGCAATAGACTGTATTCTCCTGTCCTACAGTCATCCTCTCCCCTGAAATGGCTGATAACAGGGAGCAATAGACTGTATTCTCCTGTCCTACAGTCATCCTCTCCCCTGAAATGGCTGATAACAGGGAGCAATAGACTGTATTCTCCTGTCCTACAGTCATCCTCTCCCCTGAAATGGCTGATAACAGGGGGCAATAGACTGTATTCTCCTGTCCTACAGTCATCCTCTCCCCTGAAATGGCTGATAACAGGGGGCAATAGACTGTATTCTCCTGTCCTACAGTCATCCTGTCCCCTGAAATGGGTGATAACAGGGGGCAATAGATTGTATTCTCCTGTCCTACAGTCGTCCTCTCCCCTGAAATGGCTGATAACAGGGGGCAATAGACTGTATTCTCCTGTCCTACAGTCATCCTCTCCCCTGAAATGGCTGATAACAGGGAGCAATAGACTGTATTCTCCTGTCCTACAGTCATCCTCTCCCCTGAAATGGCTGATAACAGGGAGCAATAGACTGTATTCTCCTGTCCTACAGTCATCCTCTCCCCTGAAATGGCTGATAACAGGGGGCAATAGACTGTATTCTCCTGTCCTACAGTCATCCTCTCCCCTGCAATGGCTGATAACAGGGGGCAATAGACTGTATTCTCCTGTCCTACAGTCATCCTGTCCCCTGAAATGGGTAATAACAGGGGGCAATAGATTGTATTCTCCTGTCCTACAGTCGTCCTCTCCCCTGAAATGGCTGATAACAGGGGCAATAGATTGTATTCTCCTGTCCTACAGTCATCCTCTCCCCTGAAATGGCTGATAACAGGGGGCAATAGACTGTATTCTCCTGTCCTACAGTCATCCTCTCCCCTGAAATGGCTGATAACAGGGAGCAATAGACTGTATTCTCCTGTCCTACAGTCATCCTCTCCCCTGAAATGGCTGATAACAGGGGGCAATAGACTGTATTCTCCTGTCCTACAGTCATCCTCTCCCCTGAAATGGCTGATAACAAGGGGCAATAGACTGTATTCTCCTGTCCTACAGTCATCCTCTCCCCTGAAATGGCTGATAACAGAGGCAATAGACTGTATTCTCCTGTCCTACAGTCATCCTCTCCCCTGAAATGGCTGATAACAGGGGGCAATAGACTGTATTCTCCTGTCCTACAGTCATCCTCTCCCCTGAAATGGCTGATAACAGGGGGCAATAGACTGTATTCTCCTGTCCTACAGTCATCCTCTCCCCTGAAATGGCTGATAACAGGGAGCAATAGACTGTATTCTCCTGTCCTACAGTCATCCTCTCCCCTGAAATGGCTGATAACAGAGGCAATAGACTGTATTCTCCTGTCCTACAGTCATCCTCTCCCCTGAAATGGCTGATAACAGGGGGCAATAGACTGTATTCTACTGTCCTACAGTCATCCTCTCCCCCTGAAATGGCTGATAACATGGAGCAATAGACTGTATTCTCCTGTCCTACAGTCATCCTCTCCCCTGAAATGGCTGATAACAGGGAGCAATAGACTGTATTCTCCTGTCCTACAGTCATCCTGTCCCCTGAAATGGCTGATAACAGGGAGCAATAGACTGTATTCTCTTGTCCTACAGTCATCATCTCCCCTGAAATGTCTGATAACAGGGAGCAATAGACTGTATTCTCCTGTCCTACAGTCATCCTCTCCCCTGAAATGGCTGATAACAGGGGGCAATAGACTGTATTCTCCTGTCCTACAGTCATCCTCTCCCCTGAAATGGCTGATAACAGGGAGTAATAGATTGTATTCTCCTGTCCTACAGTCATCCTCTCCCCTGAAATGGCTGATAACAGGGAGCAATAGACTGTATTCTCCTGTCCTACAGTCATCCTCTCCCCTGAAATGGCCGATAACAGGGGGCAATAGATTGTATTCTCCTGTCCTACAGTCATCCTCTCCCCTGAAATGGCTGATAACAGGGAGTAATAGATTGTATTCTCCTGTCCTACAGTCATCCTCTCCCCTGAAATGGCTGATAACAGGGAGCAATAGACTGTATTCTCCTGTCCTACAGTCATACTCTCCTCTGAAATGGCTGACAACAGGGGGCAATAGACTGTATTCTCCTGTCCTACAGTCATCCTCTCCCCTGAAATGGCTGATAACAGGGGGCAATAGACTGTATTCTCCTGTCCTACAGTCATCCTCTCCCCAGAAATGGCTGATAACAGGGAGTAATAGATTGTATTCTCCTGTCCTACAGTCATCCTCTCCCCTGAAATGGCTGATAACAGGGGGCAATAGACTGTATTCCCCTGTCCTACAGTCATCCTCTCCCCTGAAATGGCTGATAACAGGGAACAATAGACTGTATTCTCCTGTCCTACAGTCATCCTCTCCCCTGAAATGGCGGATAACAGTGAGCAATAGACTGTATTCTCCTGTCCTACAGTCATCCTCTCCCCAGAAATGGCTGATAACAGGGAGTAATAGATTGTATTCTCCTGTCCTACAGTCATCCTCTCCCCTGTAATGGCTGATAACAGGGGGCAATAGACTGTATTCTCCTGTCCTACAGTCATCCTCTCCCCTGAAATGGCTGATAACAGGGGGCAATAGACTGTATTCTCCTGTCCTACAGTCATCCTCTCCCCTGATATGGCTGATAACATGGAGCAATAGACTGTATTCTCCTGTCCTACAGTCATCATCTCCCCTGAAATGGCTGATAACAGGGGGCAATAGACTGTATTCTCCTGTCCTACAGTCATCCTCTCCCCTGAAATGGCTGATAACAGGGGGCAATAGATTGTATTCTCCTGTCCTACAGTCATCATCTCCCCTGAAATGGCTGATAACAGGTAGCAATAGACTGTATTCTCCTGTCCCACAGTCATCCTCTCCCCTGAAATGGCTGATAACAGGGGGCAATAGACTGTGTATTCTCCTGTCCTACAGTCATCCTCTCCCCTGAAATGGCTGATAACAGGGAGCAATAGACTGTATTCTCCTGTCCCACAGTCATCCTCTCCCCTGAAATGGCTGATAACAGGTAGCAATAGACTGTATTCTCCTGTCCTACAGTCATCCTCTCCCCTGAAATGGCTGATAACAGGGGGCAATAGATTGTATTCTCCTGTCCTACAGTCATCCTCTCCCCTGAAATGGCTGATAACAGGGGGCAATAGACTGTATTCTCCTGTCCTACAGTCATCCTCTCCCCTGAAATGGCTGATAACAGGGGGCAATAGACTGTGTATTCTCCTGTCCTACAGTCATCCTCTCCCCTGAAATGGCTAATAACAGGGGGCAATAGATTGTATTCTCCTGTCCTACAGTCATCCTCTCCCCTGAAATGGCTGATAACAGGGGGCAATAGATTGTATTCTCCTGTCCTACAGTCATCCTCTCCCCTGAAATGGCTGATAACAGGGGGCAATAGACTGTATTCTCCTGTCCTACAGTCATCCTCTCCCCTGAAATGGCTGATAACAGGGAGCAATAGACTGTATTCTCCTGTCCTACAGTCATCCTCTCCCCTGAAATGGCTAATAACAGGGGGCAATAGACTGTATTCTCCTGTCCTACAGTCATCCTCTCCCCTGAAATGGCTGATAACAGGGGGCAATAGACTGTGTATTCTCCTGTCCTACAGTCATCCTTTACCCTGAAATGGCTAATAACAGGGGGCAATAGACTGTATTCTCCTGTCCTACAGTCATCCTCTCCCCTGAAATGTCTGATAACAGGATGCAATAGACTGTATTCTCCTGTCCTACAGTCATCCTCTGCCCTGAAATGGCTGATAACAGGGAGCAATAGACTGTATTCTCCTGTCCTACAGTCATCCCCCCCCCCCCCTGAAATGGATGATAACAGGGGCAATAGACTGTATTCTCCTGTCCTACAGTCATCCTCTTAGCTAATAATAATCTCCTCAGTAAGCAGAGATAAGACTACATTCATCAGGTGGGGAAGTGGTTAAATGGATGCCGTCAGCAGCCGGAGTAGTTGAGGAATCAGGTTGGATCATTATGGCTATAAGCTGAGAGTGAGCAGCCTCCCGACGGTGTGCTGTTTGACGACTGTAGGTTTAAACCTCCACCATTTTAATTAGCAGACGGAATTCAGGTTCAAACACAGCTGGCTCCACCGCGCCGCGCGCCGCACCTGGTCCCTGGAGGAGTCTCTGTGGGAACAACGCCAGAGCAAGGGGAGCGTTTTGCAGAGCTTGCCTCACACTGTTGTGATTAATTGCCATTGCTAGCTTGGCTGAGCATCCAGGCCGCCTCTGGGTATCGCTGCAGCACAAGCTGTGTGGCTGCCGGCTCTCTGGCTGTTTAGTAATTGCTACAAAATAAAATAAAAAACTGCAAAACCGGGAAAGCAAAATTTTTCTCCGTAACACATTCCCACGAGCACTCAATATTTTTAAAAGATTGTGAAAATCATATCGAAACTCCCAAAAACATTGTAAATTGCAAATCAGGGACGGCAGATGGACGGGGGCAGGAAAGGGCACAGCGGTGTTAGTGCAACATGTTCTTTAATCGCTCATCTGGAAGGACGTGACTCTAAAAATAGGAAAGTCCCTCGTTACTGGTGTTTTGTTTTTTCTTTGGATTAACAAATTTGACACGAAAGAGTAAAAGAAAAATTATATAAATATACAGTATATATGCAGTGGATATAAAAAGTCTACACACCCCTGTTAAAATGTCTGGTTTCTGTGATGTAAAAAAATTAGACAAATATAAATCATTTCAGAACTTTTTCCAGCTTTAATGTGACCTATAAACTGTACAACTCAATGGAAAAACAAACTGAAATCTTTTAGGTGGAGGGAAGAAAAAATAAAATAATATGGTTGCATAAGTGTGCACACCCTTAAACTAATATTTTGTTGAAGCACCTTTTGATTTTATTACAGCACTCAGTCTTTTTGGGTATGAGTCTATCAGCATGGCACATTTTGACTTGGCAAGTTTTGCCCACTCTTCTTTGCAAAAACACTCCAAATCTGTCAGATTGCGAGGGCATCTCCTGGGCACAGCCCTCTTCACATCACCCCACAGATTTTCAATCGGATTCAGGTCTGGGCTCTGGCTGGGCCATTCCAAAACGTTAATCTTCTTCTGGTGAAGCCATTCCTTTGTTGATTTGGATGTATGCTTTGGGTCGTTGTCATGCTGAAAGATGAAGTTCCTCTTCATGTTCAGCTTTCTAGCAGAAGCCTGAAGGTTTTGGGCCAATATTGACTGGTATTTGGAACTGTTCATAATTCCCTCTAGCTTAACTAAGGCCCCAGTTCCAGCTGAAGAAGAACAGCCCCTTGGCATGATGCTGCCACCACCATGCTTCACTGTGGGGATCGGGTTCTTTTGGTGATGTGCAGTGTTGTTTTTGAGTCAAACATATCTTTTGGAATTATGGCCAAAAAGTTCAACCTTGGTTTCATCAGACCATAACACCTTTTCCCACATTCTTTTGGGAGACTTCAGATGTGTTTTTGCAAAATTTAGCCTGGCTTGGATGTTTTTCTTCGTAAGAAAGGGCTTTCGTCTTGCCTGTCTACCCCATAGCCCAGACATATAAAGAATACGGGAGATTGTTGTCACATGGACCACACAGCCAGGACTTGCCAGATATTCCTGCAGCTCCTTTAATGTTGCTGTAGGCCTCTTGGTCGCCTCCCAGACCAGTTTTCTTCTCGTCTTTTCATCTATTTTGGAGGGACGTCCAGTTCTTGGTAATGTCACTGTTGTGCCATATTTTCTCTCCTTGATGATGACTGTCTTCACTGTGCGCCATGGTAGATCTAATGCTTTGGAAATTCTTTTGTCCCCTTCTCCTGACTGATACCTTTTAGCAATGAGATCCCTCTGATGGTTTGGAAGCTCCTCTCTGTGGACCATGGCTTTTGCTGTGGGATGCGACTAAGAACATTTCAGGAAAGACCAACTAGAGCAGCTGAACGTTATTTGGGGCTATTCAGAAGCACTTTACATGATGGCCGGTGTATGCTGACTCCTATTTAACAGGATTGTGAATGTGATTGCTTAATTCTGAACACAGCTACATCCTCAGTTTTAAGAGGGTGTGCACACTTATGCAACCACATTATTTTAGTTATTTTTTTCTTCCCTCTACCTAAAAGATTTCAGTTTGTTTTTCCATTGAGTTGTACAGTTTATAGGTCACATTAAAGGTGGAAAAAGTTCTGAAATGATTTATCTTTGTCTCATTTTTTTACAACACAAAAACCTGACATTTTAACAGGGGTGTGTAGACTTTTTATATCTACTGTGTATATGTATATGTATATATATATATATATATATATATATATATATATATAAATTGCCATCAAAGCAGCAATAATGCATTCAGAAATCTGAATAGGCATCAATCTAAGAAAAATTGTCACAGTAAATTGTGCCAAATTTATTAAAAGGGACAAGAAATTTGGTGAAATCAGAACAATTAAATGTATGCCTGCTACATGCACTATTAAAATAATAATTTGAACTCTGTCAGTATAGAAAGCAAATTTTTGCACAATTTGTGGTTTGTTTGTTTCTTTTAGAAATTCAGCATAAACTCAATAAATGGCACAGAAATTGGCACATCTCATTTTAGACTGATTGCTGAAAATTCTGTTTAGGATTTTTTAGTTTCTCTTTTACTCTTATATTTAGAGGACTCTCTTCCCTTTCTGTGGGAGGTCAGCAGCTCATCACCTTAATCTCTCTGAGGCATCACAATTAGCTTTCACATTATACAGTCAAATGTATCAAATTTGCACCATAGTTTTCTGGTGTACAATCGACTGAACTATTAGCACCAGTGAGGCTTTGTAAGAAAAGTTGCTACTTTTCCACCTTTTACGCCAACCTTGCCACTTTTACAAAATTTGGATGGACCGCCATGACAAGACTCATTCAACAACATGCTGCATATTCGACCACAACCTTACGTCAGCTCCCTTGCTGGAGTAGATTTATTTTTCTAGTGTTCAGACCTTCCAAGCATATATGACAGTAATATTTTATATTAAGACTGGTGTCAGAGATATACATGCCCCCCAAATAGACCTGCGCAATCTCAGACAAGTTTAATAAATCTGCCCCACTGTATTTACTGTTTCTGCCACTAGGTGGCAGGCATTATGGTTATGCATAGCCATCTGGAAGCCTGATTTTCATGACGCCTCCACAGACTGCACTGCAGCGCTGCTGCGGTTACAGGCACTCTGCGACAGGCTGAAGAATTAGTATAGGGAGTGCGGGTGCTTTGTATATATACAGTGTTAACCCCCATAGATGAAGCAGAAAATCATCTTGTCACTTACATACATGAGTGCTCTCTTAATCACACGGCTGATGTCTCGCCTCCATTCGGGAATGTCGGGGTTAAAATCATCGAGATTTGGTGAAAACGACAATCGCAGAGACTGAAACTGCTCTGTGGACAGCAAATAGTAACAGGGTTAAATGGACTTTTATAAAACAATTATTTTTTTTGTTTTTTGTTTTTGAGGGGGGGGGGGGGGGGATTAAAATGGCAGCAGATACCCCAACCGAACTGGCAAATGTGTATATAGCACTGACATTGTCTACAGTCTCATAATACACTGTGAGAAATATACTGTATAAAGACTTTTTTCTAAATAAGGTATATCTCATGTTTTGAGTTTTGAGATATACCTAGATAGATAGATAGCAGAGTTGATAATATAAGCAGCACCGCAGGTCCAGAGTACAAAAGGGTGCCAGCAGATGTAGGAGCGATCCAATCTCCCAAAAATTGTAGAAAAACAAAGATATTCCACGGCACTCCAAAAGAAGTAAAATTAATGTGACTTTAATTCACCAACGCAACGTTTCGGTCCACACACTGGAACCTTCCTCAAACAGTGACAAACATAGTGGGTATAGCAGCATATATATAAGGTGAACAATTTACATAATAATTAGTGTAATTAGGTAAAAACATAAATAATAAAACTTTTAAATATAGCATAGTGTCCATAGGTGTATGCAAAGTTGCCATCATTTATGCAAATCAATCCAATGATCAAAAATAAATGTGAATAAATACATAAAATACATTAAAAATTCAATACATACTCAGGTGAAGATAATCCATAATTAGTGAAAATATTCCATAACTAGTGGACAGGTGAGAAGACACGTGATGGTTAAAAACACATATTTCATCATAAACTAGTAGTGATTACCTCGGCAGACATGAGGATCTCGGCGTGGACTGTGCAAGAATGCGCCCAAATGGAGCGCACCCTTGGAACGCACACATCACTTCCTCCTCGGGACGTCATCAAATGATAGCCTCCCACGGAGTTTGGTCGCATATAAAGATCGACATATTCCGAATCACGTGACGGGAGCTCATGTGATCCAGCCCCTGGTGATCACCTGACAGGTGGCCGGCGATCCAACACAGGAACTAAAAACAAAGTCCAGTCACATGATCGGATCTGACAAAAAATGTAATTGCGAGTCCCCATGTGTTCCTATCTCGAATAGATGCCCCATCTCATTGGACCATAACAGGAATAGAAAGCTATATCTAAAGTTGTTAGTATGGTGAAAATGTGGATCGTGGAATCACAAATTGGAAAATATACTGTATAGTTTGGTTATATAGAGATGGTAGTGGAACCACAGGGTAAGTGTGGGAGAAGAGCTGGTGATGACAACAGTGGTTGCCCCTCAGCATTATAATCATGGGGCCCACCATATCTGTCACATTTCCATCCCATACATATATATATATCTCAGGGCAAAGAGATAAATGTATCAAAGAATCCACTATGCCAATGGAGTCATTGACATTAGGTCACACTGCCAATGAGACCCCAATGTCTCTGGGGATGGCACTGGTTGTCCAATATCTAAAATTAGTAAGAAGCGAATGGACCTACCAGTCTCTCAACATTTCACAGAAGCAGGTCACTGTGAGAAAGATGTGAAGTGTATGATTATTGAACATATTCCAATCTCTCGTAGAGGAGGAAATAGGATCCTGGCGCTTAAAAAACGAGAAATAGAGTGGATTGTTAGATTAAATACACTAAAACCAAATGGATTGAACGTTGAGTTCAGACCATGGATTTGTGCTGAGACATTGAGATATATATGTAATTGGAGGTATGGATCCCTCATTGGGAATATTTAAATACTGTCATGTATCATCATCTTGTGGTTGTATGTGGGTGCAACTTTTGAGGATATACATCAAGATTGAACTACTTTTAATAAATTATATATTTCAGGTGCTACATGTTCTTTTTATTTCTATTGTAGCTTCCTCTCCCATTAGGACTGTATTTAATCATAGTATGCATTGTTGTGCTTGGTGTTTTGGTGACGGATGTTGTGGAATCCTATTGTTTTGTCCCTTTCTTTCGGGGATGGCTACATAAGGGCTGTTTATCTGTATTCTATATACCCACAAAGTGTCAGATATGGAGAGTGGTGGCAATTGGTGTGTCCATTGTCTAATTTTAGATATTGGACAACCAGTGCCATCCCCAGAGACATTGGGGTCTCATTGGCAGTGTGACCTAATGTCAATGACTCCATTGGCATAGTGGATTCTTTGATACATTTATCTCTTTGCCCTGAGATATATATACAGTACAGACCAAAAGTTTGGACACACCTTCTCATTCAAAGAGTTTTCTTTGTTTTCATGACTATGAAGGCATCAAAACTATGAATTAACACATGTGGAATTATATACATAACAAACAAGTGTGAAACAACTGAAAATATGTCATATTCTAGGTTCTTCAAAGTAGCCACCTTTTGCTTTGATTACTGCTTTGCACACTCTTGGCATTCTCTTGATGAGCTTCAAGAGGTAGTCCCCTGAAATGGTCTGCGGTCCAGCTCACCCCAAACCATCTCGATTGGGTTCAGGTCCGGTGACTGTGGAGGCCAGGTCATCTGGCGCAGCACCCCATCACTCTCCTTCATGGTCAAATAGCCCTTACCTTCAAAGTTTTTCCAATTTTTCGGCTGACTGACTGACATTCATTTCTTAAAGTAATGATGGCCACTCGTTTTTCTTTACTTAGCTGCTTTTTTCTTGCCATAATACAAATTCTAACAGTCTATTCAGTAGGACTATCAGCTGTGTATCCACCTGACTTCTCCTCAACGCAACTGATGGTCCCAACCCCATTTATAAGGCAAGAAATCCCACTTATTAAACCTGACAGGGCACACCTGTGAAGTGAAAACCATTTCAGGGGACTACCTCTTGAAGCTCATCAAGAGAATGCCAAGAGTGTGCAAAGCAGTAATCAAAGCAAAAGGTGGCTACTTTGAAGAACCTAGAATATGACATATTTTCAGTTGTTTCACACTTGTTTGTTATGTATATAATTCCACATGTGTTAATTCATAGTTTTGATGCCTTCAGTGTGAATCTACAATTTTCATAGTCATGAAAATAAAGAAAACTCTTTGAATGAGAAGGTGTGTCCAAACTTTTGGTCTGTACTGTATATAAGTATGGGATGTAAATGTGACAGATAGTGGTGGGCCCCATGCTTATAATGCGAGCGGCAACAACTGTTGTCATCACCAGCTCTTCTCCCACACTTACCCTGTGGTTCCACTCCCATCTATATATAACCAAACTATACAGTATATTTTCCAATTTGTGATTCCATGATCCACATTTTCACCATACTAACAACTTTAGATATAGCTTTCTATTACTGTTATGGTCCAATGAGATGGGGTATCTATTCGAGATAGGAACACATGGGGACTCGCAATTACATTTTTTGTCAGATCCGATCATGTGACTGGACTTTGTTTTTAGTTCCTGTGTTGGATCGCCGGCCACCTGTCAGGTGATCACCAGGAGCTGGATCACATGAGCTCCCGTCACGTGATTCGGAATATGTCGATCTTTGTATGCGACCAAACTCCGTGGGAGGCTATCATTTAGTGACGTCCCGAGGAGGAAGTGATGTGTGCGTTCCATTTGGGCGGAAGTTGGAAACACACATCGCGCATGCGCATTCTTGCACAGTCCACGCCGAGATCCTCATGTCTGCCGAGGTAATCACTACTGGTTCATGATGAAATATGTGTTTTTAGCTATCACATGTCTTCTCACCTGTGCACTAATTATGGATTATTTACACTAATTATGGATTATCTTGACCTGAGTATGTATTGAATTTTTAATGCATTTTATGTATTTATTCACATTTATTTTTAATCATTGGATTGATTTGCATAAATGATGGCAACTTTGGATACACCTATGGACACTATGCTATATTTAAAAGTTTTATTATTTATGTTTTTACCTAATTACAATAATTATGATGTAAATTGTTCACCTTATATATATGCTGCTATACCCACTATGTTTGTCATAAAAGTAATGAGATTAAAATCACATTTATTACAAATAATTAAAATGTTTAGCAGGATTCAAATAAAATTAATAAATGAAGAATAAAAAACCTGAAAAATAAATAAGATTAAAATAAAAAAATACCATATTTTTCACTTTATAAGACGCACTTTTTTCCCCTCCAAAGTTAGTGCGTCTTATAAAAACGAATGTGGCCCAAATGTGTAGCTTAATGCAGCTCAGGAGCTCTCACTAACTGCTCCTGAGCTGCCATAAAACAATGGGAGAACGGGCGGGAGGACGGACGGGAGAACGGGTGGGCAGCACTCACGGTACCCTTCAGTGAAGCCGCCAGCCTGTGCATACATTGCGGCACTAAGCAGCGGGCTGGCGGTTTCACTGATGACCAAGTGATGCGCCCGTTCTCCTCCATGTGAGCTGGACCTGGAGTGTCCGGACCGGTACCGTAACTGTCTGCAGACTGGCGGCATCTCTGTATGCCATATAGTGCCGCCAGCCTGCTGTATCCAAGTACAGGTCCTGACACTTTCTCCTCCTCTCCAGACCCCCCCCCCCCCACTTTCTCCTCTTCCCCCCAGGCAGGCAGTTTCTCCTCTCCCCAGGGCAGTTTCTCTTCTCCCCTGGGCAGTTTCTCCTCTCCCCCTGGGCAGTTTCTACTCACCCCTACACCCCTACTCTACTTAGCCGGTGCTGATTGGTGGTGAGTCCTGCTCCTCCTTCCTCCACCAATCAGCTACTGGTACACTGTTCAGTGCCACATGACACCCTCCTCTAGGTACCATAGATTGCATCCTAAGTCCCAAGGTGAGGACATCTTAAGGCAATTTATGGTACCCTAATTAAAAACTGTGTGCCAAATATGACTATAACCCCCATCATCCATAGAAATCCACCCATGTACTGCAAAATATGGGTGGATTCCTATGGATGAGGGGGGTTAAAGTCATATTTAATATAGACACATGACTATTACAGAACAGTGTTTATTTTAAATATGACTATAACCCCCCACATCCATAGGAATCCACACATATTTTGCAGTACATGGGTGGATTTCTATGGATGAGGGGGGTTATAGTCATATCTAGACAGATGCCAATTACAGAACAGTCCCTGGACAGTGTTAATTTTAAACATACTGTAACTATAACCCCCCCTTTAGTTCAAATCATTTTTTTCTCCATTTTCCTCCTCTGAAAACTGGGTGCGTCTTATCATCAGGTGAGTCTTATAAAGCGAAAAATACGGTATATGAAAAATGATAAAATAAACAAACATAACTCAGAATGGATAACGTCAGAAAAAAATGAGTAAACAAATCATAAAAGTTCTGTGTGTTAGGTACTCATCTGCGGAAGTCACCTTGACGCCTGGTAGACGGGCCCGACACAGGTTTGATCAAAAATGTGCGCAAAGAGCTTCTATTATGTCATTTTTAGTAGGTATAATACCACTTTAATTTAGAATGATCCCCATTTCTCAGTTCTATTGTTTGCATGTGAAATGTTGTGCAGCCATGCTTTTATTAGTTCTCTGTATGCTCGCTTTATGGATATGCACCTGTGACCATAAATGTGCTAGTCTAAATTTTCTTGTAGTAAACAAATCATAAAAAATAAATAATAAGGTTAGAATATAATGTAGAGCAACCATTAAATAAATTAAGGCTCTTAAAAAAATGTCAGTCCATTAAGAAAATAACAGAAATCTCAGGGTCGCCAATTTATAATTATTCTCAGTTTTTCATAAAATGGAGTGGAAGATTAAGATAAAAAAATTACAAACGTAATTGTGCATTAGACCAATATGGGGACGCATAGAGTCCATGTGTCTCTGTTTTAGGCTCTAATGACCGCATTTAACAATGGATGTACAACAATCAACTTGTTTTTTACATTAAAAAATTGCAAATCTTGCTGCACGTCCCATTTAAAAAAAAATATATATATAAAAAAAAAATATATATGTTTTCCCCTACCTCTTATCACGTTTGAAATGAGTGGAGAAAAGCTGTGGTGGTTTTACTGGGAGTTGGTGAAGTTTAAAACCATTAAAAAGATTTATTAATTAAGTCAGAAAATGCTACAACGTTTCACACAAATCCAGATTTTATTTTTGACCTTAGGACAATCTAGCATGGGCCAAATGCAAATTTGGTGCAGCCTATTTACCTACAGTACAGACCAAAAGTTTGGACACACCTTGTCATTCAAAGACTACCTCTTGAAGCTCATCAAGAGAATGCCAAGAGTGTGCAAAGCAGTAATCAAAGCAAAAGGTGGCTACTTTGAAGAACCTAGAATATGACATATTTTCAGTTGTTTCACACTTGTTTGTTATGTATATAATTCCACATGTGTTAATTCATAGTTTTGATGCTTTCATAGTCATGAAAATAAAGAAAACTCTTTGAATGAGAAGGTGTGTCCAAACTTTTGGTCTGTACTGTATACTTGGGAGATTACTTCCAACAGTTGTAGGAAGGGGGCAGGGCGGATTGTGACGGCACAGGAACGACTTGTGTAAATTTTCCCCAAAGGGAGAGGTTTGTGGGTGTTTCCTGGGTATTTTGTGCATAAAATATGAGGAATTGGGAGGAAAAGACAACTTCTTTTTATATGACTTTTATGATTCACATGACAGAAAATGAAATAAAAAAAACGACCCTTAACATAAAGTGTTAATCACATCGAACACAAAAGAAAACTGGATTATAAAAAAAAAAAAAAAAATAAAAGGTTTATTTACCACTATTGAATGTAGACATTTTGCACAAAACAAAACATTTCAACCTCAACTCCCCCATTTTGTGGTATTATTCACAGCAGGGAGATAATCATCCAATTAGTCAGGTAAACAAGGTATTGTGGGTGCAGTCATGTTTAATAGAAAGTTGCTTCGTACAAATTAGCATCTGCCGGGAAAGTGCACAAATTTGATTACAATTATTATGTTCATGCAGGAAATAAAGGGTCTAGATGAACAGGCAGTAAAATAAGGCGAACGCAACGCTGCTGGTAACCAGGTGGTGTAGACTGTGAAAAGGGCAAAAAATATTAAACAAAGCCTACACAGACCGTATGGAGCTCTGACCCTGAAGACAAGCAACATGTGACCAGAAGCATCCATCCACAGCCGCCAGTGAAGAACACTGCGCATGCGCTAGATTCGCATGTGAAATGTGTAAGACAAATGGTGGAGTAAATTAGAGTCTTATCTTCTTTATTCCAAAGTTAAGGAGGCAGCTGGTGACAGAAGAGCCAATCATACTGTAAGGTACACGTGTACATAATACAATTAGGACATAAAAAAATAAAAATAAAAATAAAATAAAAATTATCCTGCTATGAGAGTGGTAGTTTCTGATATAGATTTGTAGCCATTTCTTTTTGCTAATTAATACATTTGGCTTAGGCCTGTTTCACACTTGTGTTGTTGTTTTCCGGTATTGTCATCCAGCAGAGTATCTCAAAACCGTAAAAAACGGTTCCATTCTGAATGGAAAGAAAACTGTTCAGGATGCATCAGGATGTCTTCTGTTCCATCAGCTAACCGAACGGATGAAAACTGATGTGTAACCAAAACGGAACAGCTTAATTCCAGTTCTGAGATCCTCTGCCGGTGTCACGGCTGTATGTGAGCAACAAGAGTATACACAGTAAAAAGAGCTACTGACCGGACCCAAACTAGGGAGGATAAAGGGTGATCCCTGTCAGACCCTCAAAGCTCTCCCTATGCTGCTAAAGCACATGCCCGGATCCAAATGGTGGAACGAGGCATGCCCACGTACCTAAGACTGATGACCACTGTAACCCCAACAATAGTGGAAGGGGCACGGCCACCGGTGCCCTGCTCAGTATATGGAGGGAACCGTGGCCACCTCAGATCCAGTCAGAAAATAACCAGGTACACAACAATGTCTGCACACTTAGCTGAAGGTGCTGCAGCCGCAGAGAAGACGGATCCAAGGACAGCTGGCAATATCCGGAGTGCTTGCTGCAGCAGAACACAGGTCCAGTGAACTGATAGCTACAAGTGAAGATACTCAAGCAAGAGCTACAACTGAAATGAGAAATATAATCCACGCCCTACAATAGGAGGAGGGGTGATTTAAAGGCAGGGAAATCAACCGCAGGAGGAACAGCTGGGAGGAAGGAAACAGAAAGTAAAGACTTCATCACAGGGGCGGAGAAACAGAGCAGTGAGAACTCCTCCAAACTCATGTAGTGACATCATCACAGGGGTGGAGAAACAGAGCTGTGAGAACGTCTCAAAGCTCTGGTAGTGACAGTCGGATCTCAAAACCAGAATTGCAAATGCAAGTGTGAAGCAGGCCTTATACTACATCTTCTGGGGGACCAGATCAACTTTTCTAGTCACTTAGATTCTACTATTTTAGCACCAAACAAAGTGGAGGAGGAAAGAGAAGAAAAGAATGAGAAAGAAAGAGAAGAAGGGAGCGAAGAGGAGGGAGAAGACAAGGGGAACAGAAAGAAGTAGAAGATAAGAGAAGAGGATGAGGAATGGGAGGTAAAAGAAAAGAAGATAAAGAATGGGAGGAGGAGGAAGAAGGAAAAAAAGAAAAAAAAATAGAATGAATGGGAGGAAGAAGAAGAGACAAAAGAAAAGAAGACAAAGAGTGTGAAGAAGACAAATAAGAAAAAAGAAGGAAGAGGAAGAAGAAGAAGTAAAGAAGATGTGAAATAAAAGGAAAAAAGAAGGAAGAGGAAGAAGGAAGAAGAAGAAGTAAAGAAGATGTAAAAGAAAAGGAAAAAAATAATGAAGAGGAAGAAGAAGAAGAAGAAGAAGTAGTAAAGAAGATATAAAAGAAAAGGAAAAAAAGAAGGAAGGAGGAAAAAGAAGAAGAAGAAGTAAAGAAGATGTAAAAGAAAAGGAAAAAAGAAAGAAGAAGAAGTAAAGGAAAAGAAGAGAAGGCATGGGAGGAGAAAGATGAATTAAAGGAAAGGAAGAGAAAGAATGAGAGGAGGAAGAAGAAGTAAATTAAAAGAAGATGAGAAATGGGAGGAAGAAGGAGAATAATAAAGGTAAAAAAGATGAGGTATGGGAGGAGGAAGAAGAATAAGAAAAGGGAAAAAAAGACAAAAATGGGAGGAGCAAGAAGAGTAAGTAAAGGAAAAGAAAAGGAATGGTAGGAGGAGGAAGAAGTAAAGGAAAAAAGAACAAGGAATAGGAGGAGGAAGAAGAAGAAGTAAAGAAAAAGAAGGTTAGGAATGGGAGAAGGAACAAGGAGATAAAGCAGAAAAGATGACAAGATGAGGGTGGGGAAAGAAGAAATAAAGGAAAATGAGTTAAGGGAGGAAGAAGAAGAATTGGAGAAAAAGAAGTAAAGGGAATGGAAAGGAAGAAGGGGGAATATGAAACATACTGTATGTAGGGAAAGAAGAGGAGGGTGTAGAGGAAGAGGAAGTAGAAGCAGATTAACAACAAGGAGAAGAGGAAGAAGAAGGAGGAGAAGAGGAGGAATGGGAAGATGAGGAAGAAAAAATAGAAGAAGAAAGATGAGTAGGAAGGGTAAGAAGAAGAAGAGAAAGAAGAAGGAGAATAGGAAGAAGGGAAAGAAAAAAGAGAAAAGAGCAGAAGAGAGGAATAAGGAGAAGAGGAATTAAAAAAAGAAGAGAAAATGAATAAAAAGAAGTAGCATAAACATTGGGCAGATTTACTAATAAAATATTGTTTAAAATGTAAAATCAGGAAATTCTGGCAGTCCAAAGATCCAAATGCAAATTCAGATTTTTTTTTACATGCGGCTGCACATGTGACGTTTTGGTCAGGAAGCACCTTCATCAAACTGTTGCTGTTGTATCTAAGTAGGTAGGAAGAATGGCGCCAGGGAAAAGTGCATCTTTATTATCTTAGCGCATAAGATAATGTGGATATACGTCACATGTGCTTCCGCATTTCAATAAAGACATGTTTTGCTTTTGGACCTTTGGAGTGCTAGAATTGCATGATTTATGCTCTGGTGTGGGATTCCTATTCTAAGCAGCCATTAAAAATTGCAGTGTGCCACAAGAGATCTATTTAAAATGTAGACAGTGTAAACATAGGAAGCCTAAAGATCCACCAGTGTCAAACTGGGGTGTCTAGGGCCCACCAGAAAAATTCATTCTGGGGCCCAATATATAGCTACTAGTGATGAGCGGCAGGGGTCAGATATGAATTCGCAATATTTCGCGAATATTTTGTAGAATATTCGTTGAATATTCGTGAATTCGAATATTCTTTATATTCTACATTCTTTTTTTTTACTCAAAAAAGTTGCTTGTGGGCCAATGACTCATTGGCCCACAACCGGGACTGAGAGAGGAATGAAGTGTTCAGATGGAAAAAATTATGAATATTCAGAAAAACAAATACTGTATATAGCACTATATTTGAAATATTTGTGAATTCTCAAAGTTGCGATATTCGCGATAAATATTCATAATTTGAATATTCGCGCTCAACACTAATAGCTACATGCAAATACTACCTGCTGACACAGTGGAAGGCGGCAACAAGATGTCAAGATTATTGATGATTAGGCAGGTCCCTGGGTTAAGAGAATACTGGTTGGCGGCCTCTCTTCTTAGAAGTCTAATCCACCACTCAATGCATCTACAATAATAAACTGGGTGGTTTCTTAAATAATCTACCAAGTTGTCTACAGGGACCCGCAGGCTAGTTGAGATTATGTAAGCTGCTTATTTATATGTAGTACAGTCAGTCTACTGGAGGCCCACTCTTCGTATGTAGTACAGTCAGTCTACTGGAGGCCTACTCTTTGTATGTAGTACAGTCAGTCTACTGGAGGCCTACTCTTCGTATGTAGTACAGTCAGTCTACTGGAGGCCCACTCTTAGTATGTAGTACAGTCACTCTACTGGAGGCCTACTCTTCGTATGTAGTACAGTCAGTCTACTGGAGGCCCACTCTTAGTATGTAGTACAGTCACTCTACTGGAGGCCCACTCTTAGTATGTAGTACAGTCATTCTACTGGAGGCCCACTCTTTGTATGTAGTACAGTCAGTCTACTGGAGGCCTACTCTTCGTATGTAGTACAGTCACTCTACTGGAGGCCCACCCTTGCTCAGGGGCCCACTGGGGAATTTACTTGTTCCCCTGTGGGCCAGTCCGAGCCTGCAGGAGATTCATCACAGTGGCTCAGGCTGGATGAAAACTTTAGTACACGGCTAGACACTTATTGGTTGGCTTACTTTGCAACAGAATTTTGTGCTAAAAGTTTGGTCCAAAATATTGCAGATTATTCTACACCCCCTTTCACACAAAGTCACACCCCTGAAGTCAAGGCTATCCGGTCATAGAATCTTAATGGTGGAGAAAAACGCTTCCATTTTGTCCGCATTCATCGTCAAAACTGAACTGAACGAAATGGAATGTTCCAGAATGCATTCCGTGATGTGGTGCAGAGCAAGACGGATCAGTCATAACACACGGTGTAAGTCAATGGGGACGGTTTTCTCTGACACAATAGAAAACGGATCCGTCCCCCATTGACTTTCAATGGTGTTCATGACAGGTCCGCCTTGTTTATTTTAAAGATGATACAACCGGATTCGTTCATGACAGATACAGATGGTTGTATTATCATAACAGAAGCATTTTTGCTGATCCATGACGGATTCAGCAAAAACGCAGATGTGAAAGTAGCCTAAGATTCACCAAATTACACCAAAAATATATCAAATGTTGATGCAAATTTCATCAGAATTCAGAAACATCTGGATTAGTAAATGTGGATTTTTTTTGAGTATTTTTGCATTGTAGGCCAGCTTTGATCAGCTCCAGGTCCATGAGAATGCTTGTGGACGAGTAGACTGTGTGGTGCTTACCATACACTGCAATGGTCTTGGTGTCCTGTAGGATGGTGTTCCCAGCAGACACCTGCACAGTGATGCTGTTCATCCCTTCTACTGCAAACGTAAATGAGATGCTCCGATCCAGCGTGATGAGGGGCTACAGAGAGGAAAGAAGAATGCAAAAATGAGGCTGCGGCTCCTACTCAAAACCCATGCCAGACATTTTTATAAGTGAAGATTAAAATGAGTGTATTAAGTTGGCCTCGCAGTCACCTTCAGGCAGCGGCTCGAAGGACCGCCCTGGGACTTGTGCTCTTATCTTCTATAAAAACACTGTACTGAGGAGAATAATTGATGTTCCAGACTTTTTTTTTTGGGCAGAATCTGGCATGGGACTATTTGTTGGAGGGAGGATGTGCCTCTCATTACGACAGAGATAACAAACAGCCGGACAGAGCCACAAGCTGCCTCCAGAAAATGACATATTGTAACTTGGGGACCTCACGGAAATGAAATATATGGAATCAAAGTTATTTTTTTTACATTTTATTTTTGGATCTTAATCAGTCTTAGCCTGAGCATTGTCTGAGCTCAGAACAGAGCAAAGAATGCAAGAGAATTCTAAGCAGAGATTAGAGGTAGATGGGGAAATTAAAAAAGAGAAAGTTATTGAAAACAAATTGTAAGAAAAAATTTTTTGGGCAGAATGGACAACATTAATGATCTAAAAACAAACAAAAAAATTATATCAGCATTACCCTTTTTTTGACTGTTTTGGGTCTTGATGGCCAGAGTAAAATTTTATTCTTTTTAAAATCATGGATTCTAATTTTATTTTTTTGTTTTAGTTGTTGATGTAATTTGTGCCAAATTTATCAGACTTTGCACATTGCTTGCTAAATTTGGCGTTTCTTCACAAAGAACACTTTTGTTTAGAGGTATTTGATACATCTGATGTGCACCTAATTAATGGGCATTTCTCAGCAGATCTGTCCCTATGACACTGGCTGACCTGTTACATGTGCCCTCGGCAGCTGAAGGCATCTGTGTTGGTCCCATGTTCATATGTGTCCGCACTGCTGAGAAAAAGTATGTTTTAATATATGCAAATGAGCAATGGGGGTGTTGTCGTTACACCTAGAGGCTCTGCTCTCTCTGCAACTGCAGTACCCGCTGCACTTTGATTGACAGGAGAAGGCAGTGAAAACGTTGTCACCCCTGGCCCTGTCAATCGAAGTGCAGGGGGCGCAGCAGCTGCAGAGAGAGCAGAGCCTCTAGGTGTAATGGTAACGCCCCTGTTGCTCCTAGAGGCTCTATTGGATATATTAAAACATAATTTTTCTCTGCAATGCAAACACATATGAACATGGGACCAACACAGAGGCCTTCAGCTGCCAAGTGCACATGTAACAGGTCAGACCGTGTCATTGGTACAAAACTGCTGACAGATGCCCTTTAACTACTATGCTTAGTAGCAACTGATGAGTTAAGTATTGTAAAATTTGATTCGGCTGCTTTGTCAAATTTTGCAAACAAATTTCCTTTGTGAAGAATTACTCCTTCACGAAGCGCATTTCTTGGTAAGTAGTTGGTAAGTATAGGGTACAATGGTCATTGTGCCGCTCTCTGTCATTGTACCCCTCAGATATCACGTTCATAGCTGATCACAGCATCTGACATCAATATACCGGGTAAAATTTAAAAAAAAAACATTACGTACCTCATCCGATTGAACGCGAAGAGCCGACGACCACCATCTTGATTGTAAATCCAGCGCGCAATCACCGAGCATGGGATTTCACGTGGGTTCTTCAATCAAGATGGCGGCAGACGGCTCTTCAAGTTCAAATGGGTGAGGTAAGTATGATTTTTTTTTTGTATTTACCGCCATTCAGGGAAAATCGATTTGTTACCATGAAGCACGAGGAAATTTGGCTTTGTGGTGAATCGAATTTTCCCTGAAATTCGGATCAAATTCCACTTCATGCAGTTCGATTTGCTCAGCACTAATGCTCAGTTTTACACACATTTCTCAAAAGATTAGAATTGCATAACATCACAAGAAGTTGCAAAAAGAATAATAAATTCCCCACCAGAATTCTGCCAAAAATATAACTGCAGCGTTCAACTGCCAAAACTTTAGGGGGATTGCCACTTCAAGAGATGAGTGAATCAACTGCCAACTCTGAGCCAATTTTTTCAAAAAGTTTGAGTTCACAAGAATGTGGTTTGTTTTCATTTGATCATGACAATATCTCACGCTGGTACTTTTATGCAAAAATCTTTGGGACCGGTTCATAATGCATTGGAGCTTTTCTTCTAATAGCGTCTTAACTGCTTAAAAGAAAAGCAAAACAATCAGGATATGTAAAGCGGATGGACCAACATTTTCACCAGGAATAATTTATTAAAGAATGATAGATATTTGTTTTGGTGATTATTTAAAATAAATTGCAAATGGCAAAGAAGTCAGATCTCCACCCCACACAAACACGGGTGTAGGAAAAGTGACACATTTTTAGGAAGTGCAAACGTGATTGGTAGTAGTGATCTGTAGAGTGATGTTACATATGGCACACGTGGTCATAAATGCGGCACAATATTTCATGGTGTACGACATTAATAGTTCTGTCTTACTTTACAACTCCTCTCAGAGAGAACACATTTTAGGGACTTTGTGAGGTGTAAAAATCTGGATGGTGACATGTACAGTACAAAAAATTTTTAGCACAATTTGAGCCATCTGGGGGCACCATAAGTTTTGTCATCTGAATCGTTTTGAAGTCTGAACTCCTCCAAAGTTTTTGGGTCACTCCTAAGACTCTGATGGGATATAATCTTATTCCAGTGCACTCAACTAGACAGCAGATCTTTAATATGGATATTTTATATAGATCTGGATGATAATGACTAGTCAGAGAACCAAAGGAACTTACAATTCATCTCCTCAATATCCATATTTCTCTTGAGCTGTAGATAGATCATGTAGGTGGACATTGCTGACATAAAGCTCAATGAGACCAGCCCATGTGCCCCATCATGGAAGAGCTCTAGGACTGAGCTCAAGCAAACATTTTTAGGATGGATTCTTAATCTACTGTTTATGGGCGTGGTGGACCCCGATCTTCAGCGAATTGATCGTACTAGATGTACAGTATGTTATTGGGCGATGGAGCTGATAACTTCTGGCCAAGATGATTGTTGAGTCCATATATAATGTCTATGGAAACCAGTACAAGCTACAGGGTCACATGGAGCAAAAAGTAAAAAATGTGTTGCTTTGCAGTTTGCACTCATTTTTTTCATTATTGAACCCAAGTAGAAATCTACAAGCACCTCACTGTTATTTCCGAGCCACCATACATAGGTGAGGGTCCCCACGTTGCTTGGCCAGAGTACCACCGAAGCGTTGACCTCCTTGTTCTTTGTGGTGACAAAAGGCAAAACCAAGTGAATGTGTTCCAGGGGGGCTGTGGAAAAAAAAAAAGGTCCATATTCGTCAAACTGATCCGTACATCACTAAACTGACAAAGACATCTCAGATGTGGAGCAGCAGAGCAATGTACAGTTGAAACCAGAAATTTACATACACTATATAAAAAGACACATCTGCATGGTTTTCTCAATATCTGACATGAAATCAGAATAAGCCTTTCCTGTTTTTGGTCAATTAGAATTACCATAATAATTATTATTTGCCAAATGCCAGAAAAATGAGAGAGAGAGAATGGTTTAAGGCATTTTTATTACTTTCTGCAATGTCAAAAGTTTACATACACTAAGATTACTATGCCTTTAAACAATTCTTGACTGTCCATATGATGATGTCATGTGTTTAGAAGCTTCTGTTAGGTTAGGTTTGTTGGCAACATCTGGGTTAATTAAATACACACCTGTGGATGTATTTAAATGCACACCTGAAACACATTGCTTCTTTGTGTAGCATCATGGGAAAGTCTGAAGAAATCAGCCAAGATACCAGGAAGAGAATTGTGGACTTGCACAAGTCTGGCTCAACCTTGGGTGCAATTTCAAGATACCTGAAGGTGCCTCGTTCATCTGTACAAACAATTATACTCAAGTACAAACAAGATGGGAATGTCCGGCCATCATACCGCTCAGGGAAGAGACAGTGCTTTGGTCCGACACGTGCATATCAACCCAAGAACTAAAGCAAAAGACCTTGTGAAGATGATGGCGGAAGCTGGTAAGATTGTGTCAGTATCCACAGTAAAACGAGGACTGTATCAACATGGACTGGAAGGCCACTCTGCCAGGAAGAAGCCATTACTCCAAAAGAAACAGAAAAAAAGCCAGATTAATGTCTACAAATGCACACAGGAACAAAGACCTACATTCTTGGAGACATGTCCTGTGGCCTGACAAAACTAAAATTGAAGTTTTTGGCCACAATGACCATCGTTACGTTTGGAGGAAAAAGGGAGAAGCTTGGAAGCCTAAGAACACCATCCCAACGGTGATACACGGGGGTGGCAGCGTCATGTTGTGGGGCAGTTTTGCTGCAGGAGGGACTGGTGCACTTCACAAAATAGATGGCATCATGAGGAAAGAAGATTATGTGGAAAAACTGAAGCAACATCTCAAGACATCAGCCAGGAAGTTAAAGCTTGGGCGGAAATGGGTCTTCCAAATGGACAATGACCCGAAGCATACTGCCAGACTGGTTACAGAGTGGATGAAGGATAACAAAGTCAATGTTTTGGAGCGTCCATCACAAAGCCCTGATCTGAATACTATTGAAAATTTATGGGCAAAGCTGAAAAGCCAGGTGCGAGCAAGGCGACCAACTACCATGGCTCAGTTACACCAGTTCTGTCAGGAGGAATGGGCCCAAATTCCGACCAACTATTGTGAGAAGCTTGTGGAAGGAAATCCAAAACGTTCGACCCAAGTCATACAGTTTAAAGGCAATGGTACCAAATATTAATTAAATGTATGTAAACTTTTGACTTTGCAGAAAGTAATAAAAATGCCTTAAAACATTCTCTCTCTCTCATTATTCTGGCATTTGGCAAATAATAATTATGGTAATCCTAAATGACCAAAACAGGAAAGGTTTATTCTCATTTGAGGAAAAACATGCATCTGTGTCTTTATATAGTGGATGGAACCTTCTGGTTTCAACTGTATCTGCAGAAATGTGAGGGAAATGAGCAAAGTGACAAAGATTAACATGAAGAGAAGTGACCGTCAGCCCTACTGTGTAACAATACTGCCCTCTGCTGAAAATCTGGAAAACTGCAGTCTGTCCAAACAAGCTAGTGTCTTGATTAAGGAGCGTGCTGGTGCATATGAGGATGTAGCAGAGCTTATGTGGTACAGCTCATGGTCAGATCATGGTGTTCTCTGTTTTATTACTACAGACTGTAGAGAAGCGTAAAATAATCATCAGAATCGAAGCCTAGCGCAAAATATTCATCACAGTAAAATGTATTCATCACAACACAGTCATAAAGAGATTAAATGATCACGTAAAAACCCAAACTATGCCATTCATCAATGTATTTATACAGATTTGTGGGGGCAATGTGCAGCTACATCAGGAAGCATCATCATCATCATCATCCAGTGGATACATTGTTACATGTTGCATTGCTTTATATCCAAGATATGAAGCAGATGAGAGCAGAGGTGGACACAGGCAACCAGCATTAACCCCTAAAACCTGGAAGGGGGCTTCATTCAGCAATGACCACCCTCCAAAAAAGTGAAAGGCAATGATTTCATGCTCACTGCTCTGTCCCTGTGTTATTTCCTGCAACCATCTACTTTTCTTCTCCACTTTCTTCCCGACACCCCTTCCCCTCAGATGATTCATAGTTCTCGTAGGCGCATAGAGCGTCTATGTTATTTGTTCCATAATTGTCCAATTGCAAATTTCTGCACTGTGCCAGGTTAAGTGCAACAGACAGCCCAGTTTCCTGCATAGTGTACTTTTCTTTGCTCCTGGGGCAATTTATCCTCGTTAAGCCATACCCAAGATGGGCCGCAGGCACAACCAACTAGATAGCCTGTCCATTTTAAACTAACAAGCTCACTATAGAGGCAGACCTCGCCACACCTATAAAAGCCCTGATAAGGGGGGTCCCAGCCCAAAACTTCTGCCTAACAACATAAAAAATGTCATTTTCCTGCAGTCACCAAGAGAGCGAGCTCAGAGAGTTTTTACAGCTGCCAATGACTTCAGTGGCAACTGTATCAATTTCTTTGCACTGAGCTCCCCCTAGTGGTGACTGCAGGCAGCCAGAACTATAATATATGTATTGTGCGAAGGGAAGCCAGAGGCTTAGAGCTGTATTGGGGGAGAGTAATCAGTGTGTTCATGATAGTTCTCTGGTGTAAATACATTGAGAAATATGGTGTTCAGACGAAACACCACCATATTTATGAAGCACCTGCAATGAAAACTTATCAAATTATGGCTCTTGAAATGGTGGGGGGAAAAAAGTATTATATATACAGTACAGACCAAAAGTTTGGACACACCTTCTCATTCAAAGAGTTTTTTTTTATTTTCATGACTATGAAACTTGTAGATTCACACTGAAGGCAATAAAAAATTATGAATTAACACATGTGGAATTATATACATAACAAACAAGTGTGAAACAACTGAAAATATGTCATATTTTAGGTTCTTCAAAGTAGCCACCTTTTGCTTTGATTACTGCTTTGCACACTCTTGGCATTCTCTTGATGAGCTTCAAGAGGTAGTCCCCTGAAATGGTCTTCACTTCACAGGTGTGCCCTGTCAGGTTTAATAAGTGGGATTTCTTGCCTTATAAATGGGGTTGGGACCATCAGTTGCGTTGAGGAGAAGTCAGGTGGATACACAGCTGATAGCCCTACTGAATAGACTGTTAGAATTTGTATTATGGCAAGAAAAAAGCAGCTAAGTAAAGAAAAACGAGTGTCCATCACCACTACCTCTTGAAGCTCATCAAGAGAATGCCAAGAGTGTGCAAAGCAGTAATCAAAGCAAAAGGTGGCTTCTTTGAAGAACTTAGAATATGACATATTTTCAGTTGTTTCACACTTGTTTGTTATGTACAGTACAGACCAAAAGTTTGGACACACCTTCTCATTCAAAGAGTTTTCTTTATTTTCATGACTATGAAGGCACCAAAACTATGAATTAACACATGTGGCATTATATACATAACAAACAAGTGTGAAACAACTGAAAATATGTCATATTCTAGGTTCTTCAAAGTAGTCACCTTTTGCTTTGATTACTGCTTTGCACACTCTTGCCATTCTCTTGATGAGCTTCAAGACGTAGTCCCCTGAAATAGTCTTGAAGGAGTTCCCAGATATGCATAGCACTTGTTGGCCCTTTTGCCTTCACTCTGCGGTCCAGCTCACCCCAAACCATCTCGATTGGGTTCAGGTCCGGTGACTGTGGAGGCCAGGTCATCTGGCGCAGCACCCCATCACTATCCTTCATGGTCAAATAGCCCTTACTTTCAAAGTTTTCCCAATTTTTCGGCTGACTGACTGACCTTCATTTCTTAAAGTAATGATGGCCACTCGTTTTTCTTTACTTAGCTGCTTTTTTCTTGCCATAATACAAATTCTAACAGTCTATCCAGTAGGACTATCAGCTGTGTATCCACCTGACTTCTCCTCAACGCAACTGATGGTCCCAACCCCATTTATAAGGCAAGAAATACCACTTATTAAACCTGACAGGGCACACCTGTGAAGTGAAAACCATTTCAGGGGTCTACCTCTTGAAGCTCATCAAGAGAATGCCAAGAGTGTGCAAAGCAGTAATCGAAGCAAAAGGTGGCTACTTTGAAGAACCTAGAATATGACATATTTTCAGTTGTTTCACACTTGTTTGTTATGTATATAATTCCACATGTGTTAATTCATAGTTTTGATGCCTTCATAGTCATGAAAATAAAGAAAACTCTTTGAAAGAGAAGGTGTGTCCAAACTTTTGGTCTGTACTGTATATATATATATATATATATATATATATATATATATATATAGTGCTATTATTGTGCAAAAGAAGCAAAATGTAAAAGAAAATCTAACCAATATGGTAATGGTGCAAAGTTTAAAAAATACATAATTTCAGTTTTTTTCCATTCCTCCCCGGAAAGAGTTAATAAAACTTGATAACACTTTGGCACTAATTTTGGCGCCATTTATGCTGGGACTATGGCCATCATAGGAAGGTATCCCCTGCTCAGGACACCCCTCTATGAGTTCAAGTCAAGAACCTTTTCAGAGGGTCTCAGCGAGATCTCAGGATAGGTGTCATTCACTAGAAGACGTTATTTCCAATCTGTCTCCTTCCTATGGAGTTCTGCTGTCAAATTGTCAGTAAATTTACTGAATGCAGCCATCAGCACAAGCTGAACCAGCTGAATAGAATTACCTTACTGAAGTCAACATTCAGCATTCTCAGCATTTTTAAAACTCATGGAAGCATGCGGTGTCAGGGTATTAAAAGTTGAACGGAGGAGACCCCCCGCCGTGCGCCGATTAACATAGACGTGCACACAAAGCAGAGCGCATGAACATGTCAGGAGCATGTAATGAATTATTTATCATTCAGAACAGTAGGTGGCACTGCCTCGCTCCGGATGGAATCAAGACCCAGGCAGCGCCTCAATCTATTGCATTGTAATATCATCTATACATATATAATTATATACAGGAGATACCCAGGTTATACCAGCATGGTCCATATAACTATATACAAGAAGATGTATAACTTATACCAGCAATACATATATAATTATATACAGGAGATACCCAGGTTATACCAGCCTGCTCCATATCACTATACACAAGAAGATGTATAACTTATACCAGCTGTACATATATAATTATATGCAGGAGATACCCAGGTTATACCAGCATGGTCCATATCACTATATACAGAAGATGTATAACTTATACCAGCTGTACATATATAATTATATACAGGAGATGCCCAGGTTATACCAGCATGGTCCATATCACTATATACAAGAGGATGTATAACTTATACCAGCTGTACATATATAATTATATGCAGGAGATACCCAGGTTATACCAGCATGGTCCATATCACTATATACAAGAAGATGTATAACCTATACCAGCTGTACATCTATAATTATATACAGGAGATACCCAGGTTATACCAGCATGGTCCATATCACTATATACAAGAAGATGTATAACTTATACCAGCTGTACATATATAATTACATACAGGAGATACCCAGGTTATACCAGCATGGTCCATATCACTATATACAAGAAGATGTACAACTTATACCAGCTGTACATATATAATTATATACAGGAGATACCCAGGTTATACCAGCATGCTCCATGTCACTATATACAAGAAGATGTATAACTTATACCAGCTGTACATATATAATTATATACAGGGGATACCCAGGTTATACCAGCATGGTCCATATCACTATATACAAGAAGATGTATAACTTATACCAGCTGTACATATATAATTATATACAGGAGATACCCAGGTTATACCAGCATGCTCCATATCACTATATAAAAGAAGATGTATAACTTATACCAGCTGTACATATATAATTATATACAGGAGATACCCAGGTTATACCAGCTGTACATATATAATTATAAACAGGAGATACCCAGGTTATACCAGTATGGTCCATATAACTATATACAAGAGGATGTATAACTTATACCAGCTGTACATATATAATTATATAAAGGAGATACCCAGGTTATACCAGCATGGTCCATATCACTATATACAAGATGTATAACTTATACCAGCTGTACATATATAATTATATACAGGAGATACCCAGGTTATACCAGCATGGTCCATATTACTATATACAAGAAGATGTATAACTTATACCAGCTGTACATATATAATTATATACAGGAGATACCCAGGTTATACCAGCATGGTCCATATCACTATATACAAGAAGATGTATAACTTATACCAGCTGTACATTATATACAGAAGATACCCAGGTTATACCAGCATGCTCCACATCACTATATACAAGAAGATGTATAACTTATACCAGCTGTACATATATAATTATATACAGGGGATACCCAGGTTATACCAGCATGCTCCATATCACTATATACAAGAAGATGTATAACTTATACCAGCTGTACATATATAATTACATACAGGAGATACCCAGGTTATACCAGCATGGTCCATATCACTATATACAAGAAGATGTACAACTTATACCAGCTGTACATATATAATTATATACAGGAGATACCCAGGTTATACCAGCTGTACATATATAATTATATACAGGGGATACCAGGTTATACCAGCATGGTCCATATCACTATATACAAGAAGATGTATAACTTATAACAGCTGTACATATATAATTATATACAGGAGATACCCAGGTTATACCAGCTGTACATATATAATTATATACAGGGGATACCAGGTTATACCAGCATGCTCCATGTCACTATATACAAGAAGATGTATAACTTATAACAGCTGTACATATATAATTATATACAGGAGATACCCAGGTTATAACAGCATGCTCCATATCACTATATACAAGAAGATGTATAACTTATACCAGCTGTACATATATAATTATATACAGGAGATACCCAGGTTATACCAGCATGGTCCATGTCACTATATACAAGAAGATGTACAACTTATACCAGCTGTACATATATAATTATATACAGGGGATACCCAGGTTATACCAGCTGTACATATATAATTATATACAGGGGATACCAGGTTATACCAGCATGGTCCATATCACTATATACAAGAAGATGTATAACTTATACCAGCTGTACATATATAATTATATACAGGAGATGCCCAGGTTATACCAGCATGGTCCATATCACTATATACAGAAGATGTATAACTTATACCAGCTGTACATATATAATTATATACAGGGGATACCCAGGTTATACCAGCTGTACATATATAATTATATACAGGAGATACCCAGGTTATACCAGCATGGTCCATATCACTATATACAGAAGATGTATAACTTATACCAGCTGTACATATATAATTATATACAGGGGATACCCAGGTTATACCAGCTGTACATATATAATTATATACAGGAGATACCCAGGTTATACCAGCATGGTCCATATCACTATATACAGAAGATGTATAACTTATACCAGCTGTACATATATAATTATATACAGGAGATGCCCAGGTTATACCAGCATGGTCCATATCACTATATACAGAAGATGTATAACTTATACCAGCTGTACATATATAATTATATACAGGAGATACCCAGGTTATACCAGCGGTACATATATAATTATATACAGGAGATACCAGGTTATACCAGCATGGTCCATATCACTATATACAAGGAGATGTATAACTTATACCAGCTTTACATATTGTAGGGATCTGCCCAAATGGTAGCCTTCAGATAAGAACACAGCAGCAGCCTTCTAGCAGTGAAAGCAAAGCAACGGTTGTCTTCTATTCTTGACAAAACAATAAGGCAGTAAACGGCAGATAAAGTCCCGTATCTATAGCACAACACAGCTATGGTTTTGCACAGAACCGTAACCCCACGGGGTGTATGTGGACTTCGCTTTGTCCTCAGTCTTTCTGGCACTGCAACTCCAGCTCAGACTCTGATCCCACACAGCCCTCCACAGAGCTCCACTCTCAGAGAGGTAATCATCACCACCTGACACTGCTGCCTGTTTTTTGTAGGCCAGTCAAGACCCGGCCTGGAACGTGGGGAGTAGTCACCCACCCAGCACTATGACTACTCCCAGTAAGAGCTGTCCCGGATCACCTATTCACAGCTATACGAAATAAACTAAATGTCAACCACCTACTGCCGCTGACACACCTGAATTACTGGCTCCTACTTTACCAAGGCCAGGAACCTTGGTGACACGTATCTACCATCAACAATGGTTCCTTGTGCCTTCCTACAATGTATAATTATATACAGAAGATGCCCAGGTTATACCAGCATGGTCCATATCACCATATACCCATTTTTGTCAATGCCAGTTTTAAAGCGGCATCATATGTTACTAAACTTTTAGTATAGGGACATATGAAAAGTTTATATCTGTGTGGCCCTAAGCGCTGACACCTCCACCGATCTCCAGGACGAGGGGAGAGAATCCTGCACTTGGCGCATTCTGCCTCCTTACTGCAGGAAAGGAAGAAAGACAGACTCAATAGAAAGTCTATGGGCTTGTCTCGTGCAGCGAGGAGAGAGAAAACCCTAAGCCCGCGCTTCTCTTCCCTCGTACTACAGATTGTTGGGGTCTCAGAGCTCAGACTCTCACGGATATAAACTTTTGTTATGTTCCTGTAACATATCAAAAGCTTAACCACCACAGCCCCCCTAGCTTAAACCCCCTTAATGACCAGACCACTTTTTACACTTCTGACCTACACTACTTTCACCGTTTATTGCTCGGTCATACAATTTACCACCCAAATGAATTTTACCTCCTTTTCTTCTCACTAATAGAGCTTTCGTTTGGTGGTATTTCATTGCTGCTGACATTTTTACTTTTTTTGATATTAATCGAAATTGACCGAAATTTTTGCAAAAAAATGAAATTTTTCACTTTCGGTTATAAAATATTTCAAATAAAACTACATTTCTATATACATTTTTCTCTAAATTTATTGTTCTACATGTCTTTGATATAAAAAAATGCAATAAGTGTATATTTATTGGTTTGGGTAAAAGTTATAGCGTTTACAAACTATTGTACAAAAATGTGAATTTCCACATTTTGAAGCAGCTCTGACTTTCTGAGCACCTGTCATGTTTCCTGAGGTTCTACAATGTCCAGACAGTACAAACACCCCAAAAATGACCCAATTTCGGAAAGTACACACCCTAAGGTATTCGCTGATGGGCATAGTGAGTTCATGGAAGTTTTTATTTTTTGTCACAAGTTAGCGGAAAATGATTTATTTTTTTTTTTTTTCTTACAAAGTCTCATATTCCACTAACTTGTAACAAAAAATAAAATTTTACATGAACTCACCATACCCCTCACGGGATACCTTGGGGTGTCTTCTTTCCAAAATGGTGTCACTTGTGGGGTATTTATACTGCCCTGGCATTTTAGGGGCCCTAAAGCGTGAGAAGAAGTCTGGAATCCAAATGCGTAAAAAATGCCCTGTGAAATCGTAAAGATACTCTTTGGAATTTGGGCCCCTTTACGCACCTAGGCTGCAAAAAAGTGTCACACATGTGGTATCGCCGTACTCAGAAGAAGTTGGGGAATGTGTTTTGGGGTGTATTTTTACATATACCCATGCTGGGTGAGAGAAATGTCTCTGTAAAAGTCAACTTTTCCCATTTTTTTATACAAAGTTGTCATTTTACAGAGATATTTCTCTCACCCAGCATGGGTATATGTAAAAAGACACCCCAAAACACATTGCCCTACTTCTCCTGAGTACGGCGATACCACATGTGTGACACTTTTTTGCAGCCTAGGTGGGCAAAGGGGCCCAAATTCCTTTTAGGAGGGCATTTTTAGACAATTGGATTCCAGACTTCTTCTCACGCTTTAGGGCCCCTAAAATGCCAGGGCAGTATAAATACCCCACATGTGACCCCATTTTGGAAAGAAGACACCCCAAGGTATTCCGTGAGGGGCATGGCGAGTTCATAGAAGTTGTTTTTTAGCGGAAATTGATTTTTTTTTGTTTTTTCTCACAAAGTCTTCCTTTCCGCTAACTTGTTCAATCTTTCATGGACTCAATATGACCCTCAGCGAATACCTTGGGGGTGTCTTCTTTCCAAAATGGGGTCACATGTGAGGTATTTATACTGCGCTGGCATTTTAGGGGCCCTAAAGCGTGAGAAGAAGTCTGGAATATAAATGTCAAAAATTTTTTACGCATTTGGATTCCGTGAGGGGTATGGTGAACTCATGTGAGATTTTATTTTTTGTCACAAGTTAGTGGAATATGAGACTTTGTAAGAAAAAAAAATAAAAATCAATTTCCGCTAACTTGTGCCAAAAAAAAAAAAATCTTCTATGAACTCGCCATGCCCCTTATAAGTGATCTTTTTATAGCGCCGCAGCGATTGTACGGTGTTTTTGCAGTGATCATAAAAAAAAAAATTCTGTCACTGCGGTGGGGCGGACTGAACGCAAGTGTGCGCACAAGATCAGGCCTGATCGGGCGAACACTGCGTTTTTTGTAGAGCCTGTAGAACATGTCCTATTCTTGTCCGCAATTGCGGACAAGAAAAGGCATTTTCTATATAGTTCTGGCAATGTGCGGATCCGCAAAATGCGAAAAGCACATTGCCGGTGTCCGTGTTTTGCAGATCCGCGGTGTCCGTGTTTTTCGGATCCGTGGATCCGCAAAACACATACGGACGTCTGAATGGAGCCTTACAGGGGGGTGATCACTGACAGGGGGGTGATCAGGGAGTCTATATGGGGTGATCAGGGGTTAATAAGTGACAGGGGGGGTGTAGTGTGGTGATTGGTGCTACTTACAGAGCTGCCTGTGTCCTCTGGTGGTCGATCCAAGCAAAAGGGACCACCAGAGGACCAGGTAGCAGGTATATTAGACGCTGTTATCAAAACAGCATCTAATATACCTTTTTGGGGTTAAAAAAACCGCATCTACAGCCTGCCAGCGAATGATTGCCGCTGGCAGGCTGTAGATCCACTCGTGTACCTCCAGTTCCTGTGAACGCGCGCTCCTGTATGCGCTCGTTCACAGGAAATCTCGCCTCTCGCGAGATGACGCGCCGGCGCGTCTAGGAGGAATAACACCGCCGCCGCCAGGACGCAATCCTGCGTTAGGCGGTCCTGGGGTGGTTAAAGGGGTTGGCCGCCATAAGTATAAAAAACAAAATGCCCCAGAAAATAACTAATGCCAATAGGTATTTGTATCATGAGAGATATACTGTGTATGTATCATTTTTCTACTGCATTCGGCATAGCATGCTCCCATTGATGAGAGGCTGTGTGGGCGGAGCAGCTGCAAAGTGAAAGTAAAAATCCCAGCATGCATCACAGCAAGCAACTCCAGGGGAGCGGTCACATGACATCTCTGCCTACTTGTGACGCCATAGTGACAACAGCACCTCCGGTGTCCTCTCATCAGTCCTCCAGTCACAATCCTACATTCTCAGCATTGAATAAAAGTTACTGCTTTTCCCACAATGTGATATATATAAAGTACATACATGTGTGTGGATATGTACATGGGTGTACATGGTGTGTGTGCAGGGTCGTCTTTAATATTGATTGGGGCTTGGGCAAGAGGGAGAACAAGTGCCGCTGCCTCATTCATGGGTCCATACTTTATTAACTAAGTAGCAGGACATGTAGGCCATACATGGGGGATGTCCCTGCACTATTATTTCTGGGTGCCGCTCGGTTGCTCCGCTGTGTGTAGGAACGCCTACAGAGAAAAGCTGATGTTTCCTCCCTGGTGTTCTGATGCTGTTAGTTAGCATACAGTGCAGGAGAATGTAACAGGGGCCACAGCGGCGCGCATAAATAATACCAAGTGCAGGGACATCCCCCATGTATGCCCTACATGTCCTGCTACTTAGTTAATAAAGTATGGACCCATGAAAGGTCCTCCAATGGCCAGCAGGGCTAAAAAGACAGTTGCCTTGGGACCCCCTGGAGCAACTGGGCCCGGGGCAGCTTCCTCTTTTGCCCCGCGTTAAAGACGGCCCTGTGTGTGCGTGTATATATATATATATATATATATATATATATTGTGGTAAGGTGAACAGAAAAGTGTATGGTAAAGTCCTGGAAGGGGTGTATATCCCACCCAGCTTCCTCAACTGGGTGAGGTAAATAAAATCCAGAAGGTTAAAATGGTCTCAGCAATGTGTAGGTTGTGAGACAGTTTTGTTAAGTTTATGGGCTGGATTTTATTGGACTGGGAGAAGGTAGGATTGGTAGAGGGACCTCCCCAGTCCACCCCATTCCGGGACAGGTTTTCCCCTAGCCTGAGGGATCCCCAGCTGAAGCCAGCTGGGATCGTCAAGGGGAAATAAAGCACAGTCCAGGCTGTCAGTCTGGGGGAGTGATGCCTGGAGAAAGTCTGGGAAGCTGGCTGCCCTGCTGGCTAGAGAAGCCGAGTTCTCTGTGTGTACGGTGTTAAGTAGGTGAGCTAGGATCTTCACTGTATTAGCCAGAGCCCAGACGGGCAGGTGTTTATTTTGGTTTATGTTTTGTGGTGCTGGACCTTCAGCTTACCCAGTGAATTATAACTGGGGTTGCCTGTATTGCCGGAGTGTGATAAATAAATAAAGCAACATTTGGACTTTAACCCCGTGGTCTGCAAGAGAATCTGTCATCGCCGCCCTACCTGAGAGTGTAACCCCTTACAATTGGTGTCGGATGCGGGCAAGCGTCCCTGCTGAAAAAGGCAATAGCAGGTTGCTAAGGGCAACGGCGTGACAGTTGATGATTTAATGTCCTGGGTAAAAGCTGCAACTACAATGCAAAGTGCATCAAGTACCATGGAGGAAATGATGAAGCAGCTGGTTCAGGCTAACCTAAGGCAACAGCAGAGGATGCATGCAGAGGATAAAAAGAGACACGAAGAAGCCTTACGTGTCCAACAACAGGCTAATGCACAGCAGCAGGAAACTATTCGTTTGTTGATGGAGCATATTGCTGCAATTAAGAGAGACTGCTGTAACTCCAGCCCCACAAGTGGGGGTAAGCCCCCCAGAGACTTTGAATGTGAGGAGGGCTATGCAGCGGGCCTTGCAAAAACTGACACTTGATGATGATATCGAGGCCTACCTGACGGTATTTGAGAGGGTGGCGGAAAGAGAGAGGCTGCCAATAGCAGAGTAAGCAGAGGTCCTTACGCCCCTTTTGTCCGGTGAACAGCAAAAGGCCTACTATGACCTCAGGGAGCAGGATGTCCGGGACTATGTCAAATTAAAAATGGAGATCCTGGCTCGTTTGGGCGTTACTCCGGCGGTTCGTGCCCGGAGGGTCCACACGTGGAGCTACACCATGGACAAGCCGGCCCGATCTCCATCTTGTACCGAAGTGGCTGGAACCTGAGTCTTCTACACCGGACCAGATCGTGGAGAAAGTAGTGGTGGATCACTACTTCAGAGCCCTTCCGGCGGAGCTGCAACTGTGGGTCGGACATGGAGACCCTAAAACTGCGGATCAGCTCGTAAACCTGGTAGAAAGGTTCCTGGCGATTGAGGACTTCCTCCTTGATATCCCTACCGCACCAACACCTTCCCGGAGTACCCGACCCGTGTCATCTGTGGGTAGGAGAGTTCCGGCTGTTAGGGGTGTGTGGAAGGGTGAAAGAGGGAGTAAGGCTCTAGAGGTTGGGTGTGGGCCTAAGTCTGAGTCTCCCGGGCAGTCCGGACCCGGAGAGGTCTTCTCACCTAGGACAGTGTTTCCCAACCAGTGTGCCTCCAGCTGTTGCAAAACTACAACTCCCAGCATGCCCGGACAGCCTTTGGCTGTGCAGGCATGCTGGGAAGTGTAGTTTTGCAACAGCTGGAGGCACACTGGTTGGGAAACACTGACCTAGGAGACCCGGGGCGCCCCAGTGCTGGAGGTGCCGTGAGTGGGGACACATTGCTGCCTATTGCCCTCTGACCTCAGAGCCTATGGAGTGTGCAGGTAGACGGAGACAGTCGCTGTATGCGGTGCCAGTGTGTGCGGCCTCACCAGGACTAGAGACTGAGCCGCAGATGTGTTCCCTGGTGATAAATGACTGCTCCGTCAGGGCTCTGTTGGACTCCGGTAGTCTGGTCACCTTAGTGCATGCCAGCTTTGTGGCTGGGAATTATGTGCCGGAAAAAAGAGTAAATGTGCTGTGCATCCATGGGGATGCAAAATCATACCCGGTGGCTTGCGTTAAGCTGGAGACTCCGGCTGGGACTGTATCCTATGAAGTCGGGGTCGTAAAAAGACTTATGCATGATATGATATTGGGCCGGGACTTCCCCTTGTTCTGGAAGTTGTGGGAGAAGAGAAACATTCCTGCAGAATCTGTGCCTTCTCCTTTAAATAATCATTGCTATGAGGGGCCCATTGAATCCAATGGTTTAAAGGAAGAGATAATTAAAAACAATGGTGTCATGTTAACTGAAATGTCTGATGAAAATGTGGGGTTATGTGACGTACCTGATAATGACACTTTTCCATTGCAGGTGTTAGCTGGCGAAGATTAAGCTTCCCCAACTGGGGAAAATGTGTTGGACTTAGGGGTGTCTCGGGGTAACTTTGGTACAGAGCAATTGAGAGACCCCACTCTCATGAGTGCTCACGGAAATGTTACTGTGATAGATGGTAACAGAAGCTGACCAAAAATGTCCGCATTTTGCCATGAATGGAAACTTGCTGCATCAAGTTAATAAATGCAACAATGAAATTGTCGAGCAGCTTCTGGTGCCAAACCCTATAGACATATGGTACTAGATCTCGCACATAACCACGTACTTGGGGGTCATTTGGGTGTTAGCAAAACACAGAAGAGGGTACTACAAAGATTTTTCTGGCCTGGAGTATGCAAGGAAGTGGAAAGATACTGCGAGTCCTGCCCAACCTGCCAGATAAGTGCCCCGACCTCACATTTCCAGAGTCCCTTGGTGCCTCTTCCCATCATTGAGGTACCTTTTGAAAGAATTGCCATGGACTTGGAGGGTCCCATTGTTAAGTCAGCTATGGGGCACCAGTATATCTTGGTTGTGTTGGACTATGCGAAACGATACCCGGAAGCGGTACCCTTGCGAAAAATGGCGTACAAAAATATTGCCCAGGAATTATTTTTCATGTTCTCCCACACGGGGATCCCTAAAGAAATTCTCACGGACCAGGGTACCCCCTTTATGTCGAAGGTCATGAAAGAGTTGTGCAAGTTGTTCAAAATCACCCAGATACGTACCTCGGTGTACCACCCACAGACAGATGGGTTGGTCTAGAGGTTTAACAAGACGCTGAAACAGATGTTAAAAAAAGTGGTAGAAAAGGATGGTCGGGACTGGGACTGCCTCCTACCATACCTTATGTTCTCTGTTAGGGAGGTGGCTCAGGCTTCTACAGGGTTCTCACCATTTAAGTTACTATATGGCCGTCACCCGAGGGGTTTACTCGATGTAGCTAAAGAAACCTGGGAGACTGAGGCTACTCCCTATAAGAGCGTCATTGAACATGTGGCTGACATGCAAGACAGGATAGCGACAGTGATGCCCATTGTTAAAGAACATCTGCAAAGAGCTCAGGAGGCTCAAAGCAGAATTTATAACAGGTCTGCCAAGGTAAGGGACTTTAATCCCGGGGACAGGGTCCTGATTCTAGTTCCCACTGTAGAAACTAAGTTTCTGGCAAAGTGGCAGGGTCCCTACGAGGTTGTGGAAAAAGTGGGCGAGGTGAACTATAAGGTGCACCAACCAGGAAGGAGAAGACCCTACCAGATTTACCACGTAAATCTGATCAAGCCATGGAAAGATCGGGAGTCATTGGTGGCCACGCAGACTATGATTAAGGAGGTGTCACCACCAATTCCTCCGGTAAAAATTAGTGAGGCATTGTCAGTACCCCAGAAACAAGAAGTAAAGGAGTTTCTACAGAGAAATAGAGGAAGGTTTTCTGACCTACCAGGCCGTACCCACCTGATAAAACATTCCGAGAGAACTGAGCCCCACAGTAAGGTGAATCTAAAGCCCTACAGGATACCAGAAACACGCAGAAAAACTGTATCCTCTGAGGTCAGGCGCATGCTTGAGTTAGGAGTCATTGAGGAATCTACCAGTGAGTGGTCAAACCCTATTGTCTTAATCCCGAAGCCTAATGGGACTTGGAGATTTTGTAATGATATCCGGAAGCTAAATGAGGTGTCAAAATTCGATGCGTACCCCATGCCCAGAGTAGATGAACTAATTGAGAGGCTTGGGAAAGCAAGGTACATCACGACCCTTGACCTTACAAAAGGTTATTGGCAGATACCATTATCAGATGATGCAAAAGAAAAGACGGCATTCTCCACTCCAGAGGGGCTGTTTCAGTACACAGTGATGCCGTTCGGATTATAATGGAGCCCCTGCTACATTTCAGAGGTTGATGGACCTAATCTTAAAGCCACATCGGGACTATGCTGCCGCTTACCTTGATGATGTGGTCATTTTTTCATCTGATTGGATAAGTCACCTCTGGAAGGTACAGGCCGTTATAGACTCCATTAGTGATGCTGGCATAACCATAAACCCTGAGAAGTGTGCAGTGGGTCTAGAGGAAGCAAAATATCTGGGCTACATTATTGGTAAATGGCTGGTTAAACCCCAGATCAATAAAGTAGAGGCGATACAAGACTGGCCTAGGCCCTAAACGAAGAAACAAGTCGGGGCCTTCCTTGGCATAACAGGGTACTACCGCCGGTTCGTACCGAATTTTGCTTCGATGGCAGCACCATTGTCTAACTTAACGAAAGGCCCTAAGTCAGTAATGGTGAAGTGGACCCCAGAGGCAGAAAAGGTCTTTTAAAGCCTAAAGTCCGCTCTCTGTCAACAACCGGTGCTCATTTTCCCGGATTTCAGAAAAGAGTTTCTGGTCCAGACTGATGCATCTAACAGGCTTGGGAGCGGTCCTGTCACAGGTGATAAATGGGGATGAGCACCCAGTGATGTACCTAAGTAGGAAGCTGACCCCGGCAGAGAAAAATTATGCCATAGTAGAACGAGAGTGTCTATCCATTAAATGGGCTCTGGAGTCACTTAAATATTACCTGCTGGGTAGGAAATTTCTGTTGGTAACAGATCACGCTCCTTTAACTTGGATGAAACAAAACAGGGAGAAAAATGCAAGAGTGACCAGGTGGTTTCTCTCCCTGCAAAATTTTAATTTCATGGTTGAACATAGGCCGGGGAAATTACAGGGGATTGCAGATGCTTTGTCCAGGATACACTGTTTGTTGGCTAAAAATATCCAGACCTCCGGTCTAGAGAAGAGGGGGGGGGGGGATATGTGGTAAGGTGAACAGAAAAGTGTATGGTAAAGTCCTGGAAGGGGTGTATGGGATCAACTGAGTGAGGTAAATAAAATCCAGAAGGTTAAAATGGTCTCAGCAATGTGTAGGTTGCTGAGACAGTTTTGTTAAGTTTATGGGCTGGATTTTATTGGACTAGGAGAAGGTAGGATTGGTAGAGGGACCTCCCCAGTCCACCCCATTCCGGGACAGGTTTTCCCCTAGCCTGAGGGATCCCCAGCTGAAGCCAGCTGGGATCGTCAACGGGAAATAAAGCACAGTCCAGGCTGTCAGTCTGGGGGAGTAATGCCTGGAGAAAGTCTGGGAAGCTGGCTGCCCTGCTGGCTAGAGAAGCCGAGTTCTCTGTGTGAACGGTGTTCAATAGGTGAGTTAGGAACTTCACTGTATTAGCCAGAGCCCAGACGGGCAGGTGTTTATTTTGGTTTATGTTTTGTGGTGCTGGACCTTCACCTTACGCAGTAAATTATAACTGGGGTTTCCTGTATTGCCGGAGTGTGATAAATAAAGCAACATTTGGACTTTAACCCTGTGGTCTGCAAGAGAATCTGTCATCGCCGCCCAGCCTGAGAGTGTAACCCCTTACAATATATATATATAATATGTATGTGAAGATGGAGAGATATCTATCTATCTATCTATCTATCTACATTTACTGTATCTATTTACATCTCTATATCTATCTATATCTACTGTGGTGGAAGGTGTGTATATATCCCACCCAGATACCTCAGGTGGATGAGATAACTGAAATCCAGAAAGCTGCAGTGGTTTCAGCAAAGTGTAGTTTGCCGAGACAGGTTTGTTTAGATTCTGTTCTGGGTTTCTGCTGTTTTAAAGAGACCCAGCTCTAAAGTCTGTGATTGACCATAATGCCGATCGCAGACAGATGCCATGGTCTTTTGTAACCACAGCATCGGAGGTGGCTTTCCCCAAGAGTGCTGCACCACAGATAGTGGTCCACAATGCACAGGTACCAGCCGAGTACAGGCAGTTTGCTGATGTAGACCCATTTACTTCAATGGATCTGCGATCCGCAAGATACGTTACGCACCACAAAAAGATAGAACAATTTCTGTGGTGCAGAAGCACAGAGAGAAATTCTTTGGAAGCACTTTGTAGTGCTTCCGTGGACTTCTGATCTATGCCTCCTCTCCATACCACTCTGTATCTTGCAGATTGCAGACCCATTCAAGTCAATAGGATGTTTGCTGTCCGCAATACAGGAACGGGGCACACACACTTGTGTGCATGAGCCCATAGACTGCAAATGCTAATTCACAGCAGTCTAAAAAAAAAGAATAAAAAGTGATCTAAAACCCACTCACTCGCACACTCCAAAGTGGTATAAATAATAAAACTACAGATCACAATGCAAAAAATGAGCCCTCAGTCATCCACGTAGACATAATTCTAAAACAGAAATGGGGATCAGAATATGGAGATGCAAAGAAAAGAATATATTTTTTTGAAATTATCTTTTTTAGTATTAAAAGAAAAAAATTGCAAATGTAGTATCACTGTAATTACACTGTGGCAGATTACACACGCTATATATACATACATAAAATTCTGAAAAAATATACATACTTTTTTCATTTTTATATATAGTATATATATATATATATATATATATATTATATATTGGATATAAATATATAATATATATATATAAAAAGTCTACACACCCCTGTTAAAATGTCAGGTTTCTGTGCTGTAAAAAAATGAGACAAAGATAAATCATTTCAGAACTTTTTCCACCTTTAATGTGACCTATAAACTGTACAACTCAATTGAAAAAAAAATGAAATCTTTTAGGTGGAGGGAAGAAAACAAAAACAAAAAAAATTATGTGGTTGCATAAGTGTGCACACCCTCTTATAACTGGGGATGTAGCTGTGTTCAGAATTAAGCAATCACATTCAAAAGATTTACCCCAAATAAAGTTCTGCTGCTCTAGTTGGTTTTTCCTGAAATTTTCTTAGTCGCATCCCAGAGCAAAAGCCATGATCCACAGAGAGCTTCCAAAGCATCAGAGGGATCTCATTGTTAGAAGGTATCAGTCAGGAGAAGGGGACAAAAGAATTTCCAAGGCATTAGATATACCATGGAACACAGTGGAGAAAATATGGCACAACAGTGACATTAACAAGAACTGGACGTCCCTCCAAAATTGATGAAAAGACGAGAAGAAAACTGGTCTGGGAGGCGACCAAGAGGCCTACAGCAACATTAAAGGAGCTGCAGGAATATCTGGCAAGTCCTGGCTGTGTGGTTCATGTGACAACAATCTCCCGTAGTCTTCATATGTCTGGGCTATGGGGTAGACGGGCAAGACAAAAGCCTTTTCTTACGAAGAAAAACATCCAAGCCAGGGTACAGTTTGCAAAAACACATCTGAAGTCTCCCAAAAGCATGTGGGAAAAGGTGTTATGGTCTGATGAAACCAAGGTGGAACTTTTTGGCCATAATTCCAAAAGATATGTTTGGCACAGAAACAACACTGCACATCACCAGAAGAACCCCATCCCCACAGTGAAGCATGGTGGTGGCAGCATCATGCCAAGGGGCTGTTCTTTTTCAGCTGGAACTGGGGCCTTAGTTAAGCTAGAGGGAATTATGAACAGTTGCAAATACCAGTCAATATTGACCCAAAACCTTCAGGCTTCTGCTAGAAAGCTGAACATGAAGAGGAACTTCATCTTTCAGCATGACAACGACCCAAAGCATACATCCAAATCAACCAAGGAATGGCTTCACCAGAAGAAGATTAAAGTTTTGGAATGACCCAGCCAGAGCCCAGACCTGAATCCGATTGACAATCTGTGGGGTGATCTGACAGCAGGGCTTTTTTTCTCAGAGAAAAGGTGGTGGAACTCACCCCCCCTCCCCTGGCCACGCCCCTACCCACCCCTAGGACCGCCCTCTAAAACCACCCCTTTAGAGATCAGGGGTTGACTGATTCACGCGCATAACAAAGCACAAGGTGCATATTAAAATATATAACACTATATAACGACTATATAAACTGACTATGGTCTCTGCTGCACTGGTCTCTGCTGCACTGGTCTCTGCTGCACTGGTCTCTGCTGCACTGTACCGTATTTTTCGCCCTATAAGATGCACCTAGTTTTAGAGGGGGACAATAAGAAAAAAATATTTTTCATTACACCTCAGGTCAGACCAGCAATCAGACCCCCAATGTTAATCAGACCTCAGATCAGACCCCGAATGGCTCAGATAAACCCTCAAACCTTTAGCCATCTATCATCCCCCAATGTCAGCCATAACCCCCCCAATGTCAGCCATAAAGCCCCCAATGTCAGCCATAAACCCCCCCAATGTCAGTCATAAACCCCCCAATGTCAGCCATAAACCCCCCCAATGTCAGCCATAAGCCCCCATTAGCCCCTCATGTCAGCCATAAGCCCCCATTAGCCCCTCATGTCAGCCATAAGCCCCCCATTAGCCCCTCATGTCAGCCATAAGCCCCCCATTAGCCCCTCATGTCAGCCATAAGCCCCCCATTAGCCCCTCATGTCAGCCATAAGCCCCCCATTACCCCCTCATGTCAGCCATAAGCCCCCCATTAGCCCCTCATGTCAGCCATAAGCCCCCCATTAGCCCCTCATGTCAGCCATAAGCCCCCCATTAGCCCCTCATGTCAGCCATAAGCCCCCCATTAGCCCCTCATGTCAGCCATAAGCCCCCCATTAGCCCTCATGTCAGCCATAAGCCCCCCATTAGCCCCTCATGTCAGCCATAAGCCCCCCATTAGCCCCTCATGTCAGCCATAAGCCCCCCATTAGCCCCTCATGTCAGCCATAAGCCCCCCATTACCCCCTCATGTCAGCCATAAGCCCCCCATTAGCCCTCATGTCAGCCATAAGCCCCCCATTAGCCCCTCATGTCAGCCATAAGCCCCCCATTAGCCCCTCATGTCAGCCATAAGCCCCCCATTAGCCCCTCATGTCAGCCATAAGCCCCCCATTAGCCCTCATGTCAGCCATAAGCCCCCCATTAGCCCCTCATGTCAGCCATAAGCCCCCCATTAGCCCCTCATGTCAGCCATAAGCCCCCCATTAGCCCCTCATGTCAGCCATAAGCCCCCCATTACCCCCTCATGTCAGCCATAAGCCCCCCATTAGCCCTCATGTCAGCCATAAGCCCCCCATTAGCCCCTCATGTCAGCCATAAGCCCCCCATTAGCCCCTCATGTCAGCCATAAGCCCCCCATTAGCCCTCATGTCAGCCATAAGCCCCACATTAGCCCCTTATGTCAGCCCCATGTCCCTCATGTCAGCCATCAGCCCCCAGTGCAAATAAAATAAAATAAAAAAAACCACTTAGCTCTCCTGCTCCTGGTCACCATCGCGATCCTCTTCATTCTGCTGTCGGCTGGCTCTGTATAGCGGCGCACAGTGTGAAGTCACAGAGAGACCTCACGCTGTGCGCAGCCCTGCACAGCCGATAGTCGAGCTGAGGACCAGGAAGCGGTGAGTACAGATCCTTCACCGCTCCCTGGTCCTTCTGTACTAATGAAGCGCTTCCATAATGGAAGCGCTTCATTAGTACAGCGTTAAAGACTTCCCTGATCGCCGTGGCCCGGCAAACCATCCTCCAAGGCCCGTTCCTGGGCCGCGGCCCGGCGGTTGGGGACCGCTGAGTAAACTGTCTGTACTAAAGGGGGGCGGGGCGAGGAAAATAGGTGGCGGAACGCCGTTCCGGGGTGTTCCGCCAGAAAAAAAGCCCTGGATTTCAGTTTGTTTTTCAATTGAGTTGTACAGTTTATAGGTCACATTAAAGGTGGAAAAAGTTCTGAAATTATTTATCTTTGTCTCATTTTTTTACATCACAGAAACCTGACATTTTAACAGGGGTGTGTAGACTTTTTATATCTACTATATATATATAATTATGTATATACTGTAAATATATAACACACATTTATATATATCTATATGGTAAAATCTAGGCTACACCCACTTTTCGTTAACCCTAACCAGGACAGCGACCCGAAAAAGATCTATCAAATGCCTACTGTATGCAGGGGCTCAGGAGGGTGTTATGGCAGAGAACTTCAGGGAAGCACATCCTCCTCCTCCACTAGCTGCAGACTCTGAGGGCACCACTGACAGGAGCAGACTGTGCATGCTCTGCCCTTACAGGTGAGGGAGAAGAGCAGGCGCAGATAGACTGAATAGATCTGGCATGGACAAGCTCCTGTTGTGAAGCTCCTCCATGTTGCGTGCAGCTATGGACGGATTCGGACAGCACTTCAGATAATAGAAAAAACAGGCAGATCTGCTTAATAACATATATTAGGAAATTAACTTTTCCCTGCCTCCCACACAGTAGTAACAAATACATGGAGAGTGGCCAACCCCTTTAATGAAGGTACAGTGCCACTTTTATATTTATTACAGTTTATTAGATCTGGAACATTACTGCTTTGACCGAATTTTTTTTTTTTAACCCTTTTTGAATTTTATTACCTGTAACATGTTGTCTACTACAGGTGAGAAATATCTGATTGTGGGGCCCCACCATTAGGCTCGCCACTGACCCTTGACTGGAGGTCCTGCACCTCTCATTTCAGTGAATATGGGTTTGAATGAATTAGTGGTCAATGGCGCCCTGTTGCTCCAGGCAGTATCTATGAAGCTGATGGAAACCCCTAAGTAAAGAGATCGTTTTCTCTGCACCCCCCATAGCTTTGCTTCTGGTGCCATGTTCTCTGAACTTTGCCATGTATTTGAGCACAGTACACATAGTCCTCTACACCTACCTGTTATGTGGAGATAAAGCACAGACGTTTCAGAGCCTAGACTGTTGTCTACTTGCACCAGGACCCTAAAGATGCCCACGTTCTGATAGACATGCTTGATGCCATCCTCTGTAGCACTGAGATTAGCATAAGAAGCTGCTATGCCGTCACCAAAGTCAACCTGAATGTTAGTTCTTTGAATATCACCCTGAAAAAAAAAAGAGGAATAATTGAGATAAGTAAAACCACACACAATATAGACACCCTATGTGCCTCCTCCTAGCACACCTGGACTAAACAATGGTGGGAAGGGAGCTTCTAGTGGGGTGAGGAAACTGAAGAGGGTCCTTGAAGGAAATGGTGGATGCAGAAGCTCTGGCCCTAACAGGTTCTTAGCGCCCGGGGAGGGGGGTTATGTAAGGTCTCTGCCACATGGGCAGCAGTTTTTGTGCAGACAATTTTTAGCATATATGCCAGGTAGTGGCAGTATAGTTAATGGGCCAGTGGGCATTCCAGTGCCATCTGGCAATGCTGGTTCCAGAGAGCTAGGGCACGATGTTCTTAGCTGCCTGCCAGATCTTTGCCGCATATGTGAAACTAGCCTAGGAAGACAGCAGAATTATTAGCAACTTGTGATGGATCCAGAAGACCATGGTCTGATCTTACATTGCAGACGAGGAGCAATGGGAGGGGGTGGAAAACAAGAGATGGGAAGGGACAGGGGAGATACAAGAATGGAGAAACAATAACGAGGGGAAATTGGGCCTGTTTGAGTGAACGAGGAAAAGATTGCCATGGATTGGATCAGTTCTGTCCAAGAGACTGTAACGTAGGTCTAAGACTGATAGCCATGACTTGGTTGACGGTTTGTGGAGTTATAAAGACAGTACATGTCTACAGAGTAATAGAGACAGTCCTCTCACTGGTGGCAACCACCTGTAAAGTTAGGAAAGTTTTGAAAAATTTGATTCGGCAGCTTCACCGAACTTCAACAAGAAATTCGATTAGTTATGAATTACTTCATCACAAATCGCTTTCCATTGTATGGAGCAGGCGCAATCACAGGGATCGGCGATTGTGCCTCCCCCACCCCCCCCCTCAGATGCCGAGTTCAACGCTGATCGCGGCCTCTGTGACTCTCACTCAGCCTTTCAGGGGTTAAAAAAAATGAAAATAATTACTCACCTCATTCACTTGCTCGCAGAGAGGCCATCCTCTCCCGTCTTAATTAAAGAATACCTGCCAAATGATCTGCGGTGAGCATCACCAGGTGATCACGCTGGGCGCACACAGTGATATCATCACTGATCACTGACGAGCAAGTGGATGTGGTGAGTATTTTTTTTTTTTTTTCAGACACCATTTTAGAAAAAGTTGATTAGTTACCATGAAGTGCAAGGTAATTTGGCTCTGTGATGAATCAATTTTTTCCTGAAATTTGGATCAAAGTCCACTTCGGATACTTTGATTCGCTCAACACTGCAAAATAACTACCAAGCTTTGCGCCTCCTACTATTGCTGTGCCCTCTGTAACAGACTGTACCCATGAGCTTGTTTACTCGATCTGAGTAGACCATTGTTCAAGTGATATCTTGTACTGTGTAAAGGTCATATGACTCCAGCGAATAACTTATCCAAGAGACTAGAAGTGGTAGCAGCAAATAGGAGACTACACATGGAAGCAGCAAATAGGAGACTACACATGGAAGCAGTACCTAGAAGACTACACATGGAAGCAGTACCTAGAAGACTGCAAGGAGAAGCAGAACCTAGAAGACTATACATGGAAACAGTATCTAGAAGACTGCAAGTGGAAGCAGTACCTAGAAGACTGCAAGTGGAAGCAGTACCTAGAAGACTGCAAGTGGAAGCAGTACCTAGAAGACTGCAGGTGGAAGCAGTACCTAGAAGACTGCAGCTGGAAGCAGTACCTAGAAGACTGCAGCTGGAAGCAGTACCTAGAAGACTGCAGCTGGAAGCAGTACCTAGAAGACTGCAGCTGGAAGCAGTACCTAGAAGACTGCAAGGGGAAGCAGTACCTAGAAGACTGCAGGTGGAAGCAGTAACTAGAAGACTGCAAGTGGAAGCAGGATCTAGAAGACTGCAAGTGGAAGCAGTACCTAGAAGACTGCAGGTGGATGCAGTGCCTAGAATACTGCAGGTGGAAGCAGTACCTAGAAGACTGCAGGTGGAAGCAGTACCTAGAATACTGCAGGTGGAAGCAGAACATAGAAGATTGCAAGTGGAAGCAGTACCTAGAAAACTACAAGTGAAAGCGGTACCTAGAAGACTACAAGTGGAAGCAATTACTAGAAAACTACAAGTGAAAACAGCACCTACAAGTCTAAAAGTGGAAGCAGTAGTTAGACTGCAAGTGGAAACAGTACTTAGAAGACTACAAGAGGAATCAGTACCTAGAAGACTACAAGTGGAAGCAGTACCTAGAAGACTACAAGTGAAAGCGGTACCTAGAAGACTACAAGTGGAAGTAATTACTAGAAAACTACAAGTGAAAACAGCACCTACAAGTCTAAAAGTGGAAGCAGTAGTTAGACTGCAAGTGGAAACAGTACTTAGAAGACTACAAGAGGAATCAGTACCTAGAAGACTACAAGTGGAAGCAGTACCTAGAAGACTACAAGTGAAAGCGGTACCTAGAAGACTACAAGTGGAAGTAATTACTAGAAAACTACAAGTGAAAACAGCACCTACAAGTCTAAAAGTGGAAGCAGTAGTTAGACTGCAAGTGGAAACAGTACTTAGAAGACAACAAGAGGAATCAGTACCTAGAAGACTACAAGTGGAAGCAGTACCTAGAAGACTACAAGTGGAAGCAGTACCTAGAAGACTACGAGAGGAAGCAGTACTTAGAAGACTACAAGTAGAAGCAGTAATAGGGAAGAATTTTCCAGCACCACTGCTTTCTTGAGCGAAAATTTTCTTTATTTTCAGTGACAAAGAGACAGCAATAAAACTTATTCACAGGTCCTGTTGGCAATCTACGCGTTTCGAACAGGTGGGTTCTTATTCATGACTGGCATGTCTTGCCTGTGTGAGAGCGGCTATATATATCCCTGTCTTGAGAGCCCATCCCCCAATTTCAGGGAGGGGAAACAAGAGGAAGCAATAGGAAGCAGTACCTAGAAGACTGCAAGTGGAAGCAGTATCTAGAAGACTGCAAGTGGAAGCAGTACCTAGAAGACTGCAAGTGGAAGCAGTACCTAGAAGACTGCAAGTGGAAGAAGTACCTAGAAGACTACAAGTGGAAGAAGTACCTAGAAGACTACAGTACAAGTGGAAGCGGCAAATAGGAGACTGAAAGAGGAAACAATACTTAGGAGACTACAAGTTAAAGAAGTACATAGGAAACTACAAGTGGAAGTGGTACCTAAAAGACTACAAGTGAAAGCAATACCTAGAAGACTATAAGTGGATGCAATACCTGGGAGACTTTTCTTAGGAGACTTCAAGCAGAGGAGTTATCTACAGTAGAATGTTTCAAGTGGATGAGTTACCATACCTAGGAAACTACAAGAGGAGGAGTTACCTACAGTAGGAGGACATAAGTAGAGTAGATATCTACAATAGGAGGATCTCCGTGAAGAAGTTCCCTAGCAGACTATAAGTAGAGGTGTTAACTACAAGTGGTGTTAACATACAGTATATGCTGAATCGAGACTTGTTGGAGGCCAGCTTTAGGGTACACTGTACATACATAATAGACTTCAAGCAGTGAGTTACATTGGAGAGCACAATCCATGAGGAAAAGGTTGGTTTTCTAAGAGAGGTCATGGAGGGGATATCTGTGGGCCCTTCATTTAAGGTATATTCTTTAAATGTTCTATTTTCTCATCCAGGATGGATGACAATAAATTTATATTCTATTCTAGTCATCATTTCGTCCATCCCCCAACATCAGAGATAATTTTTTTATTTTTTTTGGGGGGGGGGGGGGGGCTTCCACCAATACCTTGTTACTCCTTGCTCTAGCTCTTTCCTTTTTAATGCTGCAGCAATGCAGATACATTTTATATGTTTGCAGCAGAAATAATAAAGGATTCCTGAGCATGAATGTCAATATGAAATAATAAGTTCCCGCTTTTATTATTGGCGATGCACACGGATTGCCAAGAACAAAACTGGCGATTCCTCCCTTGGTGCCGCGAATATTAATTGGAGTGCAAATATAAGAAAATAAATCTTTATTGATCATAAAAATTATAGATTTCTTCTCCTGGAACGCCATTGACAATCACAGCACCTGAAATATTCCTGAAAAAGAGAAAGCGTAATTTTTGAAACTGAATATTTTCTTCTTAAAAGAGACGAAACCTAGAATCCTGATTGGTCAGAACCGGAGGGAAAAAAACTTAAAATATTCAGACGATCAATATTTATTGGACACAGTCATCCCTCTACTTGTACTGAATGCAACAGCAAGAGCACGCCCACACTACAATAGACCCATGAAGGGACCCTAAAATGTCATTGTGTCACCATCCTGTACCCCAAGTGTCAGCGTCATTGTCCTGTACCCCAAGTGTCAGCGTCATTGTCCTGTACCCCAAGTGTCAGCGTCATTGTCCTGTACCCCGAGTGTCAGTGTCATTGTGTCACCATCCTGTACCCCAAGTGTCAGTGTCATTATCCTGTACCCCAAGTGTCAGCGTCATTGTCCTGTACCCCAAGTGTCTGTGTCATTGTCCTGTACCCCAACTGTCAGTGTCATTATCCTGTACCCCAAGTGTCAGCGTCATTATCCTGTACCCCGAGTGTCAGTGTCATTATCCTGTACCCCAAGTGTCAGTGTCATTATCCTGTACCCCGAGTGTCAGCGTCATTATCCTGTACCCCAAGTGTCAGCGACATTGTCCTGTACCCCAAGTGTCAGTGTCATTGTCCTGTACCCCAACTGTCAGTGTCATTATCTTGTACCCCAAGTGTCAGTGTCATTATCCTGTACCCCAAGTGTGTGTCATTATCCTGTACCCCAAGTGTCAGCGTCATTGTCCAGTACCCCAAGTGTCAGTGACATTATCCTGTACCCCAAGTGTCATTATCCTGTACTCCAAGTGTCATTATCCTGTACCCCAAGTGTCAGCGTCATTAACCTGTACCCTAAGTGTCAGTGTCATTATCCTGTACCCCATGTGTCAGTGTCATTATCTTGTACCCCAAGTGTCAGCGCCATTGTCCAGTACCCCAAGTGTCAGTGTCATTATTCTGTACCCCAAGTGTCAGTGTCATTATCCTGTATCCCAAGTGTCAGCGTCATTATCCTGTACCCCAAGTGTCAGCGTCATTATCCTGTACCCCAAGTGTCGTCTGTGTCATTTTCCTGTATCCCAAGTGTCAGCGACATTGTCCTGTACCCAAAGTGTCATTATCCTGCACCCCAAGTGTCAGCGTCATTATCCTGTACCCCAAGTGTCAGCATCATTATCCTGCACCCCAAGTGTCAGTGTCATTATCTTGTACCCCAAGTGTCAGTGTCGTTATCCTGTACCCCGAGTGTCAGCGTCATTATCCTGTACCCCGAGTGTCAGCGTCATTATCCTGTACCCCAAGAGTCAGTGTCATTATCCTGTACCCTAAGTGTCATTATCCTGTACCCCAAGTGTCAGTGTCATTATCCTGTACCCCAAGTGTCAGTGTCATTATCCTGTACCCCAAGAGTCAGTGTCATTATCCTGTACCCCAAGTGTCAGTGTCATTATCCTACACCCCAAGTATCAGTGTCGTTTTCCTGTACCCCAAGTCTCAGTGTCATTATCCTGTACCCCAAGTGTCAGTGTCATTATCCTGTACCCCAAGTGTCAGCGTCAATGTCCTGTACCCCGAGTGTCAGTGTCATTATCCTGTACCCCAAGTGTCAGTGTCATTATCCTGTACCCCAAGAGTCAGTGTCATTATCCTGTACCCCAAGTGTCAGTGTCATTATCCTACACCCCAAGTATCAGTGTCGTTTTCCTGTACCCCAAGTCTCAGTGTCATTATCCTGTACCCCAAGTGTCAGTGTCATTATCCTGTACCCCGAGTGTCAGCGTCATTATCCTGTACCCCGAGTGTCAGTGTCATTATCCTGTACCCCGAGTGTCAGTGTCATTATCCTGTACCCCAAGTGTCAGTGTCATTATCCTGTACCCCGAGTGTCAGTTTCATTATCCTGTACCCCGAGTGTCAGTGTCATTATCCTGTACCCCGAGTGTCAGCGTCATTATCCTGTACCCCAAGTGTCAGTGTCATTATCCTGTACCCCGAGTGTCAGCGTCATTATCCTGTACCCCAAGTGTCAGCGACATTGTCCTGTACCCCAAGTGTCAGTGTCATTGTCCTGTACCCCAACTGTCAGTGTCATTATCTTGTACCCCAAGTGTCAGTGTCATTATCCTGTACCCCAAGTGTGTGTCATTATCCTGTACCCCAAGTGTCAGCGTCATTGTCCAGTACCCCAAGTGTCAGTGACATTATCCTGTACCCCAAGTGTCATTATCCTGTACTCCAAGTGTCATTATCCTGTACCCCAAGTGTCAGCGTCATTAACCTGTACCCTAAGTGTCAGTGTCATTATCCTGTACCCCAAGTGTCAGTGCCATTATCCTGTACCCCAAGTGTCAGCGACATTGTCCTGTACCCCAAGTGTCAGCGTCATTATCCTGTACCCCAACTGTCAGTGTCATTATCCTGTACCCCATGTGTCAGTGTCATTATCTTGTACCCCAAGTGTCAGCGCCATTGTCCAGTACCCCAAGTGTCAGTGTCATTATTCTGTACCCCAAGTGTCAGTGTCATTATCCTGTATCCCAAGTGTCAGCGTCATTATCCTGTACCCCAAGTGTCAGCGTCATTATCCTGTACCCCAAGTGTCGTCTGTGTCATTTTCCTGTATCCCAAGTGTCAGCGACATTGTCCTGTACCCAAAGTGTCATTATCCTGCACCCCAAGTGTCAGCGTCATTATCCTGTACCCCAAGTGTCAGCATCATTATCCTGCACCCCAAGTGTCAGTGTCATTATCTTGTACCCCAAGTGTCAGTGTCGTTATCCTGTACCCCGAGTGTCAGCGTCATTATCCTGTACCCCGAGTGTCAGCGTCATTATCCTGTACCCCAAGAGTCAGTGTCATTATCCTGTACCCTAAGTGTCATTATCCTGTACCCCAAGTGTCAGTGTCATTATCCTGTACCCCAAGTGTCAGTGTCATTATCCTGTACCCCAAGAGTCAGTGTCATTATCCTGTACCCCAAGTGTCAGTGTCATTATCCTACACCCCAAGTATCAGTGTCGTTTTCCTGTACCCCAAGTCTCAGTGTCATTATCCTGTACCCCAAGTGTCAGTGTCATTATCCTGTACCCCAAGTGTCAGCGTCAATGTCCTGTACCCCGAGTGTCAGTGTCATTATCCTGTACCCCAAGTGTCAGTGTCATTATCCTGTACCCCAAGAGTCAGTGTCATTATCCTGTACCCCAAGTGTCAGTGTCATTATCCTACACCCCAAGTATCAGTGTCGTTTTCCTGTACCCCAAGTCTCAGTGTCATTATCCTGTACCCCAAGTGTCAGTGTCATTATCCTGTACCCCGAGTGTCAGTGTCATTATCCTGTACCCCGAGTGTCAGTGTCATTATCCTGTACACCAAGTGTCAGTGTCATTATCCTGTACCCCAAGTGTCAGTGTCATTATCCTACACCCCAAGTATCAGTGTCGTTTTCCTGTACCCCAAGTGTCAGTGTCATTATCCTGTACCCCAAGTGTCAGCGTCAATGTCCTGTACCCCAAGTGTCAGGACTTTTTTCTCCACTAAATAAAAATCTTCTGAACGGATACCTAAAAGATCCCATTACAGTCAATGGAATCTGTTAGGCTCCATTCCAGTCAGTTATTTCCCGAATCCGGCCCTGACGATTTCAGCTCTTCTACCTCCATAACAGAAATCAAAACGCTGATGTGAAAGAACTCTTAAAATCAATAGGTCTGACATGCAGTACCTCCTCTGGCCATGAGCAGGTGTGGCGCTATTTCCTGACAAACCCCTTCATATTTCTGATCTGTTCTACCTTTTTTGCCGTTTTCTGACGGTTTTAGCTCCGGATTCTGCAGACTCAGCTCTAATGACACTAATATTAATCTCTTTTAGTTTCCCATTAATCTTCATTCCCTCCGCTACATGTCTGGTTATCTCAGGCCGCTATTTCTCAGTGCAGCAATTGGTCATTGATTAGCGAGTCTGACTGCATAAGTAACAGCTGTGGACGATGAGGCCCCCTCCTCCGCTCAGCACATCACGTACGGTGACCGGCCCTTATTTTAATTGTGCAGTTCTGGATCCATCCATTTTAATATTTCCAATGATCATGGAAATAAATCTGCTGCCAAAGAACTCCTACTGGACGGTTAATAATCGCCATGACGATTATTAATCTGTAATCAGTATAGAGCTATTAAATATGCAAAGCATTTTGGAAACTCGCTGTGCCCTACCTCTCTGTCTCTTCTTCCAGTTAAAGGGATGCTACACTTCATTAAAAAAATATACCAAAAAAAACACACCATAGGTTGTGTCTGTCATTTAAGTGAATAGGGATGCAATACCAGACACAACCACAGGGACAAGAGTGGCACTGTAACTTGAGCAAAATCTATTTACTAATGGCACACATCCCCGCCAAAGAGGAAAAGCGACACATCTGTCCTCAGGTTGTGTATGGTAATGCAGTTTGGTCTTATTCATTACAATAGAGCTGAGATGCAATACCAGACACAGCCTGTGGACTGTTGGTGGCGCTGTTTTTGTTTTTCTAATCCTGCACAGTCTTGGAAACAGGACCATTTAGGTTTTTTTTAAACTTTTTTCAAATCTCATCTTTGCTGCCATCTTAATATAAGGGCTCGTGAATCCTGACTACAATTTAGTGGTTGCACTGGGAAAGTCGCGATGACTTCGGAATATACTGGAATTGGTGGAGGCCACAGTGACAATATGCACTCAGCGCCGTCATCATAACCTCGTACCTCCTCTAATTGCAGCACAAATGTGACATTGTGTCCTTGTTCTGCAGTCAACTTTCCGTCCAGTGTTGTGACTCGGAGACCATGTGGAGCTTTCCCCGGACACTGCTGAGGTTTGGCGGTGTACTGCTCTCTAACACCATCTGTGCAGTTGTTGGACACGACCTTCCTGTAACTGAAATAACATAGTACAATACATGAGAATAAATACAATACAAAGCTATTGAGAAAAAATGTCCCAAACACGGTCCAAGCTCCCACCTCTAGATAAGATTCTCCCTTGGAACTAAAATAAAATGACTACAGACTCAGACTACCCAGGGTTGCAGTCTGTTACTATGGAGACACAATTATGTATCAAGATCTATTGCAAATTTGTTACGTTTACTGTTTAAGATGTCCTGGGACAATACTGTGGGTGGACAAAGCTCTTAACAACACTGAATTATGGGACCCCCAGTTTGATGCAGCCCAATCAAGTTTCAAAGATGAAGGTCACTTTTTTTGACCCACAAAAGAACCCCATTGATGGTTTGTTTAGTGAGTTTAATCGCACATTCATCTTTTTTTGTTTTAAAGAGGTACAGTATTCTAGGCTTTTACTTTTGAAGTGGGCTATCAATATCTGATCAGCAGGGGTCGGACACCCTCAACCCTGACATTGCATGTAACTTTGCCTTGCCTGTATCTTTCCTGTGATGTGGCTAGTTTTAAGGCTGTGACTACATGGTGATCTTGGCCAAGACACCCATCTAGTGGCCAAAGATCATGGTGTAACAGTGCAGACTTTTAATTGAATGGGGCTGCAACGCGACTCACAAGTTGCCGTGACCGTCAACCCAGAATCGCAGAAAATTTTTGGATTTTTTGCAATTCTGAGTCACAGTAGTGGCAGCATGTAAGTTGCATTGCAACCCCATCAGTTCAATGGCTGCCCCGCTACATCATGATCTTTGGTTTCCAGACATGTGTCATGGTTAAAGAGGATCTTTCACTTCTGACTTGCCTATTTTAATAGCTACACACATCTCCCATGCAATAACAATTCTGGAGCATCTATTCTTATGGCTCTGTGATGTTCCATTCCTTTATTATTTCTACTAGAAGTTATGAATGAATTGCTAGCAGTCTGCAGTAAGGGTACAGAGGGGAGGTAACAAGTTGGGGGTGTGTCCTTGCACAGTCTGACAATGGCAGCACTGATTGGATAGAATGAGACTGTGCAGTGACACACCCCCAACTGGTTACCTCCCCTCTGTATCCTTACTGCAGACTGCTAGCAATTCATTCATAACTTCTAGTAGAAATAATAAAGGAACGGCACAACACAGAGCCATAAGAATAGATGCTCCAGAATTGTTATTACGTGGGGAATGCATAAAGATATTAAAGCAGGCAAGTCAGACGCGGGGAGAGGTCCTCTTTAAGGTCACCGTGTAGCCACAGCCTTGGAGCCAAGTAGCTCTGAAATAGTAATGTTAGAGTAAGTTATTAACAAGCCTCACAAAGTGTTTTGGTTGCACAACTTTTCTGAGGCTTGCTGCTGGGTGACAAGTCGCCTAGGGTTTCCACCCGTACGGGAATGACCCGGACAGTCCGGGTTTGTAATCCTGTGCCCGGGTACAAGCCTTTCTCAGACCTGGGAACAGCGATCAGCTGGGAGTGATGCGATGCTAGCCCAGGGCGGCGCTGACTTCAGACATGCCCACCTTCCCTCCCTTCTGTTCGGGTTTGGCTTTAAGAAAAGGTGGCAACCCTAAAGTCGCCCCAACATCAGGGTACATGCAAACGAACTAGAAAAAGTACAGTAGATTTTGGCTTAAATACAGTGGCAAATATATGGCAAAATTAGTAGGATTTCATAACAGATTCACTTTGGATTTCACCCTGTTACCAAAAAGGCTGTAATAGGAGAGGAATATCTGCAGAAAAATGGCCAAACTGCACCGCATGTCAATTTCCACATGGACTTCTTCTGGATGAGATTTAACCCCTTCACCCCCAGCGCCGTAATAGTACGGAGCTGGCCGGGTCTTTTAAGATGGCGCCCGCTCCTGAGCGGAGCGGGTGCCATAGCCAAGGGTGGCCACCTGCTTTTTATAGCAGACACCCGCGGCTCATGTCCGCAACCGGCAGTAGTGCCGATCGCGGACATTTAACCCCTCAGATGCCTTGGTCAATCCTAACCACGGCATCTGAGCGCGCTGAAAACCGAAAGCGCACACTTTTGGTTATGCTCCGGTTCCCCAGTGTGGCGATCGGAGGAGCCGATGCGTGTGTGCAGCAGCCCCTGTCTTTGTGAATGACATGAGGATGCTGCATAGTATTTCCTATGGAGCCCTTGCCTGTAATATGGCTCCATAGGAAACTAGTAAAATCATCATAGATTCCAATGCTAGTGCATTGGAGTCTATGATAATAGCAATCAGATGATTGCATGTTATAGTTCCCTATGGGAACTATAAAAAAGTGTAAAAAAAAAAGTTTACAAAATAAATAAATAAAAAAAACATAAAAATTCAAATCACCCCCCTTTTCCCAAAATAAAAATAAAAGAAATTAAAAAATTAAAAAATACACATCATTCGCGATGTGCGAAAACGCCCATAGTATAAAAATATAAAAATATATTCCCCCTACGACAAACAGCAAAACAGAAAAAAGCATCCAAATGGCTGATTTGCCGTTTTTGGTCGCTTCATTTTCATTCAAAAAAATTTGCCCCCATACAGCTCCGTACACATAATTAAAAAAAAGTTATAGGGATCAAAATATGGCGACAGTTTTCTCCCACATAAAAAAATTTTTTTTATCACTATCAAAACGCAAGAAAAACGATACATATAAAGGTATCGCCAGAATTATACCGACCTGTAGAATAAAAGTAACAGGTCAGTTTTATCGCACATCAAACGTGGTAAATAAAAAATATTTAAAACTGTGGTGGAATTGCTTTCTTTTTGCAATTTCACCCCATTTGGAATTTATTTCCCGCTTCCCACTGCATCATATGGAATATTAAATAGTGGCGTTGGAAAGTACAACTTGTCCCTCAAAAAACAAGCCCTCAAACAAGTTATGGCTCTGGGAAGTCAGGGAGCGCAAAACAAAAATGCAAAAAACAAAACAAAAAAAATCCGGGGGTGAAAGAGTCAATAAAATTTCAGTAATACGCTGCATTTTTAAGTTCAGTGTAAAAAACAAACAAACAAACATAAAACACAATGATCTGCACACAGTGAGTTTTACCTACCCGGTGCTGTTCAGGTAGCTTTGCCCAAGACTGCAGTCTTTGGACAAGGACGATGGGTTGTACCAGAATGCAGGCAGGCATTGACCATTGCTGTGCCGTTCATAGCCGTAATCACTAAAAGCAGATAATTGACAAGAACATTAGATTTTATTATAAGTACATAATCCATGTGCGGGATACAAAATATCACTTCATCTCCTAATCTAAATTGAGCCTAAACATATTTTGGCCACCTTCTTTTCTGCTGCTTATTTTATATAGAAACGCTGATAATTTCCAGCAATTTTACTAATATTTATATTATCCCAGAACTCCCCTTTAAGCAATTTGCCTTGGATGACTTGTACCAGTTAAAAAATATTTCTTGGGTTTTACAGTGCCTTAAAAAAAGTACTCAAACCTTTTGAATGTTTACACATTTTTTCACATTACACCCACAAAGTTATATATATTTTATTAGGATTTTATGTGATAGACCAGGGGTAGGCCACCTCCGGCACTTAAGCTGTTGTGAAACTACAACTCCCAGCATGCATACTTACTCTGCTCTTATTCAAACTCCCATAGAAATGAATGGAGCATGCTGGGAATTGTAGTTTCACAACAGCTGAAGTGCCAAAGGTTGCTCTGACCCCACAAAGTAGAGAGTATGTGTGAAGGGAAAAGAAAATGATGCATGGTTTTCAAAATTTTTAATAAATAAAAATCTGAAAAGTGTGGTGTTCATTTGTATTCAGCCCCCTGCACTATGATGCCCCTAAAAAAAATCCAGTGTGACCAATTGCCTTCAGTCACCTCATTAGTAAATCAAGTTTACCTGTGTGTAATGTATTCTCAGTATAACTCCAGCTGTTCTGTGAAGGCCTCAGAGGTTAGAGGACATTAGTGATCAAACAGCATCATGAAAACCAAGGAACACGCCAGACAGGTCAGGGATAAAATTGTGGAGAAGTGTAAATCAGAGTTAGGTTATAAAAAATATCCCAAGCCCTGAATATCTCACTGAGCAATATTCAATCCATCATCCGAAAGTGGAAGGAGTATGGAACAACTGCAAACCTACCAAGATATGTCCGTCCACCTAAACTGACAGCCCAGGCAAGGAGAGCACTAATTGCATAAGCAGCCAAGAGGCCCATGGTCAATCTGGAGATGCTGCAGAGATCACAGCTCAAATGGGAGAATCTGTTCACAGGACAACTATTAGTCATGTACTCCACAAATCTGGCCTTTATGGAAGAGTGACAAGAGGAAAGCAAGCCATAAGATGTCCCATTTGCAGTTGGTCACAAGCCATATAGGGGACAAAGCAAATGTGGAAGAAGATGCTCTGGTCAGATGAGACTAAAGGTGAACCTTTTGGCCTAAATGTAAAACACTATGTGTGGTGGAATACTGACACTGCACATCACCCTGAACACATCATCCCCACTGTCAAACATGGCGGTGGCCTCATCATGCTGGGGAAGGCTTTTCTTCAGCTGGGACAGGAAAGCCGGTCAGAGGTGATGGGAAGATGGATGAAGCAGGGGCGTCGTTAGGTCAAAACATTCGGGGCTTGAGCCATTTTTTTATTTTATTTGGCTATACCGGGGCCCTTTAATATTGATTGGACCTGGGCAACCCACCACAGATCATTCCCCACAGCCCTTGTATTTATTCCGCTGATCCGCTACTTGCAGGCTGCGCAAGCATGAGTTCAGTCACTTTGGTGCGCAATCCCGTCCTGCGGCGCGTGATCCCGTGAGACCCACCGCGGGAGGTCACGGGTCTCACGGGATCATGCGCTGCAGGACGGAATTGCGCAACGAAGTGACTGAACTCATGCCCGTGCAGCCCGCAAGTAGCGGATCAGCGGAACAACTACAAGGGGGTTGGGGGGAAGATCTGTGGGGTTACCCAGGGTCCACTCCCATCAATATTAAAGGGCCCAAGCAAAGATTTCTGCAGTCGTGAGGAAATGAAAGATAACAGATATTGGAAAGTTACCGAATGTTGTATTATATAATGACTGCCCTTCATTTGCGTAAACCAGAACACCCCTTTAAACATGTCTTTAATGTGCAATTTCAACACAGTGGGCTTGTGCCCCGGATGTTTTCAGACCCTACCAACTCCCCTGGGATGGAGTTTAATACAGGGAAATCCTGGAGGAAAACCTAGTAGAAGATGCAAAAGACTTGAGACGGGGCGTAGGTTCACCTTCCAGCAGGACAACGACCCTAAACATCCAGCCAGACCTACAATGGAATGGTTTAGATCAAAGCCCATTCATGTGTTAGAATGGCCCAGTTCAGACCTAAATCCCATTGAGAATTGGTGGCAAGACTTGAAAATTGCTGTTCACAGACGCTCTCCATCCAATCTGACTGAGCACCAGCTATTTTTCAAAGAGGAATGGGCAAAAATTCTGTCCTTCCAGATGTGCAAAGTTGGTAGAGACTTGCAGCTATGATTGCAGAGAAAGGTGGTCCTACCAAGTATTGACTCAGAGGGGCTGAATACAAAAGCAACACCACACTTTGCAGATTTTTTATTTATAAAAATTTTTGAAAGCCATGTATCATTTTCTTTCCACCTCACACATACTTGCTACTTTGTTTTGGTCTATCACATAAAATCCCAATAGAGAGGGGTCGTTGATCCAGGGAGATATTCTGATGCCTGATTGGAGTCGGGAAGGAATTTTTTATTCCCCTTAAGTGCGGAAAATTGGCTTCTACCTCACAGGTTGTTTTTTTTTGCCTTCCTCTGGATTAACTTGTAGGATAACAGGCCGAACTGGATGGACAAATGTCTTTTTTCGGCCTTATGTACTATGTTACTATGTTACTATGCTACTTTACATATAAGTTTGTGGGTGTAACGTGAAATAACGTGTAAAAAGTTCAAAGGGTATGAATACTTTTTCCAGGCACTGTAGTTATGGACAGAGTTACTGTCTCTGAACGCAGACAATAGTGCTTTCCTTCACGGATAGCAAGCAGATATCTTGAAAATCGTGAGGAATTGAAACAAAGTCTATTAGAAACCTATAGAACACCTCATTTATAATTGTCAGACCCCTGTAAATAATAACTGAAGAATTATGAGGTGAACATTGTATTGGGGCAGCAGTTGAGGACACAGTCTATGTTCTAAGCTTTTTGGAAAAAATATTTGATGGATGGCAAGAGGAAGAGAGGAGAAGGCAGAGTATAGGTTGGATATAGGGTGGGAGCTTATTAAAGTAGTGTTAGTATTTATGACCAACTTACCTCTAGCGCCATTTCTTCTCCCTCCCGCTCCAGTGTGGCAAAGGGGCGGTTAGGGATGCTGGGAGGTGCAAAATCATAAGTGGACTATTTAAACCTCCATTATTCTGGACTCCTTGCCAATTATAGCTGCCAGTATCCTAAACGGCTTGTGTGCTCTCTGTACAATATATATCATAACCTGTTTTGATCGGACTTTCCTGACTATAATCACCACAGAACCCATTCCCAGATTCTGCTTCACCTCTGTTCCAGACCCTTGGTCTGGTGACTACACTCCATATTGTTCTACCCCTACTGGCATGTTGTGATGTTGACTGTTGGACACCCATTTCCATTGTTTCGGATCCTACCTCCTCTAGACATTATTCAAGGAGTCACACAATCAGATTTCGTCACCTATGTCTTGGCTCCATCCAAGTATCTAGAACCAGAGGGTCCTATAGGTGAATTGGGCATCTGGTTGATTCTTCTACTGGGCATCACCGATCATTACGACATTAGTAAAGGGACAAATAGAGCAGATGTGTAGAGAAAAGAGCTTTCATCTAATGGCAGTGTATTGAACATCTTGAAAGGTGTCAGTTTGTTCTTTGGTGGGCAAGAGAAGACATAATGTGAGTAACAACTGAAATACTGGCCATCTCCTACAAGAAATGTATTGAGCTGGTTTGTAGAAGAGTGGACAATGATATGTAACATTGCCTTAGATGGATACTGTTGGGTAACCACTTCAATAGAAATGAGAAGATTTAGAATTCATCTGCTCTTCCGCCAAACTGCAAACGTATAATTGGTGATGAGATAATTGGCATTTGGGGACCCCGCAGCCATGTTGCCTTTTCTAGGAAACTGACTCCATAAAACTACAACCCCAGCCACACTGGAGGCTCAGAAATATCCAGACGGAGGTTGGTGTTGGACATGTACCTTCTGCTGCTCCTATCAGGGGCTGGGTCTAGGTGAGTCCACTCCTAGAAATGTACAGTAGGCTTCTGCAATATTCATTATGTTTATAACTTGTTCTGATAGTCCCCTTTAAGGAATGCATCAAATTATAAATTCTGACAAAACCGGCAGAAAAGTTTTAAACGTGTTTCTTCAAGTCGTGAGGCCGAGAGAATCTGAGCGTTCAGTCTGCATAATAGCATTTATCGACAAATTACTAAAGCAAGAATCTCTCTCTCAGTAACACGGTGCCCGGGGGACTCCATAATATCATTGTAACAGCGCATTTTACCGGTAAGAGTCTGCAGACTGCCAGAGAGAGGATAACATAATATTTTACTTCTCAAATTACATTGAACAGAAGAACACGGAGCGCGCAGGATGCCTTTAATTCACCATTGATTTGATTGACTTTGATAACACAGTGAAACAGTGGAAAGAATACGAATTATGCAAAAACATTTATCTTTCTTTTTTGGTTCTGCTTTGGTATTTTATGAGATTCATTTTGAAAGGTAGTCAAAAGAAGGTCATCTATGAGGAGCAGATAAACATGAGGACACTAGGAGGTCCACTTACTATGCAACCTAAAGAAGGTCATCTATGAGGTGCAGATAAACATGAGGACACGAAGAGGTCCACTCACTATACAACCTAAAGAAGGTCATCTATGAGACACTCAAACAAGAGGGCATTAGGAGGTCTACCCACCATACATCCACAAGAAGGTCATCTATGAGGTGCAGATAAACATGAGGACACTAGGAGATCCACTTACTATGCAACCAAAAGAAGGTCATCTATGAGGTGCAGATAAACATGAGGACACTAGGAGGTCCACTCACTATACAACCTAAAGAAGATCATCTATGAGGCACTCAAACAAGAGGGCATTAGGAGGTCTACCCACCATACATCCACAAGAAGGTCATCTATGAGGTGCAGATAAACATGAGGACACTAGGAGATCCACTTACTATGCAACCAAAAGAAGGTCATCTATGAGGTGCAGATAAACATGAGGACACTAGGAGGTCCACTCACTATACAACCTAAAGAAGATCATCTATGAGGCACTCAAACAAGAGGGCATTAGGACGTCTACCCACCATACATCCACAAGAAGGTCATCTATGAGGTGCAGATAAACATGAGGACACTAGGAGATCCACTTACTATGCAACCAAAAGAAGGTCATCTATGAGGTGCAGATAAACATGAGGACATTAGGAGGTCCACTCACTATACAACCTAAAGAAGGTCATCTATGAGGCACTCAAACATGAGGGCATTAGGAGGTCTACCCACCATACATCCAAAAGAAGGTAATCTATGAGGCACTCAAACAGGAGGGCATTAGGAGGTCCAACCGCCATGCAGCTTCAAGAAGATCATCTATGAGGCACTCAAACATGAGCGTACTAGGATCTTCACCTACTATGTAACTTCAAGAAAGTCAACTATGTGGTACTTACAAAGATGAAGGCACCAGGAGGTGCACTCACCATGCAACCCTTAGGAAGGTTATGTACAGGTATGAGGCACTCATAAAATTGAGGGCACTAGGAGGTCCACCCACCATGAAACCTAAAGAAGGTTAACATTTACGGTGTCCACATCTTATCAATATATGCCATAAATCTCCAGATGGGAATACCCCTTTAAGGGCACTGAGATTATCACCCGACGAAACAGCCTGCCGGAGGTCCGTGCCACTAGTGTGAAAGTAGCCTTAGAGTGCTGCCCATTATACAGACCCATTGTCCCTAAGATTTTGTAGTATGGAGCAGTAGGAACTGCACTGGGCGCCATGTGGTGCCCCCTGTGAGACACTGCATTCGCCCACAGAAGCAAGGTTTAGAGGTGAGAATTTCTTAGCAATATTCCATACAAATTGGAACATTCTCTTGTATTGGTGGGGGTCCCAGCAGTTGGACCCCCACTGAGCTTATCACCAATTCTGTGGACAGGTTGTTTACGGTGGGACAACCCCTTTAAGCATTGATGGTCTAAGCAGTAAGTCTAAGCTTCAGTACCGTGTACAACCAAACAGAAAGTGCCGGGGCGTCTTATTGTTGCTCATACTAGGATTGGTCCCCTAATGATCAAACTCTGGTGGTCTATCCTAACCAAACTGAAAAAGGTTTGTGGGGCGTTAATATCATGGCCCAAACTTACCATGGGACATCAACATTTCGTCAGTGGGGGTCCAGCTCTCTGCATGCCCACCAGTCAGCGGAATAATGGGGACATGTTCACTTGTAGCTATCGTTGGGAGGTGCAGGGACCCCAAGAATCAAATATTGATAGTCAGTCCTGGGGCCTTTCAGGAACAGGCTCATGACTTAAGGTGGCAATTCACATTAGATGAATGTTGGTCGAACCCACCACCAGCCAACCATCCACTGGATATTGGGTATCCCCAATAGTAGATGTTGAGCAAAAGAAGAGTCCAACTGTTGGATTTCAACATGCCTGATCCTTTTTCCTCTTCAGAGATAAGCTGCCACCAGATGTGTCTGGCAGCTGCTTATCCCGCACTCCCTTTTGTGGACACTTTTAGCTCGGCCTACATGTGTGGATGTGGGTAGGAACAGTGGTCAGTCTACCAGCTCTAGAAGGTGTATGGCCAGCTCTATAGTTCATCCTACAGAAACACACCCCAACCACACATCTAATAACCGCTCCTCCTATGGTTTCTATGGTTGTGCTCAGTTGGATGGTGGTAACATCTGACACATGGAGACTCTGATCCGATGCAAACCCATTTTTTATTTGAATTAATGCCTGAAACGTCCGTCACTTTGGTGTCACATCTGGAGCTCCGTCTGGATGAGTTCTCCGCACTACAGCATGATTTAAAGGGGGATTTATCAGACAGAAGTAGGATATCAGCAGACACCGCGGCCCTGCAGGATTTATCGACACACGGGGAAGTGATGTTCTTGTATTAATCATATTGCTCAGGATTGTAAAGATTTATTTTATGCAGCAGAGCGGGCGTATAGTCGGTGACCGTCAGCAAAGATGGGATCTCAAGAATCTTACAGTCTGTATCCCAACTAATATAAAGAGCAGGACGTATATCATACCTATAGCTCAACACTGTATCTCTCTACTTTACTGATGGCTACTTCTCAGTAGATCATTCTCTGGTCCTGTAGCACCCCCAGTGGTTAGGTAAAGGCATAGCAATTTGTCTATACTTATACATGGGCACTATTCTACAGGCACTGTATGACAGTATTATGTGAGCATTGTTCTATAGGCACTGTATGACAGTATTATGTGAGCATTGTTCTATAGATACTGTATGGCAGTATCACGTGGGCTCTGTTCTATAGGCACTGTATGGCAGAATCACGTGGGCACTGTTCTATAGGCACTGTATGGCAGTATCACGTGGGCTCTGTTCTATAGGTACTGTATGGCAGTATTATGTGAGCATAATTCTATAGGTACTGTATGGCAATATTACATGGACACTATATTCTAAGCACTGTACAGCAGGATTTTGTGGGCAGCACGGTGGCTCAGTGGTTAGCACTGGATATCATCTGCATGGAGTTTGTATGTTCTCCCCTTGTTTACATGGGTTTCCTCCGTGTTCTCCGGTTTCCCCCCACACTCCAAAGACAGACTAATAGGGACCTTACATTGTGAGCCCTATTGGGGACAGCTTGATGCTAATGTCTGTAAAGTGCTGCAGAAAATAGCAGCGCTATGTAAGTGCGCTAAATAAATAAATAAATAAAAATCTTACAGACAATGTATGACAGTATATGTGGGCACTATTCTATGGGCACTGTATGACAGTATTATGTGGACACTATTCTATGGGCACTGTATGGCAGTATTATGTGGACACTATTCTATGGGCACTGTATGACAGTATATGTGGGCACTATTCTATGGGCACTGTATGACAGTATATGTGGACACTATTCTATGGGCACTGTATGACAGTATATGTGGACACTATTCTATGGGCACTGTATGACAGTATATGTGGGCACTATTCTATGGGCACTGTATGACAGTATATGTGGACACTATTCTATGGGCACTGTATGACAGTATATGTGGGCACTATTCTATGGGCACTGTATGGCAGTATCATGTGGGCACTATTGTATAGGCACTGTATGACAGTATCATGTGGACACTATTCTATGGGCACTGTATGACAGTATTATGTGGACACTATTCTATGGGCACTGTATGACAGTATATGTGGACACTATTCTATGGGCACTGTATGACAGTATTATGTGGACACTATTCTATGGGCACTGTATGACAGTATATGTGGACACTATTCTATGGGCACTGTATGACAGTATATGTGGGCACTATTCTATGGGCACTGTATGGCAGTATCATGTGGGCACTATTCTATGGGCACTGTATGACAGTATATGTGGGCACTATTCTATGGGCACTGTATGGCAGTATTATGTGGACACTATTCTATGGGCACTGTATGGCAGTATCATGTGGGCACTATTGTATAGGCACTGTATGACAGTATCATGTGGACACTATTCTATGGGCACTGTATGGCAGTATCATGTGGACACTATTCTATGGGCACTGTATGACAGTATATGTGGGCACTATTCTATGGGCACTGTATGACAGTATATGTGGGCACTATTCTATGGGCACTGTATGACAATATTATGTGGACACTATTCTATGGGCACTGTATGACAGTATTATGTGGACACTATTCTATGGGCACTGTATGACAGTATATGTGGGCACTATTCTATGGGCACTGTATGACAGTATATGTGGGCACTATTCTATGGGCACTGTATGACAGTATTATGTGGACACTATTCTATGGGCACTGTATGACAGTATCATGTGGACACTATTCTATGGGCACTGTATGACAGTATATGTGGGCACTATTCTATGGGCACTGTATGACAGTATATGTGGGCACTATTCTATGGGCACTGTATGACAATATTATGTGGACACTATTCTATGGGCACTGTATGACAGTATTATGTGGACACTATTCTATGGGCACTGTATGACAGTATATGTGGGCACTATTCTATGGGCACTGTATGACAGTATATGTGGGCACTATTCTATGGGCACTGTATGACAGTATTATGTGGACACTATTCTATGGGCACTGTATGACAGTATATGTGGGCACTATTCTATGGGCACTGTATGACAGTATATGTGGGCACTATTCTATGGGCACTGTATGGCAGTATCATGTGGGCACTATTGTATAGGCACTGTATGACAGTATCATGTGGACACTATTCTATGGGCACTGTATGACAGTATATGTGGGCACTATTCTATGGGCACTGTATGACAGTATATGTGGGCACTATTCTATGGGCACTGTATGACAGTATTATGTGGACACTATTCTATGGGCACTGTATGACAGTATATGTGGGCACTATTCTATGGGCACTGTATGGCAGTATCATGTGGGCACTATTCTATGGGCACTGTATGACAGTATATGTGGGCACTATTCTTTGGGCACTGTATGACAGTATATGTGGACACTATTCTATGGGCACTGTATGACAGTATTATGTGGACACTATTCTATGGGCACTGTATGACAGTATATGTGGGCACTATTCTATGGGCACTGTATGGCAGTATTATGTGGACACTATTCTATGGGCACTGTATGACAGTATCATGTGGGCACTATTCTATGGGCACTGTATGACAGTATCATGTGGGCACTATTCTATGGGCACTGTATGACAGTATATGTGGACACTATTCTATGGGCACTGTATGGCAGTATATGTGGGCACTATTCTATGGGCACTGTATGGCAGTATCATGTGGGCACTATTCTATGGGCACTGTATGACAGTATATGTGGACACTATTCTATGGGCACTGTATGACAGTATTATGTGGACACTATTCTATGGGCACTGTATGACAGTATATGTGGGCACTATTCTTTGGGCACTGTATGGCAGTATCATGTGGGCACTATTGTATAGGCACTGTATGACAGTATATGTGGACACTATTCTATGGGCACTGTATGGCAGTATCATGTGGGCACTATTCTATGGGCCTGTGATGGCTAACCTCCAGCACTCCAGCTGTGGTAAAACTACGACTCTCAAGATGCACACTTGCTTGGCTGTTCTCAGAACTCCATAGAAATAAATGAAGCATGCTGGGAGTTGTAATTTCACCACCGGCGGTTAGCCATCACTGGTATAGGCAATGTATAGCATTTTTATGTGAACACTGTAATGGATCTTTATTTAATCATTTCTGTTCATTATTGATTACAGAGTTGAAAAAAGTGTAATACTCTGCCTCTGCAGACGACTCTGTCCATCTGCTGCATCTACTCACCACTCAAAATCTGCCTCCGTGCAGACACAAGGCTCTGAAGACATGGCCCCAGCGTATTTTCCCTGCATGCACTTCCTTTCTGATCTTCGTTTCATGTAGGTTCTCCTAGCTCCCATAATACAGGCCTCTCCCTGGTGAAGAAGATATGTCACTTACAGCAAAAGTCACAAAATAATACCAGGCTTCATCTGATCAGTTACATATAGTGGTCTTGCATGCACTTCCTTCTCCATGTTGCTATGCTTTGGTGAAATCCATGGTGATTTTTTTTCTGAAAACAGCACCACACCTGTCCATGGGTTTCTAAATCCCAATAGTAAAGAACATTCCCGAGGCTCCAGTGAATTCCAGTCCATTGTGGGGCCCAAGCACTCCGCCACACTAGAGGGTGCACGGTTATTTCCTGTTGACCTCTTCTCGCATTAACATTTTTTTTCTATTCACTCCCTACCTTCCGAAAGCCATACCTTTTATCATTTTTCCATTCACATAGCCCAATACTTACCATTGCAGTCTATGGAAAAACTATTATGTTCCTATTAAGCTCTGCCAAAGGCAGGGCTTAATATTAACTTTACTGTGGCAGGCCTAGGAGACTGGATAAGGCTCTAGGCTGCCATATGCAAGGAGGAAACAAGGTGTCAGCTCACCGTCTAGACTCTAGAGATTCAATGCACATGTCCACTAGTCTTCCACGGGGGCATGGAGACGCCGGGCCGAATGCCAAGTATATTGCAGCATCTATGAGCCAGAGTTGAGAACCACCACTCAGTAAGAGCAGCTCCAACTATGGTGCCCTTCGTGTCCATCTAAATGATCCCCATACAATATTGCATTTCCCTTGTAGTGGCCGCTGTGCTAAAAATTCTTAGATGGCTTCCTTCGGCAAAATCAGCTGATCGACGAAGAACTTCTCTTTGACAATGTTTCAATGAATAGTTTTTAAACATTTTTTAAAAATGTAAACCTAGAAGTAACTTGTCCCCTTAATCAAATTCAAGAAGATAAACATTTATTAAGATCGGCGTTTTGGACGTTGGTCCTAATAAAGCCCCTGCGCTGGCGGTGGATCGCAAAAGTTATGTAGAGGCCCAGGCCTATTCTACGGCCGAATCTAAGTGTAAGAGCCTCCTTGTTGTCTTACATCTAGACCGTTTTCTACGCCTAAACCAGGCGCAGAAAATGATGAATGAGTTGAGCCTGCCGACCCGACCCTTCACCGCCCATGCCATGCCCCTCTTTTTTAGACCTGGCGTGAGTGGGGAGGAAGTCGCAGATTCTGCTGCAACAGAATCTGCGCCAAATATGACCCACAGAAATAGCATACATCTGTTTGTAAATGACCTACTTAGGCTCCATTCACACGTCCGTAATAGTGGGACCGCATCCGTTCCGCAAATTGCGGAACGGGTGCGGACACATTCATTCTCTATGGGGATGAAATGGATGAGCACACTATGTGCTCACCGCATCCGCATTTCTGGAGCGCGCTGCCGATTTTCCGGTCCGCGGCTCCAGAAAAAAAATTAGAACATGTCCTATTCGTGTCCGCAATTGCGGACGAGAATAGGCATTTCGATGGGGGTGCCGGCCGGGTGTATTGCGGATCTTCAATTTGCGGATCCGCAATGCACTACGGACGCGTGAATGGACCCTTAGTCTTCAAATCAGTAAGGGCTCATGCACAGGACAGTATGTATTTTGCGGTCCGAAAACAGGGATCCGCAAAAAATACGGATGACGTCCATGTGCATTCCAAATTTAGTTTTTTTAACAGAACAGCCGGCCCCTAATAGAACAGTCCTCTCCTTGTCCGTAATGCGGCCAATAATAGGACATGTTCTGTTTTTTTGCGGAACGGACATACAGAAACGGAATGCACACGGAGTAACTTCTGTTTTTTTTTTGCGGACCTATTGAAATGAATGGCTCCGCATATGGTCTGCAAAAAAATCTAATAAAATTTGTTTGTGTGCATGAGCCCTTGGTCTGAACGGGAAGCCCCGCGTTGACTCCGGCTTTTCTGCTGGACGCGTGATGTCCTCGTTTTCAAGCTTGTGCATTCGTTAGGTGAGTTAATCAGATGGAACGTGAGTTATTGCCGCCCGGGAAGGTGCTTTGTGTCTATATTTACAGTAAATCACGCTGGCCGTCATTGAATGGGGCAAAGTAGTTCACTTTTTTTTTTTTTTACTAGCGTGCAATAATGGACTTCAGCTTGGTGCAATAATTCTTGCAGGATCTAAATTGCCACCCGGCTCATATTTTCTCTTCGTCCTTTCCAGCGGAAATTTGTCTTTGAAATTACCGTGATCTTTGCGCAGGACTGATTTACTCCCCGTAATCTCCGCCTGAGTATGTATGAAAACCATCTGCAGGATCATCTCACTTCTCCGACCATTTCAAAACTGTAAATAATGTTCAACTATTTTTATTATTTTATTTTTTTCTTCCCGAATAGTTGAGGTTATAACAAGACAGGCGAGCTGGGTCCACGGGGCCCCCCGGTGAGTTAGACACAATTTTACATGTAAAAGTTTCCTATTAAAAATCTTCAAAATGTGACTTAAATGCGCTTTGGTATTTATAAGACGCCGCTCCCATCCATCAATGCCAGCCGGTACAATATTCGGTCTGACGCTAGCCTCTGGCAGCTGACAACCCGCAATCAAACGCTGACAAGTCCTGCTCCTCTTCTGCGTGTTCATGTCAACGATTGCTAGAGTGAACACAGGGCAAAAATAGGACACTGGGGAAAAAAAAAAAATCATCTTCTCCCGGCTTCTGTGAAGAGATACAAATTATAATAATCAGCGCCAAAGTTGGGAGCTTCTCTGGAGCCGGGGTCGAGATGCCACAGCAGGAAAGCAACATATTCTATTCTCAATACTCTTGTAATTGCATCTAATAAAAAATTTAGTATAGCCGGTCAGCTATTCAATAAAATCTATCTGTATAGCGCCACCTGCTGTTTGCTCTTTTTTTTGTCCATCTCACTGAGCTAGTCGAACGTGCTCAGTTTAAGGCCGGGTTCACACGGGCGTTGCGGGAAAAGATGCGGGTGCGTTGCGGGAACATGCACGATTTTTCCCCGAGAGTGCAAAGCGCTTTAATACGTTTTGCACGCGCGTGAGAAAAATCGGCTTGTTTGGTACCCAGACCCGAACCTGGACTTCTTCACAGAAGTTTGGGTTTGGGTTAGGTGTTCTGTAGATTTTATTATTTTTCCTTATAACATGGTTATAAAGAAAAATAATAGCATTCTTCATACAGAATGCTTAGTAAAATAGTGATGAAGGGGTTAAAAAAAAATTAAATAAAAATTTAACTCACCTTAATCCACTTGTTCGCGCAGCCCGGCTTCTCTTCTTTCTTCTTCTTTGAGGAAAAGGACCTGTGGTGACGTCACTGCGCTCATCACATGGTCCATCGCATGATCCATCACCATGGTGATGTATCATGTGACAGACCATGTGATGAGCGCAGTGACGTCACCACAGGTCCTTTTCCTCCTTGATGGCTCATTACCATGGTGATGGACCATGTGATGAGCGCAGTGACGTCACCAAAGGTCCTTTTCCTCCCAGGTCCTCAAAGAAGAAGTATGAAGACAAGCCGGGCTTCGCGAACAAGTGGATAAGGAGAGTTTAATAATTTATTTATTTATTTTTTATCCCTCCAGCCCTATTTTACTAAGCATTCTGTATAAAGAATGCTATTATTTTCCCTTATAACCATGTTATAAGGGAAAATAATAATGATCGGGTCCCCATCTCGATCATGTCCTAGCAACCCTCCTAATAATCACCACCATAAATCACCTGTAACCTCTCATTGAAGTGAGAGAGAATCATATATCCTCACAGGTGGCGTTTTCCAAATGCAACATCTCTCAAGTGCAACTCTTAAGTGCACAGACTGAATTATACCAGAATGTAATATTACAGATATTGAATCCACTTTGTCATCACTGCCTACTGACCATCACCCAATTCTCTCATCTCCAGGTATGTCTTGTCTGAAGCTTGCTGCTACACCCAGCTTTTCCACAGTCTGATATTGTCCATCCCTCTCATCTCTCCTTCTAAATCCTGGTATGTCTTGTCTGAACTATTAATGTCTCTTTCCCTGCTGGATTTATTGAGTATTTGTTTACATTGACTATTTCACCCCTGTATCTGGTCCTCCTTGATTAGCCCAAATGTACCCCCTCCCCTCTTGGTCACACCTGATTGTACACTGAGTGGTATAAATCTAAGGTCCTATGTCTTTTCAGACCTTGGTCTTTCCAAATGCAACATCTCTCAAGTGCAACTCTTAAGTGCACAGACTGAATTATACCAGAATTGGACCAGAAGGGGACCACAGGCAATTACAGACATGGTTAATGCAAACAATGTTTCAATTTTTCCTCTTACTCTTCCCACTTGTCAACAACCTCCTGAAAAAAAAAACACGTTCATTCACCCAGCAAGGAACTATTCATCTCTCCATCCATCTTACCTTCTCATCTGACAGCTTGCACAAACCTGCTTGGCAACATAAAACACTTCCTTCCCAAACACACACAGACACCTCTTGCCCTCTCCTATTCTTACCTATTAACACTTTCTCTGCTTCTCCTTACTGCTGGTAATATCTCTCCAAAACCAGGCCCCCCTCAGCAAATCCCCACTATCACCTCTACGTCCCAATACAAATCTCCTTCTACAAATTTCTGCAACCCCTTAAACCTAATAACCATTCCTCTGACCCCTGCTCCTTTGGTTCCTCTTGCAGGAGCATTATGGAACGCACGCTCTGTCTGTAACAAACTGTCATACATTCATGAACTTTTCATCTCTCAAAACCTTTCCTTTCTGGGTCTCACAGAAACATGGCTGACATCCTCTTACACCTCCTCCCCTGCTGCACTCTCATATAGTGGATTTCAATTCACTCACACCCCCCGCCCCGGCTGCAAACATGGTGCCCAGCGCCCCCACCCTCTCCTTTCTTCTCAGCTGAGGACTTTGCCAAATATTTCAAACAAAAGATAGTCAACATCAGAGAAAGCTTCACTACACAGTCCCCACAGACCCTCTACACAACTGCTCGGTCCTCTTCTCCCAAAACCCACTTCTCCATCATTACAGAAGAAAAACTCTCCACTCTACTCTCCAGACCACATCTCACCACCTGTGCACTTGACAAAATCCCATCCCACCTCATCCCTAACCTCACCACAGTGTTTATCCCAGCCCTAACTCATCTCTTCAACCTATCACTAACCTCTGGTGTCTTCCCCTCTGCTTTTAAACACGCTACCATTACACCCATCCTCAAAAAGCCTTCACTTGACCCATCTTCTTTGTCCAGCTATCGCCCCATATCACTGCTTCCGTATGCCTCAAAGCTACTTGAACAACATGTCCATTCTGAACTGTCCTCTCACCTTTCCTCCTGCTCCCTCTTTGACCGCCTACAATCTGGCTTCCGACCCCACCATTCCACTGAGACTGCCCTCACCAAAGTCACCAATGACCTACTGACAGCCAAAACCAAGAAACAATACTCTGTCCTCCTTCTCCTTGACCTGTCCTCTGCCTTCGACACTGTTGACCACTCCCTTCTGTTGCAAACTCTCTCATCTCTTGGCATCACTGACCTGGCCCTCTCCTGGATCACATCATACCTCAAAGACCGGACGTTTAGCGTCTCCCACTCCCGCACCACCTCCTTGTCTCATTCCCTCTCTGTTGGTGTCCCGCAAGGCTCTGTCCTAGGACCCCTGCTCTTCTCTATCTACACTTTTGGACACAAATCTACCTCTCTGGTCCAGACATCATTACCTTACTATCCAGAATCCCACAATGTCTATCTTCTATATCATCCTTCTTCTCCTCTCGCTTTCTAAAACTTAACATGGATAAAACAGAATTCATCCTCTTTCCCCCATCTTGCTCAACCCCCCCAACAGACATATCTATCACGATCAATGGCTGCACACTCTCCCCGGTCAACCAAGTCTGCTGCCTTGGAGTGACCTTGGATTCTGCCCTCTCCTTCAGACCGCACATCCAAGCACTTTCCACCACCTGCCCCCTCCAACTCAAAAACATCTCCCGCATCCGTGCTTTCCTTAACTTTGAATCTGCGAAAATGCTTGTACATGCCCTCATCATCTCCCGCCTAGACTACTGCAACACTCTCCTCTGTGGCCTTCCATCTAGCACTCTCGCACCCCTCCAATCTATCCTCAACTCTGCTGCCCGACTAATCCTCCTCTCACCCTATTACTCCTCTGCCTCTCCCCTCTGCCAATCCCTTCACTGGCTCCCCATTGCCCAGTGAATTCACTTCAAAGTACTAACAAGTACATACAAGGCATCCACAACCTGTCCCCTCCCTACATCTCTGAGCTACTTTCCCGATACACCCCCACACGCACTCTCCGATCCTCACAAGACCTCCTTCTCTCCTCTCCTCTTATCGCCTCTTCCCACAATCGCCTCCAAGATTTCTCCCATGCATCCCCCACACTCTGGAACTCGCTACCCCAACATATCAGACTCTCACCTACAGTGGAATCCTTCAAAAGAAACCTGAAAACCACCTCTTCAGACAAGCCTACAACCAGTGACCCTGCTGCCTCTATACCACCAAGACCAGCTTCACCCGCACCTACTGTGTCCTTCTCCCATACCATGTAGATTGTGAGCCCTCACGGACAGGGCCCTCGCTCCTTCTGTACCAGTCTGTAACTCGTCTTGTTTATGATTAGCGCAAATGTCTGTATTATGTATGTGCACCTCTTCTCATAAGTACAGCGCTATGGAATGAATGGCGCGTTAATAATAAATAATAATAATAATAACCATGCGTGAAAATCGCACCGCATCCGCACTTGCTTGCGGATGCTTGCGATTTTCACGCAGCCCCATTCACTTCTATGAGGCCTGCGTTGCGTGAAAAACGCACAGTATAATGCATGCTGCGATTTTCACACAACGCACAAGTGATGCGTGAAAATCACCGCTCATGTGCACAGCCCCATAGAAATGAATGGGTCCGGATTCAGTGCGGGTGAAATGCGTTCACCTCACGCATTGCACCCATGTGGAAATCTCGCCCGTGTGAAAGAGGCCTAAATCTTCAACTGTCTCCAGCCATATGTTGTGTTATAAGCTGTTACGGGGAGAGAGCTGCAGCAGACAGGACACACCCCCTGAGCTGCCAGTCTGAAGATAATCTATCAGAGCAATTGGAGCAGGGAATGTGGAGATCTCTGGATCCATGTGAGGTACAGGGCTGGTTCTAGCTTTGTTAGAAAAGTATTGTCATGGACTAGATCATGTCTGATTTTCAGTTTTTACATCAATCATGGGATAACCCCTTTAAAAAGCATCTTGGTGCATCAATGCCAGGTAGGGTTGATTCTGCGGAGTAAAACAATGCCTTATTTATCTCTTTCCATTGACTCCCCTCCCTGTAATCCAGCGCCTGCCATGTAGGTTCCTAAATGGGCGCATGCGCTGTGCAGCCGCTTCCGTTTTTTTCAGCGGAGCAGATGAGTACTGCACATGCATTAATACAAGAGGCTACAGTGCAGGCGCCAGTTTACAGGGTGAGATGTCAATCAAAGGGAAGGCAGGAGTGGCCATAGGTGCAGGACAGTGATGATCGGGTGCTCTGAGGGGGTCAGGCCACCCCTCACCACAGCGCTAACTAAAGCGGATATAACTCTAGATTGGCGCAACAGGAAGTGATACATAAGGCATTGTTTTGCTGAGCACGATCAACCTGACATTATGCCAGATTTGGGGTTGATCCTGATGACAGATGCCCTTAAAGATATAGCACAATAAACAACAATGATGAGGGTGCAAACTTTTTTTTTTTTTTTTTTTTACTGGCTTTCTAATGTAATGAAGCTGAAGTGATTCGAAAGGCACCCAACCCAATTGCCTGGTTTTCCACGATGTATAATTTCAATATTCCAGCACTAAAACAAATTTTTGAGGTTTTCATCTTGTTTTTTTCCCCTCTTGTTATTGCTTTTATAGGGTCATTCGGATTGTTTATTTGAGCGCCGGCTTGTTAGTTACAAAATGATGTGAAAAAGAAGGTAAAAAGCAGGAACGTGCTGGATTTTATAGTCTGCGGGACGATGAGAACCGGTGCAGGGCAATAATAATTATGGGTTGAACATTTCAAGCGATAAAGACTGTCCCATGAAAGCTGCCGTAAAGGCCGTGTTCACATGACGGCTCAGGGGTTTCATCAGTCTCTCTGGTACATAATAGCACAGTCTGCAGTATATATATCTTGCTGACAAAAGAACTAGGTCTTTGATAGAACGCCAACGGACTCCATTAAAAGACATTGACCGCTCAGCCAGTCACTAATGTGGCCAGTGATTGGCTGAGTGGTCACAAATTTAATGTCCCGAGGGATCAAGATGTACAGGAAAACCTGGGAGATTTCGGAACAGGAGCAATGGGAGTAGAGGGACCTCTGAACACATTCGATACTTGGCGGATTCCCAGTAATATCACTGGCTTGAGAGAACATTTATCTAATGGTCACCTTGTAAGGTTAGGGAGCATCTCCCACCATCGAGCGAGGCTGCGGCTCTGAAGAGCGATGGAGCAGCGAAGACTCTTTAAGTATTAAGTAGTGCACAGAAGGAACCAATGCTGGCCCCACTCATCTACCTGCTGGGGGTGAGTGTAAAACAGACCCTGCTGCAGCGGATGAGTGGATAATGGTGTCCCTAAGGTTGCATTGACCTTAGTTGATGGCCATAGGGAAAGGGCATTGAGATGGTATGGCCTACGGATTAGGCAGTTGTAGATACAACAGTTGCAGTGGTGAGAAGACCTTGGGGCCCGAGGAAGAAGCAGAGAACACTAGAGCAGCGGGAGGTGTAATGCCTTGGACAGGTGATGTGACTGCAAATGATTGGAGACACTTATCTGTACACCTGGTATCTACAGGTGAGTCGATCGCCTCAGGCAGCGCGGCCCTGGTGACAAGTGGGGGGCGGCAGTGGAGATGAGCACTTCCATTGTGGACAGCGATACAGATGGATGTGTGCATGTCAGGGGAGAGACGTCTCCCATTCCCGTTCCTAGGTCTGCAGCCTATCAGAGGCCGGTGCAGGCGGCACAATGACGTAATTGCGCTGCCTGAGCATAGGCCATAAGAGGCCTGCATCGCATCGCTGAGTGTCATGGAGGTATTAGTGTTTATTTTTTTTATATGGCCCACAATGCATAGAGGAGCACTATGGGGGCATCTAGGGCACTCCTTACTGGCACATTATTGGGGGGCACAAAAGTGGTATTTTATATGGGTGGCACTATGGGGGCATCTAGGGGCACTTCTTACTGGCACATTATTGGGGGGCACAAAAGTGGTATTTTATATAGTGGCACTATGGGGGCATCTAGGGGCACTTCTTACTGGCACATTATTGGGGGGCACAAAAGTGGTATTTTATATGGTGGCCACTAAGGGGAAGAGGAACATTATAGGGACATCTAAGGGCACTTCTTTTTGGCACATTATTGGGGGGCATCTACTGAGGGCACAAAGAAGGAGTATTTTATATGGGGGGCTCTGTATAGGGGCATTTTATACTGGGACACATTATGGGGGGTACTATGGGCAAATAGGAGCACTATGAGGGCATCTAAATGGGGACACTAAGAAGGGGTATTTTACACTGGTAAATTATGGGGGACACTGAGGGCATCTACTGGGGCATTATATAGGAGCATTTTATATTGGTACATTATGGAGGCACTATGGGAAAGGAGGGTGAGGAGCACTATGGGGGTATTATATAGAGGTATTTTATACTGGCACACATTATGGGGCACTATGGGGACATTAGCTCAACTGGGGGCATTATAAGGGGGCATTTCTTTTGGACTCTCTCTGTTTTTGGCCTGTAAACGTTGCAAATTTGCAAATTTTGCCACACGCCATTTGTGCAATATAATTTGTGACTTTTCCAAAATGACAAGAATAAGGGACGTGGTGGGGGCAGGGAAGCAGGCAAGCCTGGCTCACTTATTATTTTCCACGCCAATTTTTGCCATGGAAAAATGACAAATCTAAGCCAGCAAGAGAGCTGACCTAGAGTCAAGCCTGTCGGGTAGTCTGCGCCTCTACATAAATTTGGTGCTTCCCCCGGCAGCGCAGAAGAACTTGAGACCAATGTGGAAGACGCCAGTCTTAATTAGTGTTGAGCGCGAATATTCGAATATCGAATTTTTTTCGCAAATATCGGCACTTCGCTAATTCGCGAATATTTCGAATATAGTGATATAAATTCGATATTTCGAATATTCGTTATTTTTTTAAAAAAATTTTTATTGTTATATTTTTTTCTTTCCCACTTTCCTAAAGTAGTTCTTACCTGTCCTTTGGATTCCTAGCTTCCTGGCTGCTCCAGTCAGTGCCCGTTGCCGCTTCTGCCGACTTCCGTGCTCATGGAGCGTCCCCATCACCATGGGAACGTCTCCATATACTAGAATGTACTGTCGGATTTGAGAATTACGTGAAAAATCGCAATTCGATTATTTCAAGTTATAATAATCGAATTTCGATTTTAACTTAGCACTGCTATATTTAATACTAGCCTAATATGGAATATAGCAGTGCTAAGTTAAAATCGAAATTATAACTTAAATTAATCGAATTGCGATTTCAACTTGGACCTGGTTTACTATGGTTGGCTTGGTAGAATTAGCGAATATGACGAATGTATTCGTCATATTCCACAAAACGAAGATAACGAGGTATTCTGCATCTTCGTTTTAGCTCCATATTCGTCAACTTCGCTAATTCTAGCAATCATATAGGAAAGTTTACTATAGAGACAGCTAAGTTTAATTCGCTGTGCGATTATATTACTTTGCTTTTTTTTTATAAATAGAATAATTATAATAATTATCAGGTATTATAATTATTCAATTTTTTTTTTTTTTAAAAGCAGTCATATAATCGCATAGCGAATTAAACTTAGCTGTCTCTATAGTAAACTTTCCTATATGATTGCTAGAATTAGCGAAGTTGATGAATAGGTAGCTAAAACGAAGATGCAGAATACCTCGTTATCTTCGTTTTGTGGAATATGACGAATACATTCGTCATATTCGCTAATTCTACCAAGCCAACCATAGTAAACCAGGTCCAAGTTGAAATCGCAATTCGATTAATTCAAGTTATAATAATCGAATTTCGATTTTAACTTAGCACTGCTATATTCCATATTAGGCTAGTATTAAATATAGCAGTGTTAAGTTAAAATCGAAATTCGATTATTATAACTTGAAATAATCGAATTGCGATTTTTCACGTAATTCTCAAATCCGACAGTACATTCTAGTATGGAGACGTTCCCATGGTGATGGGGACGCTCCATGAGCACGGAAGTCGGCAGAAGCGGCAACGGGCACTGACTGGAGCAGCCAGGAAGCCAGGAATCCTCAGGACAGGTAAGAACTACTTTAGGGAAGTGGGAAAGAAAAAAATATAACAATAAAAAAAATAAAAAATAAATTCAAGTTATAATAATCGAATTTCGATTTTAACTTAGCACGGCTATATTCCATATTAGGCTAGAATTAAATATAGCAGTGCTAAGTTAAAATCGAAATTCGATTATTATAACTTGAATTAATTGCATTGCTATTTCAATAGGAGAGTAGCCTTTAAGTTAAAATCGCAATACGCGATTATTTAAATCGCATATTAATCGCGATAACAAGAATAATGACGAATATTCGATTTCGACGAATATAAAAAGAATATTCTATCGAATATTCGCGAATTTCGTTGAAATCGAATATGGCACCTGCCGCTCATCACTAGTCTTAATAACTGCCCCCCCCCCCCGTGTCTTTAAGTGAGTGTGCCTCTCCACGAGAACCATTAAGGGTATGTGCCTTTAAGAGACTGCTACTGCCAAGCCTGATGTGCCCGCACTGAGAGACTGAATCCATGTTGTGTATGTATAGAATTGATGCCCCCTCCTCCATCCAGCTTATCTCCTCGTCTACAACCTAAGCACTGGTTATACGGCGTGTCTCCATACTGGTCTCTGTGCATTAGGGGTTAAACAACTGGAAGTATAGGTCTTTTACATGCTTCCTCCATCTACAGTCCCACGGGGCTTTTTGCTAACCCCATAACCACAGCCGAGACCCCCGCAACGTCTCCAATCCTGTGATTTTAATCTTCTCCCTCCTCCGGAACTTCTCCTGTAGGGGCTGGTATTTTGCATAGTGACACATTCGCTTTATTTCTCTTCGGTGACACTTTTACTTCCCGGGAGGAATGGGAGAGAATACGGGACCGTTAACACATGCAGTTAAAGTGGTTGAGCAGAGAGAACAGATAATTATACTATTACACGATTAGAATGATGGACTGGAAGGTTCCCGCTGCTGCAATTCAGTGGATTTTCATATGGAAATGATTCTCCAGGTTACATAAATCCTAACCGTTTTTAAGTACCTTCAATTGGTTCTGTGCAGACACCGAGGACCCCGACTGCTTTACTGATGATCAGGCAGAGTGCTTGTAAAGCGCTCAGCTCCATCATAAATCGGACTGCGGCTGGTTATAGTGGGTACAGTCCTCCGTCTCCTGCGGGACTCCGAGGCAGGCTCCCCACTAACTATGTGTCATGTATTACGCTGATGTCTTCTTATGTAGTAGAGGGGCTTTTTGGGCCCTTTCAGGCAGCAGGGGCCCTGGTGATATTGCTAGCTCTGCAGCCTTTATAGCGGCACTCAGTGCCGGCAGCTTCCTGATAGGACAGATCTCTGGAGCATTTCTAGAACCTGAGGAGTTGAGTAAACCACAAGGTTTAAACCTCCAATTTACACTTAGCCACCAAGGCAAAATATATTAACAAGCACCAGCAATTACAACTCACTCATTTACACTGGGCCACCAGGACAAAATATATTACCTCCCTTAATATACCAAGCACTGGCATGCATAAATCCCTCATTTACACTGGGCCACCAGGACAAAATATATTACCTCCCTTAATATACCAAGCACTGGCATGCATAAATCCCTCATTTACACTGGGCCACCAGGACAAAATATATGACCTTCTCTCTCTCTCCTAATATACCAAGTGCTAGCATTCACAAAGGCTTCATTTACACTTGGCCACCAGGACAAAATACTTTATATTACTCCGATTAATTTGCCAAACTCTAACATGCAAAAATCCCTCATTTACACTTGGCCACCAGGACAAAATACAGTATATTACTCCCATTAATTTGCCAAACTCTAACATGCATAAATCCCTCATTTACACTTGGCCACCAGGACAAAATACAGTATATTACTCCCATTAATTTGCCAAACTCTAACATGCAAAAATCCCTCATTTACACTTGGCCACCAGGGAAAAATGATTGACTCTCCCAGCATACCACAGACCACCAGGTATGACTCGCTAATTTTGACCTCATGCACACGGCCGTTGCCCGGCTGTTCTGTGCAGTGGGGACTGCAATTTGCACGGGCACCATCCGTGTGGCTGCCGTAGACAGATCCAGACCCATTCAACTTGAATGGGTCTGTGATCCGTCCGCACCGCAAAAAAAAAATAGAACATGTTCTAATTTTTCGCGGTGCGGCGGCACGGAGAGAAACAACAGGGAAGTACTCCGTGGCGCTTCCGCGGAGCTCCATGCCTCCGTTCTGGTGCTCGTATATTGCGGACCCCTGTTTGCGGGTTGCAATACAGGCATGGGCCGGGCAACGGCCGTGTGCATGAGCCCTTTATCTAAGGCCATTAGAGAATAAAATATGAACTCCTCTTCTGCTCTAGATGAAAGGTATGAGCACCTTCTTCTATATTACTCAGGCAATAGCATACTGTATGAACCCCCTCTTCTACGCTAGACCACCAAAAAGAGAAGCTCTGCCCTCTATCCAAGTAACATTAACTCCTCCACTTCCTTACTCCATTAGAGAAGTGTTAATTAATACAGATGTGCCCCCCTACCTTATATCTGATTTGGTTAATGACTCCAGTTCAAGCCAATTCAATCCAATATTGCAACATGTTGTCAAAACACTAGAAAGAAAGCAATTCACAACAAGACCACTGGGTGGCCGTGGATAGACACAAAGAGGATAGACATCTCATGATACAATATCATGAAATCAATATCATGTTGTTTCTTAAAGCTGGTCATCTCGTGACACACATATCAGGACATGTCCACCCAAGAGAAAAGGTAAGGAACCTGTATTTTTTTCCCCATATTTTATGTTATCCAAAACTTTGAGAATCCTAAAGTTAGAAAAATATAGTAATATACCTACATATGTTCACTATCTGTAATGACCCAGAGAGCCATTACCACTTCGCTACTGTCTTCTATGGGCTAACACAGTGTCATCTTTGCATTTATTTCAGTCTTATACAATCTGCACTGCTATTCCTATGTAACTGTTAATGTTCATGTAATGTACCTGGTTCACCAGAAGGTGGCAGCAAGCATGGCAGAGCTACATTTGCAGAAGATGGAACCTTCTTTCCATTCTCTTCTCTCCCTCTAAGGAGGAGTTTAGTTAGTTAGAGGTCAGTGGAGAGTACCCCCTGCTTGGGGAAGGAAGCAGGTCCACGTCCCTGCTGGATGTGTCCTGCCTAAGCCAGCTAGAGCACCTTCAGCTCGGCTGGACACAGAGGCCCAAGCCTGAAGCCAGGAGGTATAGATTCCCTCGATTTAATCTAGAGTCAGACTACAGAGAGAAGTTGCAGCAGAAAGAAAGAAGCAAAGTTAAGTAAGTTTGTCAGCACAGCAGCGCCAGAGAGCAACAGATGTAGCAGAGTTGAGTTTTTTTGCCTGTCATAGTTAATGCTAACGCCTGCTGGGAACCAAGACGAGGCCTGAAACTGTTGGAGAAACGTTTATTCAAGTAAAGCTGTTATTGAGCTTCATCACAAGGTCTGGACTCAATTTATTTCTTCAAATCCCTCGATTAATCCCCCTATTTGCTCTGCTTTGGACGACAATGCCTGGGTTCCAGAATATCCAGGTTGGAGCACCGTGACACGTGCAAAAACATTAATATATAGACCTCCTTACACCACTCTGGCATTCCTACACCTGGGTACCATCTACTACATCACTAAAAGGGGCCCTGTGCCCTTGTTGCTTTACTGCAACTGGTGTCACGAAAAACATTTGCTTTAAGGGACCCATGGCCGTTGCCGTGCGTCACATATACATGAGCTTTAATTTGGTTAAGAACTGTCATTAAACAAATTTAATACAATGTAGCAACATGTAGCGAAACCTCTGACAGATTGCAGTTCACATCACGTCCAATTGATGACCTCACAGATACATATAAACAGCTTGTGACAGAGTATCGCAAAATCATGCTTTTTCTAAAATTGGGTATCTTCCGCTAGACATCTTAGGATACTCTGAGCTAAGAAAATAGGTAAGGAAGGGCACAGCTATACCTCTGCCTCCCCTTATCTATGCCACTGTATACAGCGTGGACCATAACGCTTTTCTGTACCTGACTGTGAAGCTGCCAGGGAAGATAATCTTCAGGATTGCAACGCCTGTCAAAAATTGACTTGTAGTCCACTTTCACAAGCTGCCACTCTGACCGGTGACCAAAGTGTCCAAAGACTCTGCAGGAAGGGAAACAGAAATATACAGTATATACAGTATAAAAGTTCGGAGCAATACGGAATATCACAGAAACAATATGTTCTCTCTCTATATGACCCCCTTATGTTTTACTGAAATAGAGCAGAAGATGATGGGTGATGTTGAGATGATGAGGAGCGAGTGACAAGAACAGAAACACTAGAGCTAAAATAAGGCATACTGCATAGAAACAGATCCCATAAGGTGCATCACATCTCAACTTAACCCCTTGATGACACATTGTCTCTTTAAAGATGGTGCCCGCTCCAGAGCAAAGCAGGCGCCGTACCCGTTGGCTGTTTCACATTACAGACACCTGAAGCCAACGTCTGTGATTGGGGATAACGCCAATCATAGACACTTACCACTCAGATGCCATGGTCAATTGTGACCACTGCATCTGAGATGCCTTTCCCCTGGAGCTCTGCGGTCCTTGGGCCTGAACGACTTACCCATACAGAGAGAGCCATTTGTTTTCCTGCTGAAGGATCCAAGGCTATCACAGAACTAGTTCCTATGGAGGCCTGCAGGTGGCAGGGCTCCATAGGAACATAGGACAACTCCCACAGGCTGCTATAATAATTCATTGCAGTCTATGGGACAAGCGATTATTAAAGTCCCCTAAGTAAAAAGGTAAAGAAAACTTAAACAATTATATAAAAATTCAAGTCACCCCCCCCCTTCCCCATATTAAAAAAAAATCTATAAAAAAATATAATTTGCACCGTCCCGTACTATTAAAATATAAACATATTTGTTCTATAAAAAATTACCAATTCTTTTTTTTCGTTGCTTCACCTTCCCCAAAAAAATATGAATAAACGTGATCAAAAGGTCACTCCAACAAAAACTACAGATCGCCTGTCAAAAAATTAGCCCCCCCACAGCTTCGTGGATGGAAATTTTTAAAAAGTTATGGGGCTCAGAATATGGTTATATTAAGAAGAAAAACTTTTCCACTTTTTTTAAAAATTAAAACACAAGAAAAACTATATAAATGTGGTATATCTGTAATCATACTGACCCGGAGAATGAAAAGAATAGGTCAGTTTTACTGCATAGTGAACGCCGTAAAAATTCAACCCATAAAACTATAGTGGAATTGTGTTCTTTTTCCAGTTTCCATGTCATCGTTAGTGATGAGCGGGAGGTGCCATATTCGATTTCGCGATATTTCGCGAATATTCGATTGAATATTCGTTTTTTATTCGTCGAAATCTAATATTCGTCATTATTCTTTTTATCGCGAATTATATGCGATTTAATTATTCGCGTATTGCGATTTTATTGTAACTGTATAAGGTATAAAGGCAACTTTGTTGGCTATGGCGCTATGTCTATGTGTATTATACGAATGTTCGCTATATCGCTATAACTTCGTATTTTAGAATATTCGTAATATTCTAAAAAACAAAGTTATCGTGTGATATTAGTTAAATTATGTTATGCGATAAATCGGCAATTAAATATGCGAGTGAATCGCGTCGAATGAGAGCTGTATGCTATTGGCCGAATAGACGAAGATAGAAAATATAGCGCTATGTTCGCTATATTCGACATTCAACAATTCTAACAAGCCAACAGTTACTTACGGTTGGCTTGGTAGAATTGTTGAATATAGCGAATATAGCGCTATATTCTCTATCTCCGTCTATTCGACCAAGTCAACCCAATAGCATACAGTCCTTATACGACGCGATTCACTCGCATATTTAATTGCCGATTTATCGCATAACATAAACTATCTAACATGAAGAGGAAAATTATAAATCAGTAACGATTCTCATTACTATTACTAATATTAATTTTCCTCTTTATGTAGATAGTTTATGTTATGTGATAAATCGGCAATTGAATATACGCGTGAATCGCGTCGCATAAGGGCTTTAAGCTACTATATGCTATTGGGTTGGCTTGGTCGAATAGACGAAGATAGAGAATATAGCACTATATTCTCTATCTTAGTCTAATTTTCCTCTTTATGTAAGATAGTTTATGTTATGCGATAAATCGGCAATTAAATATACGCGTGAATCACGTCGCATAAGGGCTTTAAGCTACTATATGCTATTGGGTTGGCTTGGTCGAATAGACGAAGATAGAGAATATAGGGCTATATTCGACAATTCTACCAAGCCAACCCATTTGTGATAGTAAATTACTAGCACTAATTTAGTGATATTAAAGTAAATTTCTAATATGACTAATGGGCTCAGATGGAAAAAAAACGAATATTCGTTATAACGAATATATCCTAATATATTCGAAATATTTGCAAATTTAGGAAGTTGTAATATTCGTACGAATATTTCGCTATTCGAATATTCCCGCTCATCCCTAGTCATCGTATGCAATATTAAATGGTGACATTAGAAAATGGAACTTGTCCTGCAAAAAGCAAGCCTTCATATGTCTATGTGAACAGAAAAAAATAAAAAAAGAATTGGCCCCGGGAAGGCAAACAGTAAAAAATTGAATTGTAAAAATGGAAAAAATCGCTATGTCCTCAAATGGTTAGAGGAATCCTCTGACCAAACACCCCAAGGGGGCTGCAAATGGCTAATGTACATATTTCCTTCTGGTTTTTTTTTTTTGTGCTTTGGGAGCGGTTTCTGTTGTCCACTCTGAAGGACTGGCCTCTTTCTTATGTAGAATGAGTCATGGGGGGCATAATTATTAACACCACATTAAGGGGTTCGCCACTGCGAGCAGCTGTGATACGACATGGAATTTTTGTCCTCATCTGTTACTAAGGGCTCATTCAGATGGCGGTATGAATGGGTCTGCTCCGCCCATTCATTTCAATGGGGCCGCCAATATGCGGACAGCACACCGTGAGCTGTCCGCATCTGTAGTTCCATTCCGTGGCCCCGCAAGAAAGATAGAACAAGTCCTATTTTTGTTGAATAGTAATTTCTATAATAGTTTCAGTCATGTGAGGACCACAAATTGCGGAACGCACACGACCTGTATCTGTGTTTCACGGATCCGCAAAACACTACGGTTGTCTGAATGAGACCTTAATGTGACTTTCATGATATCAGTACATCATGGTTATCTAGCTATCTAATTTGCATAGCTGTGTTTTATGATGAAGTCCTCGTAGGTGGGATACTACTGGGTCCTCAGGGGAGGAGCACTGTTAGCAATGCCAACAGCCTATCCCAGACATGGATAGGAAATAGTCTTAAGGAGGAAATTGTGTCCATTGGAAAATCAATCATCTAGAATGTGTTTATTAAAGAGCATGGTCAGATGCATTTCTATGTCCTACGGGGTCACATTCAACCTTGGCACTGCCTATGAGACCGTTATTGGACATAGTAGTTGTGTTTTATAACTGCCCCTGGAATTATTTTATTTTCACTATGAAACTCAACTCAGTCAATTGCCATGTTCGCCTTTAAGTTTCCTGAGGTTCCTTCAGGCCCCTTTCACACGAGCGAGTTTTCCACGCGGGTGCAATGCGTGACGCTAACGCATTGCGCCCGCACGGAATCCGGACCCATTCATTTCAATGGGTCTGTGTACATGATCGTTGTTTTTCATACATCACTTGTGCGATGCGTGAAAATCGCAGCATGTTCTATATCCTGCAGGCCCCATAGAAGTGAATGGGGCTGCGTGAAAAACGCATCACATCCGCAAGCAGATGCGGATGCGATGCGTTTTTCACTGATGGTTGCTAAGAGATGTAGTTTGTAAACATTCATCCGATGAAAAATGCATCAAAACACATTGCACCCGCGTGGAAAAAACTGAACCACTGAACGCAATCGCAGACAAAACTGACTGAACTTGCTTGCGAAATGGTGCGAGTTTTCCTGAACGCACCCTGAACGCATCCGGAGCCAATCCGTCACACTCTTTTAAAAGGGGCCTTAGGGTTCTGTATAAAAATAAAGTCAAAACTGGGTTCAGTTGTGTTTCCAGTCACCACAATTATCTTCCCTTCAGGAGAGGTATACCAGATACAGTACTTGTTTTCAGCCGCTCCCAGCATTGGGCAGATTCCATACATCCATCGTCATATTATTTTCTATGAATTTTTATAATAGATTTAAAAAAAGAAATCCCATTAGTCTTGAAATATTCTAGTTTTCACTGTGGCCACTAGAGCTCACACAATAAGCTGACATTCCCTGTAGCTACATTTTCGGCTTTGCTGTATAGACTGTGCCAGAAAGAGCAGAGTCATCATGCAGAAACTAAGTGAGTTAATAACATTTCCACTGTACTCATGGGACCTAGATAAGGCAGAATGATAACATTATGCACACAAATGAGGCTCTGTATGCAGCTCCCCCATCATTCCTTGGTCTCTGGGGGAGGGGCTGTATGCCACCACTTCTTGGAGACTATATTAATTTCTCATTAACTTGTTGCATCTGTCACAGATAATACAGGAAGGATGAGTATTTCACCAATATGAACGTCCCCGGGCAAATAAAAAATAAAATAAAATAATAAAAATCTTAGATTGCAAAGTCTTAGAAAAAATTTCTGAAAACTTACGTCATGATCAACGTCTCTTCCCCTGGCTCTCCCAAAACGCCGTCCACAAAAAGAGGATTAGATGTGAAGGTATATTTACTCCAGGTTCTCCCTTCATCAAAACTAAGCCTGGAACAAGAAAAAGAGCAATGGAACAATGATTATGGTCCATAAATTTAAGGTTGGAGGGCAAAATGGAGATTTTCATGACCAATATAGAAATATATGAGCCACTGCTAAATATAAAGATGTGCAAAGAAACCTTGGTGACGCCCCAAATTTCCTATATTTTGAAAAGTATAGTATAAAGCAATACAAATAATAATAAAGCACCAGATACAAAGTAAGTTAGGATACAAACTATGGAAAGATGTGCTTTCTTCATACAAAAATTTGAAAGACTGTGAGAGATATGATTGATGAAAGGTGCAGAAAGATTTTATTGGAAAAGTTGACTATTGACCTACTCTAAAAGTGACTGCTTCTTGCAGATTTAGAAAATTCTTCAGGTGTCAAATAAGAAAGAACAACAGAAACAAGCAGCACGTCTGAAGCAGCCGCCTTATTGTGTGTATATAATGGATGAGGTATTTGATTAGATTTCTCAGAGCGTACAAGAACCCTGGAGGCTTCACTCATCTTCCTCCAAGATCAGTATTACTTTTCTTTTATGCCATGAAGAGAACAAAAATTAATAAGGGTTCGTTTCAGACATAAGGTGTTCGAGGAACTCAGCACAAAGCAGTGTGTGGCGGCAGCAGATGAGAGCTCCTACAAGAACAGTTTGATTGACACCTTTGTGTTGACTACTTAACCAAAAAGAAAGATGGTGGAGGATACAGTCTTCAGTCTCGGTATAACTAATTAAAAGTTTAACTTGCACCTGCCACCTGCTGATAATGGAAGTGCTGGGCCACGTTCTCTAGTGTATAGTCAGTGGAGACTGTGTTCTCCAGGTTATTTCTGCTGTAAAGTATTCCACTTCATACAGGGCAAAACTAGGGATAAGGGAGTCATGTGCCAGAGGTAACACCAACAATACATCTACCTTGGATGGGTAGGTCATGTGCTAGAGGGAGCACCAACCTTGGAAAATATTCAGATTCAAGGCTAGGTGTCACAGCCACTATCTCTGGCTGTGACCTTCCGTCCTTGCTCGTTCGGCGCTCCTCGCTGAAGTTTCGTTTCTGTGTGTCATTTGTAGTTCTGTATGGGTTAACTCCCCTGTGTTCCTATTAGGAGTTAATCCTCTGTCTGCTCCATGGGTGTGGCTTCTCATGCACCCATGGAACCTGTATATAAGGCTGAGGTTTCCTCAGTTCTGTGTCAGCTCTCCTGGTGTGTGTTGTCTTGTCCTGCTCCTGGTTTGTACTCTCTCTCCCATGCTGCTGACCCATGGGATCCGTGTCTGTCTGTGCTCTGTGGGTTTCCCTACTTGTTCATTCCCGTCCTCTTTGACGTCCTCTTTCCTGTCTTTCTGTTATCTGTTCTGCCAGTTATGTTTTAGTTACTTTGTGTTTATTCATATGTCTGTGTTCAGCAAGCCTTTGCAGCAGAGTGGCATGCGCAAGGCCATGCAGTTTACTACTGGTGGAGCAAGTCCTTCTTTGCTCATTGCCACTCCTGCTCCCTTGCGTGAACTTCTGCATGTGTTATTAGTTGCCCTGTTTTGTATTTACCTGTCTGTTATGTTTGCCTATGTGTCGTCGGTACCTTCTGGTACCTGTTGTCCATTCGTTCCTGCTGTCACTGTCTAGTTCACGCTCCAGAGTGGACCCTGGCAACTTCCTGCGGCAAAGTCTAACCCTACCTTCTGGGGCCCTAGTGAATACCAGGAGTTGCTTAGTCACGCCCCTCTGGAGTATTACTAGACAGTGGCGCAGTGGGGGTTTTCTCCCACTGTGCTGACGGTACATAGAGCTCATGTTTTGTCTGTGCAATAAACTCTTATGTGTCTGTACCTGATTTCCGTTTGTTTATTGCTTGACGACGCGGTGGTCTCTCCTGGGACCTCCAACTCGTGACACTAGGGCAAAATTAATCCTTGCACTTGATGAAGGAAAGCTTAGATATGAAGGCCTCTGCTACTCACCTCTCCTGATTTCAGTGTCAATTCCCAGAGGATGGTCATGGTTCCAGCTAGGCAAACCTCCTACTACTGCAATATCTTATGTCTTCTTCCATAGCTCTGCTAGATTGGGACCCTATTCTCCTGCTCTGGCTACAAGATTATGTGGGGCTGCAAGGAGATCAGGGCCTGAAAATGGACTGGGGGATTGAGGCTTGAGGTCAACGTAAAGGAAAGGTTGCCATGGAGTCTACGTTTGCTGACTGTGGTACTTACCCTTTCCTGGCTCTTGTTCACTGTTCTTTTAAAGCCAATTCTGACTCTTGACTGATCCTGATCTTAAGTTCAATCTTGTTCTTGGATACTTCTATTTTTCCATTGGGATTGTTCAGCTGGTACATTTTGTTCTACTCCTGGCTCTGCCCCTTGGCTCCATTCCTGACTTTGCTCTCATCTCCTTTCTTGGCCTAAAACAACTCTCCTGGTGATGAACATTGGTGCCATTCCTGTCAATGCTACTGCTGCATCAATGCTATTGCCACCACTCAGTGACCACTCTAATGACTCGAGTGACCTGGGATTCCAAATTAGAACATCTATATGTTCCTGCATAGATTTAGAGTGAAGATTGAGGGGATCGTTCAAACTCTGAACCAAGATCTAGCTCCAGACTGATTTCAGCTTAGAAAATTCACATCTCTGAAAGTAGTCATTAGGGATTATGAGAATGTTCCCCCACCTTTCTCTGAAAAGCTGATGCTTTGAAACTAGTGGTTCAGGAAGAGTACCTGTTGTCCTAAGAAGACATGTTTCTGAGTGGGTGTTCTCTTCATGGTGCCAGAGCTGTGCTTTGTGCTGTAATCCGATAACATGGTTCATCGTTGCTGCTCCTCCTCCACTCTCACAGCATGCAGACTCACAGAAACATAAAGAAAACTGCAGCTCCATTCCCCTCCTTGCCCTCCTTTCTGTTTTATGTTGCCTGTAGTGCCATTTGAGTGCACATGCCAGAGGGAAAAAAGCACTACGGCAGAAGAATAAGGGCTTTCACATGACCCTGAGAGGAAGTGGTGGGAGGGCTTGTCCAGATTGGCTCCCAGGCTGGCAGTCAGCCTGGATGAGCCAATCGATGCTGCAGCATTCAGTATGTGCCCGAGAAGAATGAGCAGAATGCCATTCTGTGCCGAGCTGTGAATGAGGGTGGTTGAGTGTTAAGGTGTCTGCCGAAAACAATCTTAGGGAGTGAGGGACAGTCAGAAATCAATCAGGGATAGTGAAAAATCAATAAAGCTTGTATTCTATTGCCAGGGAGAGTGAAGGGAAAGGCTAGGATTACAAAGGAACAATAGTGTGTGAAGAATAGTGATAAGCAGGAAAGCTGACAGCCAGGGAGAGAGAAGACAGGAGCTGTCACTGCTGTGCTCCCTAGCAGAACTGCAGCTGCTGCAGTTCAGACCTCAAAACAACTACCTGCAAGGAAATACTTTCCTCTCCCCCCCCCCCCCACCATTTTCACAGAAATCCTTTTTTTCTAGTGGGGTTCATACCATTTCCACACTGTTGGAATTACATTTTTTGCGGTATTGTTAAATTGAATTAAACTAACGTATGTGATTACTACAAGACACAGGGTAGGGCAGCAATCTACCTGTGAGTGATAACGAGAAATTGAGTGTCAGGACTCAATCATTCGTTTCTGTGAATTCCATCTCCACACAGTTGGAATTTTTTTTTTTTTTAGGGATTATTACATTTAATTAAACCAGCATATATGTGATTATTACAAGACACGGGGTGGGCCAGCAATTTACCAGTGAGTGGTAACGTGAAATTGAGCATCAGGCCTCCTTTGTCCATTTATGTTTATTCAGTTTCCACACGCGATTGCAATTTCATTTTTTGGGGACTTGTTCAATTTAATCTAATTTAACAAGCATGCAAGGGTTCAGTACACAAGGTACGGTAAAAATTTAAGTGGGAGTTTTAATGTGATATAAAGGGTCAGACCTCAATCATCCACTTCCATATATTCAGTTTCCACATGGTTGGAATAATATATTTTTTTACTTGTTCAATTTAAAGAAACCGTGTTATTACAGCAGCAAAACACAAGATATAGCAGCAGTCTACATGTGTGTGTTAACATGAAATTGAGAGTGAGGCATGGCCCTTAATCATCTGTTAAAATTAGTTTAATTCTACACATGGTTGAAATTGTATTTTTTGGAACTTGTTCAATTTAATTAAACCAGCATATAAGTGATCAACACCAATACACAGACCAGCACACAAAAGTATCTGTGCAGGGATAACACATTTAGGCCTAAATTAGTTTCCATTTATTCCTGTGTTACCCAAACACATTTCCAGTCTTTTTTTTTTATTGGGGTTGTTGATTATATTCAAACTAGCAGCATATATACACACACGTGATTACTACACAGGGTAGCACACAAAAGTATCATGGAGTGATAAAGAATTTATGCCCAAATCTGTTTCCCTTTACTCACACATTTATTTTATTATTTTGGGGTTGTTAATTACATTCAAACTAGCAGCATATATGTGATTACTTGTTACCTCCAGTTCTGTGAGAAGATCTGGCAGACGTTCTTCTCTACCTCTTGTATGATGTTCTTTGTTTTGGTTTCACTTTCTCATCTCCTTTCCTTCTGCCAGGTGTCACTTATTTCGACTAATCGTCTTCCTTTATAATCCCTCCCATACTGCCTCACTTTGCGGTTTATACTACTTCCTGGATGAGGTGTTCACTGCTGGAGGCTGCTTCTGCTGTTTGGTCAGATAAGTCATTTACTTTATTGTGTTTCCTTGCTGGCTTCATTCTAGGTGACCCTGACTCCGTTCGTATTAAATGCAGGGAGCCGGTGGTTGTGTCCCCTCACTATTATAGGGTTTTCAGGTGTCACACAGTATTAGGTATGCAGGCATGCAATAGTCTACCATACAGACCCTTGCATGTGCATAGCAGTCAGGGAGAGCTCTTAGGGTTTTATAGGGCTCACCTATAAGCTCCTTAGTTTGGGATCAAGCCAGTCGCTCGTTTATTTATATGTTCCAGCTATCTGCTAACTTCATCCGTGACATTACTACACCAATACACAGGGTGTGCCCAACATTATCTGAGAGGCCCAAAAATGTCCAGGCTACAGAAGAGTTCTAATGAAGGACCCAGAGCCAGAATGTGGGGAGTAGCAGCACCATCTATCCGACCAGAAGTGGTAGTGGTGGTGGTGGTAGTATACCACACTTGTCCCTGCTGGATTCGGAAAGGCGCAACATTATAGTTAAGGAGAAAGAGGATGAGATTGTGGATTGGATAGCTCATTCCTCCTCTCAGTTGCAACAGGATGATGTGGAAATGACTTCAGGGTCTGACACCGTTCCATGGATTCAGGGGTCACAGTGTTCCTTCTGCTCCTCCTTGCAGCCCCAAAGAAGGCTTTTAGTGGAATCCTCTGCATCTTCACTGCCCATCTGTACAGGGGTGCTTTCCATTTTCCTAAGAAGTGGCAACAAAACCCCACCACGCCCAACAGATAGTCAGGAGAGTCTCCATGTTGACGACTTGTGTGAGAGCAGTCAGATTGTGTCCTGCCCTGAGGAGGATGTTGAGAAGTAGACTGCAGACCCCAGGCATAGCTGTGTTGGTGGTGGTAGCTGGACAGGACCTGGGAGCTGGATTGGGGTGCTAAGTAGGAGGCTGGTGGTGGCAGCAATAAAGAGCAGAGGCCCCGTATCTGCCAAAGAAATGCTAGGGCCATGTTTGCTTCGGGATCTGGTGATGCCACTGACACTGTGGGTGGGTTAGGCCCAAACTGTGCCACAGCTAAGCACAGCTCGGCTGCCTCTACCTCTGCTGCGCAAGTATCTCTTGCTTTTTTTCTCCACACTGCCGGAAGACAAAAGCATTACCTTGTGCAATGAAAAAATAATATGTGGGCAGGCAAACATAAATGTAGGCAGCTTTATTAAACCACATTAAGGGGCATCACCCAATCCCATGGGCAAACAGAGGTGGCAGCCATCTACTGCAGCAGGAGTTCCCTCTTTCTCCTGGTCCCCCTTGTGCCAGCCAGGCCACATCCATGGGCAGTACAATGTCTTTCACATCATCATCATCTCTTTCCACTTCTCCCTCTCAGACTTATCCTCCACAGCTCCATCGTCAGCCATCGATAACGGAACGCGTGGCCAGGAAACAACTCTACGAGCCCAACAATCCGATGGTATGCAAGCCTAATTCCCACTAGGCCAAATCGCTGGCGGTGCAGTTGCTGCCACAACATTTAGTCAAGGCTGCTGCTTTTAGGGAGCTAATGGCGTGTGCTCAGCCTCGCTGGAAGAGTCCTAGCCAGCATCATTGACAGTCCACTCTGTCAATGTTTTTTCCGGCAGCAGCGAGACAGCACCCAGGCAATGAGGCCATGATTATGTCGGCCTGGCTCCCACACCAGACACTTATACGCCTCCTCCTCCTCCATTGACACGTTCTTATCCCCAACAGCAGCTGGACACAGGGTCGCTCGCACTACCCCTCCTTCCTATCACGTGTCAGGTCATGGGTTGCCACGCCATGTTGAAGCTAATCAGCCTGGGAGAGAGTAGCCACACTGGCGAGTAGTTGCTCAAGTACATTAAGAAGCAAACATCCCTCTGGCTGTCACCCCGCCAACTCCAACTGGGCAACATGGTCAGCGACAATGGTTGCAACATCGTGGCCGCCCTGTACCTGGGCGAAATAACTATAGATGAGCGAATTTCCGTTTATGAAATTATTTTGCGATTCGTTTCCTGGTGATAGCAGAATTGCGTTATGGATTCTGTTACCACGGACCATAACGCAATTCTATGATGGAATGCATAACGGAATGCCTTTAGAGGCCGTTATTCATTCCGTCATAATAGAAGTCTATGGGCTGCATAACGGATCCGTCCCGTTTCCGTTATGCTCTCGCAGAAAGGCAGGACAAATTACGTTTTTACCAGGAAACACTGTGTAAGAAGCACGCCTGCCAGCAGCGTGTCTGAGCAGGGGGCCCTTCTTTGCCTCTTGCAGAGTCACTCCCCTCCCGCCACCATGAGCAGCAGCCATTTCAGTCTCCTCAACATGATGGAGCAGTTTTTCCACGTGCTGCGCCAGGCTGAGGCCAGTCAGCAAGCCTAAAGCTCCCGCCTCAATGCCCAGGTTCAGACCCACCTAAACTCTGCCCAGTCTTTGGTGCATACCCTGTTCCCTGACTCCATGGATTACTGGGTAGGCAGACCGGAACAGTGGCCTGAACTGGCAAAGCACGATCTTTATCTTCTTTCTTGCCAGGCCTCCAGTGTCATCTCGGAGAAGGTTTTTAGCGCTGCGAGAGATGTGGTTACACTCAAATGGACCAAGTTGTCCTCCCCCGGGTTTATACAAACTTCCAGGGCAATTAGAACAACTTCAGTTCGGACTGAATCGATTCAGGTCTGAACCAAACTTTTTTTAAAATTTGCCAAACCCGACCCAAAAAGAATCTCGACTGGTTCCAGCAGGATTCTGAATGCAGATTTGGATGCAGCTGGAGATTTGATGTAAAGAAAATCAATATCGATAGAAAACTGGTAATGCAAAGTATAAGCACAATTACCGAAGCTTATATTTAGATTACATTTCTGACAAAGTAGCTACTAAAAATCATCTTGACTTTAGGTTCTCGGCATCACTCCACTCCTTACCATAGGTGGCGGATGGGTAGAGAGGTGTGCTTCATGGCCACCAGCACTCCACCTTGATCCAGGTACAGGACGCTGTGCTCCTCGTCAAAGATCTAAATGATACAAAAAGTTCAATAACATCAAAAACAAGAGATACATTTTGATACAGTTTGATAAAGTATCAAAACATTTCATGTTCCCAGTTTGGTTCAAAGTGATGCAGCCCAAGGTTCCCTTCACTGTCTATGTGATCTGCAGATGCACAGAGGAATTTCAGGTGGGATCTGGAAGAAGCCCCAGGCAAGAAAATGAAAATGAAAATAAGAACAACAACAAAAAAGACCTATTTATGGCAAATCAATGCACACGCTTCCACTGTGGACCCCGAAGCCACGCCGTGATCTAGGTGACCTTTGTTAAGTAACTGAGATCGTACATGAAGAAGACGTGTCTGGAGCAGAGGTGGGAAGGCGGCTGTGATCGCAGCATTAATGGAGGAGAGATCAGAGATGAAATCATGTAAATCTATTAGGCTACAAAACAGTGGAATATTAAAGCATCATTCTTTGCTACATGATGTCTTCCTATCATCTCCAGCGTTAGTCCTATGATACTTTTGAACTCCTTTATCTTTACATACTCTCCGTTCTCCTTAGTGCTGGATATTCCATTATTTCATTTTAGGCACTGCACCCACGCAGTGCTCCCCCTGGTACTCCTGGGCCCCAGCTGCACATTCTCTATGTCTTCATTAGACTTAGTTTTCTGGCAGCACGGCATTATTCAGCTGCCCCCGTCTGGAGCTGGTGACAGCCATCACTTGCCCTGCAGAGTTCCTGTCATTCACAGGGTCAGCACCGGAGAACTGTTTGTTACAGACATCATATGTCAGCATTATAGTTACCTGTCTCCATGTATTGCCGGCATCCGAGGAAATGAACATGCTGATATCAGTCTCTGTTAACTCTGATCCGATGTTCCCTGGGGAGACAAGACATTTTTGGAGATGAGATGCTAAGGACATCTGCATCATATGACACAACAGTATATATCTATATATTTCTTAGCCACCACACAAAACAAGCAAATGCTTGGGGCCCCAGACTAGAGGCCAGGGGGCCCTGCTGGCCACAAAATGTCTACTGAGGGAAAAAAAATTACTATGAGAGCAGACATAACACCTGTGCAGATGGTTCAACTGCACAGAAATCTGGAGGAGGGGGACCTTCCCTGCTGTAGAGCAGTAGAAGAAGCCACCAGGCTGCACCACTGAGCTGAGACTGGGGCTTAGTGGATGGATAGGGGTGGAGGAGACCCCAAACATAACTTTGCTTGGGGCTCTATAATATAAATATATACATATATAGTGGGGATTCGCTCTGGTAGACAGGAGAAGCGGACGCAATATAGAGGAGGCAAAGACCAGTTTGTAACAAAAAAACGTAGCGACAGTGCGACAGTCCATTTGCAGTTTTGGTGTTCGTTCACACCTAGACAGTTCATACAGCAACACAGTCACCCATTATCCTAGGTGTTAGTTTACACCCAATCGGCATTGCTCAGGACAGAGCAAACCTCCCAAACTCAGCTCAGATCCCAATCCAGCAATTGCCAGAGCTCACACCCAGCTGACACTGCTGGCTGGGTTTTTTATAGGCCAGTCAAGACGTGGCCTGGAACGTGGGGAGTAGTCACCCACCTAGCACTTTGACTACTCCCAGTAAGAGCCGCCCCAGATCAGTTATACAGCTATACTAAATAGTTTGGTGTCCAACAGCAACTGCTGCTGACACATTAAAACTGGCTCTTACTCCACCGAGGCTAGGAACCTCGGTGACACATACCTTCCGTCAACGACGGACCCTTGCACCTTTCTGCAATATTTATATTGTGACACAGTGAGAGGTTTTGTCTGGGAAAACAGGTATTGTCCTCCCAGCATGTGCTGCTGGGCTGATTTAAAGTGAGGTGAGGTTAAATACCGGACCGGATTTTAAGTGCAGGTCTAGGTTTTGGCAGCACCTGGCTGTCCTTAAATAGGCAGCTGGGCTCAGAAGCGAGGTCTCTGTGTTGGGATCTGGGAGCCTTGTGTCTGGATGAAGGCTTGCTACCTGCTTGGCATGAAAACAGGTGGGTGCTGCTATGGTCAAGGACTCTTTGAGGCAGAATTGCCGCATGGTGTGAATTACCACCAACACCGCAAGGTGACTTTTTGCTTGTTTATGACGGCTTGTTTTGTCACTTGCCTAAAGTGTGAATAAAACACTGAACTGTTTGATCCAAAGAACTTGTTGCCTCTATACTGCGCCCGCTAATCCTGTCTACCAGAGCGAAACCCCACAGTATATATGTGTGTAAAACCTCCAAACCTCCTCATATAATTATAGGAAACTCACCACTAGGAGGAACTGACTCCATATGAAATCATGTTTGAGTTCCATAGGAACCCTGTGCAGTGAGCCCCCTCTAGTGGTGGCTGGAAGCAGGCATAATTTTATCATGTTCATGTACAATTCAGCAGGAGACCTAAGCAGATGCAGGAACCAAAAAGGAACTATTGCAGTCATAAGAATCTAAGGGAAAGGTTCTAGAGAAATCTGGGTCAGCTGGCAGTTGGCTGACTAATTGGACATTAGCCCTTTAGGAACCAGGGAGTCAGCACACGGTGGAGCAGCAGGATACCTGGCCCGAGATACCTGGAAGTGGCTGAACTTGGTTTCCCGAGACAGTCGGAGGAGATCAGACTGGTTATCCAAAGAATGGAAGGGGACACGGCAAAAGCCATGAATAAGGTATATCAATATTAACTCTTTCATCACCTTAGAGCACCAATGATATTAAGGCTCCAAAACAGGTGGAAAAGCCTTTTTATAAAACCTGTGGTCACCCACGACTGTAACCATGTTGAGGCATCTGTGGAGCTATCATTTAGTCACAGAGTCAACCAGATCACTAGAGCTTCTGAGTCCCTTGTCATAGGGTAATACCATGAAGTGTGCAAAATGACAAACAGCTCAGCTCCTGCAGTATACACAGTATATAGTTATATGTGACAAGTACCTGAAGCCACGATGATTCCGGGAGCTGTATCCCTGCTGGCGATGTTACCGGTTGTATAGGGATTTTCAGATACCTTCAAGTGTAGATGTAAAGAACAATATGGCTGAAAAGGAAGGAGCACAGGATATTAGTGAAATCCGGAGACATCGCCTGAAAAACAAAATAGGTTATTTGTGACTTAGGCTACATGCACACGACCGTATGTGTTTTGCGGGCCGCAAATTGCGTATGCCATCCTTTTTTTTTTGCGTATCCATTGTAACAATGCCTAAAACGGACAAGAATAGGACATGTTTTGCGGGGCTACGGAACGGACATACTGATGCAGACAGCACATGGTGCTAAATGGTCCACATCCTATCCGCCCAAAAATTTTGGTTTTACCTAAAAAATGGTTTTACCTAAAGAATGCACGGTATGCGCAAGTCCTTCACCTAGCTGCTGGTGCTGCTGAAACAGACAGCTCTCTCTGCTCTCCCCTCCCTTCTTTCAGTGTAAGGCCGAATGCACACGGCCGTGTTCCTCGGCCGAGAGCGGTCCGTGGTATGCCGGGCTGGATTCCTGTTGAGAGCAGGAGCGCACGGCGTCATTGGTTGCTATGACGCCGTGCGCTTCATGCCGTCGCTGCTGTACAGTAATACACTCGTATAGATCATACGAGTGTATTACTGTAGTGCAGCGGCGGCATTAAGCGCACAGCGTCATAGCAACCAATGACGCCGTGCGCTCCTGCTCTCAACAGGAATCCAGCCCGGCATACCACGGACCGCTCTCGGCCGAGGGAACACGGCCGTGTGCATTCGGCCTAAGATATAGTGGTGTAACTAGAGTATTATGGGCCCCAGGGAAGATTTACACCAGGCTCCTCATGCATCATTCCCCAAAATATTACTCGGTCTCTACCTATCCATTTGCTTTGAAAACTAAAGTGCCCTGCCAGGACATATCACAGTTAGCATAGTAATATGTTTTTTTTAACATGCACAAACCAGATCCGCTTTAGCTACTACTCTGGGACCAGAGCCAGGTACTCAGCCAGCGTCCAGCTAGCATACTTTATTACAGTAGCCTAGGCCCCCTCAGCTTGCCGTCCTTACACAGCTCGCCATCCCTCCAGAGCTCGCCATCCCTCCAGAGCTCGCCATCCCTCCAGAGCTCGCCATCCCTCCAGAGCTCGTCATCCCTCCAGAGCTCGTCATCCCTCCAGAGCTCGCCATCCCTCCAGAGCTCGTCATCCCTCCAGAGCACGCCATCCCTCCAGAGCTCGCCATCCCTCCAGAGCTCGTCATCCCTCCAGAGCACGCCATCACTCCAGAGCACGTCATCCCTCCAGAGCACGTCATCCCTCCAGAGCTCGCCATCCCTCCAGAGCACGTCATCCCTCCAGAGCACGTCATCCCTCCAGAGCTCGCCATCCCTCCAGAGCACGTCATCCCTCCAGAGCACGCCATCCCTCCAGAGCTCGTCATCCCTCCAGAGCTCGTCATCCCTCCAGAGCTCGCCATCCCTCCAGAGCTCGTCCTCCCTCCAGAGCACGTCATCCCTCCAGAGCACGCCATCCCTCCAGAGCACGTCATCCCTCCAGAGCACGTCATCCCTCCAGAGCACGCCATCCCTCCAGAGCACGTCATCCCTCCAGAGCACGTCATCCCTCCAAAGCACGTCATTCCTCCAGAGCACGTCATCCCTCCAGACCACGCCATCCCTCCAGAGCACGTCATCCCTCCAGAGCACGTCATCCCTCCAGAGCTCGCCATACCTCCAGAGCACGTCATCCCTCCAGAGCTCGCCATCCCTCCAGAGCACGCCATCCCTCCAGAGCACGCCATCCCTCCAGAGCACGTCATCCCTCCAGAGCACGTCATCCCTCCAGACCACGCCATCCCTCCAGAGCACGTCATCCCTCCAGAGCATGTCATCCCTCCAGAGCTCGCCATCCCTCCAGAGCACGTCATCCCTCCAGAGCTCGCCATCCCTCCAGAGCACGCCATCCCTCCAGAGCACGCCATCCCTCCAGAGCACGTCATCCATCCAGAGCACGCCATCCCTCCAGAGCACGCCATCCCTCCAGAGCCCGCCATCCCTCCACAGTTGGCCATCCCTCCACAGCCCGCCATCCCCTCACAGCACGCCACCTCCCCCTCCCCCCACTGCCCGCCATCCCAATCTAAAAATGCTCCATCCCAATCCACCAGCGGTTGTTGTGCTTGTACACTACAGAACATCTTACAGCCACTGTAGTGGCTGGGACTGTGGAAGCGCACATAGGCACGCATGTGCAGCATCTCCCACCCCTGCCTCCTCATATCTGCGCTTCAGCAGTGGCTGTAACCCTGGACACGAGCAGCGTATAAAATGATGAGAGATGAGAATTAATTAATCCAGCAAAGGAACCAATATAGAGAATCACAATACATTAGTAAGTGCCTGGTATTAACTTTCTCTACATAATAAATGCCATTTACTGAAGTGACAAAACCCCTTAAGTTAAAGAAGTCCATAGCCAATAAAGGTAATCAATAACCCACAGTGATTTTGTATATTTGACCATCAGGTGGCGATCTGGTAACTGAAAGGGGTGCTTTATGGAGAGTCAAAGCTGGTGCCGCCTCACGTGACTGACTGTACATGTAAAGCATGGTGCCAGATCAGGAGCTTCTGTTACAGAGGGGCTCCGCAGCCTGACACATAGACGGGGGTCCTGAGCAGAGGACCATCCTATCTGATAACCATATGCCCTAACAGAGCACACGGACAGGGGTTGTTCTGCTAAGACAATCCCTTGAAATATAGGGAACAGCAAGTAGGTTGTCACCAGCTGTTAAGATTTATGTATAAACACAATGTATCACTTTCCAAACCTTTGTCTCCAACAGGTAACTTGAGTACAGTGGGAGCACAGACATTGCTATCATTGTACAGCTTTGGCCTCCAGATGGCGCTCTAATAACTTACATACGATGCCATCATGTAACATTGAGCAGATTTCTATATTTTTTTAAGTGGTTATTACCCTGTACCGGGTAAGCAAGGCTTGTATGGGAAAATATTTATGTAATACCGTATGGCGAGTCCTTTTATCTCACAGAATGTGGTTATCACCCTGGCGCCCTGTGCCAGGGGATCTCGCCTCCTCCATGGGCACCACATCAGCAGAGTAGAAACCCGACCCCATGCAATGTCTCCAGTATTTTGTCTAATAAATTCTTCTTTTGCATTTCCAGGCTCGGAGCCTTGCCGTTAGGATATAACCGCACAATATCTAAAGTGTTTTTCTTTAACTTTGTGTATATTTACTATTAAGAAGAAAGTTGTTTTGACGCCGTCGCTGCTTTTTTGCTATTATTTTCTCGGTAGGACGTTACCCCTGTGACCTGGATTTCATTTTCCCACATCATTATACTAAAAATAGTGCGGTTAAAGTAATAGCTTATTAAAGTGTCGAGATCATCTGCAGCGCCCTTCCTCCATCTAGTGGTCATGTGTGGAATTACACACCAGTTTTAACGCGTCTTGCAGAGTCTATGTACAGTGCTGCCCATAATTATTCATACCCCCTGGCAAATTTTGACTACTTTTATTCAACCAGCAAGTAATTTTTTGACGGGAAATGACATAGGTGTCTCCCAAAAGATAATAAGACGATGTACAAGAGGCATTATTGGGGGGGGGGGGGGGGGGGGGATTTTCAGCTTTTAATTACATTTGAGCAGAAAATACAAGATGTTCCGCACTGTGGAAAATCTCAGAGGACGTGGTCGGAAGCCAAAAGTGACACCTGTGCTGGCCAGGAGAATAGTTAGAGAGGTGAAAAAGAATCCAAGGATCACCACCAAGGCCGTCCTGGTGAATCTGGGCTCTGCTGGTGGCAATGTCTCAAGGCAGACAATCCAACGGAGGACACCACTTCTCCAGATAAGGCACACAAAAGCTCGCTTGGCCTTTGCAAAAGCTCATCTGGACAAATAAGAAGACTTCTGGTCTTCTGTGTTATGGTCAGATGAAACAAAAATTGAATTGTTTGGTCACAATGATGTTTCCTTCATTTGGCGTAAAAAAGGAGAAGCCTTCAACCCAAAGAACACCATCCCCACTGTCAAAGATGGTGGTGGGAACCTAATGCTTTGGGGGTGTTTTTCAGCCAATGGACCAGGGAACCTAATCACAGTAAACGGCACCATGAAAAAACAGCAATACATGAGGATTCTCAACGACAACATCCGGCAGTCTGCAGAGAAACTTGGCCTTGGGCACCAGTGGACATTTCAGCATGAGAATGACCCAAAACACACAGCAAAAGTGGTGAAGAAATGGTCAGCAGACAACAACATTAACGTTTTGGAGTGGTCCAGCCAGAGTCCAGACTGGAATCCAATTGAGAATCTGCGGAGGGAGCTAAAGATCAGGGTGACGGCAAGAAGACCCTCCAACCTGAAAGATCTGGAGCTCGTTGCTAAAGATGAATGGGCAAAAATACCTGTGGAGACATGCAAAAAGCTGGTCTGCAATTATAGGAAGCGTCTGATTGCTGTAATAGCCAATAACGGCTTTTCTATTGATTATTGAGAAGGGTAGGAATCATTTTGGACTGGACACTTTTTGATCGAATGTAAATAAAAGCTGAGAAATGTTTTTTTTCCCCCACAATAATGCCTCTTGTACATCGTCTTATTATCTTTTTGGGAGACACCTATGTCATTTACCGTCATAAAATTACCTGGTTGAATAAAAGTAACTTTAAATCAAAATTTGCCTGGGGTATGAATAATTTTGGGCAGCACTGTGTATACAGTATATATATGTATATTTTGAGTGGCGTAATGTGTCCAGACGGGAGTATAGCCCAAATATACAAAGAAGCCTAAGCATAATGCTAAAAAGCATTATCTTACCCCCCTCTTCCTTCACTTACTGGATTCTTCAGATATAGTTCATGTCTTATCTATGGCAAATAATCATAAGCTTTTTAATCAAAGGCAATAAAATATGGTCATAAAAGCAGAAAATAACATTTACAGTAAACTGAGGGGAGAGGTTATGGGGATCTTTGCTGATCAGCAGAAAGTCACACTAAACTTCTAGTGAACAAACCACGTGGCGGTGTTTTGTGGATGAGATATGGCGCTATTATGTAGGAAGCTTATAACAGTTTTATGTGATCACTGTATACTGGTATTATGTGGACACCTTAGGCCTCTTTCACACTTGCGTTGTCCGGATCCGGCGTGTACTCCATTTGCCGGAGGTGCCCGTCAGATCCGGAAAAACGCAAGTGAACTGAAAGCATTTGAAGACGGAACCGTCTTCCAAATGCTTTCAGTGTTATTATGGCAGCCAGGACGCTATTAAAGTCCTGGTTGCCATAGTAGGAGCGGGGAGCGGGGGAGCGGTATACTTACAGTCCGTGCGGCTCCCCGGGCGCTCCAGAATGACGTCAGAGCGCCCCATGCGCATGGATGACGTGATCCATGCGATCACGTGATCCATGCGCTTGGGGCGCCCTGACGTCACTCTGGAGCGCCCCGGGAGCCGCACGGACGGTAAGTACACTGCTCCCCCGCTCCCCACTACACTTTACCATGGCTGCCAGGACTTTAGCGTCCCGGCAGCCATGGTAACCATTCAGAAAAAGCTAAATGTCGGATCCGGCAATGCGCCGAAACGACGTTTAGCTTAAGGCCGGATCCGGATTAATGCCTTCCAATGGGCATTAATTCCGGATCCGGCCTTGCGGCAAGTGTTCCGGATTTTTGGCCAGAGCAAAAAGCGCAGCATGCTGCGGTATTTTCTCCGGCCAACAAACGTTCCGTTCCGGAACTGAAGACATCCTGATGCATCCTGAACGGATTTCTCTCCATTCAGAATGCATTAGGATAAAACTGATCAGGATTCTTCCGGCATAGAGCCCCGACGACGGAACTCTATGCCGGAAGACAATAACGCAAGTGTGAAAGAGCCCTTAGCAGTCTTATGTGCGCTCTATATGGTGGCATTATGTAGGCACTACGGATGAGCGAATTTCTTACAATTTCTTTCGATTAGTCCGAACCACCAACAAAATTCAATACCATCCGAATCGATTCTACCTGAATTGAAAATACTTTTAATTGCTAGAGAAAAGTGAGAAATAAAAAGATATTTTCTCTTAAAGGGGTTGCCTCATCTCATATCTCACTAGCATATCCTCCGCCGGGACCACACCTATATCGAAAACGGAGCTCCCGTGGCTGGAGGACTCCGGTCTGACCACCAACAAGCGCTGTCCATGACCGGCCAACACTCCCATTCACTTCTATGAGCCCAACAGAAATAGCGGAGGCAGCGCTCGGCTATTTTCGGTGGCCCCTTATAAAATGAATGGAGGGCGGCTGCGCATGCGCAGTGTGGCCTCCACCACTTTCGTGACTCCGTTCTCGATATAGGTGCAGGTCCCAGTGGTATAAAAGATATGTAAATTAGATTATCTTCCAAAAGGAAAAGAAAGCTAAGGGTGCCTTCACACCTGAACATATGCAGTTGCAGATTTTTACGGAGGCTTAGGGTGTCTTTGTTATGTTATCTTGATCTATATTATCCGACAAAGCTGGAAATTGTCAATCTCTGTGCTCCGTTCTGCTGGGCAATTAACATTCTGCAGCGTAAATAATGATTTGTTGCAGAAGTCTCTATTCATTTCAATGGGGGATGTAGTCCGGAAAGAAATGCACATCAGATATCCTGATCATAATCCATGTGTAAAAATCCGCAACAAAATCCACACTTTTGTAAAAATCCACTCCTGCGGATTTTTCCACCTTGTGTGAATGCAATTTTAGCTTTGTTTTACTTTTGGGAAGAAAGCTAATTTGCAAACCCTTTTTCCCAGAAATCAAGAGGAGTGTTGCCTAACCTGTAAGACTCCTCACTGCTACTATGCTTTATCCATAAAGAGAAATAGTACACCCAGGGTCCTGACCGAGGCCTCTCAGCTAAGGCAGTTATTTTAGCTCTGCATTGGTGAGGGTCCATGACCCTGAAACTACTTTCTGCAGATTACATCCAAGTTGTGCTTAAAGGCCTGTTTAAAAGGGTCAAGCATTGACTTTTTCTTTTGGAAGAAAGGCTAACTTGCATATCTCTTTTCCCAGAAGAGTATTGTCCGGCCTAAAAGACCCCTCACACCTTCTAGGCACTCTGCATAAGGAAAAACAATGCCTCTCTCTCTTCTTTCTATATATTTATATGTATGCGGAAAAAATCTACTCCAACAAAAATACTCACCAAATCAGAATAAATAAAAAAAATTCAGGTCAAATGTCGATTCATTTGCTCATGTCTAGTAGGCACTGTATTCCACAATCATGTAGGTGCCTTATGTGGTCCCCGTATGGTGTTATTATGAAGGTAATCTATGGCAGTCCGCTATATGGTGAAATTATGTAGACCCTGAATTGCACAATTTTGTAAGCATCTTATACTGCTATAGTGGGAATATATGTGATGTTATGTATGTACCGTATTGTACTATTGTGTAGGCACCTTATAGCAGTCCTATGTGATTCAATTATTTAAACATCTAGTACCAGTCTTATGTGGGCACTATATGTGGTATTATAGACAGTACATAGGCATGTTATAGCAGTTGTATGTGGGCACTATATGTGATATTATAGACAGTTCATAGGCATGTTATAGCAGTTGTATGTGGGCACTATATGTGGTATTATAGACAGTTCATAGGCATGTTATAGCAGTTGTATGTGGGCACCATATGTGGTATTATAGACAGTACATAGGCATGTTATAGCAGTTGTATGGGGGCACTATATGTGGTATTATAGACAGTACATAGGCATGTTATAGCAGTTGTAGGTGGGCACTATATGTGGTATTATAGACAGTACATAGGCATGTTATAGCAGTTGTATGTGGGCACTATATGTGGTATTATAGACAGTACATAGGCATGTTATAGCAGTTGTATGTGGGCACTATATGTGCTATTATAGACAGTACATAGGCATGTTATAGCAGTTGTATGGGGGCACTATATGTGGTATTATAGACAGTACATAGGCATGTTATAGCAGTTGTAGGTGGGCACTATATGTGGTATTATAGACAGTACATAGGCATGTTATAGCAGTTGTATGTGGGCACTATATGTGGTATTATAGACAGTACATAGGCATGTTATAGCAGTTGTATGTGGGCACTATATGTGGTATTATAGACAGTTCATAGGCATGTTATAGCAGTTGTATTGGGGCACTATATGTGGTATTATAGACAGTACATAGGCATGTTATAGCAGTTGTATGTGGGCACTATATGTGGTATTATAGACAGTACATAGGCATGTTATAGCAGTTGTATGTGGGCACTATATGTGGTATTATAGACAGTTCATAAGCATGTTATAGCAGTTGTATGTGGGCACTATATGTGGTATTATAGACAGTACATAGGCATGTTATAGCAGTTGTATGTGGGCACTATATGTGGTATTATAGACAGTACATAGGCATGTTATAGCAGTTGTATTGGGGCACTATATGTGGTATTATAGACAGTACATAGGCATGTTATAGCAGTTGTATGTGGGCACTATATGTGGTATTATAGACAGTACATAGGCATGTTATAGCAGTTGTATGTGGGCACTATATGTGGTATTATAGACAGTACATAGGCATGTTATAGCAGTTGTATGTGGGCACTATATGTGGTATTATAGACAGTTCATAGGCATGTTATAGCAGTTGTATGTGGGCACTATATGTGGTATTATAGACAGTTCATAGGCATGTTATAGCAGTTGTATGTGGGCACTATATGTAGTATTATAGACAGCACATAGGCATGTTATAGCAGTTGTATGTGGGCACTATATGTGGTATTATAGACAGTTCATAAGCATGTTATAGCAGTTGTATGTGGGCACTATATGTGGTATTATAGACAGTACATAGGCATGTTATTGCAGTTGTATTGGGGCACTATATGTGGTATTATAGACAGTACATAGGCATGTTATAGCAGTTGTATGGGGGCACTATATGTGGTATTATAGACAGTACATAGGCATGTTATAGCAGTTGTATGTGGGCACTATATGTGGTATTATAGACAGTTCATAGGCATGTTATAGCAGTTGTATGTGGGCACTATATGTGGTATTATAGACAGTTCATAGGCATGTTATAGCAGTTGTATGTGGGCACTATATGTGGTATTATAGACAGTTCATAGGCATGTTATAGCAGTTGTATGGGGGCACTATATGTGGTATTATAGACACTACATAGGCATGTTATAGCAGTTGTATGTGGGCACTATATGTGGTATTATAGACAGTTCATAGGCATGTTATAGCAGTTGTATGGGGGCACTATATGTGGTATTATAGACAGTACATAGGCATGTTATAGCAGTTGTATGTGGGCACTATATGTGGTATTATAGACAGTACATAGGCATGTTATAGCAGTTGCATTGGGGCACTATATGTGGTATTATAGACAGTACATAGGCATGTTATAGCAGTTGTATGTGGGCACTATATGTGGTATTATAGACAGTACATAGGCATGTTATAGCAGTTGTATGTGGGCACTATATGTGGTATTATAGACAGTTCATAGGCATGTTATAGCAGTTGTATGGGGGCACTATATGTGGTATTATAGACAGTACATAGGCATGTTATAGCAGTTGTATGTGGGCACTATATGTGGTATTATAGACAGTTCATAGGCATGTTATAGCAGTTGTATGTGGGCACTATATGTGGTATTATAGACAGTTCATAGGCATGTTATAGCAGTTGTATGTGGGCACTATATGTGGAATTATAGACAGTACATAGGCATGTTATAGCAGTTGTATGTGGGCACTATATGTGGTATTATAGACAGTACATAGGCATGTTATAGCAGTTGTATGTGGGCACTATATGTGGTATTATAGACAGTACATAGGCATGTTATAGCAGTTGTATTGGGGCACTATATGTGGTATTATAGACAGTACATAGGCATGTTATAGCAGTTGTATGTGGGCACTATATGTGGTATTATAGACAGTACATAGGCATGTTATAGCAGTTGTATGGGGGCACTATATGTGGTATTATAGACAGTACATAGGCATGTTATAGCAGTTGTATGTGGGCACTATATGTGGTATTATAGACAGTACATAGGCATGTTATAGCAGTTGTATGTGGGCACTATATGTGGTATTATAGACAGTTCATAGGCATGTTATAGCAGTTGTAGGTGGGCACTATATGTGGTATTATAGACAGTACATAGCCATGTTATAGCAGTTGTATGGGGGCACTATATGTGGTATTATAGACAGTACATAGGCATGTTATAGCAGTTGTATGTGGGCACTATATGTGGTATTATAGACAGTACATAGGCATGTTATAGCAGTTGTATGTGGGCACTATATGTGGTATTATAGACAGTACATAGGCATGTTATAGCAGTTGTATGGGGGCATTATATGTGGTATTATAGACAGTTCATAGGCATGTTATAGCAGTTGTATGTGGGCACTATATGTGGTATTATAGACAGTACATAGGCATGTTATAGCAGTTGTATGTGGGCATTATATGTGGTATTATAGACAGTACATAGGCATGTTATAGCAGTTGTATGTGGGCACTATATGTGGTATTATAGACAGTACATAGGCATGTTATAGCAGTTGTATGTGGGCACTATATGTGGTATTATAGACAGTTCATAGGCATGTTATAGCAGTTGTATGGGGGCATTATATGTGGTATTATAGACAGTACATAGGCATGTTATAGCAGTTGTATGTGGGCACTATATGTGGTATTATAGACAGTTCATAGGCATGTTATAGCAGTTGTATGTGGGCACTATATGTGGTATTATAGACAGTTCATAGGCATGTTATAGCAGTTGTATGTGGGCACTATATGTGGTATTATAGACAGTACATAGGCATGTTATAGCAGTTGTATGTGGGCACTATATGTGGTATTATAGACAGTTCATAGGCATGTTATAGCAGTTGTATGTGGGCACTATATGTGGTATTATAGACAGTACATAGGCATGTTATAGCAGTTGTATGTGGGCACTATATGTGGTATTATAGACAGTACATAGGCATGTTATAGCAGTTGTATGGGGGCACTATATGTGGTATTATAGACAGTACATAGGCATGTTATAGCAGTTGTAGGTGGGCACTATATGTGGTATTATAGACAGTACATAGGCATGTTATAGCAGTTGTATGGGGGCACTATATGTGGTATTATAGACAGTACATAGGCATGTTATAGCAGTTGTATGTGGGCACTATATGTGGTATTATAGACAGTACATAGGCATGTTATAGCAGTTGTATGGGGGCACTATATGTGGTATTATAGACAGTACATAGGCATGTTATAGCAGTTGTATGTGGGCACTATATGTGGTATTATAGACAGTACATAGGCATGTTATAGCAGTTGTATGTGGGCACTATATGTGGTATTATAGACAGTTCATAGGCATGTTATAGCAGTTGTATGTGGGCACTATATGTGGTATTATAGACAGTACATAGGCATGTTATAGCAGTTGTATGTGGGCACTATATGTGGTATTATAGACAGTACATAGGCATGTTATAGCAGTTGTATGTGGGCACTATATGTGGTATTATAGACAGTTCATAGGCATGTTATAGCAGTTGTATGGGGGCACTATATGTGGTATTATAGACAGTACATAGGCATGTTATAGCAGTTGTATGTGGGCACTATATGTGGTATTATAGACAGTACATAGGCATGTTATAGCAGTTGTATGTGGGCACTATATGTGCTATTATAGACAGTACATAGGCATGTTATAGCAGTTGTATGTGGGCACTATATGTGGTATTCTGTAGGCGTTGTATTGTACAATTATATAGGCACCTGATAGGATTTTTATTTGGGCACCATATGGTGATATGATTTAAGCACTTTAATTTAGGAGCTGGTAGGGTAGGTTCACACCTCTGCTTAACTGATCCGGCCGGAGCTCTCACCGGATATGGACTAGCTGGAAACTGCCGTCCACCTCTGAACCCCATTGACTATAATGGGATCCGGCCTGTTTCCGGAAAGTGTGCCAAATTTCGGCCGGACAAAAAAACGGTGCAGGCAGTGGCTTTTGTCCAGCCAAAACCCAGCACTCATGCCGGATCCCAGCCTCATCCTGTTATAGATGTCAACGGGATCCAGCAGTGAACGGCAGCATCCGGCTAGGATGTATCCATTAAATTCTCTAAACGGAGGCGTGATCCTACCCTTACCCTTCATTACCTTTTGGAGACCCCGACACATTCACCTTTTTGTATCACAGTATGCACATTAAAGTGTTAGCTCTTGCCCTCCTCTGGGTAGCACTCACCAATATGCAGTTGATGGGATTTCCTCGCAGATCCACATCAGGAGCCTGCAGCAGGTGCCAATCTCGTCCTTTATTGTACGTGATGAAAGTCTTTACCTGGTTGTCAGTCTTCTTGTTTGCCAGGAACATCCCCTTTATCCCTGCTACCTAGGAAAAATTGATGCAGCTGAAAAACAGATCAATCAGAGCGGCTTTTTTAGCTTGTCAGGCCGGCGGGGAAGATGTTTTGGCCGCTGATAGAATCGGTCAGATGTCAATATCGTAGCGGAGTGTGGAAGCGATGAATGCCAGAGGAGGGGACGGAAAGTTCATGCTACAAACACTCAGATTACTCATTATGTAGCATGGAGGTGGGGATGGAGACGCCGGGGTTTCGAGTTAATCAGTGTTAGTCAGACTAGGATGGATAGGGGGAGGGGGGGCACACTGCCCACCAATGAATGATTTTAATACAGGGGAGGGGGGGCACACTGCCCACCAATGAATGATTTTAATACCGGGGGGGGGGGGGGGGGGTTTGGGGAGGGCACCAATGATTTTAATACCGGGGAGGGCGCACTGGGGGCTGATGGAGAGGCTACTGGAGGCTGATGGAGAGGCTACTGGGGGCTGATGGAGAGGCTACTGGGGGCTGATGGAGAGGCTACTGGGGGCTGATATAGGGCTACTTGGGGCTGCTATGAGGCTACTGAGGGCTCTTATCTGAGGTCTGATTGGGGGTCATTCATATTGGGGTCTGAGCTGAGGTGTGATCTGAGGTCTTATTGGGGTCTTATTAACATTGGGGATCTTATTGGGGCTGTTAGCTGAGGTCTGATTAACATTGGGGGTCTGATTGGTGGTCTGACCTGAGGTATAATGAAAAATATTTTTTTCCCCGAGCAGCTTGGAGAAAAAAGGCCTCACAGTCTCCCAAACTCCTTCTGCCTGGCCAAGCCTGCCAGCACCCCTAAGGCCAAGCCAGCCAACACCCCTGAGACCAAGCCTGCCAGCACCCCTGAGGCCAAGCCTGCCAGCACCCCTGAGACCAAGCCTGCCAGCACCCCTGAGGCCAAGCCTGCCAGCACCCCTGAGACCAAGCCTGCCAGCACCCCTGAGACCAAGCCTGCCAGCACCCTTGAGACCAAGCCTGCCAGCACCCCTGAGACCAAGCCTGCCAGCACCTCTGAGACCAAGCCTGCCAGCACCCCTGAGACCAAGCCTGCCAGCACCCTTGAGACCAAGCCTGCCAGCACCCCTGAGACCAAGCCTGCCAGCACCCCTGAGACCAAGCCTGCCAGCACCTCTGAGACCAAGCCTGCCAGCACCCCTGAGACCAAGCCTGCCAGCACCCCTGAGACCAAGCCTGCCAGCACCTCTGAGACCAAGCCTGCCAGCACCCCTGAGACCAAGCCTGCCAGCACCTCTGAGGCTAATCCAGCACCCCTGAGTCTTCAGAACTGTAAGTAAATTATATATAAGGGGAGCTTATAATATGAAAGAGACGACTTATGTCAGAGCGGCTCTTCACCTACACGTGTATCAGCACTAGATATATACCCCTTACTCTCCCTAATACCCAAACTACACCAGATACATATCCCTACCTTCTGTCTAATGCACATACACACCCCACAATATGTACTTTCACCTTCTTGTGTTACAGACCCCTGTACAATGTAACAATCTTCTTTAATACACAGACATTTAGATTCATACATTTCCTACACTGACACAAATGCGTTGCCAGTGACCAACCGTCTGTGCTCAGTCCTACGCGCAGGGCCGCCATCAGGGGGGTACAGCCGATACCCCAGTAAGGGGCCCGGACCCCGGGGGGGCCCGGCCAGTTCCAATAAAAAAAAAAAAAAATTTCTCCATTTGTCAGCAGGGGGGCAATTGATTATTCCTTGCCCCGTTGCCCGACCCCCCTGGGCCCCCGCTCCGCTGATTCCTGTATCATTTATACCAACCAACAACCTAACCTGCGGATGGTATCCGGCTCCGGCTGCATTCCCCTTTAAAAGGCTCTGAGCCACTGCGCAGAGGAACGTAGCTGCGCAGCGGCAGGTGACGTCAGAAGCTGTCGCTGCCTGCTGCTGCCTCACGCCGTGACGCCGCCGGCCTTCAGATTAGCGCGGCAGGAACTTCTCTTCTGGCCTCTGGCTGGGAGTGGGGGGACGGACTGCCTGGCCCTGGAATCAAATCTGGAAAGAATTGTGGAGGTTGTGGAAGCCTGCCCAGCTGCCCTAGTGCCCTCGCCCCTCCATCACACACATGTTGTTGGACTTGGACTTGGATGGACCCACCTAATGATTCATTAAGGTCCATTAGGTTAGGTTATTACTTGACTTGTTTTCATAAGGGGCTGGGTGGGCTGGCAAGGGAGGGGTTAATAACAATAAGTGATGGATCATGGAGGATCATCATGGCCCTGGATAATGTTGCTCGGTCTTTGCTGGTCTTTGCTCGGGGGTAAAATGCAAAGCTGTTTTCTGAATTATCCCACAGGGCCATGATCCTCCATCACTTATTGTTATTAACCCCTCCCTTGCCAGCCCACCCAGCCCCATTTAGCTGTGTGTTCTGCTTTGAAAAAAAAGTTTAGACCATGAAGGGGTTAATTAAGTGTTGGAGGGGGTGTTATATATGTGCATATTGTGTTTGGGATCCATTTAAAGGGGTTGTCCGGGTTCAGAGCTGAACCCGGACATACCCTTATTTTCACCCAGACAGCCCCCCTCAGGCTAGCATCGGAGCGTCTCATGCTCCGATGCGCTCCCGTGCCCTGCGCGATTTAGCTCTTTTGTTTTCACTAACACACTGCCGGGCGGTAACTTCCGCCCGGCAGTGTGTTCGGTGACGTCACCAGCTCTGAGGGGCGGGCTTTAGCTCTGCCCTAGCCGTTTTACTGGCTAAGGCAGAGCTAAATCCCGCCCATCAGTGCCGGTTACGTCACCGGTGTTCCTGGCAGCCCCATGGAGAGCCCCGGTACGTCACCGGAACTCCTAAAAATGCCTTTGCCCTGCGCAATTTAGCGCAGGGCAAAGGAGAGCATCGGAGCATGAACTGCTCCAATGCTCATGTCAAGGGGGCTGCCGGGGGGAAAATGGAGATGTCCGGGTTTAGCTCTGAACCCGGACAACCCCTTTAACAAGTTTGACCAGTTGGGTTTGAGAGTGGTTGAGTGTCATTCACCGATCCCCCATAAAAATGTGTCATCCACAGATCCCCCATAAAAATGTGTCATCCACAGATCCCCATAACAGTGTGTCATCCACAGATTCCCCCCATAACAGTGTGTCATCCACAGATCCCCCCCCCCCCCCCATAACACTGTAACAGTAAACCTTGTGCTTTTCAGGTGTTTTTTCTTAAATGTGCCAGGGGAAGATTGCTAGGGCAGATTAGAACAGGTAGTGTAGTTAGTGTTAGTGTAGGGTCCTGCTTAAAGGGAAACTGTCACCAGTTTTATGGTGTCCTAACTAAGGGCAACATAAATAAGTGACTGATTCTCTTAGCACAATGCTGGCTCACGTTCTTTAATTGACCCAGTCAATCTGCCAACATCTTGTATTGAAAAGCTCCAGCTGATAATGATGAGTCATGAATATTCATGAGCTCCTGACTCTCCCCGCCCACCTGCTGCTGATTGACAGTTTTTTTTCCATATGAATCAGCAGCAGGTGGGCAGGGGAGTGGCTATAGCTCTGAATTAAATATACGCTGGACTCAATGACATCACGCCGGACTCCAATCAGCTCATTGGCATGCGGCATCTTTGTGTGTATATTATGAGGTAACCATCTGTCACACCAGTAAGTAGATACATCTAAGGCACTGTTTAGTAGTTAATGATTGTATATAATTAGTTAGATTATAATCAAATATCCACAAGGGTCTACCTTGTCGTGGTAGCAGGCTTCATATTATTTGGTCTAAAAATAATTCCTTACTGAAATCACAGATTATCACTTTTTACTGTCTTTGTAGTTGTAAAAAAAATATGAAATTGGGGGTGGGTCCTTGGGGGTAGAGGGGGGCCGGTAGGCAGAGTCAGGACGGATTCTAAAGGGGCGCGGTAGGAGGGGGGGCCCAGGCCTTGAGCTGTGTAAGGGGCCCCAAAATTTCTGATGGCAGCCCTGCCTACGCGTAACCATCGCAAGTGCATGAGGAGCTGCGGATGTGGCGGCGAGGTTCGAGAGGTATGTGGGAAGGGAAATCCGGGATGGGGGGGGGGGCATACATTTTTTTTTTGCTATGGGGCCCAGTCATTTCTAGCTACGCCCCTGACAGGGAGTGACTGTATTGCAACTCCCCCTGCAAACTGATGGGTGTGGTAATGGTTCCTAAACAATCTCCCATTGACTGCAATATAACAGAGCTGATCTGGATTCAGAGGTGTAGCTATAGAGAGTGCAGAGGAAGACATCCCACCCAGGCCCTGGTGTCAATGGTGCAAAATGCCCCCCCCCCCCCCCCCATCCCATAGGAAGATGCCGATATTTTAAATGGTACATGATAAGGTGGCGAGGGACGGTTCCAGAATTTGAATTAGAGCTCAGGAGGTTCAAGTTATGCCTCCATCTATGTTCACTAGGATCCTGCCAAAAGACACTCTATAATTATGTGCCCTGCCTCATGAGTTCAACATTTGATCAAATAGACAGAGTACAAGAGATGTGGGTAGTACAGATACTTGGAGCCACCACTAGGGGGCAGGTTATTTGAAATGCCACTGTGCACATTAAAAACATCCACTAAACTCCCCCTGAAATAGGAGCCATCGTGCTATTTGGCTGACGAGGAATTTAACCCTTTCCTGGTTTGCTCTGCTACCCAGCTGCTAATTTATTATTATTATTTTTTTAACCCTTTCTTGTCAACCTCGGCATCATGTGACTATTCCTCTCTCCAGTTGGAGAATCGCTCTGTCATACACTTATGACACTTCTGAGACAAAAGGCCTACAGTACCTACCCATGAGCCGCCGTGACATACCTCATAGAGGTCAATCATGACATTCCCCTCCGGACCCTTGATGCTCTTCACGTTCTCCAGAGCGAGTGTAAAGAATATCCCTCGCGTGTCGGAGATGTACAGATTGTACGTCTCATTCTGATTCCACTCTTGGATGGCGACAAACACTTGGTTTTCATCGGTGCTGATCACGTGCATGTCCTGCAGGAGGGGGAAAAAAAGCTGCATTCTTATTACTTATGTAGCAGGAGCTGGAATCGCTCGCAGTTGGAGCGGAGTTTATTGCATTGATTTAACCATGGATTTTTTTCTTTGTTGCTTTTTTGCAAATACAAAAGCATTTTGTGTTTTGACCCCTTTACTGGTGACAGAAGGTATTAGAACATTATTTAACACATCGGGACAGAACTATAGGAAAGTGCACGGTCAGCGAAACATTAACCTTTCCGAGGGGCGGCTGACGCAGTTTCACGTCATGTTGTGGCAGAATCTGCGACTTCTTCCCCGCTCACTCGAGGTCTGGTTTAGGCATAGAAAATGGTCTAAATCTAAGACAGCAAGGAAGCTCAGAAGCTGTCTTACATTTAGAATCGGTGGTAGAATAGGCCAGCGATCCAACGCCAGCGTAGGGGGCTTATTAAGACTGTAGTATATGTACGTGCTTTTCTTCCCTCGTTCTAGGGATCGCGGGGTTCGCATCACTCAGACCCTCCACCAAACCAAACGTTTGATTTGTCTCTAGGACCTATCAAAAGTTTTTTTTTTGAATAGTGACCCTTTAACTACCATAGCCCTAGAAAAGAAGAACTTTGGTAATGAGTCCCCATAACCTCTGAGCCTCTGTGGTCATGTTGTGGTTGGGTATACATCACCACTGAGGCCAGGGAATGGCTGCAGCGGTGCAGATCATCGACCACTGGACTGAAATTGCGCTCACTAAGCGAGTCCCTTTTTGCTTTTATTTTTAACACTTTCCCAACCCTGATTAAAATTCGTTTAGGGGTTGGAAATCATGGCTAAAAAAGGCACCTATTAAACCATTTGTTATGTTTGCAACCTGCAGTATAAGTCTACGTCTACAGATAGGGCACAACTACACTGCAACATTCGTCGCGCAACATTTTGTTGCACTTATGTCGCGTGACAATTTTTATAATGGCAGTCTATGGTGTCGCACTGCAACATGCAACATGCATCTCGAATGGATTTTCTGCGACTGTTGCGTCGCAGTCGCAGCATGTTGCATGTTGCAGTGCGACACCATAGACTGCCATTATAAAAATTGTCACGCGACATAAGTGCAACAAAATGTTGCGCGACAAATGTCGTCGTGTAGACGTAGCCTAAAGCCACAGAGCCAGTGGGGTTTTTCAGAAAGCAGAAGGCAGGTGCTGCTAAAGCTGGAGGACTCCATGTGTGTGAGACAGGATAGACAGCAGAGGCACATGTAGCAGAGAGCTGCGCAGGGAGAGGCACATGTAGCAGAGAGCTGCGCAGAGAGAGGCACATGTAGCAGAGAGCTGCGCAGAGAGAGGCACATGTAGCAGAGAGAGGCACATGTAGCAGAGAGCTGCGCAGGGAGAGGCACATGTAGCAGAGAGCTGCGCAGAGAGAGGCACATGTAGCAGAGAGCTGCGCAGGGAGAGGCACATGTAGCAGAGAGCTGTGCAGGGAGAGGCACATGTAGCAGAGAGCTGCGCAGAGAGAGGCACATGTAGCAGAGAGCTGCGCAGGGAGAGGCACATGTAGCAGAGAGCTGCGCAGAGAGAGGCACATGTAGCAGAGAGCTGCGCAGAGAGAGGCACATGTAGCAGAGAGCTGTGCAGGGAGAGGCACATGTAGCAGAGAGCTGCGCAGAGAGAGGCACATGTAGCAGAGAGCTGCGCAGAGAGAGGCACATGTAGCAGAGAGCTGCGCAGAGAGAGGCACATGTAGCAGAGAGCTGCGCAGAGAGAGGCACATGTAGCAGAGAGCTGCACAGAGAGAGGCACATGTAGCAGAGAGCTGCGCAGAGAGAGGCACATGTAGCAGAGAGCTGCTCAGAGAGAGGCTCATGTAGCAGAGAGCTGCGCAGGGAGAGGCACATGTAGCAGAGAGCTGCGCAGAGAGAGGCACATGTAGCAGAGAGCTGCGCAGAGAGAGGCACATGTAGCAGAGAGCTGCGCAGGGAGAGGCACATGTAGCAGAGAGCTGCGCAGAGAGAGGCACATGTAGCAGAGAGCTGCGCAGAGAGAGGCACATGTAGCAGAGAGCTGCGCAGAGAGAGGCACATGTAGCAGAGAGCTGTGCAGGGAGAGGCACATGTAGCAGAGAGCTGCGCAGAGAGAGGCACATGTAGCAGAGAGCTGCGCAGAGAGAGGCACATGTAGCAGAGAGCTGCACAGAGAGAGGCACATGTAGCAGAGAGCTGCGCAGAGAGAGGCACATGTAGCAGATAGCTGCGCAGAGAGAGGCACATGTAGCAGAGAGCTGCGCAGAGAGAGGCACATGTAGCAGAGAGCTGCGCAGAGAGAGGCACATGTAGCAGAGAGCTGCGCAGAGAGAGGCACATGTAGCAGAGAGCTGCTCAGAGAGAGGCTCATGTAGCAGAGAGCTGCGCAGGGAGAGGCACATGTAGCAGAGAGCTGCGCAGAGAGAGGCACATGTAGCAGAGAGCTGCGCAGAGAGAGGCACATGTAGCAGAGAGCTGCGCAGGGAGAGGCACATGTAGCAGAGAGCTGCGCAGAGAGAGGCACATGTAGCAGAGAGCTGCGCAGAGAGAGGCACATGTAGCAGAGAGCTGCGCAGAGAGAGGCACATGTAGCAGAGAGCTGCGCAGAGAGAGGCACATGTAGCAGAGAGCTGCGCAGGGAGAGGCACATGTAGCAGAGAGCTGCGCAGGGAGAGGCACATGTAGCAGAGAGCTGCGCAGGGAGAGGCACATGTAGCAGAGAGCTGCGCAGGGAGAGGCACATGTAGCAGAGAGCTGCGCAGGGAGAGGCACATGTAGCAGAGAGCTGCGCAGAGAGAGGCACATGTAGCAGAGAGCTGCGCAGAGAGAGGCACATGTAGCAGAGAGCTGCGCAGAGAGAGGCACATGTAGCAGAGAGCTGCGCAGAGAGAGGCACATGTAGCAGAGAGCTGCGCAGAGAGAGGCACATGTAGCAGAGAGCTGCGCAGGGAGAGGCACATGTAGCAGAGAGCTGCGCAGGGAGAGGCACATGTAGCAGAGAGCTGCGCAGAGAGAGGCACATGTAGCAGAGAGCTGCGCAGAGAGAGGCACATGTAGCAGAGAGCTGCGCAGAGAGAGGCACATGTAGGGAGAGGCACATGTAGCAGAGAGCTGCGCAGAGAGAGGCACATGTAGCAGAGAGCTGCGCAGAGAGAGGCACATGTAGCAGAGAGCTGCGCAGAGAGAGGCACATGTAGCAGAGAGCTGCGCAGAGAGAGGCACATGTAGCAGAGAGCTGCGCAGAGAGAGGCACATGTAGCAGAGAGCTGCGCAGAGAGAGGCACATGTAGCAGAGAGCTGCGCAGGGAGAGGCACATGTAGCAGAGAGCTGCGCAGAGAGAGGCACATGTAGCAGAGAGCTGCACAGGGAGAGGCACATGTAGCAGAGAGCTGCTCAGAGAGAGGCACATGTAGCAGAGAGAGGCACATGTAGCAGAGAGCTGCGCAGAGAGAGGCACATGTAGCAGAGAGCTGCGCAGAGAGAGGCACATGTAGCAGAGAGCTGCGCAGAGAGAGGCACATGTAGCAGAGAGCTGCGCAGAGAGAGGCACATGTAGCAGAGAGCTGCGCAGAGAGAGGCACATGTAGCAGAGAGCTGCGCAGAGAGAGGCACATTTAGCAGAGAGCTGCGCAGAGAGAGGCACATGTAGCAGAGAGCTGCGCAGGGAGAGGCACATGTAGCAGAGAGCTGCGCAGAGAGAGGCACATGTAGCAGAGAGCTGCGCAGAGAGAGGCACATGTAGCAGAGAGCTGCACAGGGAGAGGCACATGTAGCAGAGAGAGGCACATGTAGCAGAGAGCTGCGCAGAGAGAGGCACATGTAGCAGAGAGCTGCGCAGAGAGAGGCACATGTAGCAGAGAGCTGCGCAGAGAGAGGCACATGTAGCAGAGAGCTGCACAGGGAGAGGCACATGTAGCAGAGAGAGGCACATGTAGCAGAGAGCTGCGCAGAGAGAGGCACATGTAGCAGAGAGCTGCGCAGAGAGAGGCACATGTAGCAGAGAGCTGCGCAGAGTGAGGCACATGTAGCAGAGAGCTGCGCAGAGAGAGGCACATGTAGCAGAGAGCTGCGCAGAGAGAGGCACATGTAGCAGAGAGCTGCGCAGAGAGAGGCACATGTAGCAGAGAGCTGCGCAGAGGCGCTTACGCTGCAAGATGAAAAGCGGCGAGAGGTCGCCGGTGAGGCAGCAGTGCGGTGGTGTTTAATTGCAACCTGTTAACATGACAGTGAAAAAGCAAAGAGATCGGTTCTGCAAAAGGTTATTATAGACCAGGCTCGGCAGGAGTCTAAATGGGTCGGTATCTGTGAAGCATCAATGAGCTGCCAGTCATTATAATAGGTTGGCAAATGTTCTAGTAACGAGCTGGTGGGTGAGACCTAAACGTCTCCTCTGATGAAATGCTCAGAATGAAGGGAATACGGAAGCGTTGATCCTTGCATTGCTGCGCCGAGCTTCCCGTGATCATAGAAGGGGCCAGAGGGTAATGAAGAGAAGATTTATTTCCCTTCCCAATGAAAGCGTGAACGGTCATTTCATCTCCATGTTGTCTTCATGTAGCTCCGTGGAATAGGTCTTACATTGATCAACGGCTTCAAAATCAAAAACTTCCTCTGTCTCTGTGCTAGTTACCACTGCATGACGATGGCTGATCATTCCTGAAAGGATTTTGACATTTTTTCCATAATTTATAGAAATCTTGGCTATAGACACTTTTACACAGTTTTTTTTTTTATTCTTCATTTGCTTCCTAAGGATACTTTCACACTAACGTTTTTGTTTTCCGGTATTGAGTTCCGTCCTAGGGGCTCAATACCGGAAAAAAACTGATCGGTTTTATCCTAATGCATTCTGAATGGAGAGCGATCCGTTCCGGATGCATCAGTTCAGTCCCTCTTATGTTTTTTTGGACGGAGAAAATACCGCGGCATGCTGCAGTTTTCTCTCCGGCCAAAAATACTGATCACTTGCCGGATCCGGCATTAATTTACATTGAAGTGTATTAGTGCATTAAGTGTTCCGGAAAAAACGGATCCGGCTTTCCGGTCTGCTCATGCACAGACCTTTAAAAATGGTAAAAAATTACCGGATCCGTTTTTCCGGATGACACCGGAGTGACGGATCCGGTATTTTAATGCATTTGTCAGACGGATCCGCATCCGTCTGACAAATGCCATCAGTTTGCGTCCGGATTGCCGGATCCGGCATGCAGCTCCCGCGTCGGAACTGCCTGCCGGAATCCTCTGCCGCAAGTGTGAAAGTAGCCTAAATGCAAAATGAAGCAAGTTTCTAAATAGGCTTCATAAAAATTTCCTAAAATTAAAGCCTGCATTAGACCGGCCAATTGTCGACCAATTCATTGTTAGCGAGCATTCGTAGGAACGCTCTTTAGCGAGGATCTGTCAGTCTAATACTCCCAAAGAGCGAGAAAATGCTCATTCATCGGGCAATAAAGCATGCTTAAAAATCAACATTTGCTGCCGGCAAGCAACTAGTCAGTATGGGGAAGAGTATGTGGAGGAGATCGCTGCGCGTATAATAGCAGTGATCTCCTCCACTAGCTAGCAGGCTATTGCCAGGAAAGAACGCTTTCCTCCCGACAATTGTCAGCCACATCATTTAGGCCTCTTTCAGACGGGCGTTGCGGGAAAAGGTGCGGGTACGTTGCGAGAACATGCACGATTTTTCCGTGCGAGTGCAAAACATTGTAATGCGTTTTGCACTCACGTGAGAAAAATCGCGCATGTTTGGTACCCAAACCCGAACTTCTTCACAGAAGTTCGGGCTTGGGATCGGTGTTCTGTAAATAGTATTATTTTCCCTTATAACATGGTTATAAGGGAAAATAATAGCATTCTGAATACAAAATGCATAGTAAAACAGCGCTGGAGGGGTTAAATTTTTTTTTAAAAAAATGTAACTCACCTTAGTCCACTTGATCGCTCAGCCGGCATCTCTTCTGACTTCTTTCTTTGCTGTGTGTAGCAACAGGACCTGTGGTGATGTCACTCCGGTCATCACATGGTCCATCACATGATCTTTTACCATGGTGATGGATCATGTGATGACCGGAGTGACGTCACCACAGGTCCTGTTGCTACACACAGCAAAGAAAGAAGTCAGCAGAGAAGTCGGCTGCGCGATCAAGAGGACTAAGGTGAGTTAAATAATTTTTTAATTTTTTTTTAACCCCTCCAGCCCTATTGTACTATATATTCTGTAATCAGAATGCTATTATTTTCCCTTATAACCATGTTATAAGAGAAAGTAATAATGATCGGGTCTCCATCCCGATCGTCTCCTAGCAACCGTGCGTGAAAATCGCACCGCATCCGCACTTGCTTGCGGATGCTTGCGATTTTCACGCAACCCCATTCACTTCTATGGGGCCTGCGTTACGTGAAAAACGCACGAAATAGAGCATGCTGCGATTTTCACGCAACGCACAAGTGATACGTGAAAATCACCGCTCATGTGCACAGCCCCATAGAAATGAATGGGTCGGGATTCAGTGCGGGTGCAATGCGTTCAACTCACGCCGCATCGCATCCGCGCGGAATACTCGCCCGTGTGAAAGGGGCCTTAATCTAATACAGCCCTTGGCTTCTGCAAAGTGTGTGCAAGACCTTCACTTAGCTGCCAGTGCTGCTGAATATGATATGTCAGTCAGAGCTCTCTGTGCTCTGCTCCTCCTGTTCTCTAGACAGCAGCAGTGAGGGGGAGGATGTTGTACATGGTGTACCAAAGAGTGGAGAAAAGAGTGAGGATCCAAGGAGGGCAGATCACACAGGCTGTAGACAGGAGATTGAGAGCACATATAAGGCAGCTTGCAGAAAGGGAATCACTCAGGCTGTGTATAATTGCAGAACAGCCGCAGCTGACTCTGCAGGGGGACGGAGGGGGAATCATACAATCCTCGGCAACAATGACTGTCAGTTAAAGTGATAGGATGTCCCTCATGAAGGCAAAATTTGTCCAGGAAGGAAAAACTGTACTGCTAGATAAAGCTAGTCCTCCATTGCATCTGACCATTGCAACATCAGATGGCTGACCGGTGGACAACCACATGTGCATACAATGAGCTGATTGGCATGTAACACGTATAATGGAGATATTATGAAGTGAATGTGGATCTGCTGTGCTACTTGAACAGATTTGGCTTGGGAATACTCCTACAGGCGTGAGCTAATCGCTCCCCCCCCCCCCCCCCCCCCCCCCCCCCCCCCCATCCCATCCCCGCTTCTTCCTCATGTAGTAGTCTCTGTTTAAGTAACGGCTGACACACATGTTACATAGATATTGAGCACTGAGGGATGAGACGAAGCTGTAGTAGGGGACAGGCCAAGGTCAGAACAGCAAGAGTTTTTGAGATTTGATAAACAATCTGAGGCCAATGCAGGCAGATCAGGGTCAGAATGGGGGTCAAGTCCAGGAAACATGCAGAAGTCAGTACATGGACAGAAAAAGAGTAGTATGGCACATCTTTGCAGGACACTAGTGGGCTAGAACCTAATGCCCAGGAACCCTTCCACAGGAGGAAGGTGTTTTACGTACCACTGGGTGGCCGGCCATAAGCTGGGGAAGATTTATGTGCATGCACTGACCCTTTAAGAGCAGGCGTTTGCCCTACAGGCAGAGCAAAAGAGACTAAAGCAGTGTGGAAGGATAGAGCTACCCTGGTGGCTTGACCTACTGGGAAGAAAGGGAGAGAAGGGACAGAAGCGCTGGAGCGGATGAGCAGAGCAGCAGCGGCCACTGTAACAGGGGGAGAGTAAAGCTGGTATTTGAAAGAGTATGACTGTACTATACATTAGTAGATATGGCGCATTTTGAGTAGAAATGCCTTGTTAATGAGAGAGGCCGGAGGAAAGCTGCCAAGAGGATCATAAAATTCCATACTGGCTCTGTGCCAGTTAGCTAAGAAGGGAAAGCTCAGTCTCTAGTGGCCAAAATCACCAAAACTAGCTAATTAAAGACTAGCAGATAGTGTTGAGCGAACTTCTGTTTTAAGTTCGGCATCTAAAGTTCGGCTTCCGGTTAGCGGAGAATCCCGATATGGATTCGTAATTCCGTTGTGGTCCGTGGTAGCGGAATCAATAATGGCCAATTATTGATTCCGCTACCACAACGGAATTCGGAATCCATATCGGGATTCTCCGCTAGCCGGAAGCCGAACTTTAGACGCCGAACTTAAAACAGAAGTTCGCTCAACACTACTAGCAGAACTTCACATACGTAGTTTGATGAAACCCACCATCAATGGTTGGGAATTGGAGATGAGCAAATTTCTTGAAATTTGTGTTCAGAGAGAGAGACCAGAAAGCATAACTTAGCTAAACCAGCATCTCATCTGCATACACAGCTCTTTCCTGGTGATCACCCTTTATCATAGCAGAGAAATATGACTTAATTATCTGAGAGGTCTTTGTCGTGGTCTCTCTCATTTCGGAAAGTACCTACTATGTGTGACTAGCATTGTAGGCCAGGCAATGCTGCTGTGGATTCCTGGGAAAAATATACGCAAATTAGCATGTCTTACTTCTGCTGGCATCAGACAGGCTTAGCATTCTTTTCCTTTTGGAAGGAAAACTAAATTGCATATCTTTGGTTTTCTGGTAAAAATATTCAAATTAGCTTTCCTTCCAAAGGGAAAGGAAAGTGAAGCCTGTCTGATGCCAGTGAAGTTAGAAATTCTAATTTGCATATATTTCTCCCGGAAGCCCAGAGCAGCATTGCCCGGCCTACAATACTCTTTACACATACAAGGTGCTCTCCAAAATTAGAAAGAGTACCCCCCAGACAATGCATATATTACCCAGAGTAGCGTGCTAGTCTGTCATAGTCTCACAATAAATTTGAGAAATTTGGGACGAATTCCGAATCAGTAGAATCGATTTGTTCATCTCCATTGGGTCCTATCCAGTCCTAAACAATTGCAAGTACCCCATGTTACCACTGATAAAATACATTGTATCCATTCCTATTGTCTCTCCTGTAAATAAATGAAACAGTAATAAAAACCACCTACAGTATAAACCACCTACAGTTTAATAATCCCTATTTTATCCTCTACCACCAAGAATATCGGTCTCTCCGACAAACTGCTGCCGCTCGCTGGTTCCTTGCGAAGAACAGCAAAGGGAAAAAGCCTGATGGGACTGTCGAAAATCTAGGATCAAGGATGTTATTAATAGCATTTAATTTACAACTTGCAACAAAATTAATAGATTTTGGGGTTCACACGTGGAGCAGTAAAGCGCTTTGATTAATATCTTTATGAAATACTTGGTCTTAAAATCCGAACCTTGTAAGAGGAAACCCTCAAAAACCCCATTACCTTCCGGGCAACCCGGATTCATTATTTAGCGGCTTTGATGCAAATCTTTCAGCGGTTCCTCTTTCCTTTTAAAGTGAAAAATTGCATTTAATTTCCATTTCCCATTTTGTTTGCATTTAAGATCACACGTTTTACTTTTAAGCATGGGAAACGGTACAAGGATATGTGTGGCTAGGGGTATCCCCAGAGGGGAAAGTGGCACTCAGGTACCACTGAGCTCCATGCCCCCTGCAAAGCAATATTTATAAAAATATAACGCGCAACTGCCTGCAGCCGCCACTAGAGGGAGCTTATTGTATGCTGTATTATAATTGAGTTCAATGTGTAGACAGTAAACTCCTGAGCTCCCTCTAGTGGTGACTGTAGGTAGCCAGCATGGCATAATCTGAATCTTTGCAGATGTTTTGAATGCCTGTATCATAAAAATAAAAAGTTTTGCCCTCTTACACAGATATTTTAAGAAACTAATTAGCATAGACTGCTCAGAGTCCTTGCTTCTTATGAGCCCCAGAGCAACTCGAGAGTGTAGTAGACCTCAATTTCTATAACATCAACCATATAGGTGACAGACAGTCCCTAGCTAGAGTCATGAAGTGTCTTCTATACAGACTTCTCCACCGAGACCTTTCGGAAGTAATTATAATAGACATTATTATCCACTTGAATGTGATTTTTAGGAGTCAGAACAAGTCCTGGGGCCTGAAGGCCCGTCTGCTATAGATGGGGACAGTAGAAATATAGTTCATAATTTGGGGCTCTGCCGTAGCTCATGCATTGGGGCCGATGGTCATCAAGCTTCCATGGCCAGCTGAAACAATGTATCGATATTTAATCTCTAAACAAACACTAACAAGTTCTCTGATTTAGGCCTCATGCACACGACCGTAAAAACGGGGTCCGTAGGTCCGTGATCCGTGACCGTTTTTCCATCCGTGGGTCTTCCTTGATTTTTGGATGATCCACGGACATGAAAAAAAAGTCATTTTGGTGTCCGCCTGGCCGTGCGAAGCCAAACGGATCCGTCCTGAATTACAATGCAAGTCAATGGGGACGGATCCGCTTGACGTTGACACAATATGGTGCAATTTCAAATGGATCCGTCCCCCATTGACTTTCAATGTAAAGTCAGGAGTCCCTATTATACCATCGGATCGGAGTTTTCTCCAATCCGATGGTATATTTTAACTTGAAGCGTCCCCATCACCATGGGAACGCCTCTATGTTAGAATATACTGTCGGATATGAGTTAGATTGTGAAACTCAGATCCGACAGTATATTCTAACACAGAGGCGTTCCCATGGTGATGGGGACGCTTCAAGTTAGAATATACTAAGAACTTTGTACATGACTGCCCCCTGCGTATCATAGTCCCCTGTAAGAGATCAGGAGCTGCCAGGTAGCAGGGGGCAGACCCCCCTCAGCCCCCCCTCCCTCCCTCTATTGTATTAATTTCATTGGTGGCCAGTGTGCGCCCCCCCCCCCTCCCTCTATTGTATTATTTTCATTGGTGGCACAGTGTTCGGCCCCCCCCCGGCCCCCCCTCCCTCCCTCTATTGTATTATTTTCATTGGTGGCACAGTGTGCGGCCCCCCCAGGCCCCCCTCCCTCCCTCTATTGTATTATTTTCATTGGTGGCACAGTGTGTGGCCCCCCTTTCATTGGTGGCACAGTGTGCGGCCCCCCCTCCCTCCCTCTATTGTATTATTTTCATTGGTGGCACAGTGTGCGGCCCCCCCAGGCCCCCCTCCCTCTATTGTATTATTTTCATTGGTGGCACAGTGTGTGGCCCCCCCCGGCCCCCCTCCCTCTATTGTATTATTTTCATTGGTGGCACAGTGTGCGGCCTCCCCCCCCCCCCCCCCCCCCCCCCCCGATCATTGGTGGCAGCGGAGAGTTCCGATCGGAGTCCCAGTTTAATCGCTGGGGCTCCGATCAGTAACCATGGCAACCAGGACGCTACTGCAGTCCTGGTTGCCATGGTTACTTAGCAATATTAAAAGCATCATACTTACCTGCTGCGCTGTCTGTGATCGGCCAGAAGCTCCTCCTACTGGTAAGTGACAGGTCTGTGCAGCGCATTGCTTAATGATCTGTCACTTACCAGTAGGAGGAGCTCCCAGTCGGTCACAGACAGCGCAGCAGATAAGTATGATACTTCTAATATTGCTAAGTAAGGGGAGGCCGCACACTGTGCCACCAATGAAAATAATATAATAGAGGGAGGGAGGGGGGCCGGGGGGGGCCGCACACTGTGCCACCAATGAAAATAATACAATAGAGGGAGGGGGGGGGCCGGACTGGCCACCAATGAAATTAAAACTGGGGAGGAAGGGGGGTCTCCCCCCTGCTGCCTGGCAGCCCCTGATCTCTTTTAGGGGGCTATGATATGCACAATTAACCCCTCAGGTGCAGCACCTGAGGGGTTAATTGTGCGGATCACAGCCCCCTGTAAGAGATCGGGTGCTGCCAGGCAGCAGGGGGCAGTCATGTACACAGTTCGTAGTATATTCTAACTAGAAGCGTCCCCATCACTATGGGAACGCCTCTGTGTTAGAATATACTGTCGGATATGAGTTTTTACGAAGTGAAAACTCAACTCTGAAAAAGCTTTTATGCAGACGGATCTTCGGATCCGTCTGTATGAAAGTAACCTACGGCCACGGATCACGGACGCGGATGCCAATCTTGTGTGCATCCGTGTTCTTTCACGGACCCATTGACTTGAATGGGTCCGTGAACCGTTGTCCGTCAAAAAAATAGGACAGGTCATATTTTTTTGATGGACAGGAAACACGGATCACTGATGCGGCTGCAAAACGGTGCATTTTCCGATTTTTCCATGGACCCATTGAAAGTCAATGGGTCTGTGAAAAAAAACGGAAAACGGCACAACGGCCACGGATGCACACAATGGTCGTGTGCATGAGGCCTTAGGCTGCTGTTCTTCCTGTGACCTAATTCTCACTTTATGAACCCGCTGGCCCTCCCCGAATTTTCTACAATCAGAGTTTGTCTCTAGCGCTACAATTTATTTTTTGACATGACTGTAAGGCAAGCGCCGGCATGGCGTCAACGGAGACAGATTAAAGGGAATTGTTGGTGTAAGTGTGGATGCTGCGACTTCATTTACAGCCGCCTCTCTCCTCCTCTAATAGGATGAAACAGATTTAGACAACTTTCTTCCGCCATCGCGTTCTTTTGTCTTATTAAATTCTTTCAAGAAAAATATCTGAAGAGCATCAAAAGATTTATGGGAGCGGGGAGAAAAACACGAGTCTTACAAATGCCTTCAGATATACTTAGCATTCCTGCCGCCGCTTTTTATCCTTTCTTTAAAGGGAACCGATCACTATTTTATTAAAGAGTCTGAAAAATGGTTTAAGAAAGCGGAGCTCAAGAGACTCAGCGAAGCAGGTATAAATAACGCAAACCTCCCGCCTCGTGTCATCCGTATCCCGCCGCTCCGAGACCTAAAAGGCAACTAAATATCAACTCATGTGAGGCCGTTTATCATGACTCCTTCTAAGGCCTCATGCACAGAAACGTATTTTCATTCCGTGTCCGTTCCGTTTTTTTTGCAGACCGTATACGGAGCCATTCATTTCAATGGGTCCGCCAAAAAAACGGAAGGTGCATTCCGTATTTCCATTCCACAAAAAAATAGAACATGTCCTATTCTTGTCCGAATTACGGACAAGGATAGGACTGTTCTATTAGGAGCCGGTTGTTCCGTTCTGCAAACTATGGAATGCACACGGATGTCATCCGTAATTTTTGCAAATCCGTTTTTTGCGGACCGCAAAATACATACGGTCGTGTGCAAGAGGCCTAAAGCAAATGCACACAGTAAGGCCTCATGCACACGACCGTATGTATTTTGCGGTCCGCAAAAAACTGATCCGCAAAAAAATTACGGATGGCGTCCGTGTGCATTCCATATTTTGCGGAACGGAACAGCTGGCCCCTAATAGAACAGTCCTATCCTTGTCCGTAATGCGGACAACAATAGGACATGTTCTATTTTTTTGCAGAATGGAAATATGGACATACGGAAACGGAATGCACACTAAGTACCTTCCGTTTTTTTTGCGGAATGAAAATACGTTCGTGTGCAAAAAGCCTAACAGTAATAAGACAGTTACCCTACATTAGTGTTCTTGTATTGTACATAGGAGGCAGCATTATAGTAGTTATATTCTTGTACATAGGAGGCAGTATATAGTAGTTATATTCTTGTACATAGGAGGCAGTATTATAGTAGTTATATTCTTGTACATAGGAGGCAGTATTATAGTAGTTATATTCTTGTACATAGGAGCAGTATTATAGTAGTTATATTCTTGTACATAGGAGGCAGTATTATAGTAGTTATATTCTTGTATATAGGAGGCAGTATTATAGTAGTTATATTCTTGTACATAGGAGGCAGTATTATAGTAGTTATATTCTTGTACAGGGGGCAGTATTATAGTAGTTATATTCTTGTACATAGGAGCAGTATTATAGTAGTTATATTCTTGTACATAGGAGCAGTATTATAGTAGTTATATTCTTGTACATAGGAGCAGTATTATAGTAGTTATATTCTTGTACATAGGAGCAGTATTATAGTAGTTATATTCCTTATACATAGGAGCAGTATTATAGTAGTTATAGTCTTGTACATAGAGGCTGCATTATAGTAGTTATATTCTTGTACATAGGAGGCAGTATATAGTAGTTATATTCTTGTACATAGGATGCAGTATTATAGTAGTTATATTCTTGTACATAGGAGGCAGTATTATAGTAGTTATATTCTTGTACATAGGAGCAGTATTATAGTAGTTATATTCTTGTACATAGGAGCAGTATTATAGTAGTTATATTCTTGTACATAGGAGGCAGTATTATAGTAGTTATATTCTTGTACAGGGGCAGTATTATAGTAGTTATATTCTTGTACATAGGAGCAGTATTATAGTAGTTATATTCTTGTACATAGGAGCAGTATTATAGTAGTTATATTCTTGTACATAGGAGCAGTATTATAGTAGTTATATTCTTGTACATAGGAGCAGTATTATAGTAGTTATATTCTTGTACATAGGAGGCAGTATTATAGTAGTTATATTCTTGTACATAGGAGGCAGTATTATAGTAGTTATATTCTTGTACATAGGAGGCAGCATTATAGTAGTTATATTCTTGTACATAGGAGGCAGTATTATAGTAGTTATATTCTTGTACATAGGAGGCAGTATTATAGTAGTTATATTCTTGTACATAGGAGGCAGTATTATAGTAGTTATATTCTTGTACATAGGAGCAGTATTATAGTAGTTATATTCTTGTACATAGGAGCAGTATTATAGTAGTTATATTCTTGTACATAGGAGGCGGTATTATAGTAGTTATTTTCTTGTACATAGGAGCAGTATTATAGTAGCAATATTCTTGTACATAGGAGGCAGTATTATAGTAGTTATATTCTTGTACATAGGAGCAGTATTATAGTAGTTATATTCTTGTACATAGGAGCAGTATTATAGTAGTTATATTCTTGTACATAGGAGCAGTATTATAGTAGTTATATTCTTGTACATAGGAGCAGTATTATAGTAGTTATATTCTTGTACATAGGAGCAGTATTATAGTAGTTATATTATTGTACATAGGAGGCAGTATTATAGTAGTTATATTATTGTACATAGGAGCAGTATTATAGTAGTTATATTATTGTACATAGGTGGCAGTGTAATAGTAGTTATATTCTTGTACATAGGAGCAGTATTATAGTAGTTATATTCTTGTACATAGGAGCAGTATTATAGTAGTTATATTCTTGTACATAGGAGGCAGTATTATAGTAGTTATATTCTTGTACATAGGAGGCAGTATTATAGTAGTTATATTCTTGTACATAGGAGGCAGCATTATAGTAGTTATATTCTTGTACATAGGAGGCAGTATTATAGTAGTTATATTCTTGTACATAGGAGGCAGTATTATAGTAGTTATATTCTTGTACATAGGAGGCAGTATTATAGTAGTTATATTCTTGTACATAGGAGCAGTATTATAGTAGTTATATTCTTGTACATAGGAGCAGTATTATAGTAGTTATATTCTTGTACATAGGAGGCAGTATTATAGTAGTTATATTCTTGTACATAGGAGCAGTATTATAGTAGCAATATTCTTGTACATAGGAGGCAGTATTATAGTAGTTATATTCTTGTACATAGGAGGCAGTATTATAGTAGTTATATTCTTGTACATAGGAGCAGTATTATAGTAGTTATATTTTTGTACATAGGAGCAGTATTATAGTAGTTATATTCTTGTACATAGGAGGCAGTATTATAGTAGTTATATTCTTATACATAGAAGCAGTATTATAGTAGCAATATTCTTGTACATAGGAGGCAGTATTATAGTAGTTATATTCTTGTACATAGGAGCAGTATTATAGTAGTTATATTCTTGTACATAGGAGCAGTATTATAGTAGTTATATTCCTGTACATAGGAGCAGTATTATAGTAGTTATATTCTTGTACATAGGAGCAGTATTATAGTAGTTATATTCTTGTACATAGGAGCAGTATTATAGTAGTTATATTATTGTACATAGGAGCAGTATTATAGTAGTTATATTATTGTACATAGGTGGCAGTGTAATAGTAGTTATATTCTTGTACATAGGAGGCAGTATTATAGTAGTTATATTATTGTACATAGGATTAGTATTATAGTAGTTATATGCTTGTACATAGGAGGAAGTATTCTAGTAGTTATATTCTTGTACATAGGTGGTAGTATTATAGTAGTTATATTCTTGTACATAGGATCAGTATTATAGTAGTTATATTCTTGTACATAGGAGGCAGTATTATAGTAGTTATATTCTTGTACATAGGAGGCAGTATTATAGTAGTTATATTCTTGTACATAGGAGCAGTATTATAGTAGTTATATTCTTGTACATAGGGGCAGTATTATAGTAGTTATATCCTTGTACATAGGAGCAGTATTATAGTAGTTATATTCTTGTACATAGGTGGTAGTATTATAGTAGTTATATTCTTGTACATAGGAGCAGTATTATAGTAGTTATATTCTTGTACATAGGTGGTAGTATTATAGTAGTTATATTCTTGTACATAGGAGCAGTATTATAGTAGTTATATTCTTGTACATAGGAGCAGTATTATAGTAGTTATATTCTTGTACATAGGAGCAGTATTATAGTAGTTATATTCTTGCACATAGGAGCAGTATTATAGTAGTTATATTATTGTACATAGGAGCAGTATTATGGTAGTTATATTCTTGTACATAGGAGGCAGTATTATAGTAGTTATATTCTTGTACATAGGAGCAGTATTATAGTAGTTATATTCTTGTACATAGGAGGCAGTATTATAGTAGTTATATTCTTGTACATAGGAGGCAGTATTATAGTAGTTATATTCTTGTACATTGGAGCAGTATTATAGTAGTTATATTCTTGTACATAGGAGCAGTATTATAGTAGTTATATTCTTGTACATAGGAGCAGTATTATAGTAGTTATATTCTTATACATAGGAGGAAGTATTATAGTAGTTATATTCTTGTACATAGGAGCAGTATTATAGTAGTTATATTATTGTACATAGGAGCAGTATTATAGTAGTTATATTCTTATACATAGGAGGAAGTATTATAGTAGTTATATTCTTATACATAGGAGGAAGTATTATAGTAGTTATATTCTTGTACATAGGAGCAGTATTATAGTAGTTATATTCTTGTACATAGGAGCAGTATTATAGTAGTTATATTCTTGTACATAGGAGCAGTATTATAGTAGTTATATTCTTGTACATAGGAGCAGTATTATAGTAGTTATATTCTTGTACATAGGAGGCAGTATTATAGTAGTTATATTCTTATACATAGGAGGAAGTATTATAGTAGTTATATTCTTGTACATAGGAGGCAGTATTATAGTAGTTATATTATTGTACATAGGAGCAGTATTATAGTAGTTATATTATTGTACATAGGAGCAGTATTTCCGTAATAAAAGCTTCATATCTCAATTAGCTACATTCTGGAGTCCCGGTTTTCTGATTACGAGCCTACGTAATTATATTAGGAATGAGCGAATCGACTTCAGATGAAACATCCGAAGTCGATTCGCATAAAACTTCGTTTCAATACTGTACGGAGCGAGTGATCTGTACATTATTAGAATGTATTGGCTCTGATGAGCCGAAGTTACTACTTCGCAATGTCTCGCGAGACTTCGCACAATAACTTCAGAAATTGATTTATACTGTAAACCACCATTTCCCGAGCTCGAGTTCGGTTCCATGCGGTACCTCGGTGGCACGTCTCAGATGCACCACAGCAAACCACAATATGTATCTCCTTAACAGGTTTGCTGCACCTCTCTGGGAGATACAGACCGTCCTTCATACACGAGGCCTGTCACTGCCTCACACCGGCAATCGGTTTCTGACAACCTTTGCTCTAAAGATCGGTGCCCGCTGGTTCAGGCAGGTACAGGGGCAACCAATGTAGCTCCAGTGCAAGGAATCCCAAATTGCAAACTGCTCCTCTTACAGTATTTCATCTTCCTAAAATCTGTAGATACGATTGCGGCTGGAAATGTTATTACATGGAGTTGATTATAAATTATTACTGGAGGTGACTGTTAATACGCAGTCACATTGCAGAGCGCGGCACATCACTCAGCGGGAACGGGGATAATAATGTAACCTTATGGTAATCTGTTTATAGATTAACGAGACATCAATCACAAGCCATTTCCTGTACGAGCAGAACTCATTTTCTTGACAACGCATGCAAATGTCAGCAGCGCAATTAAATTTGTTTTTGGCTGCGCTCTCTGCAGTCTCCCTTGTATCGGATCCAGCTGAAAACAGGGAGAGCGCCGCATCCGGCCCTCTCATTAGAAGGCCCGGTTTATTTTAAGAGACGGAAGAAACCTCTCTTTATCTTCAGCTGATGATTCCAGAACCACGACCCTCTCGTTCTGCTGCGGCTCCTGCTGGATGTGACGAGGGTTGTAAGCAGGCGGCTGATGGCGGGATGTACAGAGGGCAGCCTCATTACCGTACACAGCAGGGTCAGGCGATTCCTATGTCCAAGCCCATTGTTGTGTTGGACATTTATCTTGCATTCTGAGCAGCGCAGAGTATTTCAGAACAATGTGCTGATTTTTTGGGATCGGGGATAGATAGTTATATAGTGGAATGAGTAGCACAGAGTATTTAAGAACAATGTCCAGGATGTTTTTTTTTTGTTTTTTTTTTTGAGAGGGGATAGATTGTTATATAGTAGAATGAGCAGCACAGAGTATTTCAGAACAATGTGCAGATTTTTAGTATCGGGGATAGATTGTTGCATAGTGGAATGAGCAGCACAGAGTATTTAAGAACAATGTCCTGGATGTTTATTTTTTTATTTTTTTGAGAGGGGATAGATTGTTATATAGTAGAATAAGCAGCACAGAGTATTTCAGAACAATGTGCTGATTTTTTGGATCGGGGATAGATTGTTACATAGTGGAATGAGCAGCACAGAGTATTTAAGAACAATGTCCAGGATGTTATTTTATTTTAATTTTTTTGAGAGGGGATAGATTGTTATATAGTAGAATGAGCAGCACAGAGTATTTCAGAACAATGTGCCGATTTTTTCGATCGGGGATAGATTGTTACATAGTGGAATGAGCAGCACAGAGTATTTAAGAACAATGTCCAGGATGTTATTTTTTATTTTATTTTTTGTTGAGAGGGGATAGATTGTTATATACTAGAATGAGCAGCACAGAGTATTTCAGAACAATGTGCTGATTTTTTGGATCGGGGATAGATTGTTACATAGTGGAATGAGCAGCACAGAGTATTTAAGAATAATGTCCAGGATGTTATTATTATTATTTTTTTTTTGAGAGGGGATAGATTGTTATATAGTGGAATGAGCAGCACAGAGTATTTCAGGAGAGTTGTCCGATTTGTAAGGAGCAACAGGAAAGACAGGTCTGCAGAGGGAGGTCCGTTCCGTATTTTTTTTTGGCGACCTGTATGCAGAATCATTCACTTCAATGGGTCCGCCCAAAAAAAAAACTAAATGACTCCGCGTGCGTTCTGTTTCTGTATGTCCGCATAGCCGTTGCGCAAAAAAGATAGAATACGTCCTATTCTTGTCCGTTTTGCGGACAAGGATAGTCATTGTTACAATGGATCCGGAAAAAAAAAACAATGTTTTTTTTATGGACCACAAAATAAATACGGTCGCGTGCATGAGCCCGTAAGGAGGAGAATGGATGCAAGTGGGAGTCATCTAATTGAAGAAGTAGGGGCCCCAGCAGCACAGTGTATTTCAGCAGGTGAGTACTATGTGATGATCTTGCGGGAGGTCAAAGACTTTGTGTTAGGCCTCTTTCACACGAACGCGTGTCCCCCGTGGCCGTGCTGCGAACCGCAAATTGTGGTCCGCAATGCATGGGCACCGACCGCGGGCCAGCCGCATGTGGATCGCGACCCCATTCACTTGAATGGAAAAAATAGGGTTCCCAGCAGCACAGAGTATTTTAGCTGCACAATGTGTTGATCTTGTGGGAGGTCACAGCCTGTGAGCTAAACCGTGCAAAAAGCTGGCTGCACAGCAGCACAAAGTGTTTCAGGAGGCATGGACTGCATGTGGCAGGCTTAACCTTCACACTAAGGGCTCTTGCAGCCGTAGCCGTCTTTGCGGTCCGCAGATTGGGGATCCGTGTTGTGCACAAAATTCGTAACGTCCGGCCCACAATGGGACTGTCCTCTCCTTGCCCGTAATACCCTTCATTAACTCCTGGAATATCCCTTTAAATGATAAAATTCTGGCTGCCCGTAACTGCCACTAGGGGGCTACATACCGAGCGCAGTATGCTCCTGAGCTCCCTCTAGTGGCGGCTGCGGGCAGAATGTTTTCGTCTTCTTTATGTCTATGCAGAGGGTTTGGAGCTCTGTATCAGATCATTGACCAACTGGTGATAAAGCAGGACTATTCCTATGGAGAACCCAATTATTATATATTATGATGCTCTGTAACGTTCTAGAACATCCTCCTTGATTTGCGCGCGGCAGTGTTGTACCGAGGCCCTTGTACGCGGCGCGCTCCTGCCCCCTCCTCCTCCGCTTGTTCAGGATGAAATACAATAGATATTGATATGTTTCCTTTAATTGTATCGGTTTCTATGGCGAATCTTGGCTCCGATCCCAGAACATTAGCGAGATGCCTTGAAGGTGACATTATACAAACACGCGGCGCGCGATGCATTGAGATTCAGGTGCTTGGATTCTATAAGGAGCAGAAATGAGCAAATAATTGTGGCGGCTGCTGGAAATTCACAAGTATCAAGCTCGTTTTCTCAGAATAAATAGCGAACAATTGGGAGATGAAGACGCGTTATTTCCAGGCTCGCCCTAACAGAAGGAAAAAAGGAGAAGAAAAGCGAGCGGCTCCGGGAGTCATCCCAATCCCAGCGCGCCGGCAGTAATGATTACATACTACAGTTCTATTCTGAGGGGCCTCAAAGATCGCAACCGCGGGCCGCGATCATCACATTCTCATCTGATCAGTCACATTCATTTATTTCTTACAAAACGGTCTTATCTGACAGCAATACTCCTGAGCCTCCTAGTTCACGAATAGAATACCAGAACTGCAGTAAAGACTGACACATAACGTAGAGGGAGAGAAGGGACAGGCAGATTTCCATGCCATTCAGTTACTATGGTAAGCTTGGTGATAACTTTGGTTGGCATTTCAAGCAGCAAGGCATTGTCATCCTTATGGTTAATGAATAGAATACCATAACGGTAGTAAAGACTGACCCATGAGTAGAAGGAGAGAAGGGGAAGGGGAATGGGAATTAACACACCATTCAGATACTCTGGTAAGCTTAGTGATAGCTCCCTCTGGTTGGCACAGACTGGGACCTACAATTCTATGAATAGAATGCCAGAAGTGCAGTAAAGACTGATCCATGAGTAGAATGACAGAAGGGGAAGGGGTATGGGAATTAACAGATCATTCAGATACTCTGGTAAGTTTAGTGATAGCTCCCTCTGGTTGGCACAGACTGGGACCTACAACTCTATGAATAGAATGCCAGAACTGCAGTAAAGACTGACACAAGGAAAGAGTAGAAGGAGGGAAAGGACAGGCAGTGGTAAAAAAGTGGTGATAATTCTGTTTGGCACTGACTGGGACCTATATTACTGTTCATCCTAATGCTCCTGGTTTCTGAATAGAATACTAGAACTCCAGTAAAGACTGACACATGAGAGGAACAGAAGGAGACAAGGGGCAGGTAGATTTACACGCCGTTCACATACTGTGGTAACCTTGGTGATACATCTATTCTGCTCTTGATTCTTCTGGTCCAGGAACAAAATACCAGAATTGCATAAAAGTATGACACATAAGAAAAAGAGAAGGGGCAGACTCCAGATAACTTCTGTTGGAACTCGCTGGGACTTATAATTCTATATATCCTGGGCTTTCTGGTTCATACTGTAAATAGAATACCAGAGTTGCAGTGAGGACTGACAGACCAGAAGAGTGGAAGGAGAAAAGGGGTAGGCGGATTTATATGCCATTCAGATACTGTGGTAAGCTTCATAGTAACTCCTGTTGCTACTTACTGCGACCTATAATTCTGTTCATCCAGCGCCTTGTGGTTCATGAATAGAACATTACAACTGCAGTAAAGACTGACACACCACAGGAGTAGAAAGAGAGGAGGGAAAGACAGAGTTTCATGCCGATCTTGCACTATGGAAAGCTTAGTGATAACGCCCTCCTTTTTTGCTACTGAACGGGACCTATAATTCTGTTCATCCTGATACTCCTGGTTCATAAATAGAATACCAGAATTGCAGTAAAGACTGACACACTGGAAGAGTATCAGAGATAGAGTAAGCAGAGTTCTAGGCCACTCATGTACCTTGGATACTGACAATCTTTATGGACGCTGATGCGGAGATAGGGCTACGCTAAAGCCCTGGAGCCAAATTACCCCCCCCCCCATCCCCCGCTAACCATAAGAAGACACAAGTCTTATACATGGCACGTGGTGGGGGTTTGTTAGATTGTCTGATTAGGATATATATGTCTGCGTATTCTACATTTCTTGGATTAGGAATAGAATACCAGAACTGCAGAAAAGACCGACACAGGGAGAAACAGTGGGAGAGAAGGGTTAGACAGGAAAGTTGAGTGCCGACCTATGGATGGGTGGTCTAGTATACAAGGCGAGGGGTCTCATTCGCTGGGGCAGCCTAGACGATAGCCAGATATAGCCTGCGTGCAAGCAGTGCCAACCTCTCCCCTTACAACTTCCATTCATGGCCATGGAGGGCACAGCCTGGCAGAAAACTGCTGTGATTATGAAGATATACCAGGTGGCGGGGGGATGGGCTGAGGATGCACCGTGGACGGCGCCTCGATTAATCACAGGCCTCCATCCCTGGAGAAGGAGGCATCACCTGAACATATTTCCCTCTAATGTTTGGTAATGGATGATGCGGGCACAGATGCAGGCTCTGCTGCTGATAAATGACGGAACGAGGGGTCACCCGGAGCGGAGCGCTGTGACCCGGCAGGTGCGAGGCACAGGATTATTACATGTGACTCATTCCTCCAGGTAATATAACTCCAGGGTAGATGAGGATGAAGAACTCATACAGAATGCAACACGCTTCATGCCTCATTCACATAATGCAGTCTTTTCCCAGTATTCCGGGGGTGTACGTAGACAAAAGGGGGCCCCATAAGCAGAAATCACAATGGGGCCCCTCATTGTGCTGCATCATATCACCACCACCCCCTGAAATAAGCAAGAAGTGAACGGTGCTGAGACATTCAATGAATAGTCATTGATATGGAGCGTTAGCCCCATAATGACAGTTAATCAGGGGCGGTGCCAGCAGTGGGACTTCCCCCGAGGAGCTAATCATGGTAAAATAATAAGGATTTCTACAAAATTGACAAATCCTTTAAGCAGCCAGTGACTGTGACTGATGAAATGATTGGAGGGTACTGTACCTTGGGCAGAGCGTACTTCGGCAGCTTCATCTGTGCGAAGGGCTCTCGTCTGTAGGAAACGTAATAGTGTGGGCGTCCTCCAGAGGTGAGCTGCAACACAGAGCAAGACAGAGTGGAAGTGAGTGGTTATTATGGGATGATGTTTCACGACCACCGTTGCGGCCATCCCACTGGTGGTCACCCAGTTTTTCTACAGTCCGGAAAGGTATAGCCACCCAGTTATGGAGCAATATCCATTCAGATTTCGGAAAACGTGAGGTGACAACCCCTATAGGAGCTGCAACGGAGTCCAAACAAACCTCCTACATCTGACAAACCCAGCTCTGCTACATCCGTTACTCAGATCACATCAAACTGCAGAAAACCTCCAGGCTTTTTCTGTCTTTGGTTTAGCAAGGTGAGCAGAGGCCATTATACCGGGTCATCGGCTCTGCTACATCGGCAGGTTTGAGGATTACCTGCAATTACTGCCCAGTAGTGAGCAATCTAGAACCAGTAGACAGAAAGTCAAATTTCTGACAATCTGTAAATTGGGAGATTACCGGATTATCTCCCTCTGGTCATCGTTTTAGAACATACCTGAACTTGAAGAGGTCGCAAATTCAATTTGCAGAAATGGGCCGCGGATATTAGCGATCCGTTCCTGTAAATCGTCCCCGGCTACTGGAGGATCTCCCCAAGAATTTACCAAGGACTGTGTCAAGGGCGGCAGTTTATAGTTTAAATCTACATACAGATGTAGCAGAGCTGACCGTGTCCGTGTCCTTTATATACTAGTACTACGGGAGGGGGTGGGGAGGCATTGTATATACTGGAACTGGGGGGGATGGGTGAAGGAGCACTATACACTAGCGCTACTGGGGGGGGGGTGGGCAGGGAGCACCTCTATGGGGTCATTAGAGCACCTCCATCCCAACAGAGGTTTGGGTGAAATGCTGCCCTTTGGCTCTTTGTCTTAACCCCTTGTCTAAGGCCAGGAGACCTCTATAATGATGCTGAGGTCATAATATAGACAATACCTGGAGCTACTACAGCATGTGAACCAGAGATGCCGGATCTGTAGACTACGGGTAGTCCACCTGCTGTAATAGCACCCAATATTTGGTCTTTGCAGGCCTTCACTTTTGAGTCCCAGTCCCAGTTTGGATACCTTCTGCATGAGTCATACCCCAGTAGCATCTTTTGGAGCAGTGACAAACCTCCATTCTTTTCATGGAATGAATTAAAAGTTGTCGCAGCCCCACCCCTATTCAGAAAATAAATATGGCCCTGTTTAAGATCCTCCCCATAGCCAATGCTTAATTGTCCTGCAGCGCCACCTCAGGTTAAATGAAGCATTGCACAGTGATTAGTGTTGGGCGAGCATGCTCGGCTGAATATTGTGTGTGCTCAAGTCAGTGTATTTAAATCTAATCTAGCGGGATTCAAACTCACAACCTTCTACATTACAGCCCAGAAAGAATGTTAACAACTACACTATAGAGCTGCATGGGCAGTTACTTAAAAAATTAATAAATATGAGACTTCTGCTGTACACTTACTAGTAGCAAGTATTCCTATACAGCAGAAGTCTCATATTTATTCTTTTTTTTTGTAACTGGCAATGCAGCTCTATAGTGTAGTGGTTAACATTCTGGGCTGTAATGTAGAAGGTTGTGAGTTCGAATCCCGTCAGAAATAGAGGCTAAATTAAATTTATATATTTTATATTTTTTTTGTAATTGTAAAAAATGTGTAATTACAAATATATATATATATTGAGAAAGGCTCTATTGTTGATTTTGGAGTGCTGCCCTTTTTTCTAATATATATATATATATATATATATATAGATAAAATCATACTTCTGATATATATGAATGTATAATATGTGGGAAACTACTACTGATGTTTTAGCCATAATATATTGACATATATTGACATATATTATATATTCTAAGTATATAATAATATATGTAAATATATTATGGCAAAAAACTTATATATATGTTTAAATTAAATTTTGCCTCTATTTCTGAAGGGATTAAAACTCGCAACCTTCTACATTACAGTGTAGAATGTTAACCACTACACTATACAGCTGCATGGCAAGTTACAAAAAAAATAATAATAATAATAATAATTTACAAAACTGAGACTTCTGCTGTATAGGAATACTTACTAATAGTAAGTATTCCTATGCAACAGAAGTCTCATATTTATTTATTAGAATTTTTATTTTTTATTTTTTTACGTAATTGACCATGCAGCTCTATAGTGTAGTGGTCAAGATTCTTGGCCATAATGTAGAAGGTTGTGAGTTTGAAACTTGCCAGAAACTTTTCAGAAATAGAGGCTAAATTAGATTTAAATACACGGGGTGTTCCCAAGCACTGACTCTATATATGGTCATTTAGCTATATATGGAGTCCGAGCAGGGACTCCTAAGCCGAACTAGAGTCCCGACACCCTCCCCTCTTCAGAGCACACCCTCCTATTGACTCCCATTGTGCTCGGTTGCTCTGTAGAGCCCCCGAGCATTGGGAAGTGTTCTACTCGAGCACCAGAGCACTTTGGTGCTCGACTAACAGTGATCACTGTCAGATCATTGTCTGTGTAATGAATGGATATGTCAGGTCCTCCAGAGAAAGACAGAGTTCCTCTTTGTAGCCTCTCTCCATCCTACTAACAGATGAGTGTCTTAAGGGGTGAACCCTCTGTGTTGACTCAAATGAAAAATGTTTTTTTTAGACAACTCTGTTGAGACCTAGTCCTGGTAGAAAAGGAGCTGATAAAGAAAAGGTATCCGGATTTCGAAAAGGGCTGCATTACTTAATTCTACCACAGGGTGGCAATGAGCACACTACATACTATGCTTCCCTATAACAGCACACCATGTGGTCGGGCATGGTACTGCAACATAAATTCATAATGGCTTTTTATGTAAAATGTCATTATTATTTTTGTTAAGAGATATCATTAATTAATGACACAAAGTAATCTAATCTGAAAGCACTAAAATTAGCTCAATCCTGCCACATCTCTGCACCAAAAGAAGCTCCATGCAGATTTAGAATGAATACTTTGAGAAGGCTCCAGCCGTTCTTCAGCCAAAAGCTTGTTCCAAAGCATTCTCCAGCGTGAAGCAAACAATTAGACTCAGGGGATACAATTAGTGGAGAAGAGATAAGCATATTGCTCATTTACTTCAAGAAAACCTAATTACTTGGTGTAGGCGATACTAAGAAACCAAGGCATGAGAAGGCTCCAGTGAGTTATTACAGGGCACAGGATCCGTGCGTGATCAGGCGGCATTCAGCTGGCAAGGGCCAAGTGCCAGTCCCATCTACATCGAGCCAAGACAAAGGATGGTGGACGCCGCAGGTACTTAGGAAATATGGCAAAGTTCCAATCTTGGGATGACAGAAGCCAGAATTCTTCAGGAGGCCCATGGAGAAGACACTGGCAATGAATGTGATCTGTGCGACAGGGACACCACTCGGGACTAAGTTAGAAAAGAACTTATATAAAGAGATAGAAAGTAATGACTGGGCCCAACCATACGGCGCGCATCATATAGCGAGCTGATATTACATATGATACATGGGGCTGAGATCGGGTGACAAAATCCTCACTGTATAATTGCTGGGGACTTTGGAGAACACCTGCCATGGACACCAGGAGACTTCTGAGGAGTCCTGTGGTCTCTGGAAGCAGATCCTGCAAGTTGCTTGCTGCGGCCTCCATGGATTGGACTTTTTCCAGCGCATCCCACAGATGACATTCGGATTGACTTCTAGGAATTTGGAGAGAAGTCATCACCTTGATCTCGTTGTCATGTTCCTCATTCCTGGTAAGAAATTGCAGTGTGGCTGGTCACCGCCAATGGGAGGGGGGGGGGGGCGCTGCTGCCATGGAGGTGGTACAATGGTTAGGTAGGTGGTATGGGTCACATCCACATGATGCCAGAACCAAGGGTTTACAGCAGAACATTGTCCAGAGGTCACCTGGTGCCTTCTCCTCCCAGGTAAGTGACGCACACTAACCCGGCCATCCGCGTGACGTAACCTGATTCATCAGACAAGCCCGCCTTCTTCCATTGTCCCATGGCCCAGTTCTGAGGCTTACAGGTCCATAGCAGCATGGGCGCTCTGACCAGTCTGCAGCTACATATCCTCATACACAGCAAGCTGCAATGTGTGTCCTGACACCTTTCTGTCATGGCCAGCAGGAAAGTGGTCAGAAATATGCTCTAGAGGAGCTCTTCTGGGAGACTGAATCAGACCAGATGGGCTAGCCTTCATCTCCAATACACTCATGAGTATTCGGCATCTATCTATCTATCTATCTATCTATCTATCTATCTATCTATCTCATATCTATCTATCTATCTATCTATCTCTCTATCTACTGTATCTATCTACTGTATCTATCTACTGTATCTATCTATCTATCTCATATCTATCTATCTATCTATCTATCTATCTCATATCTATCTATCTATCTTTCCTTCTATTTTTCTCTCTTCCCCTCACGTTTCCTACTTTCACTCGTTACAATTACCGGACTCTTCCGCTCGTTATTTTAATGTTGCTTTTTCTGAGTTCTCTGATGACTTAATGCTCGATAAACTCTAATTGACCAGTGCTTAATAAGCAGCCACAAAACCTTTTATCCTCAGGTCCCCAACAACACAGATTTGATTTTCTGCCACCACAACAGACATTAAAAGTAACAGAAATGTAGCAGCGTAATACACAACACATACCGTACCTGCGGCTATACGGCCCGGCCGCTCCTCACTGGTAGATAGGAGTAGCCATACTGACCGCACATATGATGTACAAGGCTGAAATATGGATGCCCTATTGTTCTATGTGCAGAAAATCTGATTTGTTTTAAAATGTAACAAAGTAACTTTTTTCACTCATTGACTGCTGCATCCTAAATGTTCCACCTGCTCAATATCTTCTCTGTCACTTGCTTGTTGCTCTTCTTGGACAGAACAGTGCGGATCTCCATAGATGATACTACTACACCCTGGCCTGGTAGTCAGTGAGTCCTTTGCTTTGATCCATTTTTTTGGTTTTGCTGTTGGTACTAGGAAAGGTCTATTGCCTCGATTGACTAAAGGCTGTTTTAGTCCTATGAATAGTTTTATGATATGACTAGTTATGGGTTGGTTAGACTTATGAATGGTCTAATGATATGACTAGTTCAAGGTTTGGTTAGTCTTATTAATAGCCTAATGATACAGCTAGTTAAGTGATTGTTAGTCCTATGAATGTTCTAATGATATGACTAGTTAAGGGATGGTTAGTCCTATGAATGTTCTAATGATATGACTAGTTAAGGTTTGGTTAGTCTTATGAATGATCTATTGATATGACTAGTTAAAGGTTTAGTTAGTCCTATGAATAGTCTAATGATATGACTAGTTAAGGGATGGTTAGTCTTATGAATGATCTATTGTTATCACTAGTTCAAGGTTTGGTTAGTCTTATGAATAGCCTAATGATACAATAGTTAAGGGATTGTTAGTCCTATGAATGTAACTTCTAAGGATATGACTAGTTAAGGGATGGTTAGTCCTATGACTGTTCTAATGATATGACTAGTTAAGGGATGGTTAGTCTTATGAATGATCCATTGATATAACTAGTTCAAGGTTTGGTTAGTCTTATGAATAGTCTAATGATACAATAGTTAAGGGATTGTTAGTCCTTTGAATGATCTAATGACTACTTAATGGATGTTCAGTCTTATATACCCCTAATGATATGATTAGTTAAGGTTTTATTTTTCATATGTATGGTATAATACAAAGACTAGTTAAAGGGGTATTCCCATCTCATACTTTGATGGCACGTCACTAGAATATGCCATCAATATCAGATAGGCGCAGATCCCACCACTGGGACCTGCTCCTATCTCCAGTATGTTTCATCTTTACCTTTATGCCTTTCGGAGATCATTTCATCTTCAACTTGCTTCACTGTTTACAGTAACAGTAATTTTGACCAGGTATGCCCAAACTTTAGCATACCCGTGTATGCACAAACCCACCACAGATCACAAATTACCAATAAGAAATTATCTGCTACACAAATAATGAGAAGGACACATCCTATGGGGACGTCTGGCATTGACTCACCTGGACGAAGACATATTCATCTTGGACGATGAGGGAGTTAGTGTCGATGTATCCTGCAAAGGGCTTCGTCCTGACTGTCTCCGAGCAGTTGTTCATTTTACAGACGATGTACTGAGCATCTGACAAACCAGAACAAGAGTCAATTAAATACACATTTTCTTACTGTGATCACATTGTTGCAATCAAAGCATTTTACTTTGCATATGTTACATTGTCATTTTGGAGGATGAAATCAAAGTGCCCCAGTCTATTCTGTGAGGAAGCGAGCTGCCCGCAACATCGCCCTCAGAATATACAGTGCAGACCGCCTCATAAAGTCAATCCTGACACAAGATATCATAAGCGATGCTATTCATATTCCCGCTAGGAGATTATCAATACCAATACCCCTTGCTGAGCGTCATCACTTTCTGGCAGAACTGGAGAGAAATGTTGTGAAATTGTTACATTACAGAACAATATTTATGGAAACAAACTAAGAAAAAAGACAAAAGTAAAACAAAATGTATCTGTGCTGTGAAAGCGGCTTATTCAGTCACTGCAGGTGTCCCTGCTCTTCAGGGGTGGACTGGGAACTTAAAGTGGCCCTGGCAAAAACGAAAAGTAGCTCCATGTTGTAGGCGGGTCCAAATTGATATAAGGCAAAGTCAACAAAAGTAGGTGGGGCCAGTGGCATAACTGGAATTTACTGGGCCTCACAGTGAATTATTGAACGGGGACCCCCCCCACACCAGCAACCCCTCCTGGCCCGCACCAAATTCTTTTCTCCTACTCCAGTTGCCTCAGGACAGTTGAATTCAGGAGTCAGGAGGACACTTGTAGCTACCAGCTGGGTACTTAAAGCTCTCATCTCTGGGTGCATCAGATCATTACTTACTTGGCTGTCAACCATGAGGAGGGTTCAGGCAGCCCATCGGGAAGTTTCCCTGTGAGGTCTATGGCCAGTCTGGCCCTGCTGATCTTCCTCCAAATCTTCTCCCTCACCTTAAGGTGACCAAGCCTATTGAATGAGCGCCAGCCAACACTGGACCAGTCAACCAGTTAATATGTATGGAGGTTTCCCGACTCTCCATCGACAACTACACTCATCATTTTGCAGTTACAACTTGAAAATTTTCTTATGGCATGTTGTAATCAGGGGGAAAGCACACCCGGATCTTACGCGTTCTACTTATTGTCAGAATCATTCTCACTGGATTGTGGTGCTTTGACAAAGTACCCCTAAAGGGTGAATGGGAATCTGTGGCGAGTAAAGTTACAAGTTACGAGAAAATATATTATCAAAGCAAGAATCAATTACATCAGTGGAAGAGGATATCAAGTTGTTGGATATGTTTATTTTCCCCCCTCTCTGCTTAATGACCATGCAACAAAAAGATTGTTGAGTTGGATGTTGGCTTTTTCTTATTTTCTTTCTTCTATAGATATTTTTTGAAATTTGCTAAGTTTCTTGATTTGAAATAAAGATAATTGAAAAAAAATAATCCGGCGTAGGGTCCTCCTAGCTGCTGAATGAATAAAGTGCTGCCTCCTTGTTGTTATTGCTGTTGTTCATAATCCTAACTGTGGTAACAACCCTGTTTACTGTGTCTGGTACCTATGGTTCTACTCCTGGTGCTGTTCCTGGTGGTGTTCCTGTCCTAACCCCTAGATACTATGCTCTTTACATGTAGTTTTAGTCCTAGTGCTGACTTCTGACTACATTCCTGGCTTGACCCTAGATACTACACCTGGTACCTGTAGTGCTCGTCACTATTTCTCACTACAATCCTGGCTTGGATACCGTTCCTGGTACCTGTAGTGTTACTCATCATTCTGACTCCTGGTTTCTCCTGAATATATTTCTGTCTCCTCCCTTGACCTGGAGCATCCAAACCACTCTCCTGCTGAGGATTTTTGACTCTGTTCCTAATGGTGCATTGCCGTAACAGCATCAGTGTTCAGGGGACAGCAAACAGTGACTCATTATGCAGAAAAGTCCACCTCTCCTTTGTCGTTAAAGGTGAAGACCAGGGGGTCCCTTATTCTTCATACCTGTTCCAAACAGATTACATCATAGAGAATCTATTTTCTGATTCTTGACCGTAACATTTTTATCTTTTAGCTAATTATCGCTATTAATAAGCTTTCCTTCCACAACGTCAAAGCCCATACAAAACACTTCAAGACATCAAGCGAAGGACTCTACAAGTCGGTTACTGCAACAATTCCCTTCACACTTCCTTCCATCAACGGAACAAAAACCTTCTTCATGGTGCCCTCGGTGTGTTGAGACGTAGGAAAAGAGCAAATAATTGCAGGTGAACAGGCATTCAGTTGTTCTGGTGCCAATGGTTCCTTGAAGGAATAAATCTGGGATCAGCTCTGTAGACAGATGGAGATATTCGAGCCATGACCTCCCAGCTAGGAATTCAGTCAAGATAAATGTTCTACCAGCTGCTGCAGACAGACTCGCTAACACCTTTGTGTCCGCCGACAGCTTGCTCTCTTTTGCTGCTAATTCTCTGGCAGGAAACACAATTTCTCGAGTCCTCACAGCTCCACCATCAAAATCCTAAAACTCGTCAAATTCTGTATTTTATATTCAAGGTAACGTAGAGATAATCTCATCAACTTCAAGCCAACTGGAAGAGGAAACATTTTCTGTGGCCTAATCTGATTCACGAAGTGAAGAGAACCCCAGAGCCAGGGAAACTAACTTTGTAATGATCATTTTGCCTCAAAGATCAGATTTTGATTTTATGAATCTGTTTGGTGGAACGTTCCTTCAAATCTCTTGTACATATTCAGGCCTGCTACAAGGGCTGCATGAAATGAGCCATTGGTCCCGAGCTCAAGGGGATTCTAAGACCCAAAATAAGTTCTGTGACTTTTACATTGTATGTAAAACAGCAAGAGCAACTTTTTGCTCCTGGGTTATACTCTAATTGGAATGAATTAAAAATGTTGTCTGACAGCCGCTGCTGGTCACTGATGGTTGTGGCCCTGTAGTGGAGGTGTGGATTCTCTAATCCCTAATTTGTTTGGCATGGGCTAGACTGGGGTGCCACGTCTAAGGTGACCATTGGTTTTCACTCTAAACCATCACAATGAGGCAAGGTCTTTTCTGTAAGATGATCCCCAGGTCCCCGATAGTCATGGGCTGGTAGCAGAATCAGTAGTAACATGGTCAGAAACAAAGCCATGTGTCATCACTAGGTGAACAGTCAGGATGTGACAGGCCAGAGATGATCTCAGTAAAGGGTCAGAATCGGGGGTAGAACAACAGGTACCTGATTAACAGTCCCAAGGATGAAGCAGAATCAAGGCTGAAGATAGAAAGTGGCTCAATCAGGCATTAAAACCAGGAGCAGTAGCACAAGGACCAAGAGCTAGGACAGAAGAACATCTCCAGTCAGCAGGAAAGGTATGGCAAGACAATTCCCCTTCAAAAAGGCTGGCATCTTTGGGTGGTAGGCAAAGCCATCTTTGGGTCCTGGGTGCTTTAGAAACCAAATACTCCCTTGCAGCCACAAGAGGAAAGTCCACGCCAGCAGCGCTAAGGCAGAGGACGGGATCTGGAGCAGCAGAGGGGAGGAGGGGATGTGTGCCAATCCTGTACAACAGTGTGACAACACAGTCTTTCAATTTGGTTTTCAGCAGATGCTAGAAAACAAAAATGCAAGAGTAGCTCCATGGGATTGTAGGGGGGAAGTAGTTAGTGGACAAATGACTACATCCTTAGTTACCTAAGAGGACGTACAATACACTGTGTTGAGTGTTTGGTTAGCGAAGCACAACATTGTATAAAACGATGGATATCAGAGAGAAAGGACCATATGTTACAGTGAACGTTTATTGATGCCATCATTGTTTCAAAAGATATAGTATAAGGCATGTACATAGCAGTCCTTCTTCAGGTGTATAGCGGGTGTGACACAGTGAGGGGTTGTGTCTGGCAAGGCAGGTATTTTCCTTCCAGCATATGCGGCTTGGCTGGTTTTTTAGCCAGGTGAGGTCAAATACCGGACCGGAGTTTAAGTGCCGATCTGGGTTTTGGCAGCACCTGGCTGTCCTTAAATAGGCAGCTGGGCTCAGCAGAGATGTCTCTGTTTTTTGGATCTGCTGGAGGACTGAGAGCCGCATGCTGGGGAAACAGGCTCCCTAAAGCCTGCTGTGGACTACTGGAGGCAGAACTGCCAGCAAGGTGACTTGTGTTATATGAACTTTCCATTGTGTGCGAATTAACACCAAGACTGCAAAGTTATATGCTGTTTTGTGCAATTGCCTCAAGTGTGAATAAACATTGATGTTTTGAGTTAAGAACTTGTATTTTGCCTCTGTACTGCGCCCGCTTACCCTATCAAAACCCCACAATTGGTGGAGGATGCGGGCAGGAGCAGTGAGGCTGGCGTAAACGCCGATATTTTTGGTTTCTGCATTTTTCAGGCACGGTTGTATGTCGTACATTAAACCAGCTGTATTGCAATCAATGCCCCACAACAAAATGGAGGCTGTTGTGAAGGCCCTCATGAAGGCTAATCTGCAGCAGCGAGAGACAAACCTGCAGCAACGCGAGGCTAATAAGCAGCAGCAGGAGATTAACCAGTTGCTGCTACAACATGTGATGGCTTTGCAGACAGCAGGAGCAACCCCGAGCATCCACGATGCCCGGAAAGCAGTCTGTGCCGCGATTCCTAAGATGACCCCCGCAGACGACATTGAAACCTACCTGGCGATGTACAAGAAAGTGGTCATCAGGAAAAAGCTACCCCGTGACCAGTGGGCTGAGGTCGTCGCTCCATTCCTGGCATCCAATTACCAGTGGGTGTATTTAGACTTGCCGGATGATCAAGCGGCGGACTACCAAAAAGTAAAGGGTGATATTTTGGCAAGACTGGGGGTGAATGTGTTGGTTCGGGCCCAGCGGGTACATCAGTGGGGGTTTAAGGCTACTTTCACACTAGCGTTCGGAGTTCCCCTTGTGAGTTCCGTTTGAAGGCTCTCACAAGCGGCCCCGAACGCATCCGTCCAGCCCCAATTCATTCTGAGTGGATGCGGATTCGCTCAAAATGCATTAGGATGGCTCCGCTTGGCCTCCGTTCCGCTCAGCAGGCGGACATCCGAACGCAGCTTGCAGCGTTCGGGTGTCCGCCTGGCCGTGCGGAGCCAAACGGATCCGTCCAGACGTACAATGTAAGTCAATGGGGACGGATCCGTTTGAAGTTGACACAATATGGCTCAATCTTCAAACGGATCCGTCCCCCATAGACTTTCAATGTAAAGTCTGGACAGATCCGTTTGACTAACTTTCACACTTAAAAAATTTTCTGAACTATAATGCAGACGGATCCGTTCTGAACGGATACCATCGTTTGCATTATAGGAGCGGATCCGTCTGTGCAGACACCAGACGGATCCGCTCTGAACGCAAGTGTGAAAGTAGCCTAAGCCGGCTGAGCCTGCGAGGACCCAGTATTATGACTTACTCCACCTCTAGCAAAAGTGGCTACAGCCTGATGTGCTGAGTCCCATGGCTATGCTGGATAAAATATTGGCTGATATGTTTTGGAGGGCTCTGCCACCCCCTCTCTAGCACTGGATTGGCCAGGTGTCTCCTGGCAACGCCCTAGAAATGGTGGACCTGGTAGAGTGCTACAAGGCTACTAAGACTCTGTAAGTTGCTCCATATAAAACAACTACGGACGTCCGTTTACCATCCACAAACGGACGGTCTGGTGGAAAGGTTTAATCAAACATTAAAAAACATGTTGAAAAAGATAGCGTCTAAAGATGGGAAGGACCGGGACCTCCTTCTGCCCTATCTCATGTTCGCAGTGCGAGAGGTACCCCAGGCCTCTACTGGGTTCTCGCCCTTCGAACTGCTATATGGCAGACACCCTCGCGGTCTCTTTGACGTGGCCAAAGAGGCGTGGTAACAACAACCCACTCCACATAAAACTGTCATTGAGTACATTACACAGATGCAAGATCTGATAGAGACAGTGTTGCCTCTTGTTAGGGAGCATATGGAGGCAGCTCAGCGATCCCAGGGTCGGGTCTGTAATCCGCAGGCTCGGGTCCGGATCTTTAACCTGGGTGATCGGGTTTTGGTTCTGGTGCCTACCGTGGACAGTAAGTTCCTGGCTAGGTGGCAGGGGCCCTACCAGGTACTCGAGAAAATTGGAGATGTAAACCACAAGGTACACCAGCCGGGGAGGCAAAAGCCTGAGCAGGTTTACCATGTGAATTTACTCAAACCGTGGAAAGATAGGGAAACCTGTATATAAGACAGCCCGCGGCGAGGTTTTCTAGGAGAAGAGGTACCGGCCCCTCTGTCTGATGCAAGAGAGGTGGCTGCCACAGTAAAAATTGCTGACAGCCTCTCCTCTAAACAGACTCAGGAGGCCAGGGAGTTCGTTAGTCGGAACACGGATGTGTTCTCGGACCTCCCTGGACGCACTTCCATAACCAGAATGACATTGTCACTGAGCCTCAGGCAAAAGTCCGATTAAAACCATACCGGGTACACGAGGCTTGGCAACAAGCCATATCGGAGTCGGTGCAGCTAATGTTGCAGCTAGTCATCATTGAGGAGTCAAAAAGTGAGTGGGCCAGTCCTATAGTATTTATACCCAAGTCGGACGGGACGTTGCAGTTTTGTAACAACTTTCGAAAACTTAACGAGGTTTCCAAATTCGATGCGTATCCCATGCCCCGGGTGGATGAGCTCATCGAGAGGTTAGAACAAGCCCGGTATTTTTATGTTTTGGACCTCACGAAAGGGTACTGGCAGGTGCCCTTAACGGAGGCTGCCAAAGAGAAAACTGACTTCATCACGCCTGAGGGGCTGTATCAGTATAAGGTCTTACCCTTTGGTCTGCATGGCGCCCCCGCCACTTTTCAGCGACTAATGGACATTGTGCTTCGTCTACATCGTTGGTACACTTCGGCTTACTTGGACGATATTGTCATCCACAGTACCGACTGGGAAAGTCACCTACCCAAAGAGCAGGCTGTAGTGGACTCCCTTCGGAAAGCTGGCCTAACCGCTAAACCAAAAAAATGTGCGATAAGGTTAGAAGAGACTAAGTACCTTTGGTATGTCATTGGGCGCGGAGTCATCAAAACCCAAGTGAACAAAATAAAGATGATACGGAATTGGCCCCGACCTGTCACCACTAGGCAAATAAAGTCATTCATTGGAATGGTGGGCTATTACATGAGGTTTGCTCCCCACTTTGCGACTCTAGCCATGCCCTTGACAGGGCTCTTGAAAGGACGAAAATCAGTGATGGTTCGTTGGGATGGTCGGGCGGAAGAGGCTTTTGCCGCTTTGAAGTCGGGCCTGTGTGGGTCACCGGTTTTGGTGACTTCAAGAGGAAGTTCGTGGTACAGACAGATGCCTCCGAAGTAGGACTCGGTGCTGTACTGTCTCAGGAAGTCAACAGGGAGGAGCATCGCATTGTCTTCCTAAGCATCAAGCTCACCCCAGCCGAGACCCGGTATAGTATAGTGGAGAGAGAGTGCCTGGCTATCAAGTGGGCACTCGAGTCTCTCCGCTACTAGAAAGTTCCGCCTGGTGACTGACCAGTCCCCTCTCAAGTGGATGAGCCAGGCCAAAGACAGGAATGCCCGGGTCACCAGATGTTTTTTTTTTCTCTGCAGAACATTAAGTTCTCGGTAGAACACAGAGCAGGCTGGTTGCAGGGAAACGCAGATGCCCTGTTCTAAGTGCATTGTCTGGTGTGTGTCCAACCCCTCACACGGTGATGGGTTGTGTCTGGCAAGGCAGGTATTTTCATCCCAGCATGTGCGGCTGGGCTAGTTTCCAGCAAGGTGAGGTCAAATACCGTAAGATCCTAACTGGGGCCAGTAGACAGTCTGGTGTCTATTTATTTGCACCTTCAGCTTCATTAGGCCTTCAGAATATCAAGGTTTTTGAGGTTGTGGGTTGTACAGGATGAACAATACATGGCTGCTATCATTCACAAATAGCGCCACACCTGTCCATGGGACGTGACTGGTATTGCAGCTAAACACAATTAGGTGAATGGAAGTGAGCTGCAATACCACACACAAACTGTGGACAGGTATGGCGCTCTTCTAGATTGATCTCATTTTTGTAAATAACAGCTTGAACTTGAACCTTTGCCTTTTGTCACCATCAGCAGGGATAATGGGAGTCATCATCAAACTACATAAGCAGGAAGCTCTACAGCATATACATCAGTTGTTCTTACTCACATCTATTTTTACTTCTCAAAAATGTCATCACCACAAAAATGCCAAGATAAATTAAGACCTTTCAGTCGCTCCGGTAGTCTATTACTCCTGATGCTAATTCCACTTACTATGAATTATTAGTTTGTACAAAGGAAATTTAGCATAAAATGAAGGAAAACATATCCTTAAAGGGGCTCTCCACTTTGGGCAATCCCAAGGGTCCTTTGATATCAGGCAGGCCATATTGGGTCCTGCTGCTGGAATTCCCAGTGATCAGCTGTAATTTAGGGGGAAATCTGGCTGTGAATGTTTAAATCCGCTGCGGCACCCCCACAGGGGAAAGGAAGCATTGCACAGTGTCCATTCACGTCAATGGTATATACAAGTAGAGCGGGACAGGACAGGTCCTCCAGAGTGAGAGATGCTCTTTACAGCTGCTTTCTACTCTGGCCAAGAGATGAGGGTCCTTAGGAGAGGACCTCCCTCTAATAACTCAGAATTAACTAATAGGCCGCATTAAAATGGGTTTTCTAAACCAGACAGACCCCTTCAGTATATGTTCACACATATAGATGTAAGGAAAGGGTTTTCAGCACCAGAAAGTTCTACAATAAATATTTTCATGCTCTAGGTAGAACAACGCTGGGCTACTTCAAGAGAATTCGGCTAACAGGATGGACATCCATAGGGGAATGCAGGAAAGGTTCCTCAGTGCCAAGATATATGAGAGATCAGAGATCTACTGAGCACTTATACCACAATGCGGTGCATGAATAAAACTTAACTAGCAAAACTTTTCTCAAAACTTTTCATATGTCATAAAAGTTTAGATTATTGGTGGTCTGAACGGTACAACCCCCACGATCCCTAGAACAAGAGGAGAGAAGTTTATGCTCTCTCTCCTTATTGCATGAGACGGGCACCATAGAAGTCTAAGGGCCCATCTTTATTCTGTCCTTGGCAGTCAGGAGAATGCGATGTGCACACTTCTCTCCCCTCGTTCTAAAGATCAGTGGAGGTCTCCGTGCTCAGACCTCACTAATCTAAACTTTTATATGTCTCTATAACATATTAAAAGTTTTCTGAAAAGTTAGTGACCTTTTAATAGTAACTACTCTAGTGGTCTAAGGTAGTGTAGGGGTTAATGGCTTTTACCAAAGTCACTGGGGGAGATGATGACGGCTTACTTGCTGGTCTAAGGAAGGGATTAAACACTATTTCCCTGGCAGCCTAGGGTTCCGGTTAGTTTAAAGTCTTTTATTTTGGTGGTCTAGAGTACTGGTGAGGTACAAGTTTATATTCCTGGGGGTCTAGGATACTGGTGAGGTAAAGGTATATTTCCAGGTCTAGAGTACTGGTGAGGTACAAGTTTATATTCCTGGGGGTCTAGGATACTGGTGAGGTAAAGGTCTATTTCCAGGTCTAGAGTACTGGTGAGGTCAAAGTCCATTTCCGTGGTGGCCTAGGGTTGCGGTTAGTTTAAAGTCTTTTATTCTGGTGGTCTAGAGTACTGGTGAGGTACAAGTTTATATTCCTGGTGGTCTAGGGTACTGGTGAGGTAAAGGTCTATTTCCAGGTCTAGAGTACTGGTGAGGGCAAAGTCCATTTCCGTGGTGGCCTAGGGTTCCGGTTAGTTTAAAGTCTCATATTCTGGTGGTCTAGAGTACTGGTAAGGTACAAGTTTATATTCCTAGTTGTCTAGAGGACTGGTGAGGTAAAGGTCTATTTCCAGGTCTAGAGTACTGGTGAGGTCAAATTCCAGTTCCCTGGTGGTCTATGGTACTGGTTAGTTTAAAATATATTATTCTAGTGGTCTAGAGTACTGGTGAGGCTATAATACATTCTCTTGATGGTCTAGGGTACTGGTAAGGTTATATTTCATTTCCCTATTGGTTAGGGTACTGGTGAGATAAACGTCTATTTTCCTGGTGGTCTGGAGTACTTGTGAGGATAAAGTCCATTTCCCTGGTGGTCTAGATCAGTGTTCTGTAATCTATAACTCTCCAACTGGTGGGAAACTATCATTCACAATTATCAGTAATATACAATACTGGATGTTGTAGATTTCTGCAAACTAGGGATCTGCATGTTGCAAACCACTGTTCTAGATGTACCTTTTGAAGCTACAAATGCAGTTTTTGGGACTGGCTGTTATTTCTAAATCATTTGATAATCAGCAAGTGACTTTTTATAGTGTCACTTGCTAATTATCTTAAAGGGGTCCAGAAGGGACACATTTTCTAGCACAGTAATGCTAAGAATGAGGTGGAAAAATAAAGGTATTCCTACTCCTCCTCACTGGTCCTCACTGCAGGTCAAGATCATTTATAGCAGAAATGTTGCCCCACTGGACCCCTTCAGATGAATCCACTAGAGGTGTGGCTATGGTCACATGTATTGGGGCAGTTTCCCTTTAAAAAAACAAACAAAAAAAAAACTTTGTTTAATAATTGGCCAGAGCACCCATTCCCATTGACTTTAGTATATGTGATGTGAATTCTTTCACTGATTAGAGTTTCACACAATGCAGTCACCAGCTCCGCACCATCTGTTCCCGAAACTTGCAATGTGTCAGGAAAAAAAACTGACCAAGAATATATTTTATAGAAATGTAAATGGCAACAAAGTTTTCCTCCCTTGTTAACTTTTCACATCATCTTCGATTTGACATTTGCAAATATGCTAATTTACCAAAGATCTTCACCTCGGTAATTGAAATGGCGGCAATCATGTCCATTTACCCAAATCAGAGAAATTCCAGGGGAGACGAGACGACTTGTGTCAGACATGAACCTGGGAGTGAGGAGGACAGATTCGACACTTTGACGCGGCACAGGCCGAGGTCTCTGCAGTGTTGCCTATGAGCAGTAATTGCCTGTAGGAGACAATTGAATTCTTCCTCCAGCCTCCCCTCTATCTTGACCTCATTTGCAGCCATTGGCAAAAAAAACAAATGGTTAACGGCAGAATTGTGATCATTTTATGAGACGCTCAGGAGCCGAAGAGAAATTAATTTATCCCTTTGCTTCATTTTTTAATTCTGAGCCTCATTAGTGTCAGATACAGCATTCCATAACTGAAGGCATTTCCATGGTTGAATCCAATTAGACGTGCCTCACGTTGTCCTGAAGGTAGAACTAGGAACTTTCCAATTGTCTTCCATCACATCCAACTTCACATAATTCCTCATTCTCACGAGGTGCTTATGGATGATGGGGCATTCTGAACTACTGCGTGTTTGGATTTATACTTTATACTTCGGCTTTATACCTGCTCAACAAGTCAACTCTTTTCATTTCAGCAACTCAGGGTTGGTATTGAAGTGCCAATGTTGTCAAGGAAGACCCAATCCAAAGAGAACATACCCCGTCCCCCTGACATTGGTGGTGTTACAAAGACATTTCACTTGTGCCGTTGTTCTGCGTGCTGAGGCACCGGCCTTCTTCTCCTACGGTTGTGTTCAATGGCTGTTCATGGTGCCACTGTTCCATGCGTTCTGGCCTCGGTTAGTTGCTATGTTAATTAGTGCCTATGTGCTTGTATCTCCTCTCAGTTCTCTATTGCAAGGGTTAATCATTCCCTGGCTGTGTGTGCCTCTATCTGCTCGTCTAATGAGTCTGCCATATAGTTCCTGAGTTCTGTTTCAGTCTGATATGTGTTTCTTGAGTTCTGTGACCTGCCCTGGTTGTGCAACATGCTGTGCTTGAACCTGCTGAGATTCTGTCTATGTCCTGTGTCTGAATCATTCTAGTTTTGTCCATGTCCGAATTCTGATCTAGTTCCATATGCCTTTACCCTGTGTCTGTACTATGCATTACTTGCCCTTGTCTTGGTTTTGGATGTGGAGCTTAATCCGTCTGTTAGTGTGTGCCGGCTTCTGTCTGTATTGCTGTAAGAGTTGTGTCTGAATCGTGTCCTGTAACGACAGTGTGAGCATCTGGTGCTTCCTTCTGTCTAGACCAGGGATGGACAAACTGCGGCTTTCCAGCTGTTGTAAAACTACAAATCCCATCATGCCCTGTTGTAGGCTGATAGCTGTAGGCAGACTGGGCATGATGGGATTTGTAGTTTTACAACAGCTGGAGAGACCTAGTTTGCCCATCCCTGGTCTAGACGTCATGACCACTGCTATCCAGTATTTGCTGTCTGTACGAGGTCCTATGTTCTGTATGTCTGGTTCTTGAAGTCTGGGTTCATGATTGTTCTATCTGCCAGCAGCCTAAACCTTAACAAAAATTTATTTTAATGCTGGAATGGTGCAATTGATTTTGAAAATACATGATACATTAGTGTAGCAGTAGTTTTGGAACACCTTTCCCCAAGACAGGACATCAGTGTTTGACTTGGATTCACCTGTACTCCACCTGGTTTTGACTTAGTGTCTTGTCTGTGCCTCTGGTGCTTTGCAATTGTGTCTCTGACCTCCATTAGTCAGCTGACAACTAAACCATGACTATTCCAAAAGGGAGCAACCTTGTGGCTTCCCTGCAGTGAATGCCAGATTTCTGTATAGAGGTTAAAAGGTGTAAACCAAGGTCCTGCCAGGATAATGCCCTTAGATCTGCCCAATGCCAGACCGGTTAGTTGGCACAGTGGTTCCATATCCATTGTCCAGACACCTATCCATAACAGGTGACATATTGGTGCTGGCATATCAACTATGACACGTGAGAATTAGCACAACATGGGAAGAGATTACATGGATCCAAAATATAGTTACCGTTGGTTATGTGGCCACCAAAAAAGTCAAGAGCTGATTCAATTCCTTGATGGGTTTATTTTAGTTGGAGACTGGATTTTCAGGAATTTTGGAGAATAAGGCACCAAATTAACGAGATGTTACGATATCCATGGGAATAATGTGCTTGTATCTGGATGCACTTGACCCTTGCCAGTAAGTACGTAATTAGCATTATGTTATGGAGTATAAATGACCACGCTGAAGCTTTCTCCTACCCCTCTCAAGCCAGGTCTAAGGATCTAAGTAGATGAAGCTTCTGGTGCTCTAATTTGGAAACCTAAATAAGATCCCACTATGATCAGCAGGTGGAAGTGATTGGTGGCCACTAGTGATGAGTGAAGTCATCAATAATTCGATTTGGCTGCTTCGCTGAATTTCTCAAAGAAATTTGATTCGTTAAGAATTACTTCATCGTGAATTGCATTCCATTGTATGTAGTGGGAGCAGTGAGGGGAAACAGCGATCGCGCCGACCCCGGTCATTGAACTCCTCAGATGCCGTGTTCATCACTGATCACGACATCTGACATTAAAATTGAGGTCATTCAAGGGTTAATAAGGGTAAAAAAAAAATACATACTCACCTTATCCATTTGCTCACGAAATCTTGCGTGGTGATGTGATGATGTCATCACGTTATCACACTGGCTGGACGTGGTGACGTCATCACTGATGAGATTTCGCACAGTTCGTTTAATCAAGATAATCATGATGACCACTCCGTGAGCAAATGGATGAGGTGAGTATGTTTTTTGGGTTTTTTTACCGTCATTTCAGGAAAAAAAAAAAATTATTACCACAAAGTATGAGGAAATTTGGCTTTGTGGCGAATCAAAATTTTCCTGAAATTCGGATCCAGGTCAATTAGTTTGACTTTGATTCGCTCAACACTAGTGGCCACATATTTTTGTGTTCACTGATGTTCTTCAGAACAAAGGCTACACTCTTCAGCCTGTCCCAAACAAGGGATTGCACTTTAATAGGGAATTCTTGAGGGGTTGCCCTAAAGCGTTGCAATCCTTTCATTGTTATTTTAATGTATGACCCTTGAAATAGTCATCGATACGCAATTTGTTGCTGTTGTTTCCTCTTTAGAATATTTTATGTATACTTTCTGGCTCCTGGAAGCTTTCCATAATGCTTCCTTTGGGATTACAGGATAAGTGATGTTATTATACCGTGACGAGAATGTATGGGCAAATGTAAATTGAAGTAAGCATATTTCCCTCCCTTCGTGCACAGGTGGTGAATCCTCTCTAAAAACTTTCTTCTTGGCTTCTTCTCGTAAGAAATTCCAATAAACTTTTTCACAATTTTTTCCTTTTGTATTTTACACAGTCCTGAAAATACTCTCAGAAGACTAGAAACAAAAAGGGGGAGATAGGAGGACCAACAAAGAAGATGAATGGAGACCATCACAGAACTCATGAAGACAAGTAAGACCTAACAGATAGATCTTTCCAACTGCCATTTTTTCTAGGAATTGCCCCAACTTTAGGAGGTTGTCCTTTTTTCCCCCCCATATAATGGTGCAGCCAATTACTAGTCTCAGTGGTCTAGTGTGATACCACCAAGGCCAGTGATTTTTGGTCTTGTCGGAGACATTTTTGGTGGAGGATTGGCGAGGACTCTGACAAGTCCTTGATTTCCAGAAGGAAGTGTTGAGGTTGTATCAGGGTGGTGTTAATGACTCAAACTCGTCATGTTTCTTGTAGGACTAAAACTTGCAAATTGATTTTTGTTGCCTTTTTGGCCCATAAATTGCAACCCAATTTGTAAATTTGGCAAAACTTGACTGAGATCAAACAACTTTTCATCTTTCATCAAGCCAAATCGGAAAATACAAGGGTGACTGCAGCTACGAGATCCCATTATTTTAAGGAAGCTAAAAAATTAGGAGCTCTTTGCAGGGACCTCCTATAGATCTACCTTAGCTTGCAATGACCTTCTTGTGGCATGGAGGGAATGCTGTGGTCACCGAAGATTTTCCTGCCCTGATTATTTACATTTCAGCTCCATGACTTAAGACTTATTACTTCCAATTTATAACACAATTAGTTCCAATCATTTTAATTGCACATTTGCATAAAAACCCCTTTTGCAGGACATTCCTATGCCAAACTAGACATTGACGAATGATCATGTAAAAATGTGAAATGGGGCATATTGGGACTAATGGCGGTCTTATTCAATTTTTTCATGGACTCCCCCTTTAAATCCTCCAAGAAAGGTGAAAACAGCACAAGATTGGAGAAACATTCTGACCCCGACCGTCAATAATGGATTTCACCGATAATCTGCCGCCCAGTCTTTGTGTGAGGGTTCTCTGCTCCGAGCCCTGACCTGAAGGAGCTGAGTCCCTATTAGTTATTTAATTGAATTTAATATCTGAAGATCTAGGGCTGGAAATTGTATAATGCTGCACTGTACGAGTTCTAAATCTGCCTCCAAGAAGGAAGACGCTTCTAAAAAAGGTTCCTATAAATTATTTCAAATGCTTCCAATTAACATAAGAAAGAGAAGAATTCATTTGCTTTTCACTGCACTCGAGCGGGCCGGCCGTAGAGGGGATGTGGAGAATGAGCGGAAGGGGGGGGGGGGCAGGTTCGGGGAGGACAATGACTTTAAAAACCACATCTATAATAAGCCAATTAACGAGTCAATGCAAACAGATACAATAGTTAGAGGATCACTCCAGGCAAAACTGATGAGCAGCATAATGTGCATAATGGTCCAAGGGTATGACCACTATCATTAGTGTTGTATGAAGAGCAGTGTCAGGCCCCACCCCCGCAGAGCCTGCAATGGGCATAGCATGGTGTAAAAGGTTTGGAATTGACTTGTTATGAAGCAAGTATAGAAGAATTAAAACAAGGACAGCAAAGTTCAGTCCATTGTCCAGTCATCTGGGACCATGAAAAAGTCCCAACATGGATTTTAATCCATATTCTAGGATTAGATACAAATGTCTCCTTTCTTCCAGAAATAGCGCCACACCAGTCCACAGGCTGTGTCTGGCATTGCAGCCCAGTTCTTTTGAAGTGAATAGGGTTAGTGGGTTAGTGTTAGTAGACTTAGAGGGTTTGTAAGGTAAGGATTAAAAGGGTTAGGGTTAAGGAATATGGGTTATTAGGGTTGGTAGGTAAGAAATAGCAGAATCATGGTAGTAGAAGTAGGTTTAGCAGGGTTAGGGTTAGTAGGATAAGGGTGACTAGGGTTAGTAGGTTGGGTCTAGTAGGGCTAGGGAAAGTAGAGATATATGCATAGAGTTAGTAAAGCGAGGGTAGTAGGTTAGGGATATCAGGGATGGGGTTAGTAGGGTAAGAGTTATTAGGTTTGGAGGGTTATGGTAAGTAGGATAATCATTACTGCCATTAGTAGGTTAGCGATATCAGGGTTAGGTCTAGTAGGGTAGGAGTTATCAGTGTTATAGGTTTACGGTTATTAGGATATGGCTTACTAGGGTTAGTGGGTTAGGAATGGCAGGGTCAGAGTTAAACCTTCAAAGAAAAACTTCCAGCACGTAGTAGGTATAAAAGGTTACTTCGTCTTTATTCCATGGCACTCGCAACAATGAAGGTGCAGTGAGCAAAACCTCCCGATACCCCCCGTCAGATCGACATGTTTCGAACCATAAGGTTCTTACTCATGATCCGGGGTCAGAGTTAGTATTGTTAGGAGTAGTAGGGGTACATGCATAGAGTTAGTAAAGTAGGGTTGACTAGGGTTAGCGAGTTAAGGATGGCAGGATTAGGGTTAGTAGAATAAGTACTAGAATGGTTACATGCATAGACCTAGTGAACTAAGGATTACTAGGGTTAGTGAGTTAGGCTCAGCAAGGTTGTGGTTTGCAGAGTTGTAGTTAATTGGTAATGTAAAATGCACAATACATGGCATCAATGTCCAAGCAAATGTCACTTACGTCCCTCCGGGGTCTTAGTCTCTAAGTGGACGAGGTCAGCATCTCGGTTAGACACGGTCACAGTCCTAAAGGCACAAAAGAAAAAAAAAATCTAAGAAGGGTCACAGAAAAGATAATGGAAAATTAAAAAGTCCCACATGTTATCTCAAGGCTGATTTAGGTTGGTTTGCAATTGTATCCGTGTGTGTACATGGCATGTGTGTACAGGGAGTGCAGAATTATTAGGCAAGTTGTATTTTTGAGGATTAATTTTATTATTGAACAACAACCATGTTCTCAATGAACCCAAAAAACTCATTAATATCAAAGCTGAATATTTTTGGAAGTAGTTTTTAGTTTGTTTTTAGTTTTAGCTATTTTAGGGGGATATCTGTGTGTGCAGGTGACTATTACTGTGCATAATTATTAGGCAACTTAACAAAAAACAAATATATACCCATTTCAATTATTTATTTTTACCAGTGAAACCAATATAACATCTCAACATTCACAAATATACATTTCTGACATTCAAAAACAAAACAAAAACAAATCAGTGACCAATATAGCCACCTTTCTTTGCAAGGACACTCAAAAGCCTGCCATCCATGGATTCTGTCAGTGTTTTGATCTGTTCACCATCAACATTGCGCGCAGCAGCAACCACAGCCTCCCAGACACTGTTCAGAGAGGTGTACTGTTTTCCCTCCTTGTAAATCTCACATTTGATGATGGACCACAGGTTCTCAATGGGGTTCAGATCAGGTGAACAAGGAGGCCATGTCATTAGATTTTCTTCTTTTATACCCTTTCTTGCCAGCCACGCTGTGGAGTACTTGGACGGGTGTGATGGAGCATTGTCCTGCATGAAAATCATGTTTTTCTTGAAGGATGCAGACTTCTTCCTGTACCACTGCTTGAAGAAGGTGTCTTCCAGAAACTGGCAGTAGGACTGGGAGTTGAGCTTGACTCCATCCTCAACCCGAAAAGGCCCCACAAGCTCATCTTTGATGATACCAGCCCAAACCAGTACTCCACCTCCACCTTGCTGGCGTCTGAGTCGGACTGGAGCTCTCTGCCCTTTACCAATCCAGCCACGGGCCCATCCATCTGGCCCATCAAGACTCACTCTCATTTCATCAGTCCATAAAACCTTAGAAAAATCAGTCTTGAGATATTTCTTGGCCCAGTCTTGACGTTTCAGCTTGTGTGTCTTGTTCAGTGGTGGTCGTCTTTCAGCCTTTCTTACCTTGGCCATGTCTCTGAGTATTGCACACCTTGTGCTTTTGGGCACTCCAGTGATGTTGCAGCTCTGAAATATGGCTAAACTGGTGGCAAGTGGCATCTTGGCAGCTGCACGCTTGACTTTTCTCAGTTCATGGGCAGTTATTTTGCGCCTTGGTGTTTCCACACGCTTCTTGCGACCCTGTTGACTATTTTGAATGAAACGCTTGATTGTTCGATGATCACGCTTCAGAAGCTTTGCAATTTTAAGAGTGCTGCATCCCTCTGCAAGATATCTCACTATTTTTGACTTTTCTGAGCCTGTCAAGTCCTTCTTTTGACCCATTTTGCCAAAGGAAAGGAAGTTGCCTAATAATTATGTACACCTAATATAGGGTGTTGATGTCATTAGACCACACCCCTTCTCATTACAGACATGCACATCACCTAATATGCTTAATTGGTAGTAGGCTTTCGAGCCTATACAGCTTGGAGTAAGACAACATGCATAAAGAGGATGATGTGGTCAAAATACTCATTTGCCTAATAATTCTGCACACAGTGTATATGTGCTCCTATGTAGCGGTCTATATGGTTGCCTGTATGTGTGTATATGTGCCCCTATGTCGCGGTCTATATGGTTGTGTGTATATGTGCCCCTATGTAGCGGTCTATATGGTTGTGTGTATATGTGCCCCTATGTAGCGGTCTATATGGTTGTGTGTATGTGCCCCTATGTAGCGGTCTATATGGTTGTGTGTATATGTGCCACTATGTAGCGGTCTATATGGTTGTGTGTATGTGTGTATATGTGCCACTATGTAGCGGTCTATATGGTTGTGTGTATATGTGGCCCTATGTAGCGGTCTATATGGTTGTGTGTATATGTGGCCCTATGTAGCGGTCTATATGGTTGTGTGTATATATATATGTGCATCTATGTAGCGGTCTATATGGTTGCCTGTATGTGTGTATATGTGCCCCTATGTAGCGGTCTATATGGTTGTGTGTATATGTGTATATGTGCCCCTATGTCGCGGTCTATATGGTTGTGTGTATATGTGTATATGTGTCCCTATGTCGCGGTCTATATGGTTGTGTGTATGTGTGTATATGTGCTCCTATGTAGCGGTCTATATGGTTGCCTGTATGTGTGTATATGTGCCCCTATGTCGCGGTCTATATGGTTGCCTGTATGTGTGTATATGTGCCCCTATGTCGCGGTCTATATGGTTGCCTGTATGTGTGTATATGTGCCCCTATGTCGCGGTCTATATGGTTGTGTGTATATGTGCCCCTATGTAGCGGTCTATATGGTTGTGTGTAGGATGTGTATGGCTTGTCTCTATGTGTAGACCACTCTCCTCCTCCTCCTGTCTCCACCACCGATCCTCCCCACATCCCAGTAAAACCTCCCGATTTCTCTTCCTTTTCATTTAGCCGCAGTAACATTATTTTACGGTCTTATAATTCTCCCGTATTGCTTGATAATATAATGAGCATCAATCTTCCGCCCTCGCTGGCGCAGTTTTCTCCTTCCACCAGCTCCACTATTCTCCTGGACTTTGTAACAGATGAGATTGTGTTTTTTTTTCCAGAAGACACAATTTACATTTAAAGTCTGCTTTGTTATGACCTGATTTCGCCCCCTCTCTCGACATCTGCACTTAGCCCGCGAGTTGCAGATTCTTTAAAAATGCAGTTATTGCAGTTCTGCTGGATGCGAGGAGCTTTGTTCTTTCTCAGACTCGGTCCCCACAGAGGTCGGAGATGCACAATAAATAATAAGTTACTAGTCAGCCTCGCATGCCCATTGTTGATCACAAAAGACAAGATTACAGATGTATCTCGGCATCCGAACAGAACGACTTTACTTGGCAGCGGGATGATCCCCCGAGTGCCTCGCCAGCCAGCCATTTCATCTGAATAGTGCGAACCAGTCAAAGAACTGTGAAGCCAAGAATAAACCCACAGCTCCCAGTATATGCTGCATCTACGCTCATTCATTATACAGACCTCAGCGGGCTCACGAGACAGCGCTAAATCCCATTAACCCCTGCATCGTCTGCTTTTGCATAAAAAAAAAAAAGCTTAAAGGCTATGTGCATCTTTCTTCGAGGGCAGTGTTTTATGATTGCGTTTAATTGGGCTTCATCAAAAATGTTCAGCTGTTTTAGAGAAACAGGGGTTAAAAATCAGTCAGTTTGCAAGCCGACACGTGTTTTTTAATCCCGTCATCTGTATAGCTCTTATCTCTGGTCTCCTGACCTTATAAACACTTATTAAAGTCATATAATTGTCAGTTTAATAAGAATTGAGCTATAATGTAAGGATGTCATTTGCAATTCATTTTCATACAGCTGCTTCATTATAGACCTTTATGTCTCCATGGTGACAGACTACAAACAGATCCTGTAGTCATGTGTTTTTCTACTGTCTGTAGGGTTATCAAAAAGAGGGAGCAGGAGAGCTCACAAATGGAAAAGACACTGCAGTGCATTCTACATCATTCTGAGTCTTATACCTGTACTGTGACATCACTGTGAGCATTATCCGACTATTGTGACATCACTGTGCACAGTACTACATTAGTGTTATAGTGCATCATTCTAAGTCTTATCACTGTACTGTGACATCACTGTGTGTATTATCTCTGTACTGTGACATCACTGTGTTCATTATCTCTGTACTGTGACATCACTGTGTTTATTATCCCTGTACTGTGACATCACTGTGTTTATTATCCCTGTACTGTGACATCACTGTGTGCATTATCTCTGTACTGTGACATCACTGTGTTTATTATCTCTGTACTGTGACATCACTGTGTTTATTATCTCTGTACTGTGACATCGCTGTGTTTATTATCTCTGTACTGTGACATCGCTGTGTGTATTATCCCTGTACTGTAACATCACTGTGTGTATTATCTCTGTACTGTGACATCACTGTGTTCATTATCTCTGTTCTGTGACATCACTGTGTTTATTATACCTGTACTGTGACATCACTATGTTTATTATACCTGTACTGTGACATCACTATGTTTATTATACCTGTACTGTGACATCACTGTGTTTATTATCCCTGTACTGTGACATCACTGTGTTTATTATCCCTGTACTGTGACATCGCTGTGTTTATTATCTCTGTACTGTGACATCACTGTGTTTATTATCCCTGTACTGTGACATCACTGTGTTTATTATCTCTGTACTGTGACATCACTGTGTTTATTATCTCTATACTGTGACATCACTGTGTTTATTATCTCTGTACTGTGACATCACTGTGTTTATTATCCCTGTACTGTGACATCACTGTGTTTATTATCTCTGTACTGTGACATCACTGTGTTTATTATCCCTGTACTGTGAAATCACTGTGTTTATTATCCCTGCACTGTGAGATCACTGTGTGTATTATCTCTGTACTGTGACATCACTGTGTTTATTATCCGTGTACTGTGACATCACTGTGTTTATTATCTCTGTACTGTGACATCACTGTGTTTATTATCTGTGTACTGTGACATCACTGTGTTTATTATCTCTGTACTGTGACATCACTGCGTTTATTATCTCTGTACTGTGACATCACTATGTTTATTATCTCTGTACTGTGACATCACTGTGTTTATTATCTCTGTACTGTGACATCACTGTGTTTATTATCTGTGTACTGTGACATCACTGTGTTTATTATCCCTGTACTGTGACATCACTGTGTTTATTATCCCTGTACTGTGACATCGCTGTGTTTATTATCTCTGTACTGTGACATCACTGTGTTTATTATCTCTGTACTGTGACATCACTGTGTTTATTATCTGTGTACTGTGACATTACTGTGTTTATTATCTGTGTACTGTGACATCACTGTGTTTATTATCTCTGTACTGTGACATCATTGTGTTTATTATCCCTGTACTGTGACATCACTGCGTTTATTATCTCTGTACTGTGAGATTACTGTGTTTACTATCCTGTGACATCACTGTGTTTACTATCCTGTGACATCACTGTGTTTACTATCCTGTGACATCACTGTGTTTATTATCTGTGTACTGTGACATCACTGTGTTTATTATCTCTGTACTGTGACATCATTGTGTTTATTATCCCTGTACTGTGACATCACTGCGTTTATTATCTCTGTACTGTGAGATTACTGTGTTTACTATCCTGTGACATCACTGTGTTTACTATCCTGTGACATCACTGTGTTTACTATCCTGTGACATCACTGTGTTTATTATCTGTGTACTGTGACATCACTGTGTTTATTATCCCTGTACTGTGACATCACTGTGTTTATTATCCCTGTACTGTGACATCACTGTGTTTATTATCTCTGTACTGTGACATCATTGTGTTTATTATCCCTGTACTGTGACATCAATGTGTTTATTATCAGTGTACTGTGACATCACTGTGTTTATTATCTGTGTACTGTGACATCACTGTGTTTATTATCTGTGTACTGTGACATCACTGTGTTTATTATCTCTGTACTGTGACATCACTGCGTTTATTATCTCTGTACTGTGACATCACTATGTTTATTATCCCTGTACTGTGACATCACTGTGTTTATTATCTCTGTACTGTGACATCACTGTGTTTATTATCTGTGTACTGTGACATCACTGTGTTTATTATCTCTGTACTGTGACATCACTGCGTTTATTATCTCTGTACTGTGACATCACTATGTTTATTATCTCTGTACTGTGACATCACTGTGTTTATTATCTCTGTACTGTGACATCACTGTGTTTATTATCTGTGTACTGTGACATCACTGTGTTTATTATCCCTGTACTGTGACATCACTGTGTTTATTATCCCTGTACTGTGACATCGCTGTGTTTATTATCTCTGTACTGTGACATCACTGTGTTTATTATCTCTGTACTGTGACATCACTGTGTTTATTATCTGTGTACTGTGACATTACTGTGTTTATTATCTGTGTACTGTGACATCACTGTGTTTATTATCCCTGTACTGTGACATCACTGTGTTTATTATCTCTGTACTGTGACATCATTGTGTTTATTATCCCTGTACTGTGACATCACTGCGTTTATTATCTCTGTACTGTGAGATTACTGTGTTTACTATCCTGTGACATCACTGTGTTTACTATCCTGTGACATCACTGTGTTTACTATCCTGTGACATCACTGTGTTTATTATCTGTGTACTGTGACATCACTGTGTTTATTATCCCTGTACTGTGACATCACTGTGTTTATTATCTCTGTACTGTGACATCATTGTGTTTATTATCCCTGTACTGTGACATCAATGTGTTTATTATCAGTGTACTGTGACATCACTGTGTTTATTATCTGTGTACTGTGACATCACTGTGTTTATTATCCCTGTACTGTGACATCACTGTGTTTATTATCTCTGTACTGTTACATCACTATGTTTATTATCCCTGTACTGTGACATCACTGTGTTTATTATCCCTGTGCTGTGACATCACTGTGTTTATTATCCCTGTACTGTGATATCATTGTGTTTATTATCCCTGTACTGTGACATCATTGTGTTTATTATCCCTGTACTGTGACATCAATGTGTTTATTATCAGTGTACTGTGACATCACTGTGTTTATTATCTGTGTACTGTGACATCACTGTGTTTATTATCCCTGTACTGTGACATCACTGTGTTTATTATCTCTGTACTGTTACATCACTATGTTTATTATCCCTGTACTGTGACATCACTGTGTTTATTATCCCTGTGCTGTGACATCACTGTGTTTATTATCCCTGTACTGTGACATCACTGTGTTCATTATCCCTGTACTGTGACATCACTGTGTTTATTATCCCTGTACTGTGACATCACTGTGTTTATTAGCCCTGTACTGTGACATCACTGTGTTTATTATCTCTGTACTGTGACATCACTGTGATCATTTGCCCTGTACTGTGACATCACTGTATTCATTAGCCCTGTACTGTGACATCACTGTGTTTATTAGCCCTGTACTGTGACATCACTGTGTTTATTAGCCCTGTACTGTGACATCACTGTGTTTATTAGCCCTGTACTGTGACATCACTGTGTTTATTAGCCCTGTACTGTGACATCACTGGGTTTATTATCTGTGAACTGTGACATCAATGTGTTTATTATCTGTGTACTGTGACATCAATGTGTTTATTATCTGTGTACTGTGACATCACTGTGTTTATTATCCCTGTACTGTGACATCACTGGGTTTATTATCCCTGTACTGTGACATCACTGGGTTTATTATCCCTGTACTGTGACATCACTGGGTTTATTATCTGTGTACTGTGACATCACTGTGTTTATTATCCTGTGACATCACTGTGTTTACTATCCTGTGAAATCACTGTGTTTATTATCTCTGTACTGTGACATCACTGTGTTTATTATCCCTGTACTGTGACATCACTGTGTTTATTATCCTGTGACATCACTGTGTTTACTATCCTGTGACATCACTGTGTTTATTATCTCTGTACTGTGACATCACTGTGTGCATTATCTCTGTACTGTGACATCACTGTGTTTATTATCTCTGTACTGTGACATCACTGTGTTTATTATCTCTGTACTGTGACATCGCTGTGTTTATTATCTCTGTACTGTGACATCGCTGTGTGTATTATCCCTGTACTGTAACATCACTGTGTGTATTATCTCTGTACTGTGACATCACTGTGTTCATTATCTCTGTTCTGTGACATCACTGTGTTTATTATACCTGTACTGTGACATCACTATGTTTATTATACCTGTACTGTGACATCACTGTGTTTATTATCCCTGTACTGTGACATCACTGTGTTTATTATCCCTGTACTGTGACATCGCTGTGTTTATTATCTCTGTACTGTGACATTACTGTGTGCATTATCTCTGCACTGTGACATTACTGTGTGTATTATCCCTGTACTGTGACATCACTGTGTTTATTATCTCTGTACTGTGACATCACTGTGTTTATTATCTCTATACTGTGACATCACTGTGTTTATTATCTCTGTACTGTGAAATCACTGTGTTTATTATCCCTGCACTGTGAGATCACTGTGTGTATTATCTCTGTACTGTGACATCACTGTGTTTATTATCCGTGTACTGTGACATCACTGTGTTTATTATCTGTGTACTGTGACATCACTGTGTTTATTATCTCTGTACTGTGACATCACTGTGTTTATTATCTGTGTACTGTGACATCACTGTGTTTATTATCTCTGTACTGTGACATCACTGTGTTTATTATCTCTGTACTGTGACATCACTGTGTTTATTATCTCTGTACTGTGAAATCACTGTGTTTATTATCCCTGCACTGTGAGATCACTGTGTGTATTATCTCTGTACTGTGACATCACTGTGTTTATTATCCGTGTACTGTGACATCACTGTGTTTATTATCTGTGTACTGTGACATCACTGTGTTTATTATCTCTGTACTGTGACATCACTGTGTTTATTATCTGTGTACTGTGACATCACTGTGTTTATTATCTCTGTACTGTGACATCACTGCGTTTATTATCTCTGTACTGTGACATCACTATGTTTATTATCTCTGTACTGTGACATCACTGTGTTTATTATCTCTGTACTGTGACATCACTGTGTTTATTATCTGTGTACTGTGACATCACTGTGTTTATTATCCCTGTACTGTGACATCACTGTGTTTATTATCCCTGTACTGTGACATCGCTGTGTTTATTATCTCTGTACTGTGACATCACTGTGTTTATTATCTCTGTACTGTGACATCACTGTGTTTATTATCTGTGTACTGTGACATCACTGTGTGTATTATCTCTGTACTGTGACATCACTGTGTTTATTATCTGTGTACTGTGACATTACTGTGTTTATTATCTGTGTACTGTGACATTACTGTGTTTATTATCTGTGTACTGTGACATTACTGTGTTTATTATCTCTGTACTGTGACATCATTGTGTTTATTATCCCTGTACTGTGACATCACTGTGTTTATTATCTCTGTACTGTGAGATTACTGTGTTTACTATCCTGTGACATCACTGTGTTTACTATCCTGTGACATCACTGTGTTTACTATCCTGTGACATCACTGTGTTTATTATCTGTGTACTGTGACATCACTGTGTTTATTATCCCTGTACTGTGACATCACTGTGTTTATTATCTCTGTACTGTGACATCATTGTGTTTATTATCCCTGTACTGTGACATCAATGTGTTTATTATCAGTGTACTGCGACATCACTGTGTTTATTATCTGTGTACTGTGACATCACTGTGTTTATTATCCCTGTACTGTGACATCACTGTGTTTATTATCTCTGTACTGTTACATCACTATGTTTATTATCCCTGTACTGTGACATCACTGTGTTTATTATCCCTGTGCTGTGACATCACTGTGTTTATTATCCCTGTACTGTGATATCATTGTGTTTATTATCCCTGTACTGTGACATCATTGTGTTTATTATCCCTGTACTGTGACATCAATGTGTTTATTATCAGTGTACTGTGACATCACTGTGTTTATTATCTGTGTACTGTGACATCACTGTGTTTATTATCCCTGTACTGTGACATCACTGTGTTTATTATCTCTGTACTGTTACATCACTATGTTTATTATCCCTGTACTGTGACATCACTGTGTTTATTATCCCTGTGCTGTGACATCACTGTGTTTATTATCCCTGTACTGTGACATCACTGTGTTTATTATCCCTGTACTGTGACATCACTGTGTTTATTATCCCTGTACTGTGACATCACTGTGTTTATTAGCCCTGTACTGTGACATCACTGTGTTTATTATCTCTGTACTGTGACATCACTGTGATCATTTGCCCTGTACTGTGACATCACTGTATTCATTAGCCCTGTACTGTGACATCACTGTGTTTATTAGCCCTGTACTGTGACATCACTGTGTTTATTAGCCCTGTACTGTGACATCACTGTGTTTATTAGCCCTGTACTGTGACATCACTTTGTTTATTAGCCCTGTACTGTGACATCACTGTGATCATTAGCCCTGTACTGTGACATCACTGTGTTTATTAGCCCTGTACTGTGACATCACTGTGTTTATTAGCCCTGTACTGTGACATCACTGTGTTTATTAGCCCTGTACTGTGACATCACTGTCTTTATTAGCCCTGTACTGTGACATCACTGTGTTTATTAGCCCTGTACTGTGACATCACTTTGTTTATTAGCCCTGTACTGTGACATCACTGTGATCATTAGCCCTGTACTGTGACATCACTGTGTTTATTAGCCCTGTACTGTGACATCACTGTGTTTATTATCTGTGTACTGTGACATCACTGTGTTTATTATCCCTGTACTGTGACATCACTGTGTTTATTATCTCTGTACTGTTACATCACTATGTTTATTATCCCTGTACTGTGACATCACTGTGTTTATTATCCCTGTGCTGTGACATCACTGTGTTTATTATCCCTGTACTGTGATATCATTGTGTTTATTATCCCTGTACTGTGACATCATTGTGTTTATTATCCCTGTACTGTGACATCAATGTGTTTATTATCAGTGTACTGTGACATCACTGTGTTTATTATCTGTGTACTGTGACATCACTGTGTTTATTATCCCTGTACTGTGACATCACTGTGTTTATTATCTCTGTACTGTTACATCACTATGTTTATTATCCCTGTACTGTGACATCACTGTGTTTATTATCCCTGTGCTGTGACATCACTGTGTTTATTATCCCTGTACTGTGACATCACTGTGTTTATTATCCCTGTACTGTGACATCACTGTGTTTATTATCCCTGTACTGTGACATCACTGTGTTTATTAGCCCTGTACTGTGACATCACTGTGTTTATTATCTCTGTACTGTGACATCACTGTGATCATTTGCCCTGTACTGTGACATCACTGTATTCATTAGCCCTGTACTGTGACATCACTGTGTTTATTAGCCCTGTACTGTGACATCACTGTGTTTATTAGCCCTGTACTGTGACATCACTGTGTTTATTAGCCCTGTACTGTGACATCACTGTGTTTATTAGCCCTGTACTGTGACATCACTGTGTTTATTAGCCCTGTACTGTGACATCACTTTGTTTATTAGCCCTGTACTGTGACATCACTGTGATCATTAGCCCTGTACTGTGACATCACTGTGTTTATTAGCCCTGTACTGTGACATCACTGTGTTTATTAGCCCTGTACTGTGACATCACTGTGTTTATTAGCCCTGTACTGTGACATCACTGTGTTTATTAGCCCTGTACTGTGACATCACTGTGTTTTTTAGCCCTGTACTGTGACATCACTTTGTTTATTAGCCCTGTACTGTGACATCACTGTGATCATTAGCCCTGTACTGTGACATCACTGTGTTTATTAGCCCTGTACTGTGACATCACTGTGTTTATTAGCCCTGTACTGTGACATCACTGTGTTTATTAGCCCTGTACTGTGACATCACTGTGATCATTAGCCCTGTACTGTGACTTCAATCTGAGCATTTTGGGGCCCTGTGGCTAGTTGCTACGTCAATGCTACAAGAGCTGGTATGACTTTTGTGTATATATTTTGTAAATATAGTGCCACCCCTATGAAGATAATCCGCCTTGATGTTTTTAACCCCAGGGTGGTAGGTGACAATGAAGTTAAATCTGCTGAAAAACAGCGACCATCTGACCTGCCTTGGATTCAGTCGTTTAGCCGACTCAAGGTAAGCCTGATTTTTGTGATCAGTAATTCCCGTAATAGGATGAATTGCTCCTTCCAACCAATGGCGCCATTCTTCAAAAGCCAACTTAATGGCCAGCAGTTCCTTATTACCCACATCGTAATTTCTTTCAGCAGTCGAAAGTTTTTTAGAGAACAAAGCACATGGGCGCCATTTACTAGGTGAAGGACCTTGCAACAAAACTGCTCTCAACCTCTACAATGAATGGCTGAGACACGTTCGGTTGCACCAGAATAGGGACTGAAGCAAAACATTCCTTCACAGCTTGTAATGCCGCCTCAGGCCAAACAGAGAAATCGAGCCCCTTCCTAGTCATGCCTGTTAAAAGTTTAACCACAGTTGAATAGTTCAAGATGAATTTACGGTAGTAGTTGGTGAATCCCAAAAACCGCATAAGGGCTTTCAGATTTTCGGGTCGATCCTATTCCAACACCGCACAGACTTTCTCGGGATCCATATGACAACCTGAGGGGGAGAGCAGGTAACCCACTTCCTGAACAGCAAAAACACATTTTTCCATCTTCGCATACAATTTATTCTCTCTTAGGATCAGTAACACTTGTCTCACATGATCCCGATGAGTCTCCATGTCTGGAGAATAAATTAGTATGTGATCCAGATATACAACAACAAATCTCACCACCAGATGATGAAAGATGTCATTGATAAAGTGTTGAAAAACCGCTGGAGCGTTGTTTAACCCAAAGGGCATTACCAGATTTTCAAAATGACCCTCAGGGGTATTAAATGCGGTCCTCCAGTCATCCCTCTCCCTGATCCTTACCAGATTATTTGCCATCCTTAGAGAACACCTTGGCATCGACAATCTGACTAAACAAATCTGGACTCAAAGGAAGGGAGTAAGGATCACGGACGGAAATACGGTTGAGCTCATGGAAGTCTAGACATGGTGTAAGGGTATCATCTTTTTTTTTTTACAAAGAAAAATCCAGCAGCCACTGGGGATTTGGATGGTCTGATATGACCCTTTACCAAGTTCTCGGTAATATACTCTTGCATGGCCTTTCTTTCGGGCTCCGAAAGATTATACAACCGAGATTTAGGCAGTTTAGCTCCAGGAATAATATTGACGGGACAATCATACTCCCGACGCGGGGGTAACTCCTGGTTTCCACTCTCGGAAAACACATCAGAAAATTCGGAAATGAACGAGGGTGCAGGTTTAGTGGTAACCACAGAGAAAGACGCATTAAGACAGCTGTCCATGCAAAAATCACTCCATCGAGAATCTGTCTCGCATGCCAGTTGATGGTAGGGTTATGTTTGCTTAAACATGGTAGACCCAACACGAACGGAGCAGGCAAACCCTCCAATACATAACAGAGATAGATTCCTGATGGAAATCACCCACTCTTAAATGAAGGTCATTCACCACCTGCGACAGGCATTTTTGGGTAAGAGGTGCAGAATCAATTGTTTACACCTTGATGCTGAATGTACGGACAAATATTCACGAAATGTCCCTTCTTTCCACAACAAAAACAGACTCCCTTCATATGACCAGAGCTCTTACCAGCAGCCCCAGGAGTAGCTCCCCCCAACTGCATAGGCTCCTCACATGGCGTAACCACAGGTGTCTCTTTACCATAAGTGTCAAAGGAAGCCGCCACCTTATTTGACAGTGCGTCCTGAGGATGAGGACCCTTAGATCTCCCCCTTAGGCGTCTATCCAGACGTACAGCAAGGGACATAGCTGCTTCCAATGACTCAGGTTTTTCATGAAATGCCAACGCGTCCTGCAGCCTTTCAGATAGACCTGACAGAGCTGGCTATGGAGAGCAGGATCATTCCACTCCGTATCCGTAGCCCATCTCCTAAATTCAGAGCAATAGATCTCCGCGGAGCGCTCTCCCTGCCGTAAACCACGTAACTTGGTCTCAGCCTGAGAGATCCGATCCAGGTCATCATAAATAAGACCCAAGGCTTTAAAACATTAATCTACTGACTGGAGGGATGGTGATCCGGTCGGCAGAAAAAAAGCCCAAGACTGTGCATCCTCCTTAAGCGAAGAAATGATCACACCCACACGTTGACACTCATCCCCAGAAGAGTATGGACGCAGCTTAAAGTACAACTTACACGATTCCCTGAACCGAATGAAATTGTCACTACTCCCAGAAAATCTGTCCGGGAGGGCAACCTTAGATTCAGGGCAGGCCTGGTACCCACCATCGGAACCAGCCACCTGTGGTCTCTGAATACGTTAAGACTGTCGCGCAGAGGTCAGCTACCTTCAAAGACAGTCCCTGCAGCTGTTCGATAAGTACAGACATAGGATCCATAGCTGCACTGACCTGAACGAAATGGCGGTTTTTGTGGCGGTTATTAATATCACGATCAGTGTGGGGGGGAAACTCCACACTGAAAACACAGGAGGGAAGGGGAGCAGTAACTGGGCCTGGAAACTAGGGAAGAAACGGGTCACCTCCAAGACAACCCTAATCCGGGGCCTGACTACCTATCAATATAAATAGACCTTGAAGGTAGGAATATTCATAAGCAGGATACCTAGGCCCTGATTTCCCTATAAGGCCAGTATAGGACCAGAGACAACCCATTCCTCCCCAGATGGACGAATGGAAGTCTCTGTTTCAGGCCCAGATACAAAAACAGGGAATATAACAAATACAAACAAACGCGACACTTAACTTCTGTAGAGATGGAAGAACAGGAACACCAGAGACAAACTCACACCAGCTCAGCCAAACCCAAATGAAGCTATCAACCGCATAGTCAGAAGGGTGGGGTGAGACTATAAAGGGTAGAAGTGATGACCACTGAGCAACAGCTGAGAAAAGGGAAGTGGTCATTAACCCTATCAACACTGATTCAAGATAAATCAAGGAGGCTGTTAGATACCGCCATGCTCAGCCAGTCTCCTTGATTTCCTGACATCAGTCACCTGAGGGATTGTGACAGTGCGTTTCAGGTAATAATTCTACTGATTCATAGCGGCCTTTCCTGAGCCCCGAATTATCCTGTTCTGTCCTTTGTAGAGAGCTGTTCACTCCCGGCAGCACTTGGACAGTCTTACAATGAAGAATGGAAAGTGGTTTTAATATCTACAGATGCAAAGCTGACCGAGACGAGAGTAAGGTAGGTAATAAACAAGAGCTGAGGGGGGTGAATCCTTTCTATTGGCACTGCAATGGCAGCAGTTTCCACACAGAACATCATTGATTTTGTTAGGCTGGTGGTCTGTGTCCATCGCTGTCCTGCTGTCCCCGGCATGTGCGGACATCGCTCCACTCTCCCTGTGTGTATTGGGTCTAGTACTCAGTGATTTCCTTTCAGCTGGATTTAATCCTTCCCATTTGCTCAATGTCCAGCCGATCACTGAGGCTCTGATCAGCCTCCCTATTGAGCTTTGCCAGAGTTTTGAGGTTTTCTAGTCTTTAGTAACCAGCAAAGGTCTGATCTCTTTTCTGACTACCTGTCTACCATACGTTGCCTGTCTATCAATTCTGCTGCTTGCCCGACCTTGGAACTGCTATCTGGAATATTCACAAACTCATCCTGCCCCGACCGTGGGCTGTGTTTAGACTATGACTTTTGCCTGAGTCCTTCGTGCTTCACATCAATGTCTCTGTGAGTCAGCTGTCAACTACACCAGGACTACTCCAGGAGGTAGCGGCCTGGTTGATTCTCTGCAGCAAAGTCCAGATCCCCATACAGGGGTTAAAGGGTGAAAACCAGGGAACTACCAGGACACTGTCTTTAGGTTCAGCCCAAAGTCAAACTGTTTAGTTGGCACAGTGAGTCCACGCCCACATTTCATACATGTTTCCATGCAAGGTTCCTCATTAACTAGCATCCAATTTAGAGACGAGGGAATCTTGACCGATGGAAAATCGATTGGCCAAAGCATCTTCATGGTTGGTACCAGGTGAAATGATTTAAAAATTGATGTGAAGGGAACTGGGGGAAAAAAAAACCCATTTGTCTCTAATGGTAAAAATAATGTACTGCCACGTGATGTTCTGATCAGCGTTCGTGGTAATTCTGGGTATCCCATTTTGTGGATCATATGGGCACCATATTGGTGATTTGCATTTCAGTTTGATTTTCTCTAAGGAGACTCGATTTCTGTGTGCTGCCAAATGGCGTTATGTAGGGTTCTGTATCCACCCCTTGTATCTCTCTGGGTACCGTATAAGTTCTGAGAATTTCAAAAAGGTGTTCCATAAGGTCCTGCAATGCACTTCTGCGGGGAATGTTGTGTAGATACACACATGGACAAAATTGTTGGCCCCCTTTCATCAAAGAGTGAAAAACCAACAACAGTCACTGAAATAACTTGAAACTGATAAAAGTAAGAATAAATAAAAATGTTCTGAAAATCAACTAAAGAAAACCAAATATTGTCTTATAAAACAAACCAACGACCCTGGCCTGGACAGAAACGATGGTTCCTTAACTTACTATTTTGTTGCACAAACTTTTGAGGCAGTTCCTGCAATCATGCGATTTCTGTGACTCTCAATGAGACTTCTGCCCCTGTCCTCGGGTATTTTGGCCACTCCTCGTGAGAACACGGCTCCAGCTGTCTCAGGTTTGAAGGTGCCTTCTCCAGACTGCATGTTTCATCTCCTTCTACAGATGTTCAATAGGATTTAGATCAGGGCTCATAGAAGGACACCTTCAATATACTTCAATGCTTTGCTCTTAGCGGTTCTTGGATGTTATTAGCTGTGTTTGGGTCATTATACTATTAGGGGACCCATGACCTGCGACTGAGACAAAGCTTTCAGACACTGGACATAATGCCTTGATAGTCTATAGATTTCATTGTAACCTGCACAGATTCAAGACACCCTGTGCCAGGTGCAGCAAAAACCAAGCCTCCTCCATGTTTCACAGTAGGTACAATGTTCTTTTCTTTGGATGCTTCATTTTTACGTCTGTGAACACAGAGCTCATATGACTTTCCAAAAAGATCCAGTTTTGTCTCATCTGTCTAAAGGACCTTCTCCTAGAGGCTTTGTGGCTTGTCAATATGTTTTTTGGCAAATTCCAGTCTCACTATGTTATGATTTGCTTTCAACAGTGGCAAGTCCACTTTGACTAAGACAGTGACAGATGGGGCGATTTAACACTGATGTACCTTGACCTTGAAGTTCGCCTTTAATCTCTTTGGAAGTTGTTCTGGACTCTTTGGTTACCATTCGTATGATCCATCTCTACAATTTGTCATCAATTTTTCTCTTGCAGCCACGTCCAGGGAGTTCGGCTACAGTCCTGTAGACCTTACACTTTGGTTGTAACAGGAACATTAGGCTGTTTGGAGATGGTCTTATAGCCTTTAGCTTTCACATGTTTGCCTATAATTTTCTTTTCTAATCTCCTGAGACAACTATCTCCTTAGCTTTCTTTGGTCCATGGTCAGGGTGGTGCCCACCCTGCTACCAAACAGCAGAAGGACTACTTTTCACTCTTTAACTAAGAAGACTGACTGATTACAAGTTCGGAGACATCTGTGATGCTGATTACAGGACACACCTTAGTTGATCATGTCCCTGTGGTCAAATACTTTTCAATCTTTTCAATTTTTGTCCAACCAGTTTCATTAGTTTGTTTTTTTAAATTATTCTGTTGAACCACAATTCAAAATCAATGTCTGATTTTCATTGCTGATTATTATTACTTTTGTCAGTTATTTCAGTGATTATTGTGGGTTTTTCTTTCTTTAACGGAAGGGTACCGACACATTTTCCATGTGTGTACTGTGTCAGTCATTGTACTTCAGCATGGTGTTCTCTATGGGTACTGTAAGAGTTCTAATTACTTCCATGAGGCATTGTGCAGGGTATTGTATGAATTCTAAGTACTTACTTGAAATAATGAGTACTATATACGGTGTAAGTACTTACATAAAGCATTGTGAATGGTACTGTATGCATTCTAATTACTTTCACGAAGCATTGCATAGGGGACTGTATGAATTCTGCATACCTCTCCATGGTGTCATGCACCGGTACTGTATGAGTTACAAGTTCTTTCATCATGTGTTGCATGGGGTACTGTATGTCTTCTGTATACTTCTTTATGGTTTTCTGAACTAGTACTACATGACTTCAAAGTACTTTGATAATGTATTTTGTAGGGTACTGTACAAGATCTTTATACTTTATTATGGTTTTCGGCACTGGTATTGTATGAGTATTGTATGAGTACTTCCATGATGTATTGTAGAGGGTACTGTATGAGTACTTCCATGATGTATTTTATACGGTACTGTATGGGTATTATTTCAGGGCAGTGTTCTCTGTGTGTACAGCATAGTTCCCTGTATTTCGGTATGGTGTTCTCTATATGTATTGTATGAGTTGTAAGTACTTCCATGATGTATAGTACAGGGCACGGTGTGAGTATTATTTCAGGGCGATGTTCTGTGTGGGTACAGTATAGTTCACTGTATTTCGGTATGGTGTTCTCTATATGCATTGTATGAGTTGTAAGTACTTCCATGATGTATTGTATAGGGCACGGTGTGAGTATTATTTCAGGACGGTGTTCTCTGTGGGTACAGTATAGTTCACTGTATTTCGGTATGGTGTTCTCTATATGTATTGTATAGGGTACTGTATGGGTATTATTTCAGGGCGGTGTTCTCTGTGGGTACAGTATAGTTCACTGTATTTCAGTATGGTGTTCTCTATATGTATTGTATGAGTTGTAAGTACTTCCATGATGTATTGTATAGGGCACGGTGGGAGTATTATTTCAGGGCGATGTTCTGTGTGGGTACAGTATAGTTCACTGTATTTCGGTATGGTGTTCTCTATATGTATTATATGAGTTGTAAGTACTTCCATGATGTATTGTACAGGGCACGGTGGGAGTATTATTTCAGGGCGGTGTTCTCTGTGGGTACACTATGAGTTCACTGTACATCATGTCATGTCCCACACGGTGTACATGGCGATATTGCGGTGTATGAGCCACATGAGTTTCCTGTTATTCCATACGGCGTTTCTTATAAGTATGATTTTATTTCTACCATGCAGGACTTTTTTTTATATAGTTTTATATATAGAAATGTAACATTTCACTTTCCATCTATTTCCATTGGGGTCATCGGCACCCAAATGGAATCTTTACATTTACTGCTGTACACGAAGGTACGGAGAACCCTGCAGGATAACACTACCATCATATTACATCTCTGCACTGGTCAGAATTTACAGGCAGGAGTAATACACTGGCCTGCATTAGGCCAAATTGCAAGCGGAAAGCAAAGGGGTGCTAATAGTTTTGCAAACTGCATTTCTCACTCCCTTTAAAAAAGTGAACAAGAGACATAAAAGGGAGAGAAAGAACATGTGTTCATCACCCCGACTGCATGAGCTGCCTCTTCCATCTGTCTGGATTACAGTGTGATTAATATTCCAGCCCGGAGGGGACGTCGTACAACATCCAGAGGAGAGAAGGCAGAAATCCGTGGATAGGCGAGTCTGTATCTGCACCAGGCAGCAGACTCCTATCTGGGGTATTAAGAGAGTGTGAAGTACAAGCCCTGTATGGCGGTATGTGACGTGGGCGCAGAAGGAGCCGCAGATGCCTCTTTCGGCTGCACTAGGATCCAGCTGGCTCTGGGATGGCACAGCTGGGCCGCGCCGACTGCAATCCCCAGGATCTGTGAACTGGCGCTGAGTCATCCGGACACCAACAGAGGGTCACATAAAAAAAAAACGCTAACAGGTCAGACAGAAAACGTCCGAAAATTTAAATTTCTCCTTGAGGTGCCGTCAACTACAGAGAATAGGGAAGGGGGGGGGGGGGGTTAGAGCAGAAGAAACTGTTGGGTTTGGGGCCCCGTGTCTACCCAACACTTGTGTTGATCACGAATATTCGAATTGCAAATTTTTATCGCGAATATAGGTACTTAGAAAATTCGCGAATATATAGCGAATATTGGAAAAAACGAATATAGAGCAATTTAGCTAATATAGTGCTATAATCTTCTTTGTCTAATAGTTGTTATTTTTTTCTCATCTGAAGTTCAGATTGGAAAAAAATTGCAACTATTAAAAAAAAAATTATAGCCCTATATTAGCTAAATTGCTCTATATTCGTTTATTTTTCGTATATTCGCTATATTGCTATATATTCTTGTTTTAGAATATTCAGAATATTTTAAAAAACGAATATATTCGATAGAGTGCTATGACTGATTAGCATTACGAAAATTCACATATTACGCGATCATTGCCTTGTCGATTTTTCAAGTTAAAAAAAAATCTGAGAATATAGCAAATATTCGAATTCGCGAATATTCGACGAATATTCTACAAAATATTCGCGAAATATCGCGAATTCGAATATGACCCCTGCCGCTCATCACTACCCAACACGAGGGCCACCCAAGCCCAGTGGGCACTGCCATCTGCCCATGCCTTTTCACACAGCCAAACAGAACCCTATGATATAAGGCGGTGATGTCCAACCTGTGGGTCTCCAGCTTTTGTAAAACTACAACTCCCATCATGCCCTGAGAGCCACAGCTTCAGGAACATTGCTATAAAGAGTAACAACCCCAAAACTGCTCTATCTACAGATTTACAGCCTTTTTTACCGCGACGTCCAGGGGTTAATAGACTGACATCCCGCTCAACGTTAATACAGATGTAGCAGAGCTAGATTTAACTTTTAAAGGGGCTGCTTGAATATGAATAAAAAACTAAAAAACCCTCCTCGTATATCCCAACAGATCATAAGAAGTTAAGATAAAAGGGTGAGGCACCCCCCCCCCCCACCATGTACAGAGGGAAATTGACCATTTCAATAATCCTCATCCTCCACTTGTAACAAGAATGTCATTTACAGAATTTGTTACTTTATATTTTTTCTGCCAATCTCCATTTTTTTCCTAATTCTCGGATCACAGTGACCTGTACACCCCCCCTCCCGGGCGCTCTGTGGGATCACATACAATAGGCCTAGATGATTACGCGCGGGCACAGGCTGTACTGGAAGCAGGACTATTTCGGGAAACTCATCATCTGAGTTGACATCATCTTCAAAATATTATTTGCTCAATTGCTATTTAGCAAACTGTTGTGCCACATATACAGATGTAGCAGAGCTGAGAGTGTCATTGAACTGCTTCCTCTGTGTCCAGCGATAAGGCACAATGACAAATTCAGCGCTGCTACATCTGCAATAAGCTGGATTTACACTGAGCGGCCGATTGTCCGGGAAGGAGATGTCAGCTTCTCGCTCAGTGGAGGAGACACATTTACAGGCAGCGATCTCCTTCACAGTAGGAGGATGAGTGGGCGCTATCGTGATCCCTCGTCTTCATACAGAATCATAGATCACTGCTTAGACGGCACAATCTGCTGCCCAGAAGCCATGCTCGATGGTGCCTGCAAGAGCGATGGGATCACCCGATAAACGAGCGTTTTGCTTGTTCATCGGGTGATGATCGGCGACACATTTACATGGCCAGATTGTCCCCAGGAACGGTCATGCCCAATTCTCTGGCCGTGTAAATGCACCTTTAGACTTTATAGTAATCGTCCCTGTCCTGCACCAGGATGGATATATACACGGCAGCTGACGGTCACATTGCTGCATTAAAGCGGTTCCCCATATCCCCATTTTCACCCGGGCAGGCCCTGCGATACGAGCACCGGAGCATTTCACGTTCCGATGCTCTCTCTTTCCCTGTGCTAAATCGCGCAGGGCAGGGCCTTTTTCTGGAGATGCGCACGGACCGGGCTCTCCATGAGGACTGCTAGGCAGAGCCTTCCCCCTAGCAGTGAGTCCGGTGATGTCACCGGTATTAATGGGAAGGCTTTACCGCTATGTCAGTGCTAAAGTCCGCCGATCTGGGAGGGTGTCCATATGATAACACTTCCTGGGAGGGTGTCCGTATGATAACACTTCCTGGGAGGGTGTCCGTATGATAACACTTCCTGGGAGGGTGCTCTGTCAGTTCAGTGTTATCATGGGGTTAACAAAGCTTCACAATTCGGTCTTCTTCCGGCTCATTACAGAAATGAAAATGTGTCCTGATTAGTTGCAATGAGACCCAATGCATGAAGAGCCCTGATCTGCCCAAGATCAGGAAGTGTTGTCATGGGGACTCAGACAAACTTCCTTCTGATATAAACTTTTTTTTCTCAACAGGAAAATAAATGTTATTGTGGAGAAAATAACCTCGCCACAGGGTTTTGGAGGGGCCTGTTTGCCAGCCTCTTGCCTCAGGATTATGGCCCATATACTAATTTTGAAGGAGAAGACAGACCGGCCGCACAGCTTAAATCTGTGGAACTGTTTTGGGCAGGAAAGCCATGCTTGCGGTCGGCCAAATGTGACTTCCATGGAATTCGGGAACCCCTGCTCGAATCTGGGTGATTTTTGGATATGTTGTTGACCCAAATCAGAGCTATCCATGGATGTATACATTATGGGGATATGTGGGGTTTTGAGGTGTTTTCTGTGTTTTGGGAAAAATTTGTGTTTTCTGTCTGTGAGTGATTAAGTTAGCCCATTATGTTTGGTAATTGTATCACAGGCAGAGTCCAATGTGTTTTGGTAATTGTATTTTGTTGATTGCGTCACAGACAATGCCATTGTGTTTGTTGAATAGGGTTAGTTTTGTGTTTAAACTGTACAGGATTGGTTGCTATGTCATGTCCTCAGTATGTCATGTGTATATAAGTCAATGCTGTGTGTTCAATAAAGAGATCCTGTTTTACATTCAACATAGAGCCTCGTCTCATGTGTGTGGGGATTGCTATACGTGTATACTCCCCTGGCTATTACTCCTAGCTCTTGTAAGAGCTGTTCCTGTTCCTGGTTCCTGTGGTGGTATCGGTGTCGAGCGGAGTGCTTGGAGTCCTCGGGAGGCACTGGGAGCATCCATCAACGGAGGTACGCAGTCGGGGTGTCAGGAGATCCTTAACATTGGTGGCAAGCGGCGGGATCGTTCCCACAGCCAGAAGGACAGCTACAGGAGACACCATTCCATAGATTTTACAATTTGAGGGCAACGCATGTCCTAGTACAGCGACCCTGACAGCACCAGAATGGAAACAGCAGTGGAGTGCGATGAGGGTGTCATGGATGACCGAGATGCAGGCCGCAAAGGCATCTGGTACCAGGCACTGGGTATTGTGGAGTATATGCGGGACAAGAGACTCCCCACGGAAGACCAGCGGTTGCAGAAGCGAGTAGCCCTGCGGATGCCCTTCCTGGGAGAGCAGCCCCGGGAGGAATGGGTAAAGAAATTGGAACACCTAGCATGGCAGGAGCTGTGGCTGGAAGATGCCTACCAGGCGCTCTGGTGGTATGGGGCACAGTACCTACCCAGCACAGCTGAGCATGACAAGCCAGAGGGAGAGGAGTTTGATGGTCCTGGCTTGTTATGGGAGACTTTTTCAGAGCTGGAGTTTGGGAGCCCTACACAAGCCCGTGATCTCTTGGAATGGAGGGAGAGCAGGTATGACTGGGACGACACTCATGAGATTGAGCAGGACCTGGTCCACCTGGTGACCCGGGAGATAGAGCTGTAACAGGGCTACCAGCAGCTGTTCCACTCCAGTGAGAAGGTTCAGCAGGAGAGCAGAGTGACAGACCCAGAGCCAGACCTCTTCAGCTGGGAAGATATTGTGGAGGTTTACTGGGAAGAACCCCAGGGGGGTGGAGATGGGACCGAGGTCTCTCCACCAGTCCTGCAGGGAATTGGGAGCCCAGTCTCCATTCCCCAGTGGCAGACTGAGTTACAGGGGGAAGAGACAGTCGGTCCTGTCCCCCAGCGGCAATGTGATTTATTGGGAATTGGGAGCCCAGTCTCCATTCCCCAGTGGCAGGCTGAGTTACAGGGGGCAGAGACAGTCGGTCCTGTCCCCCAGCGGCAGAGTGTCCAGCAGGGAATAGAGAGCCCAGTCTCCTTTCCCCAGCAGCAGGACACTGTATTGGGAGCGGAGGCGGTCGGTCGCCCTCCCCAGCGGCTGGAAGTATGTATGGGAGAGGAGCTCGTTACCCCCTCTCCCCAGCGGCAGCTTAACGCACCAGGGGGAGACAGTAAGCCTCACAACAGTGCAGATGGGACCGTGGTCTCTGCACTTACAGCACAAGGGGTAGGGACAGTCGGTCCTGTCCCCCAGCAACAGGGCTGTTTAGCCAAAGGGGAGACAGTCGGTCTCCCCCTCCAGCAGCAGAGCTGGGTATCCAAAGGGGAGACAGTCGGTCTCCCCCTCCAACAACCAGACTCCAACCAGGCTTCTTCTGTGGTAGTGCTGGCACCAGGGCAGAGTGCCACTGATCATTGCCCACAAAGCAACCTCCACTCCAAGCCAGGGAGCAACACAGAGACCGGGAGTACCAGTTACCAACATAACCTTGGTGGACTCACTGGACAGAGACAGGCTACCAAATTCAACAGGTCCAGTATTTGGTTGCGGGTGGACTGCCAGACTAACTCAGGTACCGACCGGCGTGAGGTCAGGTATCTGGTTAGTCTTCCCTGGGAGGTGGAGATGTGTGGCGAAAATAACCTCGCCACTGGGTTTTGGAGGGGCCTGTTTGCCAGCCTCTTTCCTCAGGATTATGGCCCATACTAACTTTGAAGGAGAAGACAGACTGGCCGCACAGCTTAAATCTGTGGAACTGTTTTGAGCAGGAAAGCCATGCTTGCGGTCGGCCAAATGTGACTTCCATGGAATTCGGGAACCCCTGCTCAGATCTGGGTGTTTTTTGGATATGTTGTTCACCCAGATCAGAGCTATCCATGGATGTATACATTATGGGGATATGTGGGGTTTTGAGGTGTTTTCTGTGTTTTGGGAAAAATGTGTGTTTTCTGTCTGTGAGTGATTAAGTTAGCCCATTATGTTTGGTAATTGTATCACAGGCAGAGCCCAATGTGTTTTGGTAATTGTATTTTGTTGATTGCGTCAAAGACAATGCCAGTGTGTTTGTTAATTGCGTCACAGACAATGCCATTGTGTTTGTTGAATAGGGTTAGTTTTGTGTTTAAACTGTACAGGATTGACTGCTATGTCATGTCCTCAGTATGTCATGTGTATATAAGTCAATGCTGTGTGTTCAATAAAGAGATCCTGTTTTACATTTAACATAGAGCCTCGTCTCATGTGTGTGGGGATTGCTATATGTGTATACTCCCCTGGCTGTTACTCCTAGCTCTTGTAAGAGCTGTTCCTGTTCCTGGTTCCTGTGGTGGTATCGGTGTCGAGCGGAGTGCTTGGAGTCCTCGGGAGCCACTGGGAGCATCCATCAACGGAGGTACCCAGTCGGGGTGTCAGGAGATCCTTAACAGTTATTTTGTAACAACTTCATAGATCCAGGACAGGGGATATAAAGAGCGGCATTTATTTTAATAATGTTTGGGTAGGTAAAGCAATGCTCTTTGACACCGTCTGTGGAACTACACGTCTCAGAATGCCCTTTATATTATGCGGGCATACAACAGCTGTCAACATGCCATATCCAAGGGAAGAAACTGTCTCGTGGAAATCCCCAGCTATCATTGCATCAATGCATTTCAGGACCGCGGACAGCGCCACCAAGAATCCCAGCCGCTTGGCCCAGAAATCTCATCTTATTCTTGGGCTTTCTTATGAATCGCATTAAGACCTGCACATATCCTCCTGGGCAGAGAAGACGTCTCGGGACCCAATCCTGGTAATTGTACCAGACACACTCTGGAACGAGCGTTATTAATAAGACATTCGCTATTATCTCCGCCGCACTTTGCTAAGAACAAGCATCTCCCACAGAGAAAATCACCGCAGAGTAGCCGATTTGTGTTTGATGGCTGCACTAAGTACAGGAATATTTAAGTAGAATACCAAGTTCTTACAGGACGGGGGCGGGGAGGGCTGCGCAATTCATTGCAAAAATAAAAAAAAACATTGTTTCTAGATGCAAAGTTGTTTCGTCGCTGAAAAGCGATTTAATTGACTTAAGTGGAAGAATTCTTTGGGTTGTCAACGTAAAAAAAATAAATGTTTCTAAATTATTCCTAATAGAGAGAAACTGGAAATACTAGAGCGGAGGCTGAATCTCGTTCACATCCTGCAGATCTCCTGCCAGGAGTCATAAAGCGACCTGTAATATGCAGCCTATGCCAGCAGGGCAGGTCGCAGTGTGCTGGGACCATAGGAATCAATAGGTTTACGCTGTTCCTCAGAATCCATCAAGAAGGTTCCATCAGGTTCCATGTAATGGAGACATTTTTTTTTTGTGTTTACTAGAAATTAACGCTGAGCGAATCGAAGTTAACCAAGTGGAATTTGATCCAAATTGTATGAAAAATTTGATTTGCCACTAATCCGAAATGTCTTGGTGCTTCATGGTAATGAATCAATTTTTCCTGAAAAATGAATCAAATTTATTGTCAAAGTTCTGTGAAGCAGCCGAATCAAGTTTTTGAAACTTCGCTCATCTCTAGTAGAAATATTGGGGGAGGCGCCAACAGCGCAGGACTACAGGGGTTTCACCTTGTACATATGGGGCTTCCACTATGATGTTTTATCTGTATCAAACATTCCAAAACTCTTTGCTGGTCAGTATCTTAACCACCTCAGCCCCTATGGCTTAAACACCCTTAATGACCAGGCCACTTTTTACACTTCTAACCTACACTACTTTCACCGTTTATTGCTCGGTCATGCAACTTACCACCCAAATGAATTTTACCTCCTTTTCTTCTCACTAATAGAGCTTTCATTTGTTGGTATTTCATTGCTGCTGACATTTTTACTTTTTTTGTTATTAATCGAAATTTAACGATTTTTTTGCAAACAAATTACATTTTTCACTTTCAGTTGTAAAATTTTGCAAAAAAAAACGACATCCATATATAAATTTTGCTCTAAATTTATTGTTATACATGTCTTTGATAAAAAAAAAAATGTTTGGGTAAAAAAAAAAATGGTTTGGGTAAAAGTTATAGTGTTTACAAACTATGGTACAAAAATGTGAATTTCCGCTTTTTGAAGCAGCTCTGACTTTCTGAGCACCTGTCATGTTTCCTGAGGTTCTACAATGGTCAGACAGTACAAACACCCCACAAATGACCCCATTTCGGAAAGTAGACACCCTAAGGTATTCACTGATGGGCATAGTGAGTTCATAGAACTTTTTATTTTTTGTCACAAGTTAGTGGAAAATGATGATTTTTTTTTTTTCTTACAAAGTCTCATATTCCACTAACTTGTGACAAAAAATAAAAAGTTCTATGAACTCACTATGCCCATCAGTGAATACCTTTGGGTGTCTTCTTTCCAAAATGGGGTCACTTGTGGGGTAGTTATACTGCCCTGGCATTCTAGGGGCCCAAATGTGTGGTAAGGAGTTTGAAATCAAATTCTGTAAAAAATGACCAGTGAAATCCGAAAGGTGCTCTTTGGAATATGGGCCCCTTTGCCCACCTAGGCTGCAAAAAAGTGCCACACATGTGGTATCTCCGTATTCAGGAGAAGTTGGGGAATGTGTTTTGGGGTGTCATTTTACATATACCCATGCTGGGTGAGATAAATATCTTGGTCAAATGCCAACTTTGTATAAAAAAATGGGAAAAGTTGTCTTTTGCCAAAATATTTCTCTCACCCAGCATGGGTATATGTAAAATGACACCCCAAAACACATTCCCCAACTTCTCCTGAATACGGAGATACCACATGTGTGACACTTTTTTGCAGCCTAGGTGGGCAAAGGGGCCCACATTCCAAAGAGCACCTTTCGGATTTCACCGGTCATTTTTTACAGAATTTGATTTCAAACTCCTTACCACACATTTGGGCCCCTAGAATGCCAGGGCAGTATAACTACCCCACAAGTGACCCCATTTTGGAAAGAAGACACCCCAAGGTATTCGCTGATGGGCATAGTGAGTTCATGGAAGTTTTTATTTTTTGTCACAAGTTAGTGGAATATAAGACTTTGTAAGAAAAAAAATAAAAAATAAAAAATCATCATTTTCCACTAACTTGTGACAAAAAATAAAAAATTCTAGGAACTCGCCATGCCCCTCACGGAATACCTTGGGGTGTCTTCTTTCCAAAATGGGGTCACTTGTGGGGTAGTTATACTGCCCTGGCATTCTAGGGGCCCAAATGTGTGGTAAGTAGGTAAATGACCTGTGAAATCCGAAAGGTGCTCTTTGGAATGTGGGCCCCTTTGCCCACCTAGGCTGCAAAAAAGTGCCACACATGTGGTATCGCCATACTCAGGAGAAGTTGGGGAATGTGTTTTGGGGTGTCATTTTACATATACCCATGCTGGGTGAGATAAATATCTTGGTCAAATGCCAACTTTGTATAAAAAAATGGGAAAAGTTGTCTTTTGCCAAGATATTTCTCTCACCCAGCATGGGTATATGTAAAATGACACCCCAAAACACATTCCCCAACTTCTCCTGAGTACAGAGATACCATATGTGTGACAATTTTTTGCAGCCTAGATGCGCAAAGGGGCCCACATTCCTTTTATGAGGGCATTTTTAGACATTTGGATCCCAGACTTCTTCTCACGCTTTAGGGCCCCTAGAATGCCAGGGCAGTATAAATACCCCACATGTGACCCCATTTTGGAAAGAAGACACCCCAAGATATTCAATGAGGGGCATGGCGAGTTCATAGAAATTTTATTTTTTTGGCACAAGTTAGCGGAAATTGATTTTATTTATTTTTTTCTCACAAAGTCTCCCTTTCCGCTAACTTGGGACAAAAATTTCAATCTTTCATGGACTCAATATGCCCCTCACGGAATACCTGGGGGTGTCTTCTTTCCGAAATGGGGTCACATGTGGGGTATTTATACTGCCCTGGCATTCTAGGGGCCCTAAAGCGTGAGAAGAAGTCTGGAATATAAATGTCTAAAAAATTTTACGCATTTGGATTCCGTGAGGAATATGGTGAGTTCATGTGAGATTTTATTTTTTTACACAAGTTAGTGGAATATGAGACTTTGTAAGAAAAAAAATATAATTTCCGCTAACTTGGGCCAAAAAAATGTCTGAATGGAGCCTTACAGAGGGGTGATCAATGACAGGGGGGTGATCAATGGCAGGGGGGTGATCAATGACAGGGGGGTGATCAATGACAGGGGGGTGATCAGGGAGTCTATATGGGGTGATCACCACAGTCATTGATCACGCCCCTGTAAGGCTCCATTCAGACGTCCGTATGCGTTTTGCGGATCCGATCCATCTATCAGTGGATCCGTAAAAATCATGCGGACATCTGAATTGAGCTTTACAGGGGGGTGATCAATGACAGGGGGGTAATTAATGACCAGGGGGGTGATCAGGGAGTCTATATGGGGTGATCACCACAGTCATTGATCACGCCCCTGTAAGGCTCCATTCAGACGTCCGTACGCGTTTTGCGGATCCGATCCATCTATCAGTGGATCCGTAAAAATCATGCGGACATCTGAATGGAGCTTTACAGGGGGGTGATCAATGACAGGGGGGTAATCAATGACAGGGGGGTGATCAGGGAGTCTATATGGGGTGATCAGGGGTGATCAAGGGTGATCAAGGGTGAATAAGGGGTTAATAAGTGACAGGGGGGGGGGTGTAGTGTAGTGGTGCTTGGTGCAACATATTACTGAGCTGCCTGTGTCCTCTGGTGGTCGATCCAAACAAAGGGGACCACCAGAGGACCAGGTAGCAGGTATATTAGACGCTGTTATCAAAACAGCGTCTAATATACCTGTTAGGGGTTAAAAAAATCACATCTCCAGCCTGCCAGTGAACGATCGCCGCTGGCAGGCTGGAGATCCACTCGCTTACCTTCCGATCCTGTGAACGCGCGCGCCTGTGTGCGCGCGTTCACAGGAAATCTCGCGTCTCGCGAGATGACGCGTAGATGCGTGACTGTGCGCAGGGCTGCCGCCTCCGGAACGCGAATCTGCGTTAGGCGGTCCGGAGGTGGTTTTAAAGTTTCTTTTTTTTTTAAAAGGTCACAAAAGGTTAAAAAAATAAGTAAACCTAAGCCACAGTTCCACTCACCGATCCCTCACTACTGGTCTTGACCCCACTGATGTTCCTCCAGAATAACCCTTTAAGATACCTTTATTATGGAGAGTGCTCCAATTCTTAGTCCTTGCTGCTCACTGGTCTGAGTAAGTAAGCACCCAGGTCAGCAGGACCTGCGCTGACTGCACTGCAGGTCCTGCTGAATGAAGATAAAATCTTCTATGAAGGAAGAAGACGATGCCGGATGCGCGAACAAGAGAATTAGGTGAGATAATTATTTATTTATTTTTTAACCCCTCAAGCCACATTTTACTGAGCATTCCGTATTCAGAATGCTATTATTTTCCTTTATAACCATGTTATAAGGATAAATAATAAAATCTACAGAACACTGATCCCAAACCTGAACTTGAGTGAAGAAGTCCGGGTTCGGGTCTGAGTACCACATTCAATTTTTTCTCACGTACGTGCAAAACGCATTGCACTCGAGCGGAAAAAACTGAACATCGGAACACAATCACAGTCAAAACTGACTGAAATTGCGTACCTACTCACAGGGGTTTCTCGCAATGCACACACGACGCATCCGGAAAAAATCTGGGACGCCCGTGTGAAAGAGGCCTTAGAGGGTCACCAGCACTCCAGCAGGCCCTCGCACATAAAGTTTTAGACGGTCAGATCAGCAGGCCCTTGCTCCAAATGTTTTGGAGGGTCACCAGCAGGCCATCAATCATAATTTTTGAAGGGTGTGTATGATGCCTTCCTCTATGTGTAATAAAGGGTGTATTGCAGCGCCGGTTCCTTGTAATTTTTGGCAGCCCTTTCCCTTAGTACATAGGCTTTATGAGTGTAGGAGTCCCACTACATGAACAATTGTACCACAATGTGAATGAGGCCCTCTTTTATGTGATATACAGGTTGTATCGGAGTGCCTCTTCCTTGTGATTTTTTGCAGCACTTGCACTTTATATACAAGTAAATATACAGGAAAGAATGTTTCCTAACAATTTTTCTTCAAAAATCGATTTTATCTTCGGTTTTGTGCGTATTATTGTCAGTCTGTAAAAATGGCGTACTACTCGGACAACATCGTTCCCAGCAGCGACCTGGGAGTCAAAGATCCATCCAGACATCCTCCCCATGCTGTTCCCGAACCATTTCAGTGGTGTTTCCATCAATTTCTGACCTTTTCCTATGAACCAGACACATTCTCCTCTTCAGAGCAGGGGGTGCCTGGTTTAATGCTCGGGTTCTCCCATTGACTTCCATTGTGCTCTGTAGAGCACCCGAGAATCCCAAAGTGTTCTACTCAAGCACTCGAGCACTTTAGTGCTTGATCAACACTAGAGACCACAATAGGGTAACCTTAATAGGGCCGTGCCTGGAGGTTGTGTTACAGTGGAGCAGTTTCAGCACATCAGTACCTGGTGGTCTTAGTACAGAGTGGTAGTCTCAGTAGCGCAGTTCCTGGTGGTCTTAGTACAGAGAGGTAGTCTCAGTAGGGCAGTGCCTGGTGGTCTTAGTACGGAGAGGTAGTCTCAGTAGGGCAGTGCCTGGTGGTCTTAGTACAGAGAGGTAGTCTCAGTAGGGCAGTGCCTGGTGGTCTTAGTACAGAGTGGTAGTCTCAGTAGCGCAGTTCCTGGTGGTCTTAGTACAGAGAGGTAGTCTCAGTAGGGCAGTGCCTGGTGGTCTTAGTACGGAGAGGTAGTCTCAGTAGGGCAGTGCCTGGTGGTCTTAGTACAGAGAGGTAGTCTCAGTAGGGCAGTGCCTGGTGGTCTTAGTACGGAGAGGTAGTCTCAGTAGGGCAGTGCCTGGTGGTCTTAGTACAGAGAGGTAGTCTCAGTAGGGCAGTGCCTGGTGGTCTTAGTACGGAGAGGTAGTCTCAGTAGCGCACTGCCTGGTGGTCTTAGTACAGAGAGGTAGTGTCAGTAGCACAGTGCCTGGTGGTCTTAGTACAGAGAGTTAGTCTCAGTAGCACAGTGCCTGGTGGTCTTAGTACAGAGAGGTAGTCTCAGTAGCGCAGTGCCTAGTGGTCTTAGTACGGAGAGGTAGTCTCAGTAGGGCAGTGCCTGGTGGTCTTAGTACAGAGTGGTAGTCTCAGTAGGGCAGTGCCTGGTGGTCTTAGTACAGAGAGTTAGTCTCAGTAGCGCAGTGCCTGGTGGTCTTAGTACAGAGAGGTAGTCTCAGTAGCGCAGTGCCTGGTGGTCTTAGTACAGAGAGGTAATATTAGTAGGACAGTGCCTGGTGGTCTTAGTACGGAGAGGTAGTCTCAGTAGGGCAGTGCCTTATGGTCTTAGTACAGAGAGGTAGTCTCAGTAGGGCAGTGCCTGGTGGTCTTAGTACAGAGAGGTAGTCTCAGTAGGGCAGTACCTGGTGGTCTTGGTACAGAGAGGTAGTCTCAGTAGGGCAGTGCCTGGTGGTCTTAGTACAGAGAGGTAGTCTCAGTAGGGCAGTGCCTGGTGGTCTTAGTACATAGAGGTAGTCTCAGTAGGGCAGTGCCTGGTGGTCTTAGTACAGAGAGGTAGTCTCAGTAGGGCAGTGCCTGGTGGTCTTAGTACAGAGAGGTAGTCTCAGTAGCGCAGTGCCTGGTGGTCTTAGTACAGAGAGGTAGTCTCAGTAGGGCAGTGCCTGGTGGTCTTAGTACAGAGAGGTAGTCTCAGTAGGACAGTGCCTGGTGGTCTTAGTACAGAGAGGTAGTCTCAGTAGCGCAGTGCCTGGTGGTCTTAGTACAGAGAGGTAGTCTCAGTAGGGCAGTGCAGAGAGGTAGTCTCAGTAGGGCAGTGCCTGGTGGTCTTAGTACAGAGAGGTAGTTTCAGTAGGGCAGTGCCTGGTGGTCTTAGTACGGAGAGGTAGTCTCAGTAGGACAGTGCCTGGTGGTCTTAGTACGGAGAGGTAGTCTCAGTAGGGCGGTGCCTGGTGGTCTTAGTACAGAGAGGTAGTCTCAGTAGCGCAGTGCCTGGTGGTCTTAGTACAGAGAGGTAGTCTCAGTAGGGCAGTGCCTGGTGGTCTTAGTACAGAGAGGTAGTCTCAGTAGGGCAGTGCAGAGAGGTAGTCTCAGTAGGGCAGTGCTTGGTGGTCTTAGTACAGAGAGGTAGTTTCAGTAGGGCAGTGCCTGGTGGTCTTAGTACAGAGAGGTAGTCTCAGTAGGACAGTGCCTGGTGGTCTTAGTACAGAGAGGTAGTCTCAGTAGCGCAGTGCCTGGTGGTCTTAGTACAGAGAGGTAGTCTCAGTAGCGCAGTGCCTGGTGGTCTTAGTACAGAGAGGTAGTCTTAGTAGGGCAGTGCCTGGTGGTCTTAGTACAGAGAGGTAGTCTCAGTAGCGCAGTTCCCGGTGGTCTTAGTACAGAGAGATAGTCTCAGTAGGGCAGTGCCTGGTGGTCTTAATACGGAGAGGTAGTCTCAGTAGCGCACTGCCTGGTGGTCTTAGTACAGAGAGGTAGTGTCAGTAGGGCAGTGCCTGGTGGTCTTAATACAGAGAGGTAGTCTCAGTAGCGCACTGCCTGGTGGTCTTAGTACAGAGAGGTAATCTTAGTAGGACAGTGCCTGGTGGTCTTAGTACAGAGAGGTAGTCTCAGTAGGACAATGCCTGGTGGTCTTAGTACAGTGAGGTAGTCTCAGTAGAGCAGTGCCTGGTGGTTTTAGTACGGAGAGGTAGTCTCAGTAGCGCAGTGCCTGGTGGTCTTAGTACATAGAGGTAGTCTCAGTAGGGCAGTGCTTGGTGGTCTTAGTACAGAGAGGTAGTCTCAGTAGGGCAGTGCCTGGTGGTCTTAGTACAGAGAGGTAGTCTCAGTAGCGCAGTGCCTGGTGGTCTTAGTACAGAGAGATAGTCTCAGTAGGGCAGTGCCTGGTGGTCTTAGTACAGAGAGGTAGTCTCAGTAGGGCAGTGCAGAGAGGTAGTCTCAGTAGGGCAGTGCCTGGTGGTCTTAGTACAGAGAGGTAGTTTCAGTAGGGCAGTACCTGGTGGTCTTAGTACAGAGAGGTAGTCTCAGTAGGACAGTGCCTGGTGGTCTTAGTACGGAGAGGTAGTCTCAGTAGGACAGTGCCTGGTGGTCTTAGTACGGAGAGGTAGTCTCAGTAGCGCAGTGCCTGGTGGTCTTAGTACAGAGAGGTAGTCTCAGTAGCGCAGTGCCTGGTGGTCTTAGTACAGAGAGGTAGTCTTAGTAGGGCAGTGCCTGGTGGTCTTAGTACAGAGAGGTAGTCTCAGTAGCCCAGTGCCTGGTGGTCTTAGTACAGAGAGGTAGTCTCAGTAGGGCAGTGCCTGGTGGTCTTAGTACAGAGAAGTAGTCTTAGTAGGGCAGTGCCTGGTGGTCTTAGTACAGAGAGTTAGTCTCAGTAGGGCAGTGCCTGGTGGTCTTAGTACAGAGAGGTAGTCTTAGTAGGGCAGTGCCTGGTGGTCTTAGTACAGAGAGGTAGTCTTAGTAGGGCAGTGCCTTGTGGTCTTAGTACAGAGAGGTAGTCTCAGTAGGACAATGCCTGGTGGTCTTAGTACAGAGAGTTAGTCTCAGTAGCGCAGTGCCTGGTGGTCTTAGTACGGAGAGGTAGTCTCAGTAGGGCAGTGCCTGGTGGTCTTAGTACATAGAGGTAGTCTCAGTAGGGCAGTGCCTGGTGGTCTTAGTACAGAGAGGTAGTCTCAGTAGGGCAGTGCCTGGTGGTCTTAGTACAGAGAGGTAGTCTCAGTAGCGCAGTGCCTGGTGGTCTTAGTACAGAGAGGTAGTCTCAGTAGCGCAGTGCCTGGTGGTCTTAGTACAGAGAGGTAGTCTCAGTAGGGCAGTGCCTGGTGGTCTTAGTACAGAGAGGTAGTCTCAGTAGCGCAGTTCCCGGTGGTCTTAGTACAGAGAGGTAGTCTCAGTAGGGCAGTGCCTGGTGGTCTTAATATGGAGAGGTAGTCTCAGTAGCGCACTGCCTGGTGGTCTTAGTACAGAGAGGTAGTGTCAGTAGGGCAGTGCCTGGTGGTCTTAATACAGAGAGGTAGTCTCAGTAGCGCACTGCCTGGTGGTCTTAGTACAGAGAGGTAATCTTAGTAGGACAGTGCCTGGTGGTCTTAGTACAGAGAGGTAGTCTCAGTAGGACAATGCCTGGTGGTCTTAGTACAGTGAGGTAGTCTCAGTAGAGCAGTGCCTGGTGGTTTTAGTACGGAGAGGTAGTCTCAGTAGCGCAGTGCCTGGTGGTCTTAGTACATAGAGGTAGTCTCAGTAGGGCAGTGCTTGGTGGTCTTAGTACAGAGAGGTAGTCTCAGTAGGGCAGTGCCTGGTGGTCTTAGTACAGAGAGGTAGTCTCAGTAGGACAGTTACATTTTGGTATTCTTAGTACGGCAGTGCCTGGTGATTGTTTTGCAGTATGGTAATCTCACTAGAGCAGTGCCTGGTGGTCTCAGCTCAGAGAAGTAGTCTTAATATGGCAGTCCCTGCTGGTTGTAATACAGTGGAGTGGTCTCAGTGGTCTTAGTCTGGCGGTGCCTGGTGGTCTTTGTACATTTGATCTAGGACTTAGCACTGGTGTTGTGTTACATTTATACTTTAATAGGGTTGTATGAGGTCAGAAAAATGATTGGTCTACAACAAACAGCGCCTCCCCTGTTCATGTGGCTATGACTGGTACTGCAGGTCATCCCCATTCAAGAGAACTATAGGCACATGGTGAAGCTGTTTTTGGAGAACGGGTAGCTATGTTTCCTAATCTCTTACAAATCCTTTAAAGATTGGTTCCTAATTTAAACATTATACAGAAATCAATCGGACGAGAGAAGCCAGGAGTAGAAGACGCCATCATTTAGTGAGTCCCTGACACTATCTACAGAGGTAATATCCCATACAAAATAAGCAGAATGAGAACATGTTTTTCTAGGTACCTACAGCAGGATTACTGGATGAGCAGAAATACTTTAGCAAACATTATCTTGTCAAAATACCGCCATACCGCCGCTCTCCGGCACACATGATAATGGCTTTGTAATTCAATTATAGCTGCTATTTGTATTGAGGCATTTATCTTCTGCAAATATCTGCATTGGTGCGAATCTGCGGCCATAAATCTTCTGCGCCGAACAACATTATTCCGCTGAACGCTGCACTTAGAAGCTGCACTCTTCTGTCATAAGGTACATGTTGCTGCTCGGGGAAATCGAACCGTCCTACAAATACAGAGAACTGACTTAACGTCTGGACGAGAACCGCGCTCGGGGGATTTCACAAGTTGTACAAGAAAAAAAACTCTTGCACTACAAAAGTTTTAGAAGTTCTCTTATAGCTTTTGTTCCAGCAGATGAATGGCTCTTCGGCTTCCCGGTGCAATATTCACAGTCGTTAGATTTAGACGTTCATGCGGCGGTTTTGCAGAGCTGAGTTTGTCTTTGCAGCTGTCTTTTTGGTGCACTGGAGCGAAGATGGTTTTGCAGATTTACTTGCAGGCCAATAGAAGGTGATCAGCTGAGTGTGCGGGGCTGGACTATTGGGAGGGCACAGGGGAAATGTCTTGGGGTCTCCACCACCCTATTGATCTACCATTCCTGTGTTGGCCAGTTCTATCTCAAATATATACCATGCTATTGTTAAAGGGTTCAAATTTAAATAAGGGCCCCACTTGAGGGCTTCACTGAGGTCCCGTTCTTGAGACAGGAGTGTGTCCCAAAGGGAGGGGGGGGGGGGGGGCTGCACCTATTGGACATCTATGATAAATATCCCCCGATGGGAACACCCCATGAATTTGCCCATTTAGAATTATATGAGCACCAAAAAGATTAGTCAGGCTTCCTCCTCCCTGGATAACACCGCAGTGATTTCTCCTGACATGTCTGTTTTACTAATTACTAATTCTGGAGCATGTATTCTTATGACTTTATGTTGTGCCATTCTTCTATTATTCCCACTAGAAGTCTATTAATGAATTGCTAGCAGTCTTTCATGAAGGTTTTATAAGTTGGGGGCGGAAGGCCCTGCACAGTCTGACAATATCAGTGCTGCTAGTGTCAGATTACATCAGTGAGGTCCAACTGCTGAGAAGCCCACCAATGATGAGAACAGAGGTCCTCGAGTCCCTGGAGTGAATGGAGCGATGGTAACACATGCGCGCCACTGCTTCATTCAAATCAACGAAGAAGCCAAGGACGGCGCATGAATGGAGCGACCATCCCTCAATTCACTCGGGGACCCCAAATGTTATCAGGTGGGGGCCCCAGCAGTCGGATCACTACTGATCAATTACAGTGGATAGGTGATATGTTGTTATGATGGGATAACCCCTTTACATATGGCACTGGTCCCAACTCCATTAGAGTGCGCCCATTACTACCGCAACCTAATGAGACTGGTGGGTGAAAGCATGGGAGCAGCACCCGCAGAAGATCAATGCTGCATCGGGCAGAGATGAGTAGCCGTGTTATAACTAAGTTACCACTTCAGCACTGCTACATCTGCATATCCCGATATCCTATCCCTGGCAGAACATCTTTGCATTATTTGTGTTCCTGTGAAGCTTTCGGTTGGTTGCCTCCAATATCTGTTCTAGCGGTGACCTCAATGTCAAAATCCAACGCCAGTGTATGAGCAGAGATCAATCCCGAGCTTTGCAGAAACATTGGGGCGGATTACATAGATCAAACGCGTCCTGACCTCCCAGGATTCGGTGCACTGCATTACATTGATATTTTCACGCCACTCGAGGCGCTGCCCAATTAGAACCACGCGGTCGAGAACTTTTTTTTTTTTTACGACAGAACATTTTCCCTTCTTCATGGAGAAAGTAGACGCTGCTCATTTCTTAAGGAATATTTCCATAATTACAACCCGTGGGTGAGAACTTTGTTCATCCCCAGCAACAATGTTACATATGTTTCCATTTTCCTGGATGCAAAGTTCACACAATGTAAATCAATGGGCTGCCCGTAACAAGCACACTTCCCTGCTCCGGCACAATGCTCACATTGACTTGCATTGTACATTAATTAGGGGCTGCCCGTGCCGCTCGTCGTTACGGCCTCGAGTTCTGGTAAACAATGACATGAATACTCAGCTTTTTCTCATTTTATATTGGATTCATAATCTAAAAGCTTTTATAATTAGTAAATGGATCCCCTAAAGTCACATAAGCCTGCGGATCCGAGACCCGGGACCAATAAACCATATGTTTTGTATGAGGACTCTGGGGAAATCTACGCATAGTTACCCCATATTTATTACTCAGATACTGCAAACTTGTGCGTGGAGCCAAATACAATAATTTCACTACGTCTGGTTATTAAAACCAAACTTCCACCCTACAGTAATTTTTTAAAGTCCCTTTATTATGACAACTTCTTACTTTCGACGTAGGCAGCGTGTAGCTCATGAAGGAAGTCACGTGTGCTGAGCTGGCTCAGTGGGTATATAAGGTGTGATAGGCTCTCTGCACACGTATACCTCGGTGGGTATATAAGGTGTGATGGGCTGTCTGCACACATATCCCTCTGTGGGTATATAAAGTGTGTGATAGGCTGTCTGCACACATATCCCTCGGTGGTATATAAGGGGTGATAGGCTGTCTGCACACATATCCCTCGGTGGGTATATAAGGTGTGATGGGCTGTCTGCACACATATCCCTCTGTGGGTATATAAAGTGTGTGATAGGCTGTCTGCACACATATCCCTCGGTGGTATATAAGGGGTGATAGGCTGTCTGCACACATATCCCTCGGTGGGTATATAAGGTGTGATAGGCTTTCTGCACACATATCCCTCGGTGGGTATATAAGGTGTGATAGGCTGTCTGCACACGTATCCCTCTGTGGGTATATAAGGTGTGTGATAGGCTGTCTGCACACATATCCCTTTGTAGGTATATAAGGTGTAATAGGCTGTCTGCACACATATGCCTCGGTGGGTATATAAGGGGTGTGATAGGCTGTCTACACACATATCCCTTGGTGGGTATATAAGGGGTGTGATAGGCTGTCTGCACACGTATACCTCGGTGGGTATATAAGGTGTGATGGGCTGTCTGCACACATATCCCTCTGTGGGTATATAAAGTGTGTGATAGGCTGTCTGCACACATATCCCTCGGTGGTATATAAGGGGTGATAGGCTGTCTGCACACATATCCCTCTGTGGGTATATAAGGTGTGTGATAGGCTGTCTGCACACATATCCCTTGGTAGGTATATAAGGTGTAATAGGCTGTCTGCACACATATGCCTCGGTAGGTATATAGGGTGTAATAGGCTGTCTGCACACATATGCCTCGGTAGGTATATAGGGTGTAATAGGCTGTCTGCACACATATCCCTCGGTGGGTATATAAGGTGTTATAGGCTTTCTGCACACATATCCCTCTGTGGGTATATAAGGTGTAATAGGCTGTCTGCACACATATGCCTCGGTAGGTATATAAGGTGTGTGATAGTCTGTCTGCACACATATTCGACGGTAAGTATATAAGGTGTGTGATAGTCTGTCTGCACACATATTCCTCGGTGGGTATATAAGGTGTGTGATAGGCTGTCTGCACACATATTCCTCGGTAGGTATATAAGGTGTGTGATAGGCTGTCTGCACACATATCCCTCGGTGGGTATATAAGGTGTGTGATAGTCTGTCTGCACACATATTCCTCGGTAGGTATATAAGGTGTGTGATAGGCTGTCTGCACACATATTCCTTGGTAGGTATATAAGGTGTGTGGTAGGCTGTCTGCACACATATTCCTTGGTAGGTATATAAGGTGTGATAGGCTGTCTGCACACATATCCCTAGGTGGGTATATAAGGTGTGTGATAGTCTGTCTGCACACATATTCCTCGGTGGGTATATAAGGTGTGTGATAGTCTGTCTACACACATATTCCTCGGTGGGTATATAAGGTGTGTGATAGTCTGTCTGCACACATATTCCTCGGTGGGTATATAAGGTGCGATAGGCTGTCTGCACACATATCCCTCGGTGGGTATATAAGGTGTGTGATAGGCTGTCTGCACACATATTCCTCGGTGGGTATATAAGGTGTGTGATAGGCTGTCTGCACACATATCCCTCGGTGGGTATATAAGGTGTGTGATAGGCTGTCTGCACACATATCCCTCGGTGGGTATATAAGGTGTGATAGGCTGTCTGCACACATATTCCTCGGTGGGTATATAATGTGTGATAGGCTGTCTGCACACATATCCCTCGGTGGGTATATAAGGTGTGTGATAGGCTGTCTGTACACATATCCTTCATTGCTTTCATGAGTAAAAGGGGAGAATTTATTAGAGTTGTAAAAAGGGATGATTATTGGCTGTCGGGCCCAGGATGGCGGTATTTCTGAACCTGTGCAGTGTGATCTGTTCTCGTGCTGCTGTGGTGAAAGTGTATCGTGAATGGATAAATGGCGTCATTGTGAATAAGTGACATGAGACTGCGGAGCACCACGTATTATTGATGTGAAAGGTGAATGTCGGCTATAAAGGTGCGCAAGAGCGGACTGATGCTACATGGAGCAGCTCAATGACCAGGGGGCTACCAGACATGTGTCTAACACAACAGCACAGTGAACCCTACTGCGTCTGGGGCTCCAGAGCAGATGGACAGTCACTGCTCCTCTGATAACCAAGCTGCATTGGCAGAAAAGGCTTTAATTCTCGCAGCAATATCGGAATTGGACCTCCGCTGATTGGTAAAGGGTCGTCTGCTCGGATGAGGCATGTTTTCTGCTTCATGGAACGGATGGACGTTGGCGTATCAGGCGAAAAACATCAGAGAAGAAATTCCCTGCAACCATTGCTGGAAGAACACAAGTTGGTGGGGGACAATTTGGGTATGAATCCATCCTTGTACAGTAGATCACATACACCCATAAATGCTGTCTCCCCTGGAGCTGATGAGATCTTCAAGAAAGACAATGCGAGATGTCACATGGCTAAAAATGTACGGCATTGGTTGGAAGAGCATGGCCAAGACTTACAAGTACTACCCTGGCCCCTAGTTCCCCAGACTTGAACCCAATTGAGCATCTGTGGGACCACCTCGCTGGTCGTGTTCGCTCCATGGACCCCCTTTCCCCCATGCCCCCTCCAGCAGCTGTGCGATGCACTGCAGTCAGCATGGCTCTAGATCCTTGTGACAACCTACCAGAACCTTAAGGAGTCACTCCGGGCCCATCTAGTTGTTGTCTGTGCTGCACTCGGCGGTTACTCTGGAGATTAGCTGCACTTTGTATGAATATTAGTTTCTCTGATTCAGAGGTCCAAAACCCCTGCTGGCCAGAGTTACAGAGCTGCTGGTAGGATCTAATAAGATCATGCCCCCCCCCCTTCCCCTCTAGTATTGGGACCAACTTACTGCCCTCCTGAGTGGAGATGCCCAACGGCATAGGTAGGTTTCAAGTAGGACCTGCCTGACCGAAAGCACCTTGGCGCTGGTAGGTGGGCACAGATGTGTTTTGCTCAAAATATATTGGCTGAGAGTTTCATATTTTATCATATCAGAGTGAGGGCTTAGTCCGTGTATAATGTTTGCATATATTGTGTTATTGTCTGTGATTTTTCTTTTGACCTACTTTGTTCTGTCCATAATGTAATCACACCTTTTTATTGCCCCCCTACTCCGTTATAGTGCTTCCTCTCTCTCAGTACTTGTGTCCCTTAGTGATCCCAGTTAGTTATGGTGCCCAACACAGGGTCAAAGCGACTCCACTGTGCCCCCTCCCAGTAATAGTGCACTCCTAAATGTCCCCTTACTGGGCACCGGAGATCATAGTTAAGTGATACAATTCCCCCTGTCTGCAGCCGCCACTAGGGGGAGCTCAGTGGCTTACTGAATACAAATATATACAGCCGCAGCCGGGGGAAGCTTCAATATAAGTCCCCCCTAGTGGTGGCTGCAGGGGGATGCTCATGGGTGGGGTAATGCACTGGTGGAATGAGAACCTGCAACTGGAAGAAGGCATAAAAATATATTGTATGTACTGTACTCTGTACGAGGACCAGAACCGCAGATTAGTAACATTACTAATCCACCATCCATGACTCAACCATTTAGTGGGGCCCCTGAGTGGTATTATCCCCACTGGGGCCCCTAAGTAGAATATGTCATTTATAACATTGCTGGCTTCTTATGACGGAAGGGGGCAAAGAGGACCCACTGCCTCTCCTGACATGTTTTAGTAACCACTTATTTCTCATGAAATAACAATTCCGGGGCTTCAATTCTTATGTCTATACTGTGCTATTCTTCTATTATTCCTATTAGAAGTTTATGAATGAGTTACCAATAAAGGTCCACCTGGGTGTTACCACTTGGGGGTGTGCCCCTGCACAACCTGACACTATCCATTCAGTGCTGCCAGTACAGGGACACGCCCACAACTGGTAACATGCAGACCGGCCTTCATTGCAGACATGCTGGCATTTCATTCATAAAGTTCTAATAGGAATAATAGAGAAATGGTTCTAATAGGAATAATAGAGGAATAGAAGCTCCAAAATGATTAAATGGGGGATGCAAGCAATTTCGTGAGTGTGACTGAATTTGGCTAGATTATATAATAGGAGACATCTAGGTATTACCCTGCCAGAACCGTCCAGCCAAAATACATCACTAGAGAACTACATTTCCCAGCAGTCCTTGCTGTGGAGCAGGATCCATCCTTCACATTGTGGGTTCTGCTCCGTTCTGCTGCCATCATCATCACACAGGCTTGTAGTCTGAGACTGGAGACCATTGTGACGCCCGGTGTGTGTGATGGTCAGTGTCCATCTCTATAGATGCAGACCTCTGTGTGATCACATTGTCCATCTGAGGATCAGCGCTGGTCGCGGTGACCTGAAATCTTACCAGTAAAACCGATTTGGTGCCACCGATTCACTGAGCAGCAGCCAACGTCTTCCGAACTCTGAGGAGCTGTACAACTGGGGGGAGACAAACATAAGAAATGAGTTATAAATGGCCTTGGAGGTAACACTCACCATAGTAGGGGGGCAGTTCTAGATCCTCCGAGACTCAAGAAAGTCTATCTGGTGTCCCTTAAAGAACCAGATCATCCCCTTTAAGAAAAATTCCCCCCCCCCAGAGATAATCATATGGCGTCCTGATGCTGAGATCCTCAGTGATCAGAAGTGATTAGTGGGGAAACCTGGCAGCAAGCGATCAACTCCACTGCAGCGCCACCACAGGTGAAATGGAGCATTGCACTGTGTCCATTCATAAGAATGGGATTTAATGCAGGAATGTGAGATATCCCCCAGAAGGAGACACCGTCTGCTCTGGTGCATGTCCTGGACCTCACACCTGACCCCACTATTAACCCTCTGTCACTTTGCAAGCTGGGTTTGGACAGAGGTGGGACCCGCACCTATCACACAATGGGGGCCTATCCTCGTGAAAACCCCCTTTAAATCTGCGACCTCCTACAAGATCAGCACTTTCCTTCAAGATTCTTTATGGACTCCATTACCTTCTGGTCTTGGCTGTAGGCCAGGATCCAGTCCTCTTGCTTGGGATGAAACAGCAGGCTCTGGATGAAGAAGTTGAGTCTGTATTTCTGATAGGTGGCCCCTTCATCCGAGCTGATCATAAGACTACTCTCGATCTCTGGGTCGGTCAGGAGCATGATCTGCAGGAGGGAGGAAGAAGAAGATGAGAGGTAATGCCATGGCTACGAGGAAACTGAACGCACAGGGGCCACTACTTCGGAGCCCCATCTCCTTGTCACAGCTTCTCATTGGAGGGGGTCCAGATTATCAGGGAATGCAGTCATGGTTGTCGGCTGTGATCAACCCCTTTAAATGATACGGACACCATTTTTTATCGCTCCCCCAAAATAAAATTGTCTTAGCGTTCAATGTATGCAGCTCCTGTGCAGTCTTATGTGTCTCCATGGTAACAGACTACAAGCTGACCCCCTGTAGTCTGATCTCGCAGTCATGCTCCTTTGCATCTGTCTACATTAGGAAACGTAAAGGGGTTTTCTGAAACGTTAACATTGATGACCTATTTGATCAGTGGGAGTCCGACACCTGGGGACCCCCGCCCACCAGCGCGTGGTAGCGCCGCAGCGTACTGGTAGCTTTGCCTAGGTGGGAGCTCCTGTGCCTTCTCAAACAGCTGATCGGCGGGGGTCCCGGGGGGTCCAGAGGACAGGTCATCATCCGTATAAAAATCTCAGAAAACCCCTTTAAGGTGGAGTTGCATAGATCTGCATGGGAGCTGTATACCCAAAACGGAAGGAGATTTTTATTCCGGTCGTACATCGGAGCAGCAGAAGGAACGTTGGAGACCTGTCATCCGTGTCCAATGTCCTGGATATAAACGCTGCTACAATGTTTCCAACCCAACGACACAATGACGAATTGATAAGAACCGTTCCTGGCATTAGAATTCTGATCAGACGCGAGCAGGAATTATCGGATAATCCCGCGCTGCATTATTGATGGCGCTGTGCCGCTCGCATGGTGTAACGGATGGAAACATTAATAAAATGGACTTAGCCTCCAAATCCTTGTTAGAACTGTGCATATTAATGAAATATTACAGATTTTTGCTTAGTCTGGGTCTTTTGCTTCACAATAAAAAGCGCGCTGTCACTTTAAAATGCGTAAAATGGTGGTTATCCTCATTTTAACGATCGGATCGGTTACTTTGCCGCTAATGACATCAATCACGGTCTCAAGGCGCTTGCGCAGAAAGTTTGCGGCTGGGACAAGTAAACGCCTGGAGGGAACGTGGCGCACAGGAAGAAGAAGCCGCGAGGAGCCAATAGCGGGTATAGGGGGGGGGGAGGGGGGCTTCCACTGGATATGGACGATGGTAAAACCAGTCAGCCTCTAATGTAACCCTTCACTGGCTTTTGTAGAACTACAAGTCCCATCATGCAAGCTGGGTGACATACAGGAGGTTGTCTGATAAAGACTAATAATAGGGCATGAGGACGCTGTACAGGGGGCCCAGGGGGCCCCATCAAGGAGCCAAAGTGGGGAGACTATGCTGAATGCATCCCGTCCATATTACATTTCCCCTGTAAGGGCTCGTTCACACGGCCGTATGGCTTTTTCAGTGTTTTGCGGGGCGTTTTTTAACAGATCCGTTTTTCGTTTCAGTTGAGTTTCCAGTTCCGTTCCGTTTACAGTATACAGTAATAACATAGAAAAAATTGGGCCGGGCATAACATTTTCAATAGAGGGTTCCGCAAAAAAACGGAACGGATACGGAAGACATACGGAGTACATTCCGTTTTTTTGGCGGACCCATTGACTTGAATGGAGCCACGGAACGTGATTTGCGGGCAGTAATAGGACATGTTCTATCTTTGAACGGAAAAATGGAAATACGGAAACGGAATGCATACGGAGTACATTCCGTTTTTTTTTTGCGGAAGTGAATGGTTCCGTATACGGCCTGTAAATAGAACACAAAAAACTTAAAAACTTTTGCGTTAACGAGCCCTAACGAGGAGCGGTCACCTCTCCGGACGTGTCTGCTTTCTGGAGCATTGATTCTTATCGCTCTATTTTATGCCATTCCTCCACGATTCCTACTAAAAGCTTACAAATAAAGGTCCAACTGGGTGTAACTAGTTGGGGGTGTGTCCTGGGGCGCTGCTAGGACTGATTGGACAGTGTCAGACTCTGCAGGGACACACCCCCAACTGGTAACACTCAAAGGCCTTTAGACATAAACTTCCAGTAGGAATAATCGAGGGACGGCACAAAATAGAGAGGTGTGGAATACGATTCCTTCCATGTCAGGAGCGGGGACCGGTTTAATAGATGCCTATATTTATGTCTTCATGAGACGAACCCTATAAGCAGTGATGTGTCCTCTGACATTAACCCCGTAGGAGCTGTCACTCAGCTTTCCAGGACCCCAGAAGGGCGAGCCTGAGAAGTCCTGCCATGATAGGTCCTCACAGCATGTAATACAGGCTGACAACTGATATGGCTGACACCCCTGCGCATACAGCGGTTGTCGCCCTGCTTTCAAAGACACCTGTCTAGTAACTGTAAGTAACTCAGCCGATCCACGTTCTAGGTGTCACATGTACACGCCTCCTACGTCTACAGACACACGTGTCATCACTACATACTACACGCGGCACATGCACATCCACGTGGCCAGTTACACGCATGATTACACCTAAGCATGTGCACTGCATGCATCCAAGTATGTACACCCACCATAGACATGCAGATGCACATGGGCACATAGGGGGCCGTTTAGAAGAAGAAGAAGGACCAGCATTGATTTTAATGTACCCCCCCCCCCCCCCAATCAGATAAGTCACAATTAAGATATGAACGACTCGTGATAATTGTGGCGAATCCACGGAAACTGAAATATACGCCAGCAAGAGATCTCGTGTAGCTTTCTGGTATAATCTGCACCAGGTCCCTTATAATAAATAATGCCGGGCTGGCTATGCCCGGACCCAGCACTGCCCACTACCCGCTTCACTCACTTTTTTGGAAAATCCTCAAAAAGTTGCAAAATATTGTGCAAGCGGGGCATGTGCCAAACTTTTTTGATGTGATGTACAGGGGTAGCATTCATAGATGAATGTCCACGGTTCACTACGCCACTTTCGTATCCCGCCTACTACGGCACTATCGTATCCCGCCTACTATGCCACTATCGTATACCGCCTACTACGCCACTATCGTATACCTCCTACTACGCCACTATCGCATCCCGCCTACTACACCACTATCGTATCCCGCTCACTACGCCACTATCGTATCCCGCCTACTACGCCACTATCGTATCCCGCCTACTACGCCACTATCGTATCCCGCTCACTACGCCACTATCGTATCCCGCTCACTACGCCACTATCGTATCCCGCCTACTACGCCACTATCGTATCCCGCCTACTACGCCACTATTGTATCCCGCCTACTACGCCACTATCGTATCCCGCTCACTACGCCACTATCGTATCCCGCCTACTACGCCACTATCGTATCCCGCCTACTACGCCACTATCGTATCCCGCTCACTACGCCACTATCGTATCCCGCTCACTACGCCACTATCGTATCCCGCCTACTACGCCACTATCGTATCCCGCCTACTACGCCACTATTGTATCCCGCCTACTACGCCACTATCGTATCCCGCTCACTACGCCACTATCGTATCCCGCCTACTACGACACTATCGCATCCCGCTCACTACGCCACTATCGTATCCCGCCTACTACGCCACTATCGTATCCCGCCTACTACGCCACTATCGTATACCGCCTACTACGCCACTATCGTATCCCGCCTACTACGCCACTATCGCATCCCGCCTACTACACCACTATCGTATCCCGCTCACTACGCCACTATCGTATCCCGCTCACTACGCCACTATCGTATCCCGCCTACTACGGCACTATCGTATCCCGCCTACTACGCCACTATCGTATCCCGCTCACTACGCCACTATCGTATCCCGCCTACTACGCCACTATCGTATCCCGCCTACTACGCCACTATCGTATCCCGCTCACTACGCCACTATCGTATCCCGCCTACTACGACACTATCGCATCCCGCTCACTACGCCACTATCGTATCCCGCCTACTACGCCACTATCGTATCCCGCCTACTACGCCACTATCGTATACCGCCTACTACGACACTATCGCATCCCGCTCACTACGCCACTATCGTATCCCGCTCACTACGCCACTATCGTATCCCGCCTACTACGCCACTATCGTATCCCGCCTACTACGCCACTATCGTATACCGCCTACTACGCCACTATCGCATCCCGCCTACTATGGCACTATCGTATCCCGCTCACTACGCCACTATCGTATACCTCCTACTATGCTACTATCGCATCCCGCCTACTACACTACTATCGCATCCCGCCTACTATGGCACTATCGTATCCCGCTCACTACGCCACTATCGTATCCCGCCTACTACACCACTATCGTATCCCGCTCACTACGCCACTATCGTATCCCGCCTACTACGCTACTATCGTATCCCGCCTACTACGCCACTATCGTATCCCGCCTACTACGCCACTATCGTATCCCGCCTACTACGCCACTATCGTTCCCCGCTCACTACGCCACTATCGTATCCCGCCTACTACGCCACTATCGTATCCCGCCTACTACGCCACTATCGTATCCCGCCTACTACGCCACTATCGTATCCCGCCTACTACGCCACTATCGTATCCCGCCTACTACGCCACTATCGTATCCCGCCTACTACGCCACTATCGTATCCCGCCTACTACGCCACTATCGTATCCCGCCTACTACGCCACTATCGTATCCCGCATACTTCGCCACTATCGTATCCCGCCTACTACGCCACTATCGTATCCCGCCTACTACGCCACTATCGTATCCCGCATACTACGCCACTATCGTATCCCGCCTACTACGCCACTATCGTATCCCGCCTACTACGCCACTATCGTATCCCGCCTACTACGGCACTATCGTATCCTGCCTACTACGCCACTATCGTATCCCGCATACTACGCCACTATCGTATCCCGCCTACTACGGCACTATCGTATCCCGCCTACTACGCCACTATCGTATCCCGCATACTACGCCACTATCGTATCCCGCATACTACGCCACTATCGTATCCCGCCTACTACGCCACTATCGTATCCCGCCTACTACGGCACTATCGTATCCCGCCTACTACGCCACTATCGCATCCCGCCTACTATGCTATTTGCATAACACATTGATTTAGAGCACCCACACTAGCTATCGCCAGGTGTAATGGACACCACCTCAGAATAGTGCATGCTGTAGATTTCCACAGTAAAGGGCACTGGGCAGCAGGATCAACCCTATTACAGCAAACCCTATTACAGTGAACATACTGCCCGGTAGGGTGAATCCTGCTGATTAAAATAATACCTGTCTTGTGAAAATCGGTTGCTGCGTTCCTTAGAAAAAAAAGCCTTTTTATTATTTATGCAAATGAAGGGGTGGGGTCTAGCTGCTTAGCGCACCTCAGTTTTCAAGTGCCGGCCACGCCCCTCAGTGCACTGAAGCCTTCATTTGCATAAAGGACAAAAGTATTTTTTTTCTCAGGAACGCTGCAACAGATTTTCACAAGACAGGCATCATTTTAATAAGCAGGATCAACCCCACCCAACGACATGTCTCATCTGCTGGGGTTGATCCTGCTGATGCGTGATCTTTAATTCTGCACTGATTTCTCTGCAATGTGCGAATGGGGCTTTAAAAACTCCTATCCTTTGCACTGCACAACCTGTCCATTGTGAACATGGTGTAACACAAAACGCAGCAGTTAACCCATGACCTGTGAAAGGGAGCAGCCCATTGGACATACACCACTGACTGCCAGGGACCAAGGAGCGACCCTGTTCACGAGGCCCGATCACCGTCCATCCGTCACCGCTGAGACTTGTAGTTCAACAACTGCTTCAAAGCCATAAACTTCTGTAAAATGGAAGAAGCGGCCACCACCATGCTCTTAAGAAATAACGCACTAAGGTGATGCTGAGAGTTGTAGTTCCCCACAAGACAACAGCAGTTCACACCATTTGATCTTCAGGATCAAGAAGAGATCATGCTGAGAGTTGTAGTCACAACAGCAGCCGAGCTGCAATGTTCTCCCCATATATAGAGGTCAATCGCGTTTCAGCTTCCACATCAAGGAGGGAAAGATCAAGGACACGAGGACATGCTGAGACTTGTAGTTTGCCGACAGCCTTAGGTCTCCATATATTAATGCAGTTGAGAGGGAAATGTAAAAGATGGAGGGGGGGGTGGCATATATTTACTGCAATGTTTATGTCCATCTTAATAGTATCTTTCCATTACTTGCATGCAAGAATTCCCAGATGATAAGCCATAAATGTGGTGGATGGGAATTCCCCTTTAAGGCCAATATTGAACTGTAGGGGTTAAATTCGGCAGTATAGAGATGATGTACTACATAGTGTCCATTAACATCCGTGGGATGTCTGTGTAATGTAGGACAGGATCGGTCCTCTAGAACTGCTCTGGACAAGAGGTGAGGGTCCTAACCCGAGGAACCCCTCTATATTAACTTAGCATGTGGTGCATGAGAAAGGGTTTTCTAAAAACAGACCACCCCGTTAATGGGTTAAACCTTCCCCCAAGCAAGAACTTTCAAAAAACATTTACCCAGTTGGAGTTATGCTCTGGAGCAAGGCGGCTGTTTTCATAAATGACTCTCATTGTGTAAGTACCTCGTCAGCTTCGCAGTGCGCCACCATAAGGAACCTCTGGCCCCCCCCCCCAGCAAGAAACCAGAAGAAAGAGCCTCGTCTGATCCATTAAACCCGCCGGAGGACCCCCGCCTCCCAGATACATTGTCTGTACGCACAAGGCTTCATTAAAACTCTCGAGTGGATGAGGAGCCTGACTGCTTGCATGGTGGACGCTTGAGCTCGAGCTGCTGCTCCACAAACCCGTGTTCCACTGCTAACTTGCTATAACTTTGCTGATATGGTGAAAATAGGCAAAGACAGACCTGCTAAACAGATGGAGATGGAGACCCCCAAAAAGAGACGAGGTTAGTCGGAAATAGACAAAATCTGGAGGAGAACAAAGAACACATCCTTTATATTCTAAATTGTGGCAACCTTGGAAAATATTCAGGTCCAGCAACCAGTCTACATAAAAAGATACCAAGGTCCTGATGTGGCCCGATCCCCGTCTTGAGATGTCTATGTGAAGGGTTCTTGTGAAGTCCTAAAGTATTTGGTCCACACATGACCATTGCTTGGCTAGAAGAACTTTGGTGTACCATGGACAGCTCATAAATAGAATGGGTTTAATTACACAACCTATACTCGCCCTGGTGACCTTCGCCAATACTAATCTTTTTTATTTAATATTTTTTACTTTTTACTCATCTATTTGTTTATTTAAACAGTTATTTATCCATATCTATTTAATTATTCATATTTTATGTTATTGTATTTTATTTAAATACTCCTCTCTTCCTTAGCTCTGCATATGTCATGCTTCTCATTGATGTCACTATGCTGGATGATTTATACATTGTAATGTACATGTGCAATCAAAGTGTTTATACTTTAATGTTCAATAAAAAGTTTTATACAGAAAACTCTTGAGTGCTTTTAGCCGGGTGATAAAACTACCTTTTAGTATTGTGGCACGATAAGTGGGGCGGGCGGCGTTACTGAAAAAGCGCTGCCAATGCTCAACCAGTGAGCACCATAGTAAACAAGAAACTGGAGGTCAGGATGATGGACGGTGCGGAGGCATCGAGGGCACACAGATAAGAAGCAGCTGTCACACTTCATGAGGCCGGCCAGCTCTGACAAGGAGGCCAGCGAAGGGCATCTGGAAGAGTGTGCCCCAGGGGTAGGCCAAGATACACCATGAGCAGGCACTGAAAGTACGTGCATTCTTTTCTTTCTTCTTCCCAGTGGCAGTGGTGGAACTGGCCAGCAGTTTGGGACATGGCCACCATTCTACAACTGCAGCCTGGCAACACAAGTTGACATCAGAAAGCATAGAAGTGCATCGACTTTGCCCCATGGCACTCTGGTTGGTGGGGAAGCAAGTCTTAATAGGGTTAGTTGGCTCCAGAACCTCTGTTGAGCATACGCCCATGCTGGTTGGGTCCCAGAGAGGGGCGTAACAGAGTTGAATGCCCATAGCCATCACTGACTGCGCCAACAGGCGTGGTGATACTGCACTGTCTGTATTTTGTGCCTCATCTGAGAGTAACCAGTAAGCTCTGTGCCTCCTTGGGGTGAAGAGTTTTGATTTTCAAGGACCCTTGTGTTTGCCACTTTCCTATATCGGGTCATCGAACACCCAACGTCCCACATCACAAGTCATAGGATGAACAGAGTGGTCAGGGATAGTTATGGAGATACCACCCCATGGTATCAGGTTTTATCACCACCAGTGGTCAGTCAGGGCAGGGGACGGATCCTCTTCATGAGCACTAAGCCAATGGCTGTCAAGCCCCTAAAACACATGGTCTCCCCTCTGGCCGTACAGCACTGGCAGGGTGAAACCGCCTGCTCTTACTGTGTTTGGTGACTACATTGTTTCAGTTTCATTCCACATCCGGAAAACGTATTCAAAACGTATTCAATATAAAGTGCATTTCATGGCAGGGGGTTGTGAGGCCGGCTCTGTGGTGGGGACACTAGGACTGGAGGGTTCTGCGGCTGCCTTGTGTTATGGGGGACTGTAACTGGTTCTAATGTAGGGGGTTTTGTAAAAATCTCTATTAAAGGGGTACCATAATCAGCTCTATTATGGGAATACCGTAAGGAGTACTGTAATCAGCTATAATATGGGGGTACAGTATTTAGCTCCATTATGGGGGTACAGTAATCAGCTCTATTATGGGGTACTGTAATCATCTCTTTTATAGGGGGTGGGGAAGTAATCAGCTCTATTATGGGGGTATAGTAATCAGCTGTATTATGGGGTACTGTAATCAGCTCTATTATGAGTGTACTATAATCAGCTCTATTATGGGGGTGTAGTAATCAGCTGTATTATGGGGTACTCTAATCAGCTCTATTATGGGATACAGTAATCAGCTCTATTATGGGGTACAGTAATCAGCTCTATTATGGGGGTCCTGTAATCAGCTCTATTATGGGGTACAATAATCAGCTCTATTATGGGGTACAGTAATCAGCTCTATTATGGGGGTACTGTAATCAGCTCTATTATGGGGTACAGTAATCAGCTCTATTATGGGGGTACTGTAACTCTATTATGGGGTACAGTAATCAGCTCTATGATGGGGGTATAGTGCTCAGCTCTATTATGGGGGTACTGTGGGTACTGTAATCAGCTCTATTATGGGAGTACTGTAATCAGCTCTATTATGGGGGGCTAATTAGCTTCATGATGGGGTACTGTAATTACTGTGGGGGGCACTGTAAGCGCCTCTGTTATGTAGGAGAAGTGTGACTGGCTGTGTTATGAGAAGCGGAGACAGATTCTGCTATGGAGTGAAGTTACTGGGTCTATTATGGGGGTCCTTCTTTACACATATACATAAAGGGCTCATTTTATGAGCATTGTGCCTTCCCTTTGTGTTCATTATGTGGCCCCCACAGTGATGCAGGTTGGCCTCTTATGCTGTGGACCATTCACTACCACCCCTCCCCCACCTTACATATAGACTGTATAGACTGTCTCTGTTATATTCGGTGGTCTCATCTTCTTTGAGCTCAGAGAATATTACCAGCTGCTGCCTGTAAATGTAATACAAGGAGCACTCCCATCCTTCCAGGGCAGTCTTCGTCCTGTTCATGCGCTGCCGCCATCCTGCCATGTACAATACGCTCCGTCCCATTGATTAATCACTTTTCATAGAAAGTCAATAAATTCGACACGGACCCCTGAAACCCAACTCTAGGCGGCAATTCATCATCCGCGGCAGGAAGAGGAAGAAACTTTATTTGCTTTGCCTCGTTTTGATAAATGAGCATAAAACTCAATTTATGGATCCAGCGCGTCCATTTTACTGGTTGCCGGCCGCCATATTAGAAATAGAACATCTCCCGATCAGCGGCAGTCCAGTCCATCCAGTCAACATACAGTAATTCATAATGGACAATAAATTCTTGAAAATATGTGTTGGATATGTTGAGTCCATGTAAAGATAGACACATCCGTACGTCTGCTAGAGCACGGATCAGCAACCTTCAGCACTCCAGCTGCTGTAAAACTACAACTCCCAACATGCACACTCAGCTGTTCTTGCAACTTCCATAGAAGTAAACGGAGTATTGTGGGAGTTGTAGTGTCAGAACAGCTGGTGTGCCAGAGGTTGCTGATCCCTGTGCTAGAGCAAGAGTCGTGTTTTCAGTGAACCTCTGTTGGGTCTGCTAGAGCAAGAGTCATTTTTTTTCCAGAGAACCTCTGTTGGGTCTGCTAGAGCAAGAGTCGTTATTTCCAGTGATGTTCTACTGGGTCTGCTAGAGCAAGAGTCTTTTTTTTCCCCCAGAGAACCTCTCTTAGGTCTGCTAGAGCAAGAGTCATTTTTTCCAGTGATCCTCTGTTGGGTCTGCTAGAGTAAGTCGTTTTTTCTAGTGAAGTTCTACTGGGTCTGCTAGAGCAAGAGTCTTTTTTCCCCAGAGAACTACTATTGGCTCTGCTTGAGCAAGAGTCCTTTTTTTTCCAAAGAACCTCTGTTGGGTCGTCTACAGCAAGAGTTGTTTTTTTCCAGTGAAGTTCTACTGGGTCTGCTAGAGCAAGAGTAATTTTTTTTCCAGAGAACCTCTGTTGGGTCTGCTAGAGCAAGAGTTGTTTTTTTATCAGTGAAGTTCTACTGGGTCTGCTAGAGCAAGAGTAATTTTTTTTTTACCAGAGAACCTCTGTTGGGTCTGCTAGAGCAAGAGTAATTTTTTTTACCAGAGAACCTCTGTTGGGTCTGCTAGAGCAAGAGTCGTTTTTTCCAGAGAAGTTCTACTGGGTCTGCTAGAGCAAGAGTAATTTTGTTTTCCAGAGAACCTCTGTTGGGTCTGCTAGAGCAAGAGTCATTTTGTTTTCCAGTGAACCTCTGTTGGGTCTGGTGGAGCAAAAGTTGTTTTTTTCCAGTGAAGTTCTACTGGTATGCTAGAGCAAAAGTCTTTTTTTTTTCCAGAGAACTACTATTGGCTCTGCTTGAGCAAGAGTCTTTTTTTTCCCAAAGAACCTCTGTTGGGTCTGCTAGAGCAAGAGTAACTTTTTTCCAGAGAATCTCTGTTGGGTCTGCTAGATCAAGCGTCATTTTTTTTTATGAGAGAACCTCTGTTGGGTCTGCAAGAGCAAGAGTCGTTTTTCCAGTGAAGTTCTAATGGCTCTGCTAGAGCAAGAGTCTTTTTTTCCAGAGAACCACTATTGGCTCTGCTTGAGCAAGAGTAGTTTTTTGAAGTCAAGTTCTACTTGGTCTGTTAGAGCAAGTGTAATTTTTTTCCCCAGTGAGCCTCTGCTGGGTATGTTAAACCAAGGGTAGGTTTTTCCAGAGAAACTCTGCTGGGTCTACTTGAGCAAGAGTCTGTTTTTTCAGCAAACTTCTGCTGTTGCTAATAGCTGTCGGTTCTGAGTAGGAAATATGATAGGAAATATCTACTCATTGGTCGTCTTGATAAGACTTCCCCTTTAAGGAACTGTATTCTCACAGTCTTCATTGCCAATGTAATGCAGCAACTACAATATAAGGGCATCATTTTGCAACTGAGACTACCCTGAGGGTAGCAAGTAGTGTTAAGAGCGAATATTCAAATAGCAATTTTTTTTTGCGAATATCGGCACTTTGCTAATTCGCGAATATTTCGAATATAGTGCTATAAATTCGCTATTTCGAATATTTGTTTTTATTTTTATTTTTTATTGTTATGTTTTTTTCTTTCCCACTTCCCAAAAGTAGTTCTTACCTGTCCTTAGGATTCCTGGCTTCCTGGCTGCTCCAGTCAGTGCCCGTTACCGCTTCTGACGACTTCCGTGCTCATGGAGCGTCCCCATCAACATGGGAACGCCTCCATACTAGAATGTACTGTCGGATGTGAGAATTAAGTTGAAATAATGAATATAACTTGAAGTAATCGCATTGCGATTTCAACTTAGAGCTGGTTTACTATGGTTGGCTTGGTAGAATTAGCGAAGATGACGAATATGACGAATGTATTCGTCATATTCCTCAAAACGAAGATAACAAAGTATTCTCCATCTTCGTTTTAGCTCCATATTCGTCAACTTCGCTAATTCTATGCAATCAAATAGGAAGGTTGACTATAGAGACAGCTGTGTTTAATTCGCTATGCGATTATATTACTTAGCTTTTTTTTTTATAAATAGAATAATTATAATACTTGATAATTATTATAATTATTCTATTTATAAAAAAAGCAAAGTAATATAATCGCATAGCGAATTAAACACAGCTGTCTCTATAGTCAACCTTCCTATTTGATTGCTAGAATTAGCGAAGTTGACGAATATGGAGCTAAAACGAACATGGAGAATACTTTGTTATCTTCGTTTGAGGAATATGACGAATACATTGGTCATATTCGTCTTCTTCGCTAATTCTAGATATCAAACCAATAGGAAAGTTACCTTAATTTAAAATCGCAATACGCGATTATTTAAATCGCATATTAATCGCGATAACTAGAATAATGACGAATATTCGATTTCGACGAATATGAGACGAATATTCTAGTGAATATTTGCTAATTTCGTCGAAATCGAATATGGCACCTCCCGCTCATCACTAGTAGCAAGGGGGTTAATAGTGAAGAATTCCCAATCCTTAGGGCTTTACTCCTTTATTGAACCCTATGCCAAATCCATTAGTGACCCGGCAGGTCCACCACATGTCCTGTAGGCCGCTGTTACACCCACATGGCCACTGAACGTATAAGTGTTGCAGGAACCTTTGTTCTTTGCTTGTTTCAGCTCCTGCAGTGAGAACATAATTACAGAAGTGCAGAATGTCTCTCGCCCCTCGCTCTATCGTCATCTTTCACCAGAGCGCCCCCGGTGGTGATGGTTCTTGAGCTGACGACACCTTGGCAGTTCCTTCTTCATTCGTCTGCGTTCTGTCTAAGACTGTGCAGACTTCAGCCTGATCAATGTCAGGAAACCAAACACCCAGAATATACAAGTCATTCCATTTCCAATGTTTCAACTACTGAACTGAGAGGATGATGGGAAAGTAGTCACAGAACCAGACAGAAACTAGTTATGGGGTTAGAGTTTTGTCTTGGTGAGACCCCGGTTATCATTGGGGTAATCCATATCTAGGCATCCATTAACCCTACATGGACTCACCCTGCCAGGCCTCATGCACACGGCCGTTGTTTTGGTCCGCAGTTTTTGCGTCTTGGATGCGGACCCATTCACTGTCCGCATCCGTTGCTCCGTTCCATGGTCCGCCCAAAAAACATGACCTGTCCTATTCTTGTCTGCGCTTTGCGGACAAGAATAGGCAGTTATATTAAAGGCTGTCCGTGCCGTCCCGCTAATTGCAGAACGCATGCGGACGCCATCCGTGTTTTGTGGATCTGCGATTTGCGGACCGCACAACGGTCGTGTGCACGTAGCCCTACACAGCAGCCCCCTTCTGTGACATCAATTTATCTTAAAGGGGATGTCCAAGATCTTACTATTGGGGATCTATCCTCGGGATCGGTACCTGATCCGCGGGGGGAGCTACTTGGGAACAGCTGATCAGGGGGGTGAAGTGTGTCGCATCCGATATTAATCAGACAGTGGTGACCCATCCTGACAACCCCTTTAACAGCTTTTTCAGCCATCTCCTTTAATGCATCTCAAAGTTTACAGTTTGTTACAATTGTATCCAGTCTAGACAATGGTGTCTCAGCTGAACTCCAGGCGGATACATTGTAACAATCAGGAGAGGAGAGAGATTTGTGCTGCCGATATGTCTAGACAGGATACAACTGTACTGTAACAAACCCTCAGCTGTGAGAAGTGTAAGCTTTTAGCCGGTGGTTGTCTATGTTCCCATTCACATGGGAAGTTGCAGAACTGCTCTCAGATTATTCCCTGAAAAGCTGGAAATGGATCGAAGCATCTGACGTCATAAATACTTATTTGTCAGTAAATTCTCCTAATTAACGGCCTTTTACCCATTTTTCCCCCCCTGTAATCATCTCACGGTGGAATTTAAAGACCATTGTAAGCGGCCCTGGCCTAATGCTGCGTGCGGCTGATTGTGGAGAGCCGGTCATTAGGTCTATTCATTACATGAAAAGAACAGGAGATTGTATGTAATAGTCCCCTGTATCATCAGAATATACAAGAGTAGCCGGGCAGGTGAGACGAGGAAACGGAGGAGGCATCAGGGATGATACAATCGCTGGCCTCTTCTATACATTGCTAATTTTGCAACAAATCTTCTACCAATTTGCAAGAAAGTGTTTTGTTACCAGCAGATTTCCCTGCAGACTTGCCATAGACTTTACCCTTTGCATCTGCAGCACGCCGCGGAATTCTGGGAGGATTTCCAAAACCGCCATTTGCATGCTGTAAATTATCACAGAGGTGTGAATTCCCCCCTACGGTACCTGTGCACAGTGTGGATTCTGCACGCGGATTTACGGGTATGTACAGAAAAACCGCAGCGTTATACAGTACCAGCAAAGTGTATGGGAACAGATAAATCTCACGTACACTCGGAGAATGACCAGCCGCGTGGATTTAGAAATCTGCAGCACGTCAATTATGTTTGCCGTTTTAGGTGCGGCAAAGGAAGGGTGAGATCTGCAGAAAAAGCGCATTAAATCCGCATCAAAAGCCTCAATTGGAAATTTGCATTTTTTGGTTACAAACAGAAAATCATCACAGATTTCTGTGCAGACTTCTTTGCGTTTTTTCATTAAATCTGCACCAAAAATCACGTGTTACTTGCCTGTTTTGTTGCAGATTTGATGAGGTTTTGCTGCAAAAGGTGAAATCTGCATAAAAAAGTCGCCACAAACAATTGACACGCTGGGGATTTCAAGATCCGCACGGCAGGTCCATTTCTGCACAGAAGAGAAAAGCAAAACGGACATGAGATTTGTCTGATCTCTGCTGGTACTGTGCTGCGGACTTTCACTTCAATGGGGTCCGCGATCCGCATCCGACTGTCTGCACCACAAAACAGCAGTGCATCCGTGGGCTTCCGATCTGTGCCTACGTTCCGCACCGCATCTCCCGGATTGCAGACCCATTTGAGTGAATGGGTCTGGCATCCGTGATGCGGGGTGCACGCGGTCAGTGCCCGTGTATTGTGGACGCGTTGTTTGCGGGCTACAACACGGCCATGAATCCCGCCCAGAAAATCTGCATGTAATCCATAAGGCTGGGTTCACACGAGCGAGTTTTCCGCGCGGGTGCGATGCGTGAGTTGAACGCATTGCACCCGCACTGAATCCGGACCCATTCATTTCTATGGGGCTGTGCACACGAGCGGTGATTTTCACGCATCACTTGTGCGATGCGTGAAAATCGCAGCATGTTCTATATTCAGCGTTTTTCACGCAACGCAGGCCCCATAGAAGTGAATGGGGCTGCTTGAAAATCGCAAGCAAGTGCGGATGCGGTGCGATTTTCATGCACGGTTGCTAGGAGACGATCGGGATGGGGACACGATCATTATTATTTCCCCTTATCACATGGTTTTAAGGGAAAATAATAGCATTCTGAATACAGAATGCATAGTACAATAGGGCTGGAGGGGTTAAAAATAAAATAAAATAAAAATATAACTCATCTCTTCTGTCATCTTCTTTGCTGTGCACAGGAAAAGGACCTTTGATGACGTCACTGCACGCATCACATGGTCCATCACATGATCCATCACCATGGTGAAAGATCATGTGATGGACCAGTGGATTAAGGTGAGTTAAATTATAAAAAAAAAAATTTTATAAGGGAAAATAATACAATCTACACAACCTTGAACGCAAACCTGAACTTCTGTGAAGAAGTTCGGGTCTGGGTACCACATTCAGTTTTTTATCACGCGCGTGCAAAACGCATTGCACCCGCGGGATAAAAACTGAACAACGGAACGCAATCGCAGTCAAAACTGACTGCAATCGGGTACCTACTCGCGCGGGTTTGCTGCAACGCATCCGGATCTTATCTGGACACGCTCGTCTGCAAGGGACCTAACATGTGCAGATACCCTTAGGCCTCCTGCACACGAACTATGCAGATTGTGCTGTCAGGGTGCGTTCAGTGAAATTCGCAGCATTTTGCAAGCAAGTTCAGTCAGTTTTGTCTGCCATTGCGTTCAGTGTTTCATTTTTTTCCTTGCAGATGCGATCAGTTTTGATGCGTTTTTTTACTCACGTGAAAAAAAAACTGAAGGTTTACAAACAACATCTCCAGCAACCATCACAGAAAAATTGCATTACATCCGGATGCGATGTGTTTTTTCACAGGAGCCCCATTCACTTCTATGGGACCAGGGCTGAGCGAAAAATGCAGAATATAGAACATGCTGCGATTTTCACATAACGCAGAAATGATGCGTGAAAAAATACATTGAAGCAGACGGTATTTTAGGAAGAAGTAAGGGTGATGGGGCAATGAGAAGAGCTATCCTGTGGGGAGGCCTGGATGTGGTATTAATGAGCGCAGGAGAAAAGCCTCATGAATGACATAATAAATCATTGTTTCATTTTCTACGGTAACGCAAACCAGTCTATTATTTGTAGCGAGTCTTCATTCACATATCACAAAGGATTCCCGGTGTAGATTTTGCACGTTTTTGCAGCAGATTTTGAATTGTAAAGGTTGAAATCTGCAATAACACTTTTCTGCACAATGTGACACAATGAACTCCCAGCAGGTTCAGATGATCAGATTTGATTTTCAGGACTCCGTCCACACAAATTGTTCTGTACGTTTTTGCAGATTTTTGGTGCAGAATCCACAATAAATCTTTGTGACATTTCTGCAACATTAGAACTGCGCCTTAAAGGGAGTTGGTCACCAGGAAATTCACTTAAAAAAAAAAACGGCACAAGGAGGGAATTTACCATAGAGCGGCATTTTACACTGATATACCCTGCGCTGCCGGTGAGGTGCAGGCCTCCTCATAAACTAAGAGCATCCTGCGAAAGCCCATGCACCTAGACTGAAAAGCTGCCATAGATTTGAGTCTTCCTTTATGCTGGAAAACTGGTATAAAAGAAGGAAAACTTGGGGGAGAACAAGGACCAGAGGTAAAGGACAATCCAGCACCAGGCCCGGAGGTAAATAACAGTCTCAGCCCAGGCCCGAAGGTAAAGGACAGTCCAGCACCAGGCCCAGAGGTAAAGGACAGTCCAGCCCCAGGCCCGAAGGTAAAGGACAGTCCATCACCAGGCCCAGAGGTAAAGGACAGTCCAGCCCCAGGCCCGAAGGTAAAGGACAGTCCATCACCAGGCCCGGAGGTAAAGGACAGTCCAGCACCAGGCCCAGAGGTAAAGGACAGTCCAGCCCCAGGCCCGAAGGTAAAGGACAGTCCAGCACCAGGCCCAGAGGTAAAGGGCAGTCCAGCCCCAGGCCCGAAGGTAAAGGACAGTCCAGCCCCAGGCCGAAGGTAAAGGACAGTCCATCACCAGGCCCAGAGGTAAAGGACAGTCCAGCACCAGGCCCAGAGGTAAAGGACAGTCCAGCACCAGGCCCGGAGGTAAAGGACAGTCCAGCACCAGGCCCGGAGGTAAAGGACAGTCCAGTACCAGGCCCGGAGGCAAAGGACAGTCCATCACCAGGCCCAGAGGTAAATAACAGTCCATCACCAGGCCCAGAGGTAAAGGACAGTCCATCAGCAGGCCCGGAGGTAAAGGACAGTCCATCACCAGGCCCGGAGGTAAAGGACAATCTAGCACCAGGACCACAGGTAAAGGACAGTCCAGCACCAGGCCCGGAGGTAAAGGAGAGTCCAGCACCAGGCCCAGAGGTAAAGGACAGTCCATCACCAGGCTTGTAGGTAAAGGACAATCTAGCACCAGGCCCACAGGTAAAGGACAGTCCAGCACCAGGCCCGGAGGTAAAGGAGAGTCCAGCACCAGGCCCAGAGGTAAAGGACAGTCCAGCACCAGGCCCAGAGGTAAAGGACAGTCCAGCACCAGGCCCAGAGGTAAAGGACAGTCCAGCACCAGGCCCGGAGGTAAAGGACAGTCCAGCACCAGGCCCAGAGGTAAAGGACAGTCCAGCACCAGGCCCAGAGGTAAAGGACAGTCCAGCACCAGGCCCAGAGGTAAAGGACAGTCCAGCACCAGGCCCAGAGGTAAAGGACAGTCCAGCACCAGGCCCGGAGGTAAAGGACAGTCCACCACCAGGCCCAGAGGTAAAGGACAGTCCAGCACCAGGCCCAGAGGTAAAGGACAGTCCAGCCCCAGGCCGAAGGTAAAGGACAGTCCATCACCAGGCCCAGAGGTAAAGGACAGTCCAGCACCAGGCCCAGAGGTAAAGGACAGTCCAGCACCAGGCCCGGAGGTAAAGGACAGTCCAGCACCAGGCCCGGAGGTAAAGGACAGTCCAGTACCAGGCCCGGAGGCAAAGGACAGTCCATCACCAGGCCCAGAGGTAAATAACAGTCCATCACCAGGCCCAGAGGTAAAGGACAGTCCATCAGCAGGCCCGGAGGTAAAGGACAGTCCATCACCAGGCCCGGAGGTAAAGGACAATCTAGCACCAGGACCACAGGTAAAGGACAGTCCAGCACCAGGCCCGGAGGTAAAGGAGAGTCCAGCACCAGGCCCAGAGGTAAAGGACAGTCCATCACCAGGCTTGTAGGTAAAGGACAATCTAGCACCAGGCCCACAGGTAAAGGACAGTCCAGCACCAGGCCCGGAGGTAAAGGAGAGTCCAGCACCAGGCCCAGAGGTAAAGGACAGTCCAGCACCAGGCCCAGAGGTAAAGGACAGTCCAGCACCAGGCCCAGAGGTAAAGGACAGTCCAGCACCAGGCCCAGAGGTAAAGGACAGTCCAGCACCAGGCCCAGAGGTAAAGGACAGTCCAGCACCAGGCCCAGAGGTAAAGGACAGTCCAGCACCAGGCCCAGAGGTAAAGGACAGTCCAGCACCAGGCCCAGAGGTAAAGGACAGTCCAGCACCAGGCCCGGAGGTAAAGGACAGTCCACCACCAGGCCCAGAGGTAAAGGACAGTCCAGCACCAGGCCCAGAGGTAAAGGACAGTCCAGCACCAGGCCCGGAGGTAAAGGACAGTCCATCACAAGGCCCAGAGGTAAAGGACAGTCCAGCACCAGGCCCAGAGGTAAAGGACAATCCAGCACCAGGCCCGGAGCTAAAAGACAGTCAATCACCAGGCCCAGAGCTAAAGGTCAGTCCAGCACCAGGTCCAGAGGTATAGGTCAGTCCGGCACCAGGTGTGGAAGTAGAAGTGGGTCCAGCACCAGGCCTGAAGCTAAAGGTCAGTACAGCTCCGGGCCCGGAGGAGGTAAAGGACAGTTCAACATCAGGCCCAGAGGTAAAGGTCAGTCCTTTATTGAAATTCAGCAAAATCAACTATAATCCTAAAAGTGCCTAACCCTACGCATACAGATTTAACTTCTACCCTTGGATTATTCACATGTCACTTACACAATATCCGCACCCGGACAAAGAGATTCCATTGGAATGTGTGAGCCGAAACTTAAAAAATAAAAAAAATGCTGTTTTTTGGGGTTTTGTGCTTTTTTTTTTTTGTTAATGTCTACACATTTTTGGTTTGTCCCATACATTTCCAGCAAAAACTTTTTTCATGCTTGATTGGATGGAGGTACAGCATAAGGTTTCATTCTCACGACTAAGCTTTTAGTCCACATCTGATTCATTTCAATGGGGCCACAAAAGATGTGGATGGCGCACCATGCGCTGTCCGCGTCCGTCTACCCATTCCATGGCCCTCGAAAAAGATAGAACTTGGAACATAGAATGGTTTAAAAAAAATGGAGGCATGCACACGATTAGGATCCGTATTCTGCAGATCCGCAGTTTGCAGACCGCAAAACACTTATGGTCATGTGCATATGGCCTTAGATGTGACTGGAGTATGGCATGAGATACAGTTCTTTGAAAAAGTATTCATACCCCTTGAAATTTTCCAGATTTTTTCTTGTTACACCCACAAACTTAAATGTATTTTATTGGGATTTTATGTCGTAGAAGAACACAAAGTACAAGTCTGTGTAAAGTGATAATAAAATTATACACGGCTTTCAAAATTTTTAATAAATAAAAATCTGGAAAGTGTTGTGTGCATTTATATTCAGCCATTACTCTGTAGGACCATCTTTCTCTAAGGTAGGTCTCTACCAGCCTTGCACATCTAGCGGCTACATTTTTTGCCCATTCTTCTTTGCAGAATAGCTCACGCTCAGATTGGATGGAGAACGTCTGTGAACAGCAATTTTCAACTCTTGTCCCAGATGTATTTAGCTCCATCCATCTTCCCATCACCTCTGACCAACTTCCCTGTCGCTGCTGAAGAAGAGCCTCCCCACAGCATGATGAGGCCACCGCCATGTCTCACGGGTGCAGGGTGATGTGCAGTGTTAGATTTCCTCCACACATTGCGTTTTGTATTTAGACCAAAAAATTCCACTTTGGTCTCCTCTGACCAGAGCACCTTCTTCCACATGGTTGCTGTGTCCCCTACATGGCTTGTGACAAACTGCAAAGCGGACCTCTTATGGCTGCGTTCACAAATGGCTTTCTTCTCGCCACTCTTCCATAAAGGCCAGATTTGTGGAGCACACGGCTAATAGTTGTCCTGAGGACAGATTCTCCCACCTGAGCTGTGCATCTCTGCCGCTCCTCCACATTGACCATGGGCCTCTTGGCTGCTTCTCTAATTAGTGCTCTCCTTGCCTGGGCTGTCGGTTTAGGAGGACGGCCATGTCTAGTTATGTTTGCAGTTGTGCCATACTCCTTCCATTTTCAGATGATGGATTAAACAGTGTTCGTTGAGATGTTCAAAGCTTGGGATATGTTTTATAAGCTAACCCTGCTTTACACTTTACAACTTTTTCCCTGACCTGTCTGGTGTGTTCCTTGGTTTTCACAATGTTGTTTGATCACTAATGTTCTTCGCAGAACAGGTGTAGATATACTGAGAAGACATTACACACAGGTGGACTCAATTTACTAATTAGGTGACTTCTAAAGGCAATTGGTCACACTGGATTTTATTTAGGGGTATCAGAGTACAGGGAGCTGAATACTAATGCACGCCACACTTTTCAGATTTTTATTTATTAAAAATTTTGAAAACCATGTATCATTTCCTTTCCACTTCACACATACTTGTACTTTGTGTTGGTCTATCACATAAAATCCCAATAAAATACATTTAGTGTAATGGGTATGAATACTTTTTTAAGGCACTGTGACTCAGGATCAATACAAGAGCCAAAGCCAAAAATCTACTTATTTACGTCATGTTCTCTGTAGATTATATCAGGATGTAATGTTTCTACTGTACTTCAACCTGAATGCAAGGCAGTTGAGTGCACTGAATCATAGAATCGGAATCATCAATTCTCTAAAGTTCTGAAGATGTTTAAGTTGCATTTGTCAGATGTGTTGATGCAGTTCTGGATGTAAATGGAATTTTGAATGCAGCTTTGGATGTGACTGGTGTAGGAATTGTCATATAACAGGATCAATACAAGACAGGTGAAGCAAAGTTACTTGGCATTATATGGAGATGCAAACTGATGTTCAGAAGTCAAAATTTTACATTGTTGCAATTTCAAAAAGCTTCTAGATTTGACATGTATCAGTGAGTTCACGCCACCAGAGGGCGCTCCAGGGGCTCTGAGCAGGTGGAACTCCTGAACCCTGAGCCACAAACAACCTTTACTCTTAATTAACATTTAATTTATCCCATCAGCAAGCGTCACCATTGATTATCCTCTTGTAATTACATTTATGAAAAAAACTGTCATTGTAGTATCTGTTAATTTAGGCCCCTTTCACACGGGCGAGTTTTCCGCGCGGGTGCAATGCGTGAGGTGAACGCATTGCACCCGCACTGAATCCGGACCCATTCTTTCTTCAGGACCTGGGTAAAGGACCTGTGATGATGTCACTGCGCTCATCACATGGTCCGTCACATGACCCACCACCATGGTAAAAGATCATGTGATGGACCGTGTGATGAGCGCAGTGACGTCATCACAGGTCCTTTACCCAGGTCCTGAAGAAAGAAGACAGAAGAGAAGCCAGACTGCGCGATCAAGTGGATTAAGGTGAGTTAGGGTCCATTCACACGTCCGTTGTTTCTTTCCTGATCTGTTCCGTTTTTTGCGGAACAGATCTGGACCAGATCTGGACCCATTAATTTTCAATGGGTCCTGAAAAAAAAACGGACAGCTCAATGTCTGATTTTTTTTCAGGACCCATTGAAAATGAATGGGTCCAGATCTGGTCCAGATCTGTTCCGCAAAAAACGGAACAGATCAGGAAAGAAACAACGGACGTGTGAATAAGGCCTTAAATTTATATTTATTTTTTTTAACCCCTCCAGCCCTATTGTACTATGCATGCTGTATTCAGAATGCTATTATTTTCCCTTATAACCATGTTATAAGGGAAAATAATACAATCTACCCAGCATCTAACCCAAACCCGAACTTCTGCTCTTTTTTCTCAAGCGCGTGCAAAACGCATTACAATGTTTTGCACTCGCGCTGAAAAATCGCGCATTTTCCCGCAACGCACCCGCATCTTATCCGGGCAAAAAAACATGACGCCTGTGTGAAAGAGGCCTTAGAATTTCTTCTTCTTATATAATCTCCCCTCCTAAATTTACATTTGATAGAATTCCCTATGAACATCTGATAATCCAGAACATGTGTGGTACTCCTGAACACGCAATCATCCAGAACATCTGATAACCTAGCCCATGTGAAAATCAAGAACGTCTGATAATACATTACATCTGACAATCCAACACCTCAAATAATCCAGAATATCTGATAATCCAGACATTTGATAATCCAACACATCAGATAATGTAGCACATCTGATAATCCAGAACATCAGATAATCTAGCACAGGGATGGCCAACCTGAGGCTCTCTAGCTGTTGCAAAACTACATCTCCCAGCATGCCCACACTGCCTACAGCAGGGCACAGTGGGAGTTGTAGTTTTACAACAGCTGGAGAGACGCAGGTTGGCCATCCCTGATCTAGCACATCAAATAATCCAACGCATCAGATAACGTAGCACATTTGATAATCCAGAACAGTTGATAATCCAGAACATGATATAATCCAACACATCAGATAATCCAGCACATCTGATAATCCAGAACATGTAATAATCTAGAACACGGATAATAATCAGGAACACGGATAACATGTAATAATCTAGAACACGGATGTAATAATCCAGAACACGGATAATCTGAAGCCTGTAATCTTATGTTCCACATACAGGCCTGAGAGAAGGTGAGAGAAGATGGGCCCCTATTAGAACCGGGCCCCTTACACCAGTATCCAGAGGCTTCTGGGTCCCAATGCTCACCCTGTACCTGAACTCCCGTCGACCCTCCATCATTTGTATGTCCTCACATAGGGCTGAGGCTCCAGAGTCCAGGTGCAAGTGCAACGTCCGCACCTCTATAGTTCCTCCTGTCACTACCAGGTGTTTATAGGTGACGGGAATCAGTTTATGTCCATTAACACTTTCCTGTCTGTCCGCATAATATCCCATTCCATGAGCACAGTACGTCCAGGTGATGACAGCCCGCATCCACCCTGCATGGAAGTCATACAGACTCCCTCCACTGGGGTTTCCATTCGCTTCAATGCATCGCCCAATATGGTAAATGATGGATAAGTAGTCCCGAGGCGCAGATTGCTGGCGATCCAGTATAATGCGCGCTTGGAGACCACTCCGTCTGCGGTCCGACCGGTGGCTGGATATGGGGACAACTCATGCATCACCTTTAATCCTCAGCATACAGTCATTTCTGGTGCGATAAACCGGTAGCGATACGGCGCCGGCACCGCACGTGTCACCGATAAGGGCTCCACGTTGTATTTCATCGGAACGAATATTAGCTCCTTTGACAGTCTGGCTCCACGCGGAGACATAAATGCAATTAAGACGCAGAGGAATTCACTGAGCGCAGCACAATCCATAGCCGGGGCGCGATGGCGGCCTGATTTATTTTTAATTGCGCGCCGCTGCATTTTCGTTCAATTACTGTCTTATTTATCAGGCCTTGATATTTATGCTGGTTTTTATGCCGTTTTATAGGAGCGCGGGATTTAGAAGAACAAATCAATGGGAAATAGAGATTCACTGCTCTCCGCCGCGATGTTCCTAGTTAATGGAGTTTACCGAGCGCGACCACCAGCGCTCGCCGATCACCCGCGGCCGTAATTATTACATGAGCCCTGACTATGACTTGTATTGTGTATTCTCCCGGGGGTCACAAGTCAGAAGAAAAGAAAGTGCATTAATATTTCAGAAAGCTGCATAAAGGGACATTCCCACTGTAATCTGCGCCTCCGTTTCCGTCCGTGCCATAGACTTGGAATGGAACCGCATGGATCGCCTCTAGGGGGCGCCAGCTGTCAGACCCCCCCCACTATAGCGTGTCTGACCTATCCAGTGCATAAGTACTAAGTGCTGCTTCTGACAAGAGTATCCCTTTAAGATCCGACCTCTGGAGCCCCCGGTAATCATGAAAAGCAGGGCTGTAAACTGAAGAACCAGGACCCCCAAAGCAAAAATCTGTAGCAGGGCTGCAAGCCACCATGTGCCAGTTATAACACTGGTGTGTGGGGCCCCTCAGCCACCAGGGCCCTGGTACAAGCATTGGAGGGGGTGCTGCTGTCCAGGGAATATCTGTTTTATTCTGACAATTAGTGGTGGTCCCTGAGCATGTGACTTTTTGATCACTTTTAATTTAATTGTATTATTATTATGAAGTGACTTAAAAAACGGTAAATCAGACATTTTAAGTTGTTGCCCTTATGGCATTTACCGCGCCAATAAATATTTTTATACTTTTTATATATAAAAGATGTGATATGTGCAGGTTGTGGCCCGACAGCGCAGGGACAGTAATGGGAGTGTGAGACTGCCACTGACTTCTCACCGTCCTCGCTCTCTTTCTGTACTCCTAACACTCTGCTTGTCTTCCACAGTGAATGTTCATGGAGCCTCTCTTTTCCACCTTCTTGCAGTCTACAGTCTGTTGTCTGAGCTGCATAGACTTCCCATGCACTGCACACCATGTGGTCTCAGCTACGCACTCTGGCTTTTTTTTTTTTTTTTTATCTGTGGCTCCGCAGAGCCACCTAGTGGCCACCACCATAACCATTGCAGCTATACCAATGCAGGAATAAACTGTGTAATATTACCACATATAGTGGACAGAGAAGAAAACACACCGCGGAGAGCCATACGAATGGAAAAGTAGAGGTCTTAATTGGGAGATACCAGCAAAGAACCCCTTTAAGGCACATGTACAATATATCAGAAATTAGAGACAACTGTCTCATGTTGATGACCAAGATCTCACTCAAGTGGAAACAATGCAATGGAGTGCGAAAATATAAATCCTACTGTGGAAAAGCACATCGCTCCTCTGTTCTCCGGCCACTCCTGGGTCTCCTCTATGTATTTTTTGCAACGTGATTTAAATGTTATATGGCAAAGTGTGCAATGCCAAGCTTTAAAAATCTGCCTGCGGGCCACGGTGTCTGCAGAAGCAGCTGCTCTCGTATATGCAGCCATGGTTTAGTCATTTGCAATTCAGTTACCATCATTAACTATTCCTTCTGCTGGTGTTTGGCCGCAGTCGGTCTTCTGGGTGCCTCCATAATCTGTAAGCTTCTGCACTGGGTATTATGTCCATTGGCAGTAAAGACTGGCAGTTTTTGGACCCTTTTGTGTTTACTCTGAAATATTCCAGAAAATCCTTGTAAATCAAGATGTCGGAAGACAATGGCCCACATCAAACTGACAGTTTGAGTAGGTGGTTTGAAGCCAAACTGTCACACTATGTTTCTTCAGCAAAGGCGAGGAGCAAAAACAATGTATTTTCCGCACGTTATGAGAAGAAGGAAATGATAGGTTTTAAATGTTTATCCACGGAAAACTGAATCGTACAATGTCATTCAGCGCTTTCGAAATGAGGGGAAACATTTTTTTGAAAGAATGATCAACTTTTTAGTTTTAGTTTGAAAAGTTTTGAAGAGCAATACAATGTTGTGTCTTCCACCTCACTAGAGTTGTGATCATCTCCAGGTTATAGGGTAAAGTTCACACCACCACCAGACCCTCTGCCTCAGGACTGCTTAGGTTTGGGTCTTAGTCTTTGGAAATGTGGTGACCCTCTTCGGGCAAATCTCTTCTTTGTTCAACCTGCAATGCACTGGAGAATAAGACCTTCATAGACTTCAACCACCTATGAAACAGACTGATATGGTCCACCAAAGCTGTGTCCATACCTTGATGGGTCTCATAATTACTCTGTACATTGTAAGTCCTTGAAATCAACCACATGGCCAATTTACTTTGCTCTGAAGCTGGATCTATGATGACTTTGGTTGCACAAAGAAGGCTTCCAAAGAAGAAAATTGAGTCAAGCAATTTGTTCCACTCCATGCTTCTGCAATGTCGTATACATTTCAACGTGAGACATGTACAACTTGTAACATCGATATATAGTTGACATAGCCTAATCCTATCCCGTTCTGAAATGTTCCACCAGAAGACTAGTGAATCGTTGTCCCATGTTCTGATGTGAAATAGGTGTCAAGTCTTATCATGACCATTTCCAGCAGAAGACATTTCTATCAGATCTTGGTTGAGTTTGAGAGGCAAAACCTCTAGAGTGTATTGTTTTTGAATTCACAAAAAACATTATTGATTATATGCCTTGTGTGGGTGACTTCTGGTAGATCCTTTTTTTGGATGGATTCCATGTTGAAGAACCAGTAGAGATGCTATGCAGTGCCACCTTTTAGACCCTTACCTACTGATGCAATCCAGGCAGAGACAGAAGTTTGAGGTGGTCAGGAAGTACCTTGAAGTCTATAAGAGTTACTGACCCAACCTTGTAAAATGGTGGTCAGAGGGACCCTGTTTTCAGTCCTATGGGTGGGACCCCATCAGCTTGAAATGTGTAGCATATTCTGTGTAATAAGATGGATAATGAACAATCACTAAAGCCCGAAAATATAGAAAGCCATAGATTAGAACCACAAGGCATCATTTTCAAAAACATTTCAAAAATAAAATTCCCAGACCTCATATTTCACCTGAGGGACCGGGAATAGTAACAGTGCTTTCAATGGTTGGACTGTCTCGGCTCATTCCGGGAACACGGTGACTCCAGCTCCTTGTCTACCAGTCCTGGCAGGAGACCCGCGTGACTACTAAGCTGTCGTCTCCTATTGTTTCCAGTGAATGGCATTACAAGAAGTGATGCGGAGCAGATACGCTGCACATTGAGCACCCTCCGCAGATGGTGGATGCCACAGGCTGACTGAGCAATGTGGGGAAAGCAATTTGGGAAAATATGGATCCTGATCCTTAAAAATCTTCAAAAAGTTTCTAAAAAAATAGCATTTTTTTATTACTTTACAAAGTAAAAAGTTACCAAATGTCATTTTTATTTTGAAGATCTTACTAAAGTTTCCTTAGATTGGCTATACGTATGTTGGCCATTCTTGGCGTCCAGGGGTCAGTAGGCATTTGCTGCCGGGTCCATGTTTCATTTTCCATAATTCTGATTATGATCCACTTTCTATCCTGCAGACATGAGGCTTTCAATGTTCCCGTTTTTTGGAAATTTTGTGCCTAAAGTTAGATGCAGGTAATGTATTCTTAAAGAATAAGTACAAGCTTTCCAGTGAGTCATTACAAGGTCCTCTGAATAATTCTTGAAAGCAATGTGAGAAACGTGGCTGCTTTCTTCCAAAAACAGTGCCACACCTACCTGCAGGCTGTATGTGGTATTGCAGCTGAACCCCATTCACTTCAGCGCTGATCTTCGATCTACAGTATCAGACACAACCCGTGGACATATGGGGTGCTAACCTGTAGGGGGGCCGCTGCCCGATTCACCCTGATGACAGATGTCAGGGGAAATAAGGTTCAGGCCGTTGGATTTCAACGTGACCCATCCTTCTGTTCTCAGGGACATAAGCCACCACCAGAGGTGTTTGGCAGTGGCTTTCTCCTTGTTCCAGACAGGTGCATACTCTGAGCTGAGCTTGCATGTGTATAGAGGGCTCAGAAAAGATACAGGAGCTACTGAGCTTTACCAGAGAATTGTAGGATCCATAGAAAACCATAGGATCCTGACACAATTATCCAGTAGAAGAAAACCCCATTTGGTGGCATCTTTGGAACATCAGGGACCAGTGACAAAAATCATACTGAAGGTGCATCCTGAGCTTCATCACAAATTGTGTTGGGCTTGTGCACATAAATCAGCAGCCAATCTGAGAAGCAGAGCTGCAGTACAAAGTATGAGAGACAGCTAGAACTGCATCTAGGACCTCTGATGAGACAGGAGGTGGCTTTCAGACCACCACAGGCTCCCATAAACAGTGTTGTCAAGCTGGAGCCTCTGTTTATAACTACACAAGAGAAGCCACTCAATGGGACTTTAACAATGGCTCATAACATTTTGCAGCTGACTTTTGGGTTATAGATCATGGCCGAGGTCAAATTTCAGATGGGGGATTTGTACCTGTATGGGGAAGTCGAGAAGAACAGCTGCCGGCCGAACGGGCATTGAGATGTCAACTATTAAAGGCACATGGCAACGTAATACTAAGGCGAGACAACGGCCGTCAATAAATGATGAAAACCCCCCATGATTCTGGGCTTTAATACCTCCAAGCCGAGGAGCTGTTATTTTCTGTTATCTCTTCCTTCATAGAAGACAATTCCTAAACTTGGTAAATGGAAGGTTATAAAAACCCCATTAAACTCATCTTGTGTTAAACACTCGATATATTTCTGCCAGGGAGACACAAGCTTCGTGGTTTCCAGATAACCGTGGACAAATTAGGAGCAATAATTCAGGCTGAATGGGCCGTTTCCTTGGCCCGTCATGCATGCCGTCCAAGTCCATCTCTTCCCGAGCACATCTAAAATGGCAAGATTTAGTGCAGACATGATTTCTGGCTTATAACAGATGAGCTTTGATGTTTCCCCCTATTTATTTGTTGACTGCATTTTATTTCTTTTTGGGTGGTTTTAAATGGGTTTTACTCCAATTACCTTTAGGGCTGGAGCAAACGGCGTGACGCCATACAACTTCTGAGTATAAAGCCTAATGGGCTCCTGGTGCTGGCCATATTACTGGGCTGAAAGCAATGGGATCCAACCTCCCTATGCCTCTGTATGAAAATGTCAATGCACATCTAATGGCAGCTTTATTATGGATCGGTAGTATAGGGAGCCAAGGGGGTAAGCCCTTACATTAAATGATGTCAAAGGAGATTACATGGTGGAGTTCTCTAAAAATCTAACTCCATTCACAAGCCAAAAACATCTACATATTTAACCAACCAGTTAATAGGTCTAGGGCAATGAAAGAGTTAATGTCAACATTCCTAAAAATCAAGGGTAGCAAATGTGTTAATAGTAACTTCCCTGTAGTAGATTGATTCATATCATCATCACTGGTGGTCTAGAGTAATAGTGGGGTAATATCAGTATTCCTGGTGGTTAATGTCAGTATCCCTAGTGGTCTAGAGTAGTAGAGGAGTGGATGTCAGTCTCCTTGGTGGTCTAGAGTAGAAGTGGGGTAATATTAGTATTCCTGGTGGGTAAAATTAGTAGTTGTGGTTAATGTCAGTATCCTTGGTGGTCTAGAGTAGTAGAAGAGTGAATGTCAGTCTCCTTGGTGGTCTAGAGTAGTAGTGGGGTAATATCAGTATTCCTGGTGGTTAATGTCAGTATCCCTAGTGGTCTAGAGTAGTAGAGGAGTGAATGTCAGTCTCCTTGGTGGTCTAGAGTAGTAGTGGGGTAATATCAGTATTCCTGGTGGTTAATGTCAGTATCCCTAGTGGTCTAGAGTAGTAGAGGAGTGGATGTCAGTCCTCTTGGTGATCTAGAGTAGTAGTGGGGTAATATTAGTATTCCTGGTGAGTAAAATTAGTAGTTGTGGTTAATGTCAGTATCCTTGGTGGTCTAGAGTAGTAGAAGAGTGAATGTCAGTCTCCTTGGTGGTCTAGAGTAGTAGTGGGGTAATATCAGTATTTCTGGTGGTTAATGTCAGTATCCCTAGTGGTCTAGAGTAGTAGAAGAGTGAATGTCAGTCCTCTTGGTGGTCTAGAGTAGTAGTAAGGTAATATCAGTATTCCTGGTGGTTAATGTCAGTATCCCTAGTGGTCTAGAGTAGTAGAGGAGTGAATGTCAGTATCCTTGGTGGTCTAGAGTAGTAGTGGGGTAATATCAGTATTCCTGGTGGTTAATGTCAGTATCCCTAGTGGTCTAGAATAGTAGAGGAGTGAATGTCAGTCTCCTAGAGTAGTATTGGGTTAATGTCTGTATAACTGATAGTGCAGAGTAGTAGAGGGCTTGTCAGAATTCTTGGTGATCTAGAGTAATATTAAGGTTGATGAGTAATAATGGGGTTATTATTGTAATCCTTGGGGTAATGACAGTATCCCTAGTAGTGTAGTGTAATAGAGGGGTTGAAGGGGTTGTGCCAAGCTTTAAAGTAATGCTCTATCCAGGCTCAACCTGCAGCTCCACCAGGACAGGGGAATGGAACCTCTCTTCTTGGCATTGGGGTGGTCATAGTGGTCGGACCCCGAGTAATCAATTAGATATAACCCATCCTGTGGATAGGGGATAACATGAAAACTCCACAACCCCCCCCCCCCTTTAATATCAGCATCTGTGGTGGTCTAGACCATAATGCTGTCAGTGTTATCCAATACATTCCAGAACTTTAAGGGTTACATAGCATCATAAATCAATATAATGCTATGCGACCCCGGCAGTGCTGGGAGGTCGGGACGGGAGCTGTTGCATACTTACGCTGGGAGTCATCTGAAAGGGGCCTAATAGAAAGGTTAAAATCGATATCCTCGGTTGTCTAGAGTAGTAGAAGGGTTAATGTCAGCTTTCCTGGTGGTCTAGAGTAGTAGTGGGGTAATATCAGTATTCCTGGTGGTTAATGTCAGCTTTCCTGGTGGTCTAGAGTAGTGAAGGGAACTTGCCAGATGGAACAGTTCAGAGCTGATGTGTATGTATATGTATAGAGAGAGAGCGACAGAATCAGGAGGATTCATGGTCAGTATTAGTGATGGGCAAAGTATTAAAAAATGTGATTCGGCTGCTTGGCCAAATTTTACCAAAAAATTTGCTTCATCACAAAGCGCATTTCTTTGTAAGTAGTGGGTGCAATGACCGTCATTGAACCTCCTCAGATGCCGCGTTCATAGCAAGTAATAAGTTATAGTGTAAAATTTAAAAAAAATAAAAAAAATCATACTTACTTCATCCATTTGCTGCCACCATCTTGATTGAAGATCTAGAGCGAAAACTCGAGCGGCCCGTTTATGGAGTGAGTGGTGACGTCAGACGTCATTGCGCACGGGATTTCATGCGAGATCTTTAAGCAAGATGGCGGCAGCCATGGATGAGGTAAGTATGATTTTATTTTTTTATTTTATTACATAATTTCATGGAAAATCAATTCGCTACCACCAAGCACAAGGAGATTCGGCTTTGTGGCGAAACAAATTTTCACGGAAATTCGGACTGAGGTCCACTTCTTGGACTTCGATTCGCTCAGCACTAGTCAGTATGTTGCATTATTATTTACTTCTAGTTAGTATCCCCTTTATATGCAGGTTACATTATATACTGGGACTGAATAATAGATACTACTACTAATAATAAATACTAATGATACTGATCGCGATACTACCAGATAATAATAATACATATACTACTACTAATATTAGTAATAATGACAGAGTGGTAATGACTATAGACAGGTGTATGTAATATTCCCCCCGCAGTCATTACTCTGCTAACAGCACGTTAATCACTATAACCAGACGTAGCCGGCGGTTCAGCCCGGCACACTCAACCGTATTCGTCAACTGTTCCATTAGGAGACGTCATTTATGGCTCATTAAGTCTTTGGTCAGGCAACAACTTGAACAGAGCAACCTGCTCAGGTAATGTCACTTCCACTTAAACCTATCAGACCTCCAGCCATAATCCTCCAGTTGTGCTGGGACTTGCCGTGGGAGAGGTTAAGTACTCACCTCCATTAACACTAATATATTGCACAAGCTGTTAGTGCTACAGACACAAAGTCATAAAGACTATGCAACCAGCGCTATAGGCTATGGGGCCCGCTGCTTCCTTAAAGGCGTTTGCCAGGAATTACGAAAATGAAAATACTTAAATAATACTTCATTAGAAATATATTCCCAAATACCTTTCATTAGTTATAATAGCTTGTTTTGTCTAGGGAGCAGTCATTAGGAGAAATAAAATGGCTGCCGTCCTATTAGTGCCCACAGAACCTGTCCTAATCACACAGGAGGACAAGTTACTGCAGAACACTGAGCTAAAGAGCTGCCTCATCCTCCTCTCTGCTCTGCTTGTCAGGGATTATGATCCTGAATTCAGCTGATGTGATCTTCAGCTGAATCTCTGCGGGAATGGAGTCCATGAGGAGACATGAAAGACAGAGAGCAGGTGGGGATGTGGCTGATGAGCAGCAGCACTTGTATGCAGCCTCCATTACTCTGTACTTTATGTCTCCTCATGAACTCCATTCCCAAAGAGATTCAGCTGAAGATCTTATCAGCTGTATTGAGGATCATAATCCCTGACAAGTAGGAGAGGAGGATGAGGCAGCTCTTTAGCTCAGTGCCCTAAAGAAACTTGTCCTCCTGTGTGATTAGGACAGGTTATGTGTGTACTGATAGGACGGTGGCCATTTTATTTCCCCTGATGATTGCTCCCCAGACAAAATGAGCCATTATAACTAGTGAAAGGTATTTGGGAATATATTTATACTATAGTAATATTGAAGTATTTTTCATTTTCCTAATTCCTGGAAAACCCCTTTAAAAAAGTATATCAATGACCTTGTAGACTACATGCAAGGGACTATAATAATGGTTCTGTAACACAGAGATGTTGTTTCAGGAACTAGCTTAAGTAGATCTACCAAGGAAGAAGACTGACTGTGGATAAGAGGTGGACAGGAAATACTGTTCCAGTGTGTGCACATGTGTACAGAGACCAGGAGTATAGCTCATTCAAAGCCAAAGCCTGGGCAACAGAGCGACCAGAATGGAGAACTGGAGCCACTAGAGGAGAAGTTACAGCCTTGTGGTCCTAAGTCAGAGTATGGGCAGCACAGCTTCACAAATCACCGCAGTGATTTATTTAATCAAAAGCCTCATGCACACGACCGTTGTGTCCATCCGCGGCCGTTGTTCCGTTTTCTGTTTTTTTTTTCGCGGACCCATTGACTTTCAATGGGTCCGTGGAAAAATCGGAAAATGCACCGTTTTGCAGCCGCATCCGTGATCCGTGTTTCCTGTCCATCAAAAAAATAAGACCTGTCCTATTTTTTTAACGGACAACGGTTCACGGACCCATTCAAGTCAATGGGTCCGTGAAAAAAAAAGGATGCACACAAGATTGGCATCCGCCTCCGTGATCCGTGTCCGTAGGCTACTTTCACACAGACGGATCCGAAGATCCGTCTGCATAAAAGCTTTTTCAGAGCTGAGTTTTCACTTCGTGAAAACTCAGATCCAACAGTATATTCTAACACAGAGGCGTTCCCATAGTGATGGGGACGCTTCTAGTTAGAATATACTACGAACTGTGTACATGACTGCCCCCTTCTGCCTAGCAGCACCCGATCTCTTACAGGGGGCTGTGATCCGCACAATTAACCCCTCAGGTGCCGCACTGTTATATTAATGGGTGTCCGCGCCGTTCTGCAAATTGCGGAACGCACACGGACGCCATCCGTGTTTTGCGGACCGCAAAACACACAACGGTCGTGTGCATGAGGCCTTAGGGAACTTTATTCAGTGATTTGAAGCACAGCTTCACAACAAACCAGATACCACTACAGCTGGTAAGAAGCGAAACTTAACCCCCTTTCCATTTCTGTTTTTAACTCCTGCCTTCCCAAAGCCATAACGTTTTTGTTTTTCCATTTACATTGCCGTAAGAGGGCTTATTTTTTGCAGGACAAGTTTTCTAATGGCAACATTTAATATTGCATACAATGTAGGGGGAAACTGGAAATAAAAAATGTGGTGAAATTGGAAAAAAACCACAATTCTACCACCGTTTTATGGATGTTGTTTTTATGACGTTGCCTATGCAGTGAAACTGACCTGTTCCCTTATGATTACAGCAATACCACATTTATATCGTTTCACTTATGTTTAATTACTGGAAAAAAAACTGTAGGAAATTTTTATTTTTTTTATTCTGACCACCATAGCTTTTTTATATTTATCTCTACGGAGCTCTGTAGGGGCTTTTTTTTGTGCGGTTTGTTTTTTAGTTTTTATTTATACTATTTTGGGGTATGTATGGCTTTTTTATCACTTTTTATTCAATTTTTATTTTGGGAGTTGAAGCAACAAAAAAAATTGTGAATCGGCCATTTATATTTTAATAGTCCAGGCGTTTTGGGACATGGCGATGCCTATGATGCTTATTTTTTATTGTTAGTTTATTTTTATTTAAATTATGGAGACATTTTGTCAATTTTTATACATATTTTTTTTTTTTTTTTTTTTTTACATCCCCCTAGGTGGCTGTAACAAGCAATGCATTGCAGATTGGCCATGTTCCATATGAACTACAGCTGTAAAAGCCCTGGTCTCTTTAACCCCTTCCTGACATGTGATGTACGGAGTGGAGCAGGCGCTAGAGCAACCAGATGCCTGCTGTTTCATGCAGCAGACACCCGCGGTTAATGTCTGCGACTGGTGGTAATGCTGGTTGCGGACTTTTAACCCCTCAGATGCCGTGGTCAAATGTGACAACAGCATCTGGGCGCGCTAAAACCCGGACGTGCGCGCTGTGTGTGCGACAGCCCTTGTCCGCCTATGTGACAGGAAGCTGCTGCACATTAGTTTCTCTGGATATCCTGCCTGTGACAGGATCCCATAGGAACATACACTGCTCAAAAAAATAAAGGGAACACTTAAACAACACAATGTAACTCCAAGTCAATCACACTTCTGTGAAATCAAACTGTCCACTTAGGAAGCAACACTGAGTGACAATCAATTTCACATGCTGTTGTGCAAATGGGATAGACAACAGGTGGAAATTATAGGCAATTAGCAAGACACCCCCAAATAAAGGAGTGGTTCTGCAGGTGGTGACCACAGACCACTTCTCAGTTCCTATGCTTCCTGGCTGATGTTTTGGTCACTTTTGAATGCTGGTGGTGCTTTCACTCTAGTGGTAGCATGAGACGGAGTCTACAACCCACACAAGTGGCTCAGGTAGTGCAGCTTATCCAGGATGGCATATCAATGCGAGCTGTGGCAAGAAGGTTTGCTGTGTCTGTCAGCGTAGTGTCCAGAGCATGGAGGCGCTACCAGGAGACAGGCCAGTACATCAGGAGACGTGGAGGAGGCCGTAGGAGGGCAACAACCCAGCAGCAGGACCGCTACCTCCGCCTTTGTGCAAGGAGGAACAGGAGGAGCACTGCCAGAGCCCTGCAAAAATGACCTCCAGCAGGCCACAAATGTGCATGTGTCTGCTCAAACGGTCAGAAACAGACTCCATGAGGGTGATATGAGGGCCCGACGTCCACAGGTGGGGGTGTGCTTACAGCCCAACACCGTGCAGGACGTTTGGCATTTGCCAGAGAACACCAAGATTGGCAAATTGGCCACTGGCGCCCTGTGCTCTTCACAGATGAAAGCAGGTTCACACTGAGCACATGGGACAGACGTGACAGTCTGGAGACGCCGTGGAGAACATTCTGCTGCCTGCAACATCCTCCAGCATGACCGGTTTGGCATTGGGTCAGTAATGGTGTGGGGTGGCATTTCATTGGAGGGCCGCACAGCCCTCCATGTGCTCACCAGAGGTAGCCTGACTGCCATTAGGTACCGAGATGAGATCCTCAGACCCCTTGTGAGACCATATGCTGGTGCGGTTGGCCCTGGGTTCCTCCTAATGCAAGACTATGCTAGACCTCATGTGGCTGGAGTGTGTCAGCAGTTCCTGCAAGACGAAGGCATTGATGCTATGGACTGGCCCGCCCGTTCCCCAGACCTGAATCCAATTGAGCACATCTGGGACATCACGTCTCGCTCTATCCACCAACGTCACGTTGCACCACAGACTGTCCAGGAGTTGACTGATGCTTTAGTCCAGGTCTGGGAGGAGATCCCTCAGGAGACCGTCCGCCACCTCATCAGGAGCATGCACAGGCGTTGTAGGGAGGTCATACAGGCACGTGGAGGCCACACACTACTGAGCCTCATTTTGGCTTGTTTTAAGGACATTACATCAAAGTTGGATCATCCTGTAGTGTGTTTTTCCACTTTAATTTTGAGGGTGACTCCAAATCCAGACCTCCATGGGTTAAAAAAATTTGATTTCCATTTTTTTTTTTGTGTGATTTTGTTGTCAGCACATTCAACTATGTAAAGAACAAAGTATTTCAGAAGAAAAGTTAATTAATTCAGATCTAGGATGTGTTATTTTTGTGTTCCCTTTATTTTTTTGAGCAGTGTATAATCCCCATAGACTCCAATGCTAATAGAGTCTATGAAAGAAGTATGCTTGTTATAGTTCCCTCTATAAAAAGTGTAAAAAAAATAAATAAGTGTTTTTAAAAATAAAAATATATATAAAAATTCAAATCACTCCCCTTTCCCCAATATGAAAATAAAAAAACACATACATATCATGGGCATCACTGCGTGAGAAAACACCCGTACTAATAAAATGTAAAAAATATTTATCCCAAATGGAAAACAGTGAAACGGAAAAAAAGTCAAAATGGCCAATTCCCCATTTTTAAGTCGTTTCTCCTCCGACAATTTTATAAAAAGTGGTCTAATAGTCCTACACACCCAAAAATAGCATCAATAAAAAGTACATATCGCCCTGCAAAAAATGAGCTCGCACACATAAAAAAAGTTATAGTGGAATATGGCGACAAAAAGAAAAAAAAAATTTTTCAAGGTTTTTATTTTCAAGAAAAACTATACATATGTGGTATCGCCATAATCATACTGACCTGTAGAATGAAAAGTAACTGGTCAGTTTTACTGTTTAGGGAATGCCATAAAAACCAATACCCATAAAACTCTTGCGGAATGGCGTTTTTTTCCCCCAATTTCACCCCATTCAGAATATTTTTTTCCAGCTCCCCACTACATCGTATGCAATACTAAATGGTGGAATTAAAAAGCGCAACTTGTCCAACAAAAAACAAGCCCTCATACGGCTATGTGAATGGAAAAATAAAAAAGTTATGGCTCTGGAAAGGCAGGGAATAAAAAACTAAAGCGCAAAAATGAAAAAAACCTCGGGGGCTGAAAGGGTTAAAGAAAGTTAACACGTAACCGACGGCTCCCCGGATCGCAGCACGGGAGAGCCGTTCATGCCCTGGGAATGCAGCACTCCGCTTGGAAAGCATAATTTGGGAGGTTAAATATCTGCGATCTGCGTTATTGCCGATTGCAGACTTTAGTCCCGGGTGTCTGCGGGTTAAAACAGCAGAACCTTGGGGTTACGGTAGCCGCTGCACTGGTGAGGGGGCACCATTTTTAAAGATTGGATTTCCGTTGTATATGTATGGCGTAGGTCTGGAAGGGGTTAGGCCCCCTTCACACAGGCGTAGCGGGTGAGGGTCGGATGTGTTCAGTGTGCATTGCGGAAAACCCGCGCGAGTAGGTACGCATTTTCAGTCAGTTTTAACTTCGATTGCGTTCCGCTGTTCAGTTTTTTCCGCGCGAGTGCAATGCGTTTTGCACGCACGTGAGAAAAAACTGACTGTGGTACCTAGACCCGAAACCGGACTTCTTCACTGAAGTTCGGGTTTGGGTTCGGTGTTCTGTAGATTTTATTATTTTCTATTATAACCTGGTTATAAAGGAAACATAATAGCATTCTGAATACAGAATGCAAAGTAAATTAGGGATGGATGGGTTGAAAAAAAATTAAAAACATAACTCACCTCATCCACTTGATCTCGCAGCCGGCATCTTCTTCTTTCTACTTTATTTCAGGACCTGCAAAAGGACCTTTGGTGAGATCAGCGCAGGTCCTGCTGAATGAAGATAGAAGGATTACGCGGGGAGCGCGATTACGTCATCAAAGGTCCTTTTGCAGGTCCTGAAAGAAGAAGAAAGAAGAAGATGCCGGCTGCGCGATCAAGTGGATGAGGTGAGTTATGTTTTTATTATTTTTTTAACCCCTCAAGGCACATTTTGTAGTTCTGTATTCAGAATGCTATTATTTCCCCTTATAACCATGTTATAAGGGGAAATAATACAGTGAACTTACTTTAATGGGGTCCGGGGTTGCTTTCATCCCTATCATCTCCTAGCAACCATGCGTGAAAATCGCACTTGCTTGCGGATGCTTGCGATTTACACGCAGCCCCATTCATTTCTATGGGGCCTGCGTTGTGTGAAAAACGCAGAATATAGAGCTTGCTGCGATTTTCACGCAACGCACAAGTGATGCGTGAAAATCAACGCTCATCTGCACAGCCCCATTGAAGTGAATGGGTCCGGATTCAGTGCGGGTGCAATGCGTTCACCTCACGTATTGCACCCGCGCGGAATTCTCGCCCGTGTGAAAGGGGCCTTAGAGGAACCCAGGAGTGTACAAGCCACAATGCAAGTGACATCTACAGGACAGACATCCCCAGAAAAGGACACCTGGTGGATGAAATGAATAAGCACAATGTGGTTGGGGTACCGCGTGTGAGTACCCGACCCCCCACCATAGGGGCCCATGATGTATACAGGTTGTGATCTAACTTCCCAATGACCCTGAAGGACATCTTAATCTTCCTTTATATGCAGACCATATGTCTTCTCTGATGCACCCTATGTCGTTCTGGCATTATACCCATGAATCAGCAGGCCCAGCATGAACAGAGCCGCACAAATAACCCATGGGTAACCCAAAACAAATTTCTTACATAGATTTTCTCATCAAACACCTATACATGCCATAAAAGTTCTGGTCTGCATGTCGGGATCCCTAGGCCAGGATCAAGTGTAAGTGGCAGACATCATAAAGTATTGCATCTAGAAGTGATCGCTGTCAATGCTCTTCATGAGAGATTTATCAAGAGAGTACCCAAAAGTGACAACCGGACTGCTACAATGTATCAGGATTCTTTAGACTGGATACAATTGTAGAAGTGTCAGGTCTGTACATGTAAAAAAAAAATATTCCTATTCCCTGACAGGAAGCAGAGATCTTGAAAACGATGAAAAACTGTAGTAAATAGTATATGAGAAGCGATATTAAATGTCATATATATATACACTGCTCAAAAAAATAAAGGGAACACAAAAATAACACATCCTAGATCTGAATTAATTAAATATTCTTCTGAAATACTTTGTTCTTTACATAGTTGAATGTGCGGACAACAAAATCACACAGAAATTTAAAAATGGAAATCAAATTTTTCAACCCATGGAGGTCTGGATTTGGAGTCACACTCAAAATTAAAGTGGAAAAACACACTACAGGCTGATCCAACTTTGATGTAATGTCCTTAAAACAAGTCAAAATGAGGCTCAGTAGTGTGTGTGGCCTCCACGTGCCTGTATGACCTCCCTACAACGCCTGTGCATGCTCCTGATGAGGTGGCGGACGGCCTCCTGAGGGATCTCCTCCCAGACCTGGACTAAAGCATCTGCCAACTCCTGGACAGTCTGTGGTGCAACGTGACGTTGGTGGATAGAGCGAGACATGATGTCCCAGATGTGCTCAATTGGATTCAGGTCTGGGGAACGGGCGGGCCAGTCCATAGCATCAATGCCTTCGTCTTGCAGGAACTGCTGACACACTCCAGCCACATGAGGTCTAGCATTGACTTGCATTAGGAGGAACCCAGGGCCAACTGCACCAGCATATGGTCTCACAAGGGGTCTGAGGATCTCATCTTGGTACCTAATGGCAGTCAGGCTACCTCTGGCAAGCACATGGAGGGCTGTGCGGCCCTCCAAAGAAATGCCACCCTACACCATTACTGACCCAATGCCAAACCGGTCATGCTGGAGGATGTTGCAGGCAGCAGAACGTTCTCCACGGCGTCTCCAGACTCTGTCACGTCTGTCACATGTACTCAGTGTGAACCTGCTTTCATCTGTGAAGAGCACAGGGCGCCAGTGGCCAATTTGCCAATCTTGGTGTTCTCTGGCAAATGCCAAACGTCCTGCACGGTGTTGGGCTGTAAGCACAACCCCCACCTGTGGATGTCGGGCCCTCATATCACCCTCATGGAGTCTGTTTCTGACCGTTTGAGCAGACACATGCACATTTGTGGCCTGCTGGAGGTCATTTTGCAGGGCTCTGGCAGTGCTCCTCCTGTTCCTCCTTGCACAAAGGCGGAGGTAGCGGTCCTGCTGCTGGGTTGTTGCCCTCCTACGGCCTCCTCCACGTCTCCTGATGTACTGGCCTGTCTCCTGGTAGCGCCTCCATGCTCTGGACACTACGCTGACAGACACAGCAAACCTTCTTGCCACAGCTCGCATTGATGTGCCATCCTGGATAAGCTGCACTACCTGAGCCACTTGTGTGGGTTGTAGACTCCGTCTCATGCTACCACTAGAGTGAAAGCACCGCCAGCATTCAAAAGTGACCAAAACATCAGCCAGGAAGCATAGGAACTGAGAAGTGGTCTGTGGTCACCACCTGCAGAACCACTCCTTTATTGGGGGTGTCTTGCTAATTGCCTATAATTTCCACCTGTTGTCTATTCCATTTGCACAACAGCATGTGAAATTGATTGTCACTCAGTGTCGCTTCCTAAGTGGACAGTTTGATTTCACAGAAGTGTGATTGACTTGGAGTTACATTGTGTTGTTTAAGGCCCCTTTCACACGGGCAAGTATTCCGCGCGGGTGCGATGCGTGAGGTGAACGTATTGCACCCGCACTGAATCCCGACCCATTCATTTCTATGGGGCTGTTTACACGAGCGGTGATTTTCACGCATCACTTGTGCGTTGCGTGAAAATCGCAGAATGCTCTATATTCTGCGTTTTTCACGCAGCGCAGGCCCCATAGAAGTGAATGGGGCTGCGTGAAAATCGCAAGCATCCGCAAGCAAGTGCGGATGCGGTGCGATTTTCACGTACGGTTGCTAGGAGACGATCGGGATGGAGACATGATCATTATTATTTTCCCTTATAACATGGTTATAAGGGAAAATAATAGCATTCTGAATACAGAGTGCAAAGTAAAATAGCGCTGGAGGGGTTAAAAAAAAAATAATAATAATTTAACTCACCTTAGTCCACTTGATCGCGATACCGGCATCGCCTTCTGTCTCCTTTGCTGAACAGGACCTGTGGTGAGCATTCATTATAGGTCAAGGACCTTTGGTGACGTCACTCCGGTCATCACATGGTACGTCACATGATCTTTTACCATGGTGATGGATCATGTGATGACCGGAGTGACGTCATCAAAGGTTCTTTACCCAGGTCCTGAAGAAAGAATACAGAAGGAGATGCCGGGCTGCGCTATCAAGTGGACTAAGGTGAGTTAAATTATTATTATAATTTTTTTAACCCCTCCAGCGCTATTTTACTTTGCATTCTGTATTCAGAATGCTATTATTTTCCCTTATAACCATGTTATAAGGGAAAATAATACAATCTACAGAACACCGATAAGTTCGGGTTTGGGTACCAAACATGCATGATTTTTCTCACGCGAGTGCAAAACACATTACAATGTTTTGCACTCGCGCTGAAAAATCGCGGGTGTTCCCACAACGCACCCGCACATTTTCCCGCAACGCCCGTGTGAAAGAGGCCTAAGTGTTCCCTTTATTTTTTTGAGCAGTGTATAAAAAGACGTCCGCTTTAAGGGAGGGAATGGGCCCACAGGCCAGTGCTGTACCAGTACACCACCCCATCCGCCCCACTGACGCCCTCATTGAATGGAGCAGTATTATTATTACGAGTGGTGAAGCGTTATAAGAAGATCCCTGACATTTATAAGCTCCTTGCAGACACTTTAGTCAATAACTCCTAAAGATCTCTTTGCCCCTCCAATGCTGATCTTTGACTTTTGGCTCCAATTACAGTTTTAATCTGCCGCAGACCGCCACGGCCCTCGCTAATTGGAAAGGAAGTTTTACAAGGGGAGAGAAAGTTTCCAGAATCACAAGGCAGCAGAATAATAATAATATGAGCATTCAGATGACAGAATGTCAGGTATCTGCTGAGGACCAGGGTTGGATGGAGCAGAGAAAGGCCTTCTGCTGCCTTCAGACGTGCCGTGTACGCGGCTGCCACATTAACTGGGATACGTGGCGTGGAGCTGCATCCAATGACTTCATTTTCCTACATCTATTGTCCTGACAACAGGCTGACTACAAACAGGCAGGACTCTGGGGGTCAGGCTCCTCTGAATCATATCATGGCGGAGGAGAAGCCGAATACACAAGGTCAAATACAAAGTATCAAATACAATGTATCTCATCCAGAATCCTTCTCCTTCTTCAGGCTTCTATGAGGCATTTTTTGTCATAACCCTTATATCCTGAAATACTCAGTGCTGCTTCTATGATGTAACTCTCAGCCTGTGACTTCCTACAAGAGCAGCATGCTCCTCTCCTGAAACACTCTGTGCTGGGGTTGTCACTTTGTAACACTCCTACATGAGCCAAACACTCCTCTCTGAAAGTACCCTGCAGTGCTGGAGGCTCCACTCCTTCCACTGCTTCAGGGGGTATTCCCAGATGGTTACAGCATGTCCACAAGTGACACAAAGCCTTAGGACACACTTTGAGATGGGACCGGTATCTGTTAGACATTGATGGCTTATTCTATGGATATGTAAGGGGTTATAATGCTTTAACACTGTCTTCGAGCTACCACAAGCTTCTCTCCTGAAATACTCTGTGCTGCTGGGGACCCTTCTCCTTCCTCTACTTATCTTTCAGTCTTTGCCCTGCCACAGGATCAGCACACTCCTCTCCTGAAATACTCTGTGCTGCTGGAGACCCTTCTTCTTCCTCTACTTATCTTTCAGCCTTTGCCCTGCCACAGGATCAGCACACTCCCCTCCTGAAATACTCTGTGCTGCTGGAGACCCTTCTCCTTCCTCTACTTATCTTTCAGCCTTTGCCCTGCCACAGGATCAGCACACTCCTCTCCTGAAATACTCTGTGCTGCTGGAGACCCTTCTTCTTCCTCTACTTATCTTTCAGCCTTTGCCCTGCCACAGGATCAGCACACTCCCCTCCTGAAATACTCTGTGCTGCTGGAGACCCTTCTCCTTCCTCTACTTATCTTTCAGCCTTTGCCCTGCCACAGGATCGCACACTCCTCTCCTGAAATACTCTGTGCTGCTGGAGACCCTTCTTCTTCCTCTACTTATCTTTCAGCCTTTGCCCTGCCACAGGATCAGCACACTCCCCTCCTGAAATACTCTGTGCTGCTGGAGACCCTTCTCCTTCCTCTACTTATCTTTCAGCCTTTGCCCTGCCACAGGATCAGCACACTCCCCTCCTGAAATACTCTGTGCTGCTGGAGACCCTTCTCCTTCCTCTACTTATCTTTCAGCCTTTGCCCTGCCACAGGATCGCACACTCCTCTCCTGAAATACTCTGTGCTGCTGGAGACCCTTCTCCTTCCTCTACTTATCTTTCAGTCTTTGCCCTGCCACAGGATGCGGACACTCCTCTCCTGTAATACTCTGTGCTGCTGGAGACCCTTCTCCTTCCTCTACTTATCTTTCAGTCTTTGCCCTGCCACAAGATCCGCACACTCCTCTCCTGAAATACTCTGTGCTGCTGGCGACCCTTCTCCTTCCTCTACTTATCTTTCAGCCTTTGCCCTGCCACAGGATCAGCACACTCCTCTCCTGAAATACTCTGTGCTGCTGGCGACCCTTCTCCTTCCTCTACTTATCTTTCAGTCTTTGCCCTGCCACAGGATCCGGACACTCCTCTCCTGTAATACTCTGTGCTGCTGGAGACCCTTCTCCTTCCTCTACTTATCTTTCAGTCTTTGCCCTGCCACAGGATCAGCACACTCCTCTCCTGAAATACTCTGTGCTGCTGGAGACCCTTCTCCTTCCTCTACTTATCTTTCAGTCTTTGCCCTGCCACAGGATCCGCACACTCCTCTCCTGAAATACTCTGTGCTGCTGGAGACCCTTCTCCTTCCTCTACTTATCTTTCAGCCTTTGCCCTGCCACAGGATCCGCACACTCCTCTCCTGAAATACTCTGTGCTGCTGGAGACCCTTCTCCTTCCTCTACTTATCTTTCAGTCTTTGCCCTGCCACAGGATCAGCACACTCCTCTCCTGAAATACTCTGTGCTGCTGGAGACCCTTCTCCTTCCTCTACTTATCTTTCAGTCTTTGCCCTGCCACAGGATCCGCACACTCCTCTCCTGAAATACTCTGTGCTGCTGGCGACCCTTCTCCTTCCTCTACTTATCTTTCAGTCTTTGCCCTGCCACAGGATCCGCACACTCCTCTCCTGAAATACTCTGTGCTGCTGGAGACCCTTCTCCTTCCTCTACTTATCTTTCAGTCTTTGCCCTGCCATAGGATCCGCACACTCCTCTCCTGAAATACTCTGTGCTGATGAGGAACCTTCTCCATTCACAATATAACTCTCACACAATACGCTTGCGCACGCTTCCCCTGAAATACTCACTCATCATTCCTGCCACTCCATTCATTACGACGGAACCACCAGAAACTGCCGAGCGCTGACTCTGCTGAGTGCTGACTATCTCTGGCATTCCCATAGAGCAGGGATGGCCAACCTGAGGCTCTCCAGCTGTTGCAAAACTACAACTCCCAGCATGCCCAGACTGCCTACAGCTAGCAGCCTACAGCAGGGCATGGTGGGAGTTGTAGTTTTACAACAGCTGGAGGGCCGCAGGTTAGCCATGCCTGCCATAGAGAATAAATGAAGACGGCAGGGCTCATGCTCTACCTGCCGCTCCATCAGATCAGGGGAACGGGACCCCCGGTTTAGGATCAGTGGTGGTCCCTGCTGTCAGACACCATCCGATCAGTTAGTCCTGTGGATAGAAGATAAATTGAAGACTTAGCACAATCCCATTAATCTCGGGTGAATCTGGAAGCAAGTGTTCAGTTTCCTTGCAGCGCCACCACAGGAGGAATGAAGTATTACACATAGTGCATGTCTTTGAAGTCAATGCGTTAGCCCTCCAGAGACACTGAGGCGCTCCTCATAGACGAGGGCTTCATTAAGAGGACCCCCTCTGATTTACTTTAGGAAGGGATCGCCCCATATGCTGGAGGATTCTCCTTCTGCGTTGCGCTCGGTTTTCTCGTGTCTGTAGCAGCCGCGTTGTCTTTTTCCCCATATTCACCACCTGGGCATTAAGCAGCAGAAAACAAATAATCTCTTAGGTAATTGTTTTAGAACTTTCCCGGAGTCGACCTCCGCCCCTCCGTACGCAATGACTTTGTATCGCTCTCTACGTTCTCGCAAGATTGGAAGTCGCGGTGCCGCAGAATAATTTTCCATCTCTATGGATATAAGCAAAACACTTGGAGGGGAAGAGTAAGTTAAGCCCCGGCTGATGGGACACGGAAAGCGGCGGAATCTCGGCATGAACACAATCTGTCAACATTTGCAGAAACAACACGGGCGAAGAAATGGAACTTAAACCGCACAAATACAACGTTGCTTTAATTAACCTTCAGAGCGGCCGGTTCTTATAGATCCGACTCCTGCGAGATCCAAGCCGGGACCAGGTAACGAATGCATTACCGCTCGCTGTTGTTGACTTAATTATCTCCATACTAACATTTGTCCAAGACGCTTGAACTGATATATTACATCCGAACACCAGCAGATAAGGAATAAATAATACAAAAAAAATCCTGCAATCTCGATTTGGACAAAGAAATAGGTAAAAAATAAATAAATAAAAAATAGGAAATAATATTAAAAGTAATAATCAATACCAGGTAATGAGACATCGTTCGCCCATTACACTGACACGCTGTCCCATCCACCAGATTTTACCGTAACGCACAAATATTATATGGAGCTGAATGGGACTGTACTCCTGGACACACATCGCTGCGCAAAGAGGATACAATGTGGAAGTGGAAGCCGAGCTGAACTTATAGATGTAGCAGGGTTGAGTTTGTCATTCGGCAGGATGTTGTGGTTTCCCATAGGACTGCATAGGGCACTACTGTCTTATCCTCACTCGGCAAATTCCCATGATGCAAACTCAGCTCTGCTACATCTTCTGAACCGACTTCCAGGTCCCCTGAAAAGAAAGGGCCATGATGCAATATTGATCTCCTGGACACCATTGATGATGCTACATGTCCATGTGCTGCGACCGCCCTCATATACAAAGTCTCTACCCACATGCAATCTTCTAACACATGCAAATGATACATAAATAAAATGTATCGAAATTCATTAAAATATCATTTGGGTGAATTCTCTGCAGAGGGGAATTTCTGTTAGGACGCCTGCTGAATAAACATGCCGTGATAGAGACCGATCATCCTGGCGAAAATGTGTCAGACTCCACCCACGTCAAGGGGAAATCCGGTGAAGGTGATGTTCTGATACGTCATGGATACAGCATATGTGCGAAGACAGCAAAATTGATGACTAGGATCTCAAAAGAGCGATCGGGTACTGCACGGATTTAAATGTTTCTATCCTTAAAGGGGTTGTCTCATGCTAGACAATGGGGGCCTATGGCTAGGATATGCCCCCATTGTCTTATAGGTGTGGGTCCCACCGCTGGAACCCTCACCTATATAGAGAACGGAGCCCCGAAAGGTTCAGTCCAGTCACCACCATGCCGGCTCCCTATAGGAGTGAATGCACGGCCCCCGCTCCCATTCATTTCTATGGGGCCGACGGAAAAAATTGTGAAGCCAATTTTTAGTCCAGTTACAAATTATATTTTCCAGTGGAGAGGTGATACATGCTTCTGGCTGGAATACCCCTTTAAATTGTGTCAAATTTGGGGCGTTTTAATAGGTTTGGACCTTTTCATTTTAGAAATCAGTGCTAGTCCAAGATCACAAACTTCACCCACACGAGCTTCTCTTAGGCATCAATGACACATGACTGTAAATGTCCAGAAGCCACGAAATCCATCGACAGTGAGCGGGGGAGGAGGGGGTGCAGCTTCTCGCTCCAAACAACATGGGGGCAGCAGAGGGTAAATATCAGCACATAGAGCCTGGAGAGCCTCCAGCTAAGTAGGCACGGAGAGAGAAACTGGAGACTTAGGCCCCTTTCACACGGGCGTTGCGGATCGGGGCCGGATGCGTTCAGGGAAAATCGTGCGATTTTGACACTAAAACAAGTCAGTTTTCACTGCGATTGCGTTCCATGTTTGCGTTTTTTCCGCGCGGGTGCAAAACATTGTAAGGCGTTTTGCACGCGCGTGAGAAAAATCTGCATTTTTGGTACCCAGACCCGAACCCGGACTTCTTCACAGAAGTTCGGGTTTGGGATCGGTGTTGTGTAGATTGTATTATTTCCCTTATAACATGGTTATAAGGGAAAATAGTAGCATTCTGAATACAGCATGCATAGTACAATAGCGCTGGAGGGGTTAAAAAAAATTAAAAAAATTTAACTCACCTTAATCCACTTGATCGCGCAGCCGGCATGTCTTCTGTCTTCATCTTTGAGGAATAGGACCTTTGCTGACGTCACTGCGCTCATCACATGGTCCGTCACATGATCTTTTACCATGGTGATGGATCATGTGACGGACCATGTGATGAGCGCAGTGACGTCACCACAGGTCCTTTTCCTGTGCACAGCAAAGAAGAAGACAGACGAGATACCGGCTGCGCGATCAAGTGGATTAAGGTGAGTTATATTATTTTTAATTTTTTTTAACCCCTCCAGCGCTATTGTACTAAGCATTCTGTATTAAGAATGCTATTATTTTCCCTTATAACCATGTTATAAGGGAAAATATTAAAAATTGGGTCCCCATCCCGATCATCTCCTAGCAACCGTGCGTGAAAATTGCACCGCATCCGCACTTGCTTGCGATTTTCACGCAGCCCCAATTACTTCTATGGGGCCTGCGTTGCGTGAAAAACGCTGAATATAGAACATGCTGCGATTTTCATGCAACGCACAAGTGATGTGTGAAAATCACCGCTCGTGTGCACAGCCCCATAGAAATGAATGGGTCCGGATTCAGTGCGGGTGCAATGCGTTCACGTCACGCATTGCACCCGTGCGGAAATCTCGTCCGCGCGGAAATCTCTCCCAGCAGAGAGAAGAAATTAGGCGCAAAATCTGCAGGTTACATGTGACATTGTAGTTCACGTCTACAACTGGATTCCCCTTTCTACTGTCCACACCGGAACCACCTTTATTACCCTAAAATAAAAAAAATTAAGGAACTTTGCACATAGTGTTGATTAAAACTCTACGACCGTTTTGTGTATACAGCTCCTATGCCAATCTATGCGCTGCCATGTATTTCCACTGTGCAGCTCTCCCTGTCCTACATCTGGTGCAGGAGGCTATTAATGTAATATCACGTAATGCATGGAGCTTCTCTTCCATGGGGCCACCCATAGTCTAAGCGGAGGCTTCTGCTGGAATCGGATCCGACCGTCTCTGGAAATATTTGATTTTCAGCCTTAGGTAAAGTTATGAAAGCGTTTTGTGCAGCCTCATTGAGTGCAGGACGGGCGGCGAGGCGATGGATCTGAGTCATTTCATCTAAAAGGAGATCAATCCGTCCCTTTCCATCGTTCAAGGGAATTTTTACGTCCCATTACCTGCACCGGTAAATTGATAGTCTCCCATCAGGTGCGAGTGGAACGTGCGCGATCACAAAGATGGATGTCGCCTAATGTTTTACCCCATTAACTGAGATGGGAATTATAATGCGCTGAGTCACTGCTCAGTGTAACATTGGGGGTATAGGATCGGGGGGGGGGGAATCCCAGTACCTGGATAATCCATGAATATTACAGCGAGACGTTCGTCTATAGAGCGAGGAGTAAACTGCACAAAAAAACCAATGGAGGACAGTTACAAAGTGTCTCTCGCTCTGGAGGACCTGCCCTTTCCTTGATGTGTATGGACACCATGTAATACTTCATTTCCCCTGTGGGGGCACTGCAGGAAAACTGAACTCTTCCACGTTTCTCCACAGTTCACAACTGATCGCTGGGGATCCCAGCAAAGAGAGGCTTTCTGATGAAATGATCGAGGGACCCTTCTGTCAAGTAAGGATTGTCCACAGTGGGGGACCCCTTTAAGAAGAGTCTGCAACCACTAATTAGCCCCCAGAGTGTAGGGGTCTTTTAGACCAATGTGTCCTATAGTGGGCCCCACCATACACGGGTCTCTGGACTGATTATCAGTAATGGTGGCGCATGTCCTGACACCATTAAGGCACATGCACCCTTCTTCAGGATGCGCAGGTCTGTACCGCTGTCCAAAGTCTGGGGCTTGAATTCATTTGGGGGACTAAAGTCTGGGGTCTTAGTTCATTTGGGGGTTCTGTAGATTATGTTCTAAGTTACTGAGAGGGTTAAGAAGGGTCCAGCACTATTAGGACATTTTTTTTTGGGGGGGGGGGGGGGGGGGCGTAGGTCCATAAAACATTTCTGCTGTTCATGATTCTCAGTGTTAATGAATAATTTTACCTGATGATGTCATCAGGTCTCAGTGGCCGATCGCAGACCATCATGGCGAGGTCACTATCGAGGACACGCCTGATGATCATGGAGAATAAGTTTGCAGTGGGGTTTCGGCTTTAAAGAAATTTGGGGAAGCCTGTGTAGATAATGGCAGAAAGGGTTTCTACTTTGGAAACATCTCTACATTTCCCATTGCATACTGGCCCCAAGGAGTCCCACTGGCCATCATGGTGGTCTTCAACTCCTGCCGGCAGCGATGCAGAGACCATGAAATGATAGCGACCCTTTAAAACTCTGTGTAGATTTTCCATGACGATAAATAACACACTCAGCTCTGCTACATCTGTACCTGCATTGTGCTCCGGATAAGAACTATTAGAGTTTACAATTAATCAGATGCAACCCAGTCGAATGAGATTCTGCGCTAATGGTTGTCCTGATGTGACCTTTTTGCTGGTGGATCAGCTGCATTCGGCGCTAATGGGGTGATCGCCCGTTGTGATTGAATTGATTGAATTTAACATTTGCCGGATGCGCGCTCCCACGTCAACCTGCATTTTCATGTGGTTTGGAATTCAACTGTCAAATGGCATTTGGAGGAATGACCTTTCAAGGCCCATTCATCTGCACATCTAGAAGACTCTGCGCGAAAACAATGGCGCTGCGCGCTCATCCCTCCGTACGGACGCATTTCGTAGGCTTAATTGTCCTCAGCGCCTGCAATGAGGCTGAAAATTATTTACCCAGAATATAACTGTTGTCCACGGGCTTCATCTTCACCACATTTATGGGATGAATAAAGCCGGAGTTTGACATTTCTGCGTTAAAGGTTACGGATCTGCAAGCAGCGAAATGTACAGAAACCGCAGCGTTCCAGCTCCTAATGACATTTCACAGGTTAATCTGACATTAAGTGTTTGGATACTTTGCAAAAGCTTTGCTTAACTTATGTGATACTCAGATGCATCCAAAGCTGCAGTCAGAATTTTATCAGCACTTTTCAGGTTTTCTCGAGCCTCTGAGTCTCTTTGCTTCTACCTGCAGCCACCACCTCTGCATCTCACTGGGGGTCACACTTTGGCCAGCTGGGACCCTCAGGCACCTGGGGTGCAGTATCAGGGTGTGAGCTGGCACCAGTGGCGCCATGGCATCCCTCATGTCTGTCTTTGCCCCTGGCCTTGGTAGGTGGCCAGCTGAGTGTGAACTAAGTCTTATACTCTGATCCTTCATACACTAGGGCTGAATTAATTATGTAGTTTGCACCTCAGATTTTGCATAAAATGAAAATAATAACAGAAGAAGAGGAAGGAAGGAAAATTAAGAAGAAAAAGAAAAAAAGAAGAAGGAGAATGAAGAAGAAAGAAGGAAGAAGAAAAAGGAGGAAGAAGAAGAAGAAGAAAGAAGGAGGAAGAAAAATGAGAAGAAAGAAGAAGAAATAGAAATAGAAAGAAGAAGGAAAAAAAAGGAGAAATAAGAAGAAAGAAGGAATAAGAAGAAGAAGAAGAAGGAGAAAGAAGAAAAAGGAAGAAGAAAGGAGGAAGAAAAGGGAGAAAGAAGGAAGAAGAAGAAAGAGTGAGGAAGAAATATGAGAAGGAAGAAGAAGAAATAGAAAGAAGAAGGAAGAAAAGGAAAAAGAAGAAGAAAGATGGAAGAAAAAGAAGGAGAAGGAAGAAGGAGAAAGAAGAAGGAGAAAGAATAAAAACAAAGAAGTAAGAAGCAGGAAGAAAATGGAGAAAGAAGAAGAAGAAGAAGGAAGAAGAAAGAGAAAGAAGAAGGAAGAAAAGGAGAAAGAAGAAGAAAGAAGGAAGAAGAAGAAGAAAGAAAAAGTATGAAGAAGAAGGATAAAGAAGAAGAAAGAAGAAGCAGAAAGAAGGAGGAAGAAAAGGCACAAGGAAGAAGAAAGAAGGAAGAAGAAGAAAGAAGGAAGAAGAAGGAGAAAGAAGAAGAAAGAAGGAGGAAGAAGAAGGACAAAGAAGAAGGAGGAAGAAGAAGGAGAAAGAAGAAAGAGGAAGAAGAAGGAGAAAGAAGAAGGAAGAAGAAAGAAGGAGGAAGAAAAGAAAGAAGGAAGGAAGTAGGAGAAAGAAGAAGATAGAAGGAAGAAGAAGAAGAACGAAGGAAGAAGGAGAAAGAAGAAGGAGAAATAAGAAGAAAGAATAAAGAAGAAGAAGAAGAAGAAGAAGAAGAAGAAGAAGAAATTGATGCCTAACATGAAATTTAAGGTTTAAAAAAAAAAAAATATTCAACTTACAAAATTGGAACCATGGGCGTGGTTTAATACTAGCGGGTGTGATTTAATTCAAGTGGTATAATTGGGGGGTGTGGTCAATGGCGCTAATCTTGCTCCAAGGTTATCTAGAGTTGAGCTCTTAGGCCGAATGCACACGGCCATGGAACACGGACGCTGCACTACAGTAATACAGTGATCTATACGAGTGTATTACTGTAGTGCAGCGGCGGCATGAAGCGCACGGCGTCATAGCAACCAATGACGCCGTGCGCTCCTGCTGTCAGCAGGATGTCAGGCCGGGATACCACGGACCGCTCACGTCCGTGTTCCACGGCCGTGTACATTCGGCCTTATTCAGATATTTGGTGGCATTTTTCAGATTTCTTTAGCCTGGCCTATCGGCCGGTGTTAATAGCTGAGGCCCCGCTGTCACCGCTCCTGCGCAGGGACAATGCTCCGTGCTGTCAGATCTTCTCATCATGTGATAAATGCGCTTTTTTCCTCCATATTTCTGATGCGCGGATTGAACGCAGCTTCAAATGTTTTTCGCTTTAAACGTCCTTGTGTCCCACTGGCTTTCTATTTGCTGGAGGAGACGACATTCAGCGATTAAAGGCCAAATCCGCGTCTGCAAACAGATTCATTATTGACGGTAAATCATAATCCTACAGTGCGGAGGTCATGGCGCCATCTAATAGACGGCTGAAGCGGCCATGGATGAGTCTTGATTTATGTCACCATCCGGTGGTTTTCACCTTGTTATCCTTATACTGCCTCATCCCAGACATTGATGTCATATCACTTTCAACGTCAGATAGATGTGGGTCCCACCTCTTGGACCCGCTCCTATCTTCAAAATGGGTGCCCAAAGTGAAGGAGAGCACATTGCGCATGCGTGACCTCCCTCCATTCACAGCTATGGGAGTTCGGACAATAGCTGCGCGCCGCCATGGCTATTTCCAACACTCCCATCACAGTGAGTCGAGCGGTGGCTGCGCTTGCACAGTGGCCCCGCGCTCTTCATTCACTGGTATGAGACTTCTGAAAACAAAAGAAACTTGGCTATTTCCAGAACTCCCATAGTGATGAATTGTGTGCGCTCCTCCTTCACTTTAGGGGCCCTGTTCTGGAGATAGGAGCGGGTCCAAGAGGTGGGACCCACATCTATCTAACATTGATAGTGATATGCAATCAATGTCTGAGACGAGACAACCCCTTTAAGTACAAACCGGATTCCAAAAAAGTTGGGACACTAAACAAATTGTGAATAAAAACTGAATGCAATGATGTGGAGATGGCAAATGTCAATATTGTATTTGTAATAGAACGTAGATGACAGATCAAACGTTTAATCCGAGTAAATGTATCATTTTAAAGGAAAAATACGTTGATTCCAATTTTCACGGTGTCAACAAATCCCCCAAAAAGTTGGGACAAGTAGCAATAAGAGGCTGGAAAAAGTAAATTTGAGCATAACGAAGAGCTGGAAGACCAATTAACACTAATTAGGTCAATTGGCAACATGATTGGGTATAAAAAGAGCTTCTCAGAGTGGCAGTGTCTCTCAGAAGCCAAGATGGGTAGAGGATCACCAATTCCCACAATGTTGCGCAGAAAGATAGTGGAGCAATATCAGAAAGGTGTTACCCAGCGAAAAATTGCAAAGACTTTGCATCTATCATCATCAACTGTGCATAACATCATGCGAAGATTCAGAGAATCTGGAACAATCTCTGTGCGTAAGGGTCAAGGCGGTAAAACCATACTGGATGCCCGTGATCTCCGGGCCCTTAAACGACACTGCACCACAAACAGGAATGCTACTGTAAAGGAAATGACAGAATGGGCTCAGGAATACTTCCAGAAACCAGTGTCAGTGAACACAATCCACCGTGCCATCCGCCGTTGCCAGCTGAAACTCTACAGTGCAAAGAAGAAGCCATTTCTAAGCAAGATCCACAAGCTCAGGCGTTTTCACTGGGCCAGAGATCATTTAAAATGGAGTGTGGCAAAATGGAAGACTGTTCTGTGGTCAGACGAGTCACGATCCGAAGTTCTTTTTGGAAATCTGGGACGCCATGTCATCCGGACCAAAGAGGACAAGGACAACCCAAGTTGTTATCAACGCTCAGTTCAGAAGCCTGCATCTCTGATGGTATGGGGTTGCATGAGTGCGTGTGGCATGGGCAGCTTGCATGTCTGGAAAGGCACCATCAATGCAGAAAAATATATTCAGGTTCTAGAACAACATCTGCTCCCATCCAGACGTCATCTCTTTCAGGGAAGACCCTGCATTTTCCAACAAGATAATGCCAGACCACATTCTGCATCACTCACAACATCATGGCTGCGTAGGAGAAGGATCCGGGTACTGAAATGGCCGGTCTGCAGTCCAGATCTTTCACCTATAGAGAACATTTGGCGCATCATAAAGAGGAAGGTGCAACAAAGAAGGCCCAAGACGATGGAACAGTTAGAGGCCTGTATTAGACAAGAATGGGAGAGCATTCCTATTTCTAAACTTGAGAAACTGGTCTCCTCGGTCCCCAGACGTCTGTTGAGTGTTGTAAGAAGAAGGGGAGATGCCACACAGTGGTGAAAATGGCCTTGTCCCAACTTTTTGGGGATTTGTTGACACCATGAAATTATGATTCAACATATTTTTCCCCTAAAATGGTACATTTTCTCAGTTTAAACTTTTGTTCCGTGATTTATGTTCTATTCTGAATAAAATATTAGAAGTTGGCACCTCCACATCATTGCATTCAGTTTTTATTCACGATTTGTATAGTGTCCCAACTTTTTTGGAATCCGGTTTGTATATGATTGCAGCACAGACAAGGTTATTTACATGGTCCAGAGACTAGGTGATTGCCTTCTGGTGGTCGGTGGAGATAGATGGCACCATAATGTTGTACTGCTCAACAACAAAAAAAAGGGAACACTTAAACAACACAATAACACAATGTAACTCCAAGTCAATCAGACTTCTATAAAATCCACCTGTCCAGTTATGAAGCAAAACACTGATTGTGGATCCATTTCTCCTGCTGTTGTGCAAATTGAACAGACAACAGGTAGACATAATAGGCCAGGCATGGCCAATCTGAGGCTCTCCAGGTGTTGCAAAACTACAACTCCCATCATGCCCGGACAGTCTACAGCTATCAGAAGAATGAAAGAAAACCGGCACTCCCAAAAATCTTTGCTGGTGATAGATTTATTGGTCACTCATATGACGCGCGGTGTTTCGGCGCTCATAGGTGCCTTTTTCAAACAAGAAGTGAGCAGCAGTATACTGCTGCTCACTTCTTGTTTGGAAAAGTCACCTGTGAGTGCCGAAACGCCGCGCGTCATATGAGTGACCAATAAATCTATCACCAGCAAAGATTTTTGGGAGTGCCGGTTTTCTTTCATTCTTCTGATTTTGGGATTACCTCCACACAAACCGAGCACCCCTCAACTAGTACGCTGTGCCGCCTGACTTCATTACACAGTCTACAGCTATCAGCCTACAGCAGGGCATGGTGGGAGTTGTAGTTTTACAACAGCTGGAGAGCCGCAGGTTGGCCATGCCTGTGATAGGCAATTAGCAAGACAACCCCTATAAAGGAGCGGTTCTGCAGGTGGTGACCACAAACCATTTCTCTGTTCTCATCCGTTTTGGCTGTTGTTTTTGTCACTTTTGCATTTTGCTCTCACCCCTAGAAGGTAGCACGAGGAGTTGTCTAGAACCCACAGAAGTGGCTCAGGTAGTGCAGCTCATCCAGGATGGCACATCAATGCGAGCTGTGGCAAGAAGGTTAGCTGTGTCTGTCAGCACAGTGTCCAGAACATGGAGCAGATACCAGGAGACAGGCCAGTACATCAGGAGAGGGAAACAACCCAGTGGCAGGACCTCTACCTCCTCCTTTGTGCAAGGAGGAACAGGAGGAGCAGTGCCAGAGCCCTGCAAAATGATCTCCAGCAGGCCACAAATATCCATGCATCTGCTCAAACTGTCAGAAACAGACTCCATGAGGGTGGTCCTCTGCAAACTTGAGAAAGGCTCTAGTTCAGAGCCGAAATGTTGCATCACATGGGTGAATAAAGAAAAACCTTTTTCTGTGGATCCCAGGAGTGCTGTTCGTTTTTCCATATATATATATATATATATATATATATATATATATATATATATATATATATATATTTATTTTTAGTAATTACACATTTATTTTGTGCCGTACATTTTTTACAATTATTAAAAAAAATATTAAATATATAAATTTAATCTCTATTTCTGAAATGTTTCTGCCAGGATTCAAACTCCCAACCATGTACATTTGAGGCAAGGATTTTAACGACTACACTATACAGCTACATGTTAACCTGCACAGAAATATAAAATAAGTCTTCTGCTGAATAGGAATACTCACTATATCATAAACTACTATGAGGTTTTTCTGACACAGTTTAGCATTCAGCTTTATAGCTGAGTGGATAAGGTCCTTGCCTCTAATGTACAACATTGGGAGTTCAAATCCTGGCAGAAACTTTTCAGAAATTATATTTAAATACACTAGGTGTCCCCAAGCACTGACTCCCTATATGGATATAGCCATATATGGAGTCAGAGCAGGGACTCCTAAGCCAAACTAGAGTCCTGACACCCTCCCCTCTTCAGAGCAGGGGGTGCCTGGGGTTCACCCATTAACTTCCATTGTGCTCGGTAGAACACCCGAGCATAGCATAGTGTTCCACACAAGCACTTTGGTGCTCGATCAACACTAGTAATAACCAGTGAGCGCCGTCCTCTGCAGTGAAGGAAAGCGCTTACTGGTTATTGTCTCGCTGCCTCCCTCTTCCAGTCCCGGAGCACCTCTCCAGCAAATGACTGACTTCAGCGGTGAAACACTGCTTGTGGCCACATCACCACTGAAGCTAGTCATTGGCTGGAGAGGAGCATGTGACTGTACCCATAGCCAGCCGCATGTGAACAGCACGGGGACCGGAAGGTGGAGACAGCAGCAGGGAGCAGGTAGGTGTGAATCTTCTGTTTCAAGGCCATGCTGCAGGAATGTGTCAAAAACCATTACAATGCACGATATTCAGGACAATTACTGAGAATAAGTCTTCATAGGAGCGCTGATTCCTGACATCTGGCGGTATAATCGTGCCGCTGATCAGCTGATAAACAAGCAATCACTCATTTGTCAGCTGATTTGCATGTTTTATCAGGATGAAAGATGTACGATTATTGTCAGCACATCTTCCCGTGTAATCAGGAATGTGCTGCCAACAGAATGAGGGAGGAATGACTGTGGTAGCGATCATTTCTCCCCATTCACTTTGCATCGGCCTGTGTAATAGGCTGATGCAAACAAGTGCTGATTAACTTTTTTCTTTTTTTTTTTTCGGCCCCTTGAAATAGAGCAATGCGACAATGCGGCCCCCAGACCAAAAAAGGTTGTGCACCCCTACTCTAAAGGAACAACTTTTAGCAAATGAAGCAGTGGAAAAAGGTTTAGGCGGAAACCTTTCTGTCCTGTGTGGGGGGCCTGGTTTGATCCTTGCTATGGGGCCCTTACTTCTCTATGTACGCCATTGCTTATAGCAGAAATACATCACAAAGAAATCTGCCTTTTATTATTGCCTTAAAGGGGTTGTCGAGGATTAGAAAAACATGTGTGCTTTCTTCCAAAAACAGCACCACCCCTGTCTGCAGTTTGTGTGCGGTATTGCAATCCTGCCCGATTGACTCCTATGGAGCTGAGCTGCAATACCCGACACAACCCATGGATAGGTGTGGTTTTATTTTTGTAAGCCATGTTTTTTTAATCCTGGAAACCCTTTTAAGATTTCTGCTGCGGCTTGCCGTTTGCACTGACGCAAAATTGGGTCGTGGATTTAACCCTATTCAACAGGGTCCATCCGTGTGTGGCTACCTTAGGCATTTTATGCAGCAACTTTTTGTTTTCTGCAAAGCAGAATTCAAATCCACTTGCAGAAAAATCTGCACTGTATGAACAATGGCACAGATCACCATTAAAAACAATAGGCGGCTGTTGAAGGGTGTGGAAAAAATACCAAATTGCCCATCAAATAATCTGCTATGTGAACACGCCCTTTCAGAACAATGAAACAGATAGTTTATGGTAATGAGCATTGTGTGGTGAGCTCCTCTAGCTTAAAAAAAGGGACACCAACCATTCAAAAAATACTCTCAAATTTAGTAAAATAATTAGTGCTGAGCAAATGGAAGCATCCGAAGTGGAGTTCGATCCGAAGTTTAGGAACAATTTGATCAGCTGAGAAGCCGAAGTTTCCTTGTACTTTTTTCAAAAATGTCTGCTGCACGTGTTACAAAATGAAAGTAAGAAGCCCAGGAATGCGAGATCACCCATAATGCCGTGCAGTCAGCCAATCTACCAATAGCCATCCCCTGTGATGTCACAGCCCTATAAAAAGGCTCATCTGACACAGTCTCCGCCATTTCACTGTGAGCTGAGCTTAGGGAGAGACGTGGCAGGCACTAGGGACAGTGTTTCAGAAAACTTTTAAAAGAAGAATATTGGATAGGGAGAGTGAAGGGACAGTGTAGGGAGATCGTAGGGAGAGTTTTCAGACACTGTAGGGAGAACATAGGGAGACTACAGGGACAGTGCAGGTTGAGAGTAATCGCCGTCTGCATCTTGTTGAACTGCTGACACAATCACCGTGAATATTTTAGTTGATATATAGAATTACTGTGCCTCAGTATTAAAGGGCGGTGTAATATATCGCCGCCTGCACCTTGTTTAACTGCTGAGACATTCATACGTTACATTGCTGGTAGATTTACTGTACACTATGGCCAGCAGACAGTTGCCTGGGCCCTCCAAAGTAACCGCTGCATCTCCCACCGACCCGCACCCCCTCTCCAGTAGTCAGGGCTCGATAACATCAGCAGGAGGAAGCTGTCATTTCTTCCTATCGGGTGTGTGGGGGGGGATGGAGCTTTCTTCTTGTGTCACTCCAGGAATGCCCTATGAACGCTTTTCTCTTCTCTTTTATCGGTTCTTTAGATCCAACCGCCGGTTACCTGCTGCTCCACGAGGTCCTCTTCATATGTAGTTTCATGAAGCAAGGGTTAAAGGTAAGTATAACTTTAATTATTAGGTAAAATGTGTATATTGATCACTATTGGCCCCATGTGGCCTCATTATGTAATTTATATACTGTATGTGGACCCTTTTATATTTCTTCTCAGTCCATTCTGAAAGTTCCTGATTGTTTGTGTTGTTTTCAGAGCATATAGTGCGGGGGCATTTTTGGTTTTGCGTTTTTGTTTTTTCCTTGCAACGTTCAAATAGCCATAACTTTTTAAATTTTCCATTCCTATAGCTCTTTCTGAGGCTTGCTGTACCAAGTGGCTTCTGATTAAGTGGAGTTAAAGAAAAGGAGTTTAAGACAAGGAGCAGGAAACTAAGGTTGGATAGAATTTCCTTGTGTGTTGGTGGTTTGATTCTAGCTAGTCCTTCAACTACAGCAGACAGGGTCTAATTCTAAATCATATTTACTGTTTTACTTTTTTACTGTTCATCCCCATTAAACAAGTGCTCCATGGACAATGCTACCAAGTGTGTGTCCTGTGCAGTGTATGCATGCCTTGAAGAGCCGTTTGAGGGTGAATACATTTGCACTAGATGCAATCATGTTGCATATTTGGAAGCCCAGATCTTGGATCTAAATAAGAAGCTTGAAATACTTATGGGCTTTGCAAAATTGGAGAGAGGCTTAGACCTCACTGTGCAGGCGCTGACTGGGGTCAGTGAAATGGAGGGGGGTGGAGGAGGGCAAGATCAGGACTATCAGATCAGCAGTTGGGTTAATGTAGAAAGAAGGGGTAGAGGGAAAAGTGACAGGGAGGCTAGCCCTGAGCTGGCACACCCTAGTAAATATGCCTGTTTGGCTGATATTAGGGATGAAAGCCCAGGGCCAGCAACACTGCAGCATGGCATTTCTCCTAGCAACCAGGAGGATGACCGCTGCAGGAAGGATGTGAAAAGGAGTGCAGCAAAGGTCAGACAGATGCTGGTGGTAGGGGACTCTATTATTAGGCGGACAGACAGGGTCATCTGTCTCCGAGACCGTGAATGCCGAACAGTGTGTGGTCTGCCGGGTGCTCGGGTTCAGCATATTGTGGATCGGATTGACAGATTGCTGGGTGGGGCTGGGGAAGACCCGGCGGTCATGGTACACATTGGCACCAATGACAAAGTCAGTGGGAGATAGAAGGTCCTTACAAATGATTTTAGGGAGCTAGGTGAGAAGCTCAAGTCCAGGACCTCCAAGGTAGTGTTTTCAGAAATACTACCAGTGCCACGAGCGTCACCAGAGAGACAACGGGAGCTTAGGGAGTTAAATAAGTGGCTCAGAAGCTGGTGCTGGAAGGAAGGGTTCGGGTTCATGGAGAACTGGGCCGACTTCTCTGTCGGTTACAGACTCTACAGTACGGACGGGCTGCACCTCAATGGGGAGATGGCAACTGCCCTGGGGGAAAAATGGTTAGACGGCTGGAGGAGCTTTTAAACTAGGATCTGGGGAGGGGTCATACTAATAAGGGGGTAGATAGTGTAGATAGAGAGTGGGTTATAGAAGGGGACAGTGGGGATTTAGTGGGGGCTGGGGTTAGGAAAGTAGGGAGAAAACTGGGCAGAACTATACATTTATAAAAAATAAAACTGCTGGTAACAAGAACCTGTTACATACAGAAATAAACAAAGGTAACCCAAAAATCCCGGATAATCACTTTACAGGTAATAGTAATTTAAAATGTATTTTCACAAATGCCAGAAGTCTAGGTAGAAAAATGGGGGAGCTGGAGGCTGTGGTACTAGAAGAACACGTAGATGTAGTTGGTGTGGCTGAGACATGGCTGGACTCTTCGCATGACTGGGTTGTTAATATTGAGGGTTTTACACTATTTAGGAAAGATAGGGTCAATAGAAAAGGAGGTGACGTGTTCCTGTATGTGAGGAGTGATCTGAAGACAAGTGTGAAAGAGGCAATTGTGGGTGCGGATGGTGAGGATGTGGAAACCTTATGGGTGGAAGTTCAAAGGGATATAAACACTGAAAAAATAATACTTACTAATGTAATCTATAGACCCCCAAACATCACAGAAGAGATAGAAATGCAACTGTATAACCAAATAGAGCGGCTGCACAGGCGGGTACAGTGGTCATAATGGGAGATTTTATCTTCCCAGACATTGACTGGGGTCATGGTTCTGCCTCAACTGCAAAGGGGAGAAAATTCCTCAACTTGCTGCAGGACCACTTTATGGGGCGGTTTGTAGAAGCTCCCACTAGGGGCGATGCTCTGTTGGATCTGGTAATTTCTAATGATGCAGAGCTTATTGGTAATGTTACTATTCGCAAAACACTAGGTAATAGTGACCACAATATAATTATATTCCCCCTAAACGATAAGAAGCAAACTCTGTCAGGCAGAGCAAAGACACTGAATTTCAAAAAGGCTAATTTCCCGGGGTTGAGGGCAGCATTTCAGGGCATAGACTGGGAGCAGCTACTGTCACATAATAATACTCAGGATAAATGGGAGAGCTTCAAATCCACATTGAGTAATTGCACTAAAAAATGTATCCCTTTAGGTAACATGTATAAACGGCTAAAATTAACCCCCCCCCCCCCCCATGGCTTACAGCTACTGTAAAAAGAGCAATAAAAGACAAAAAGAGGGCATTTAAAAAATACAAATCTGAGGGGTCAGCTGTAGCGTTTGAAGATTACAAAGGGCTTAATAAAATCTGCAAAAAGGAGATAAAATTAGCAAAGATACAAAACGAACAGCAGGTAGCAAAAGAAAGCAAAACAAATCCCAAAAAGTTTTTTTTAAATATATAAATGCTAAAAAACCTAGGTCTGAGCAGGTAGGTCCCCTAAATAATGGTAAAGGGGGTAGTCACTGAAGATAAGGAAAAGGCAGAGTTCCTAAATAGGTTTTTTAGCTCTGTATATAGAAAAGAAGAGAAAGGAGCTGATATCTGTGGCGCCGGGGCTGTTAGTACATCCAGTGATATACTCAATTGGCTAACTGTAGATATGGTCCAAGAAAAGTTAAATAGGGTAAATGTGAACAAAACTCCGGGTCCAGATGGATTACACCCAAGAGAACTTAAAGAGCTCTGTTCAGTCATTGCTGTGCCCCTGTTTATAATTTTTAAGGATTCTCTAGGGACTGGTACAGTGCTAAGTGATTGGCGCAAGGCAGACGTGGTGCCCATATTCAAAAAAGGATTAAGGTCCTCCACAGGTAATTATAGACCAGTTAGTTTAACTTCTGTTGTGGGAAAAATGTTTGAAGGAATCTTAAGGGACTATATACAGGAGTATGTGACTATATATAATATTATAAGTAATAAGCAGCATGGGTTTGCCAAGGACAGAAGTTGTCAGATTAACCTGATTTGTTTTTATGAGGAGGTGAGTAGTAGCCTGGACAGAGGGGCGGCTGTGGATGTAGTGAGGTAAGTAGAAGTCTGGACAGAGGGGTGGCTCTGGATGTAGTGTTTCTGGATTTTGCAAAGGCTTTTTTATACTGTCCCTCATAGATGCTTAATAAGTAAAGTAAGGTCTATTGGCTTGGAAAGTATAGTTTGTATTTGGATTGAAAACTGTCGGAAGGACCGTGTCCAGAGAGTTGTGGTCAATGATTCCTATTCAGAATGGTCCCAGGTTATAAGTGGTGACCCCAAGGTTCAGTGTTGGGTCCTCTATTATTTAATTTATTTTTTAATGATATTGAGGACGGGATTAATAGTTTTGCAGATGACACTAAACTGTGTAGAACTGTACAGTCTATGGAAGATGTCCATAAACTACAAGCTGACTTGAGTGATTGGGCATCAACTTGGCAAATGAGGTTCAATGTGGACAAATGTAAAGTTCTGCATCTTGGTAGTAATAATCTCCGTGCTTCATATGTCCTAGGGGATGTAACACTGGGAGAGTCAATTATAGAGATGGATTTGGGTGTCCTTGTGGATGGTAGATTAAATAACAGCACATAATGTCAATCAGCTGCTTCTAAGGCCACCAGGATATTGTCATGCATTAAACGAGGCATGGACTCGCAGGGCAGGGATGTAATATTACCACTTTACAAAGCGCTGGTGCGGCCTCATCTGGAATACGCAGTCCAGTTCTGGGCTCCAGTCCATAGAAAGGACGCCCTGGAGCTGGAGAGAGTACAGAGGAGAGCGACTAAACTGGTAAGGGGCCTGGAGGGTCTTAGTTATGAAGAAAGATTTAAAGAATTGAATTTATTTAGTCTTGAGAAAAGACGTCTAAGGGGGGAGATGATTAACCTGTACAAGTATATAAATGGGCCGTACAAAAATTACGGCGAAAAGCTGTTCCATGTAAAATGTGCTCAAAAGACAAGGGGGCGCTGCCTCCGACTGGAGAGGAAAAGTTCTGTCTCCAGAAGCGTCAAAGCTTCTTTACTGTAAGAACTGTGAATCTGTGGAATAGACGTCCTCAGGATGTGGTGTAAAAAACATAAATGCTTATGAAAACGTGTAGAAATCTGAGTCTCACTTCCTTCTGGGATTCACGTCCCTTGAACTTGATGGACGTTTGTCTTTTTTCAACCGTATTAACTATGTAACATGTGAGGGCTTATTATTTGGGGAATAAGTTTTACTATTTAAGGGTACCATTCAATTTACCATGTCTATTACTGGAAAATGGGCAAAAAAATAAATTCATTGTGGAGGGGAAAAAAACCTTTGCACTAAAAATGTCATAACATCCTTATGGCGATACCAAACTTAAATGTATATTTTTTGGATCTACTAATTTAAAAAAATAAAAACCTTTAAAAAAAGATCTAATTTTTCTTTCCATCACCAATTTCTGACAGATATAACTTTTTTATATTTCACTCTACAGAGCTATATGACGGCGTTTTTTTGCCGTACAAAATTGAGATTTTATTGGTACAATTTCTGTGGTATGTATGACTTTTTGATCACTGTTATTCAATTTTTTGGGGGGCAGGAACATAGCTAAAGGCTCCTAGACCCTGGTGCAAGAGCTCAGCTTGGGTCCCCCTTACCTCAGTGCTTTGTGGTCAGGGGCAGGGGAGCACATAGCCTTTGTGCTGCCTGAGGTAAAAATTAAAGCTGCAAGTTCTTGACCTTACCCCTTCCCTCCAGCCAGAGGTGTAACTGGACCAGCATGCACTTTCTATAATACCGATGTCTTCTTATGTGGCACAAGGGTCTTTGGGTCCCCTCAGGCTCCTGGGCTCTTCACCCCCTATAGCTACACACGTAAAAGTTTTGATGAATATTTTAATAGTTCAGACAATTTAAAACGAGGCGATATCTAACATGTTTTTTTTTTTTTGTTTATATATGTTAATATGTAAAATTGGGAAAGTGGGGTGATTAAAAGTAAAAAAAAAATGAATGGGAACAAAACTGAAGTGTTTTTTTCCGTTATTGAGACCCTATGATGGATCTCAATACTGCAAAATATTAATGCTAGTGTGAAAGTAGCCTCCAGATTTATCATTGAGACTTTTTTGAAAACTCGCAATAGTCGCACTCCAGGAGGAGGTGGAGGAGGAAACGGGAGGAGCTTTTCTAGACACATTTTTTAGGTTTAAGGATAAGACAAATTTATCAAGTAACATGAGACATTTGATAAATATGGCATAAAGTACAACAACGGAGAAACAAGCAAAACTGAATTCAGATGTCCCCCTGATGATAAATGCCCCCCCCCCCCGCAAGTCTATTTATACAGAAAAGAAATAACACAACGTAAAGTGACAAAATAAAAAAAACAAAGTAAAGAAAACTCACACACGGCAGATTATACAGAGAGGGGTCTCACTTAATTCTCAGGACGGTAGGAACTCATTATCGGAAAGTTGGGGAAGAAAAAAGGAAGACAAAGTAACATTTTCATCAAGAGGAAAACCTAAAGGGCCATTTTCCTTGTAATTGAGTGTCAGAGTAAATGTGGAAACCTCCAGAAACATCTATTTATGGCCCCACTTCCGAGATCTTAACGAGCCGTTCTATCAGCGGCGCCCGGGCACACGGAGAATTGCTTCCACGTCCATTTGTTTTTCTGCAGCCGTTTTTTCCCTCCAGTCATAAGGTTTGTGTCAACAGTAATAGACTCCGGGAGCAGAGAAGGTTACTCAAGCAAAGCCGCCCAAAATAACAGCATGTATTTATGGGGTATTCTCACCTTACGCTTGTTTGTAGGGCAGACATAAAGGTAGCTCAAGATTGTTTTTAATCCGACTTTATCATTCAGCTTCTCGTAAGTCGTCCCGTAGTCTGTCGACCTGAAAACAAAAGAAGAGCGGAATTACAACCCGAGAGAACGTGTCCTGTATGTACAGAGCGGAAAACCAGGAGCTAACGACTCTTCATAGGAGCAGTATTATAGTAGTTATATTCTTGTACATAGGAGCAGTATTATAGTAGTTATATTCTTGTACATAGGAGGCAGTATTATAGTAGTTATATTCTTGTACATAGGAGGCAGTATTATAGTAGTTATATTCTTGTACATAGGAAGCAGTATTATAGTAGTTATATTCTTGTACATAGGAAGCAGTATTATAGTAGTTATATTCTTGTACATAGGAGCAGTATTATAGTAGTTATATTCTTGTACATAAGAGCAGTATTATAGTAGTTATATTCTTGTACATAGAAGCAGTATTATAGTAGTTATATTCTTGTATATAGGGTGTAGTATTATAGTAGTTATATTCTTGTACATAGGAGGCAGTATTATAGTAGTTATATTCTTGTACATAGGAGCAGTATTATAGTAGTTATATTCTTGTACATAGGAGCAGTATTATAATAGTTATATTCTTGTATATAGGAGCAGTATTATAGTAGTTATATTCTTGTACATAGGAGGCAGTATTATAGTAGTTATATTCTTGTACATAGGAGCAGTATTATAGTAGTTATATTCTTGTACATAGGAGCAGTATTATAGTAGTTATATTCTTGTACATAGGAGCAGTATTATAGTAGTTATATTCTTGTACATAGGAGCAGTATTTTAGTAGTTATATTCTTGTATATAGGAGCAGTATTATAGTAGTTATATTCTTGTACATAGGAGGCAGTATTATAGTAGTTATATTCTTGTACATACGAGCAGTATTATAGTAGTTATATTCTTGTACATAGGAGGCAGTATTATAGTAGTTATATTCTTGTACATAGGAGGCAGTATTATAGTAGTTATATTCCTGTACATAGGAGCAGTATTATAGTAGTTATGTTCTTGTACATAGAAGCAGTATTATAGCAGTTATATTCTTGTACATAGGAAGCAGTATTATAGTAGTTATATTCTTGTACATAGGAAGCAGTATTATAGTAGTTATATTCTTGTACATAGGAGCAGTATTATAGTAGTTATATTCTTGTACATAAGAGCAGTATTATAGTAGTTATATTCTTGTACATAGAAGCAGTATTATAGTAGTTATATTCTTGTACATAGGAGCAGTATTATAGTAGTTATATTCTTGTACATAGGAGCAGTATTATAGTAGTTATATTCTTGTACATAGGAGCAGTATTATAGTAGTTATATTCTTGTACATAGGAGGCAGTATTATAGTAGTTATATTCTTGTACATAGGAGCAGTATTATAGTAGTTATATTCTTGTACATAGGAGGCAGTATTATAGTAGTTATATTCTTGTACATAGGACACAGTATTATAGTAGTTATATTCTTGTACATAGGAGCAGTATTATAGTAGTTATATTCTTGTACATAGGAGGCAGTATTATAGCAGTTATATTCTTATACATAGGAGCAGTATTATAGTAGTTATATTCTTGTACATAGGAGGCAGTATTATAGTAGTTATATTCTTGTACATAGGAGGCAGTATTATAGTAGTTATATTCTTGTACATAGGAGCAGTATTATAGTAGTTATATTCTTGTACATAGGAGCAGTATTATAGTAGTTATATTCTTGTACATAGGAGGCAGTATTATAGTAGTTATATTCTTATACATAGGAGCAGTATTATGGTAGTTATATTCTTAACCATATTTCTTTTTATTGAGTATGGTAGTTATATTCTTGTACATAGGAGCAGTATTATAGTAGTTATATTCCTGTACATAGGAGCAGTATTATAGCAGTTATATTCTTGTACATAGGAGCAGAATTATAGTAGTTATATTCTTGTACATAGGAGCAGTATTATAGTAGTTATATTCTTGTACATAGGAGCAGTATTATAGTAGTTATATTCTTGTACATAGTAGCAGAATAAATGTAAAAATGGAGCTGGTGGGACTGACAGTGAATTAAAACTGGGACATTGTTGGAGCTTTCATAATTAGATTGTATTGTTATGTTCAATTAATCTTGAAGCACACTGAAATAACTTTTTAAAAGTTTGGACAACCCTTTTAATTGTTGATAGTCTGGTAACTTTTATAAGATAATACCACATCAGGTGGCCACGTCTTTGATCTCCTCTGCAATTCTGACTTCCTCTCACCACCCTTGTGCATTTTAATGGCTTTGGTCAGGTTTGTGTTCGGGTCCTGGTATTTTGAGGAGTAGAAATACTGCTACATACTTTACATTTTGGCCTCCAGTATACCAGAACCCTTGACTGGAAGCAAAAATTCAAGGCAGCGTGAAAGGAATCTAGCAAATGTTTTTGAATGCCAGTTTTATTATTAAATTATATAAAATAAAAAAATAATAAAAAGTAAAACATAAAAAAACTTTTTGAAAACTTCAGTTTTATTTATATTTGATACCTCACTCATCGATTTTCTCACAACCTCCTAACATCTTTATTCAAGTCTCCTCCCAAAGTCTGACACCTACGACTAGAGCTCATAATTTAAAGTCAAGAATAATCCGACCGTATTAAGCACGCAAGGTATTAGCAAGAGTCCAAAAAGCAAACTTTTATTAGAAAATCATTAGTGGGAGTTCTTTTGTGAATAAAATTATCTATTCATGCCGGAGCTGAAATGCAACCTTCCGGATAAAGCTGGGATGTATAACATTACAACCGCCAGAGACACAATTTTATCAAATGTTTAAGACCCGCTGGTATTTAAATTACTTCATTATGAGGCGCTGACAGTTTTTACTATTCCTGTTGCAAATGACATTTCTAACACAGTAATCTTACTTGTTCTGCTCAGGCAAAGCCGCCGAATCCTATTAGTTTCTCCCCTCACCTGCGCTATACAAAGGAACGTAGAGCTGGCAAATATAAATTTGTCTATAAAATGTTCCATGACTTTCCTTCAAGAAGTCTTAAGAACATCGATTATATATCTTTTGAGATAAAAGTGAATAAGGATGATTTTAACTATAAAGGAGATGGAGAGAAGAGGTTTGTGGGATGGGAGGGGGAATTCAAAGATTCAAGAATTATTTTTAATTTTTTTTTCATGTTTTGGAAAGTTTTTGGAATGTAATTGTTGTAGGAGCTTTAGCATTGTTTACCTGGAAACAATATGATCTACAGGGTGGGCCATTTATATGGATACACCTTAATAAAATGGGAATGGTTGGTGATATTAACTTCCTGTTTGTGGCACATTAGTATATGTGAGGGGGGAAGCTTTTCAAGATGGGTGGTGACCATGGCGGCCATTTTGAAGTCGGCCATTTTGAATCCAACTTTGGTTTTTTCAATAGGAAGAGGGTCATGTGACACATCAAACTTATTGGGAGTTTCACAAGAAAAAAAATGATGTGCTTGGTTTTAACGTAACTTTATTCTTTCATGAGTTATTTACAAGTTTCTGACCACTTATAAAATGTGTTCAATGTGCTGCCCATTGTTTTGGATTGTCAATGCAACCCTCTTCTCCCACTCTTCACACACTGATAGCAACACCGCAGGAGAAATGCTAGCACAGGCTTCCAGTATCCGTAGTTTCAGGTGCTGCACATCTCGTATCTTCACAGCATAGACAATTGCCTTCAGATGACCCCAAAGATAAAAGTCTAAGGGGGTCAGATCGGGAGACCTTGGGGGCCATTCAACTGGCCCACGACGACCAATCCACTTTCCAGGAAACTGTTCATCTAGGAATGCTCGGACCTGACACCCATAATGTGGTGGTGCACCATCTTGCTGGAAAAACTCAGGGAACGTGCCAGCTAGATGAACAGTTTCCTGGAAAGTGGATTGGTCATCGTGGGCCAGTTGAATGGCCCCCAAGGTCTCCCGATCTGACCCCCTTAGACTTTAAAACCAAGACGTTAAAACCTTAGACATTAAAACCAAGCACACCATTGTTTTTCTTGTGAAATTCCCAATAAGTTTGATGTGTCACATGACCCTCTTCCTATTGAAAAAACAAAAGTTGGATTCAAAATGGCCAACTTCAAAATGGCCGCCATGGTCACCACCCATCTTGAAAAGTTTCCCCCCTCACATATACTAATGTGCCACAAACAGGAAGTTAATATCACCAACCATTCCTATTTTATTAAGGTGTATCCATATAAATGGCCCACCCTGTATAATGAATTATAACATGGGCATCGGGGGTAATTGTCCCAGGACCTCTGCCACCCTGCACCTTTTATATGATGATGCGAGCCATGTGTACACTATATGGAACTACTATAATATGCACTCTATGGCAGTCTATGGTAACATTAAAAGACATGTTTTCCAGAAACCTCGTAGCCCCTGATCTGGCCTTGCAAAGTGTATGACATATTTTTTAGATGAATCAGAAGACATTTAATAAAGTCGATGTAGATGATTCAATTAATATCAAACCAAAAAGTGTACCCCGGCAGAGAGGAAGTTGCAAAAAGGCCAGGGTCTGATTAAAAAAATTCCACAGTTTAGACATTTTGAACACAGGAATGAATATATGAGGACCAACGGTTTTACTCTTGGACCTATGGGGCAACCATGAAGTTGCCAGCTTCCATTTTCATCTCATTTTAGTTCTGGATAAGTCTTCCACATAACTTTTACATGTCAGTGATATCTTAGTGTCTTGGTTTCACACTTGGTCTACACATACAAAGTGTTATATCTAGTTGACATCAAGGCCACTAATAGACAAGTGCTACAGACACCACGTGGCTATACACAGAGGAGTCTCATTATTCTGTGCAGCAGCTAATATCCAGAGGAACCAGCATGGGGGAGCAGCTAGATGGGCTGGGGGTGACTCCGTAAGGTCCTGGTAGGTTGTCACCGATATCTGGAGCCATGATGACTGCAGTGCATCCCACAGATGCTGGAGGGGGATCCATAGAGAGAACACGACCATCGAGGTGGTCCCACAGATGCTCACATGGGGAATTAGGGGCCAGGGTAGTACTCGAAAGTCTTGGTCATGTTCTCGCAACCAATGTCAGACATTTCTAGCCGTGTGACATGTCATATTGTCTTGCTGGAAGGTCCCAACTCTTGACCAATTAGCAGAGGTCCTTGTCCGATACTGCCATGGAAATTGAAGCATTTTCTGCTGGTGCAACTTGGTTAGAAGAAGCGCCAGGACGTAGCTATAGTAGAAGCAGGGGAAGCGGCAGCTATGGGGCCGGAACTCAGAAGGGGCCCGCCTGGGAGGAGGACTGAAGGATTTTATTGTCTGGGCCCCTCAACAGTATATAATAACATTATACCATTATACACAGTGACATGACATAGCAGCTGCTTGGCCTCTTCTTAGAGAGCAAACTTGAGCAGCCGCAGAGGTGAGGGTTGCGCAGGAGAAGGGGGTTGCTGTTGAAGGGGTGGGGGCATCATTCAAAATTTGTTGTGGGGCCCAGTAAGCTACAGATGTAGCAGGGGTAACACACACACTCTTAAATTCAAATTTCTTAACTCATCGCGTTATCTGGAAACAAAAGCCATTGAAAAGCAATTGCTTTAGTTTAGATAACACGTCTCATAGAGCATGCTGCTACATCGTATAGTTACACCACTGAAAGGTGCAGCGACCGTCCGTCTGCTCCGGAGCCCCATACGCAGTACAGTTTTCTGAACCGTTGTGTCTGGTCACCTCTCGGTTCATTATGGCGGTGAGCTGTTCCACTGTAGCATGTGGGTCCACCCCCGAGCACCTTCGTAGCCAATGTTCACCTCTCACATCAGTGGCACGTGGCGATTCACAGCTTGCATGTCGCTTATTCGCAATGCTGCCGTTCGTCCACTCACGATACTTCCACCACAGCAGCACGAGAACAGTTCACACTGCGCAGTGTCAGAAATACCTCCACCCTTGGCCCAAAAGCTAATGAGCATCCCTTCCTGCAACTCTAATAAATCGCCCGTGTTCAGACAGCCTATCGCACACCTTGCATACCCACGAGCCAGCTCAGCTCACGTGCCTTCCTTCACGAGCTATGCGCTGCCGACGTCAAAAGTAGGAAATGGTCAGACTAACGGGACTTGACTATAATGTGCATCTAAGTCTTAGACAGTAGTAAGCCTTACCTTCAGCCCATTGATAGGTGATACATGTTATTCGTGGGACAGCTCCTTTATTATGGCGATTAATCAACGCTCAGAATCCGTATTGCAAGACGAATGCCGTGCCTAATGGTCCCTTTACATGGGAAGACGACAATCTAGCAAATTGTCGGAAAGGAAGTGTTTCTTCCTGATCGCTAGCGGAGGAGACACATTTCCATGCAGCGATCTCCTCCAGAGTACGAGGAGAAGAGATCACTAATGCCATCGCTCTTCTCCGTACTGACTCGTGCTTACACAGCGCGATCTGCCTCTGGGAAACGATGATCTCTTATGCTGCACAGAAGATACAATTAATCGGCAGTGCATTAACACCGCCAGATCGTCGCTAACGAGCGTTACTAGTCATGATCGTTTCAATTATCGGCCCGTGCAAAGGGCCCGCACGCAATACTTGCTTATTTATTTAGTTTTTTACACTATAGTTGGTCTACAAGACAGAGATAACATGGAACCACCACCACAAATAATACCGATATGTCCTACAGACAACCGGAGGAATATATAGGGCCCATTGTTTATCACAGGGCATCTGTCAGCAGATTTAGAAGAGACTAGAGAAGGACCGCGCCCCCGGTGTGTGAACTGCTTCTCGGAGAGAGTTCCCCTAATTATCGGGGATCGCAACTAGATCAGTTTGTGCACGTCAGACACATTGCTGGGAAGCCTATGTGGAATAACTTGTGCGGTATCGAAGCAGCTCCCTTCTGCCGCGGGCATCCAGAGTAGGTCCCGATGATCAGAGACGATATGAGTAACGGAAAACAACACTGCTGCGTCTCTACGCATTTTGACACACGGCACAATCGCAATATATCTGTTCTAAAACTCATCATCATCATCGACTGGATTCCCTAAAAACGGATTCCAACAATTAGTAAATAAAGAATCCTACTGGATATTTCGCCTGCAGACCCTGGAAGTACCTGAAGGTCTCAATGGAGTCATAGAATATACTAAATAAGTAGTATTCAGGCGTCCTACCACAAGCACTTACTATAGATGGATCAATATTCACTACAGAAGAAGAAATAATTATTTTAACAGAGCTTTCTATTATAAATAACTATCTTGATTTTTTATTGATTTATTTATTTATTTTATTTAATTATGTATTATTTAATTTGTAGCCAAAACAGTATATTGCTGCACTTTTACGTCTAATTTTACATATATATATATATATATATATATATATATATATATATACAGTACAGACCAAAAGTTTGGACACACCTTCTCATTCAAAGAGTTTTCTTTATTTTCATAACTATGAAAATTGTAGATTCACACTGAAGGCATCAAAACTATGAATTAACACATGTGGAATTATAGAATTATATACATAACAAACAAGTGTGAAACCACTGAAAATATGTCATATTCTAGGTTCTTCAAAGTAGCCACCTTTTGCTTTGATTACTGCTTTGCACACTCTTGGCATTCTCTTGATGAGCTTCAAGAGGTAGTCCCCTGAAATGGTTTTCACTTCACAGGTGTGCCCTGTCAGGTTTAATAAGTGGGATTTCTTGCCTTATAAATGGGGTTCGGACCATCAGTTGCATTGAGGAGAAGTCAGGTGGATACACAGCTGATAGTCCTACTGAATAGACTGTTAGAATTTGTATTATGGCAAGAAAAAAGCAGCTAAGTAAAGAAAAACGAGTGGACATCATTACTTTAAGAAATGAAGGTCAGTCAGTCAGCCGAAAAATTGGGAAAACTTTGAAAGTAAGCGCTATTTGACCATGAAGGAGAGTGATGGGGTGCTGCGCCAGATGACCTGGCCTCCACAGTCACCGGACCTGAACCCAATCGAGATGGTTTGGGGTGAGCTGGACCGCAGAGTGAAGGCAAAAGGGCCAACAAGTGCTAAGCATCTCTGGGAACTCCTTCAAGACTGTTGGAAGACCATTTCAGGGGACTACCTCTTGAAGCTCATCAAGAGAATGCCAAGAGTGTGCAAAGCAGTAATCAAAGCAAAAGGTGGCTACTTTGAAGAACCTAAAATATGACATATTTTCAGTTGTTTCACACTTCTTTGTTATGTATATAATTCCACATGTGTTAATTCATAGTTTTGATGCCTTCATAGTCATGAAAATAAAGAAAACTCTTTGAATGAGAAGGTGTGTCCAAACTTTTGGTCTGTACTGTATATATATAATCAATTATTTAGTTGCCTGTATATAATATATTTGTACAATGTTCCATTCAGCTTTTATGCTGCTAAATGTATCTGTGGACTGAACCTGTCAATTTAATGATGTAATTGTGTAAACTCTGCTGTGTGCCACTCCTCTGGGTCAGCCTGAAGAAGCCGACGGAGCGTCGTTGAAACACGTAGCTAAGGCTACTTTCACATTAGCATTTTTTTGCGGATCCATCGTGTAACTGCAAAAGCGCCTCCGTTACAATAATAAAACTGCTTGCATCCGTTATGAACGGATCCGGTTGCATTATGTCTTTTATAGCCAAGACGGATTCGTCATGAACACCATTGAGAGTCAAGAGAAAACTGATCCGTCCCCATTGACTTACATTGTGTGTCACACATTGTGCTGATTGCAGCATTATTCTGTCCGCGATGGGAGCGCAACCAAACGGAACGGAATGCATTCTGGAGCATTCCGTTTAGTTGAATTCAGTTTTGTCCCTATTGACAATGAATGGAGACAAAACTGAAGCGTTTTCTTCCGCTATTGAGACCCTAGGACGGAACTGAATAGTGGAATTGAAAATGCTAATGTGAAAGTAGCCTAAACTAAGACCCGATCACTTTGTTTATGTCTAGTTTTATACTAAAATAAAGTGTGGTTAAATCCTAGCGCCCCGGTAGTACTGACATTTTTTTCCCTAAACTTACCTCTGTCAGCAGATCTGTCCCTATGACACCGGCTGACCTGTTACATGTGCGCTTGGCAGCTGAAGTCATATGTGTTGGTCCCATGTTCAGATGTGTCCTCATTGCTGAGAGAAATTAACTTTTAATATATGCAAATGAGCCTCTAGGAGCAACGGGGGCGTTACCATTACACCTAGAGGCTCTGCTCTCTCTGCAACTGCAGCTTCCTCTGCACTGTGATTGTGAAGAACAGGCAGTAAAAACATTACATAGGTACAAATCTGCTGACAGATGCCATGTAAGGGACCTCTGAAGCATCCAACAGTTTACAGACCTGAATAGTCCATCAAGGCAATCATTCCCACTTTAAAGGAGTTTTCTAGTTTTATAGAACTATAGCTTTATCACATTTTGATTATTCGCCATTTTTAATATATGTAGAGATGTCAGTGAACGAGAACACTCCTGTTTCTATTCAGAGGCAATTGTATCCAGTCTAGAGATAAACATCCTGGACAGACTGATACATTGTAACAGAGAGATCAGTGCAGCTGCTGCAGATGTGTACAGCTCACAGAGCATTGTCTACACTGATACAGTACAGACCAAAAGTTTGGACACACCTTCTCATTCAAAGAGTTTTCTTTATTTTCATGACTATGAAGGCATCAAAACTATGAATTAACACATGTGGAATTATATACATAACAAACAAGTGTGAAACAACTGAAAATATGTCATATTCTAGGTTCTTCAAAGTAGCCACCTTTTGCTTTGATTACTGCTTTGCACACTCTTGGCATTCTCTTGATGAGCTTCAAGAGGTAGTCCCCTGAAATGGTCTTCCAACCGTCTTGAAGGAGTTCCCAGAGATGCTTGGCACTTGTTGGCCCTTTTGCCTTCACTTTGCGGTCCAGCTCACCCCAAACCATCTCAATTGGGTTCAGGTCCGGTGACTGTGGAGGCCAGGTCATCTGGCTCAGCACCCCATCACTCTCCTTTATGGCCAATTTTTCGGCTGACTGACTGACCTTCATTTCTTAAAGTAATGATGGGCACTCGTTTTTCTTTACTTAGCTGCTTTTTTCTTGCCATAATACAAATTCTAACAGTCTATTCAGTAGGACTATCAGCTGTGTATCCACCTGACTTCTCCTCAACGCAACTGAAGGTCCCAACAGCATTTATAAGGCAAGAAATCCCACTTATTAAACCTGACAGGGCACACCTGTGAAGTGAAGACCATTTCAGGGGACTACCTCTTGAAGCTCATCAAGAGAATGCCAAGAGTGTGCAAAGCAGTAATCAAAGCAAAAGGTGGCTACTTTGAAGAACCTAGAATATGACATATTTTCAGTGGTTTCACACTTGTTTGTTATGTATATAATTCCACATGTGTTAATTCATAGTTTTGATGCCTTCATAGTCATGAAAATAAAGAAAACTCTTTGAATGAGAAGGTGTGTCCAAACTTTTGGTCTGTACTGTACATTGTAACAGAGATATCGGTGCAGCTGCTGCAGATGTGTTCAGCTCACAGAGCATTGTCTACACTGATACATTGTAACAGAGAGATCAGTGCAGCTGCTGCTGATGTGTTCAGCTCCTAGAGCATTGTCTACACTGATACATTGTAACAGAGATATCGGTGCAGCTGCTGCAGATGTGTTCAGCTCACAGAGCATTGTCTACACTGATACATTGTAACAAGAGATCAGTGCACCTGCTGCTGATGTGTACAGCTCACAGAGCATTGTCTACACTGATACATTGTAACAGAGAGATCAGTGCAGCTGCTGCTGATGTGTTCAGCTCCTAGAGCATTGTCTGCACTGATACATTGTAACAGAGAGATCAGTACAGCTGCTGCAGATGTGTACAGCTTACAGAGCATTATCTACACTGATACATTGTAACAAGAGATCAGTGCAGCTGCTGCAGATGCGTACAGCTCACAGAGCATTGTCTACACTGATACATTGTAACAGAGAGATCAGTGCAGCTGCTGCAGATGTGTTCAGCTCACAGAGTATTGTCTACACTGATACATTGTAACAAGAGATCAGTGCAGCTGCTGCAGATGTGTACAGCTCACAGAGCATTGTCTACACTGATACATTGTAACAGAGAGATCAGTGCAGCTGCTGCAGATGTGTACAGCTCACAGAGCATTGTCTACACTGATACATTGTAACAGAGAGATCAGTGCAGCTGCTGCAGATGTGTACAGCTCACAGAGCATTGTCTACACTGATACATTGTAACAAGAGACCAGTGCAGCTGCTGCAGATGTGTACAGCTCACAGAGCATTGTCTACACTGATACATTGTAACAGAGAGATCAGTGCAGCTGCTGCTGATGTGTACAGCTCACAGAGCATTGTCTACACTGATACATTGTAACAAGAGACCAGTGCAGCTGCTGCAGATGTGTACAGCTCACAGAGCATTGTCTACACTGATACATTGTAACAGAGAGATCAGTGCAGCTGCTGCAGATGTGTACAGCTCACAGAGCATTGTCTACACTGATACATTGTAACAGAGAGATCAGTGCAGCTGCTGCAGATGTGTACAGCTCACAGAGCATTGTCTACACTGATACATTGTAACAGAGAGATCGGTGCAGCTGCTGCAGATGTGTACAGCTCACAGAGCATTGTCTACACTGATACATTGTAACAGAGAGATCAGTGCAGCTGCTGCAGATGTGTACAGCTCACAGAGTATTGTCTACACTGATACATTGTAACAGAGAGATCAGTGCAGCTGCTGCAGATGTGTACAGCTCACAGAGCATTGTCTGCACTGATACAAGTAATTTCCTGCCGAACTAATTGTGTGCAGGGTTACTGCCTGTAAATTGTTCTCATTCACTGACAGCAAGCAAATATCTAGAAAATGGCAAATATTTAAAACAGAAAATCTTTTAGAAAGTTGTAGAACATTTATACCGAGGTTAAGCTTTTAATATCATGATCAGGCCATCCCGATTATCCATAAACCGGAGGAGAAGGGGCAATAATCGGGATGAATTGTACCTATTACCAGTTTGAGGCTCGTCAGGAGGATCCGCAGTGCTCTGGCAATGGCTCAGGACGTTCTTTTCCTTTATTGTTCGAGGTTTATTAATATTTGATTGCTGGAAGTGTTAGAAGTTTTGCAGCTGTCACATAAATAGGTCACACAATAACAATGGTGCACAGATTCTGTACCCAGGGTATTTAATGAGAACCATATACTGAGACAGATGTCCGGCTATGCTGGGAGTTGTAGTGTCCCAGTAGCTGTAGACTACTGCTATAAACCAAGCTGGTGGTGAATTTGCGGAATTTGTGACTCGGGGACAGTCCGATGCAGCAGCAGAGAGAAACATCCGATGAAGCAGAGCTCAGTGTGTATGGGGCCACCCCAACATAGCAGCACCATCAGACTGGCCCTATACACACAGCCAACATACATGCAAGCAGAATGCCCCCATAAAACGTGCAAGCAGAGTGCTCCCATAAAACGTGCCAGCAGAGTGCACCCATAAAACGTGCCAGCAGAGTGCACCCATAAAACGTGCCAGCAGAGTGCACCCATAAAACGTGCCAGCAGAGTGCACCCATAAAACGTGCCAGCAGAGTGCCCTCATAAAACGTGCCAGCAGAGTGCACCCATAATACGTGTCAGCAGAGTGCACCCATAAAACGTGCCAGCAGAGTGCACCCATAAAATGTGCCAGCAGAGTGCACCCATAAAACGTGCCAGCAGAGTGCCCCCATAAAACGTGCCAGCAGAGTGCACCCATAAAACGTGCCAGCAGAGTGCACCCATAAAACGTGCCAGCAGAGTGCCCTCATAAAACGTGCCAGCAGAGTGCACCCATAAAACGTGTCAGCAGAGTGCACCCATAAAACGTGCCAGCAGAGTGCACCCATAAAATGTGCCAGCAGAGTGCACCCATAAAACGTGCCAGCAGAGTGCACCCATAAAATGTGCCAGCAGAGTGCACCCATAAAATGTGCCAGCAGAGTGCCCCCATAAAATGTGCCAGTAGAGTGCCCCCATAAAATGTGCCAGCAGAGTGCACCTATAAACAGACTACACCTCATAGACATCAGTGGCACCAAAGTGCCCAAAGTGAACAGTGCCTGCAAAATGGCCACACTATGCAATACTGCCAGCACGCTACAATATACTTCACTGATGTAGTTCTGTGGTCGCCACTAGGGGGAGCTCACTATCAATATATTTAAACAGCTTCCATTTAGGTCAATGTGGCAATATAAATACATAAGCAGCTAGCTTGGGTGCATCCCATGAGTGATGACAGGTGTAAGGTCAAACAAGTATATACTCACAGTGCATAACAGTAGTGCAGATCAATGGCAAATCCAGCTCTGCTGCTCCTGTGCATAGATTAGTTTTTGCCATGTAGCAGAGCCCGATCAATCATCTAACATAACTTATGGCTACATTACAATTTGTTACATTAGGACTGTAAATAAACCTACTATATATTCGATACTTTATGTTGGATGATGCTCTGTGCGGTACCTTCTGTGTATGTCCTCACCTCTACATGGTGCATGCAAACGACTATATAAAATAATACCTCACTATAGGCACAATACATTATGATGGCCATGCATTGGTGAAATACTACTTTCATACAACATACGTATCAGTGCAATATACAGTTCATCAGCCGCCATACACTGCAGAAATGATATATTATACAGTGTTTGCTTATAAAAGTCACAATGTGAATACCACCATATAGTGACCAAATAATATCGTCATATAGGGGGTCATTTATTAAGACTGGAGTTTTAGACGCCGGTCTAAATAACCCCTATATCTGGTGGTGGATCGGCCGAAGTTATGAAGAGACGCCGGGCTCTACATAACTTCGGCGCATCCACCACCGGTCTAAATGTAAGACGGCTTCCTTGCTGAATTACATTTAGGCCATTTTCTACACCTAAAACAGGCGTAAAAAATGATAAACGAGACGGGCCCGCGGACCCGTCCGCTTCCCCACCACGCCCCCTCTTTTAGACCTGGCATGAGCGGGGAAAAGTCACAGATTGCGGATCAAATAACCTTGGCGCCGCAATCTGCGACGGATATATGCCATAAAAAAACTGTTGGCAAATAACCCCCATAGTGGCTAAATAATACTACCATATAATGCAAAAATAATACCAACAGAGAATACAAACCTAATACTACTATACAGTGCCCAATACAACTATAATAGAGTGTCCGAACATTACCACCTTAAAGGGACCATATAGTACAGTCTTACAGTGACCAATTAATACCACCATACACTGATCAAATAATACTGCCGCACAGTGACCAAATAATACCAACATACAGTGCAGTGTCGAAACAACGGCTCCATACAGAACGTAATCCAATAACAATGCTGTACAATTCATGACAGTTCAGAAACTTTGTGGGCCAGCTTATCTGTGGCGCCCCCTTCTCATCGTGTGGTCCAGTAAAGCTAGTCCTATGATCTATAGTTCCCACAGTGCCCAGGAGGAACAGTTTAAACAGGACCTCTCCCCGCTCCTGACAGGCCTGTTTTAATAGCTCCATACATTCCCCATGTAATAACGATTCTGGAGCATCTATTCTTATGGCTCTGTGTTGTGCCGTTCCTTTATTATTTCTACTAGAAGTTATGAATGAATTGCTAGCAGTCTGCAGTAAGGGTACAGAGGGGAGGTAACCAGTTGGGGGTGTGTCCCTGCACAGACTCACTCTATCCAATCAGAGCTGCCATTGTCAGACTGTGCAAGGACACACCCCCAACTTGTTACCACCCCTCTATACCCTTACTGCAGACTGCTAGCAATTCATTCATAACTTCTAGTAGAAATAATAAAGGAACGGCACAACATACAGACATAAGAATAGATGCTCCAGAATCGTTATTAAATGGGGAATGCATGAAGCTATTAAAACAGGAGAGGGGAGAGGTCCTCTTTAAACTCAGCTCTGCTACATCTCTGCCATTTAACCTGCACCCTAGAAGGAATCTGAAGCTGGTAATATATTTCCTGCACTCTCATCATACATGGTGAATCCCCTTTAGACCCCCCCCCCCCCTCTATACATGCAGCGTTACATTGTATCAGGACCCCCGGCCCCCCCAGTCACCTTCCCCATTGCTGTACTTGCCAACAGCAGCATTTTTGCTACTAGAAACAAATTAACTGTCAGCGGCTCAAAATGACAGCGATAATCTAGCGATGCATCTAAACACACCTTGTACCTACGGCATCGGAGGACTTCAGATGAATAATTCAGCACAATGCTGTTTCATCGCTTTCTGATATCAACTGAAGCTCAAGAATCCGAGGCGGCCGTATATCCTCCCAGAGACGTATTTATCATCCGCATCTGGGGAGCAAAGCGCCAATAAAACCGCTATTTATAGCCCTTTCCCGAATTACAATGAGATCCGGTAATTTGTTCCCCTGACATTTAACCTCAGGTCACATGACACGGGTGGGGGCGATCGCTGCAGATTGCTTAACCATAGACAATGCAAGGCGCTAAGCAAAGGGTTAAAAGGACGCAGAATAGAAGTCCATTTATCTGGAACCCAGTGGTCTGGAAATCCTGCTAATATGGCAGGAAACATTACCTACATACAGCCAGGGACGGATTGGCCATAGACCTTATAGATAAATTTCCCGGTGGGCCGATGCCCAGGGGGCTGCCCGAGTCTTCCTCACGGCCGGACAGTGGAAGTTTTTCGGGATGTATTTTGTAATGCACTAATAATGTGCCACAATATGGCATTGCTGGTCCTGCCTTCCATCAATTTGGACCTCACTACAAAACGGGGCCACTTTTAGTATTTTTTCTAGGGTCACTTTAAAGGGACACTGACAGGCCCAATTAGCATATTTAGGCATATATATGTCAGTACAGGTCTTATAAAGTCTATTAAAATCATCTAAGTATCCCCCCTGTCCACCTTATAAATACCGAAATATTAAGTTTTATAACCTGCTTGTCCGGTCACCAATCTGCCCAAGGGGCAGCGTTTCATCTGAAAATGCGCCCAGCCAGCCGCTCCCAACTGCCGTTCTGAAGCCCCGTCCAGCTCATCAATATTCACATCGCTGGGCGGCGGCTACAACTCTCCCGACTCAAGTGCCCGGCGCATGCGCATAAAGCAGGGGCTGCAGCGCTCTGTACGCAGGCGCGATGTGACCCCGGCCGGGCGCATGCGCTGAAGATTGGACGGAGGACGCGCCCAGAGGATCGAATGGGCTGTGCGCAGAATCTTGAGTCGGGAGAGTTGTAGCCGCCGCCCAGCGAAGTGAATATTGATGAGCTGGGCGGGGCTTCAGAACGGCAGTTTTTTCAGATGAAACGCCGCCCCTTGGGCAGATTGGTGACCGGACAAGCAGGTTATAAAACTTAATATTTCGGTATTTATAAGGTGGACAGGGGGGATACTTAGATGATTTTAATAGACTTTATAAGACCTGTACTGACATATATATGCCTAAATATGCTAATTGGGCCTGTCAGTGTCCCTTTAAGTTCCCAGTCCGCCCCTGCATACAATATCTATCTATCTATCTCATATCTATCTATCTATCTATAATTATCTATCTATAATTATCTATCTATCTCATATCTATCTATCTCCTATCTATCTATCAATCTATCTATCTCTCTATCTATCTCCTATCTATCTATCTATCATCTATCTATCTATCTATCTATCTATCTATCTATCTATTATCTATCTATCTATCAATCTATCTATCTATCTATCTATCTATCTATCTATCTATCTATCTCCTATCTATCTATCTATTATCTATCTATCTATCTATCTCCTATCTATCTATCTCCTATCTATCTATCTATCTATCTATCTATCTATCTATCATCTATCTATCTATCTATCTATCTATCTATCTCCTATCTATCTATCTATTATCTATCTATCTATCTATCTATCTCCTATCTATCTATCTATCTATCTATCATCTATCATCTATCTATCTATCTATCTATCTATCATCTATCATCTATCATCTATCTCCTATCTATCTATCTATCTATCTATCTATCTATCTATCTATCTCATATCTATCTCATATCTAACTATCTATCTATCTATCTCATATCTATCTATCTATCTATCTATCTATCTATCTATCTATCTATCTATCTATCTATCTATCTCTCTCTCTCTCTCTCATATCTATCTAGCCACTTTGGATTGTTCTAGATCTGAAGTGCCCACACACACGTCCTGGACTATGAGATACGCTCCTACCACCAAGGGATGATTTTTCTTCCATGACACATTTTCCGGATTCCTGGACCACCAGGTGTTGGACTAAATCCTGTTTAGCTGCACGTGTTCTACCTTTCCTTGATGATTTTGTGATACTCTGTCATGAGATGTTTAGCCCTTATAACTTAAGGCCACCCAGTGGTTGTGATGTGAATTGCAGTCTGTCAAGGGTTTTGTTTGCAATGTTGCAACATTGTATTGATTTTGCTTAGTCCTAAGCCTATCGGTATAACTCATGCGAAATTCAGCTCGGGCTGGAATAGCTCAACATTACTTCTAATGTCATCGCATCTTTTAGAAGAGGACCGAGAGACAGAATGGAAGCTAAAGGGTTAAATTCTAAAACAAATATCGCCTTCTGCTGCCATCTCCCGAGTCTCGTTCCTTGGGTATACACCAGTATAAGGCACCTTATCCGTCTCCCTTTTTTTCCCTTTTTTTTTTAATTTATGAGCCCCATTATGTCCAATTTCAATTTTCATTAATACTAACTGCAGCTGATGTGCATTTAAGTGAATTTAATCTTGTCTTACCGACAGCGCCGGCTGGAGACGCCGCCTCACTTACCGTCCTGCAGAAAATGTCAGCTTCTAACATTTCACTCTGCAATTCATCCCGGCCCAATTTACTCTGTCTCTTCTTAAGGAGAAAATCTCATAGTCTTAAGTCTTGGAAGGAAGAGGGTGAAAAACGTGTATTTTCTTAGAGTTATTCCGCCTCTGCTCAAAGTATTTTAATACCCTCATTTAGTCGTCGGTTGTCAGGAAAAGTGAGTGAACCTTTCTACTAGGAATTGTAGTTGAATTTTTGACATTTTGAAAGGAGAGAAAATGCGCAAAATAAGGTTAATTGAGAATGAGACATTTTGCATGTGTGCGTCCTACACTCTATGGCGGTCTTATGACATGCGTCATACGTTATGCAAGAAAGATGTTTATAGATTCGTTAGAAACAGAGGAGGATTAAAAGAAGGTATTTAAAGGGGAGCACTGTAATAGAGTCACTTTGAAGATTGTATGAAAGGCTATAGACTCCTTAATGATTGCATTTTACTCATTTTAAGCTAAAAATCATTTTTTCAATTGGTCTTTATTAAAGATTTTCAGCCGTTTTTGAGATGCAGAGGTAAAAAAATCAGTCTGCAGACTATCACTTCTGAGTCTTCTCAGCTGATAACTCATGTAAAGCCTTATCTCTGATCTACAGACCTCATAAACACTCATCATAGATCAATATCAAACTGATAAGAATGAGTGTTTATGAGATCAGGAGATCAAGGATAGGCTTCACATGAGCCATATAACAGGGACAGACCATAGATGCCCCCATATAACAGTGACAGTCTATAGATGCCCCCATATAACAGTGACAGTCTATAGATGCCCCCATATAACAGTGACAGTCTATAGATGCCCCCATATAACAGTGACAGCCCATAGATGCCCTTCATGTAACAGTGACAGCCTATAGATGTTCCCATATAACACTGACAGCCCAAAGATGCCCCCATATAACAGTGACAGCCTATAGATGTCCCCATATAACACTGACAGCCCATAGATGCCCCCATATAACAGTGACACACCATAGATGCCCCCATATAGCAGTGACAGGTCATAGATGCCCCATATAACAGTGACAGCCCATAGATGCCCTTCATGTAACAGTGACAGCCTATAGATGTTCCCATATAACACTGACAGCCCAAAGATGCCCCCATATAACAGTGACAGCCTATAGATGTCCCCATATAACACTGACAGCCCATAGATGCCCCCATATAACAGTGACAGCCCAAAGATGCCCCCATATAACAGTGACAGCCTATAGATGCCCTTCATGTAACAGTGACAGCCCATAGATGCCCCATATAACAGTGACACACCATAGATGCCCCCATATAGCAGTGACAGGTCATAGATGCCCCCATATAGCAGTGACAGGTCATAGATGCTCCCATATAACAGTGACAGCCCATAGATGCCCCCATATAACAGTGACAGCCCATAGATGCCCCCATATAGCAGTGACAGGCCATAGATGCCCCCATATAGCAGTGACAGGCCATAGATGCCCCCATATAGCAGTGACAGCCCATAGATGCCCTTCATGTAACAGTGACAGCCCATAGATGCCCCATATAGTAGTGACATGTCATAGATGCTCCCATATAACAGTGACAGCCCATAGATGCCCCATATAACAGTGACAGCCTATAGATGCCCCCATATAACAGTGACACACCATAGATGCCCCCATATAGCAGTGACAGGTCATAGATGCCCCATATAACAGTGACAGCCCATAGATGCCCTTCATGTAACAGTGACAGCCTATAGATGTTCCCATATAACACTGACAGCCCAAAGATGCCCCCATATAACAGTGACAGCCTATAGATGTCCCCATATAACACTGACAGCCCATAGATGCCCCCATATAACAGTGACAGCCCAAAGATGCCCCCATATAACAGTGACAGCCTATAGATGCCCTTCATGTAACAGTGACAGCCCATAGATGCCCCATATAACAGTGACACACCATAGATGCCCCCATATAGCAGTGACAGGTCATAGATGCTCCCATATAACAGTGACAGCCCATAGATGCCCTTCATGTAACAGTGACAGCCTATAAATGCCCTTCATGTAACAGTGACAGCCCATAGATGCCCCATATAGTAGTGACATGTCATAGATGCTCCCATATAACAGTGACAGCCCATAGATGCCCCATATAACAGTGACAGCCCATAGATGCCCCATATAACAGTGACAGCCTATAGATGCCCCCATATAACAGTGACAGCCCAAAGATGCCCCCATATAACAGTGACAACCCATAGATGCCCTTCATGTAACAGTGACAGCCTACAGATGCCCCCATATAACAGTGACAGCCCAAAGATGTGCCCATATAACAATGAAAGCCCATAGATGGCTCCATATAACAGTGACAACTCATTATTGCCCCATATAACAGGCACAGCTCATAGATGCCCCCATATAACAGTGATAGCTCATAGATGCCCCTATATAACATGAGAGAGCCCATTAATTTACCCATATAAAAATGACAGCCCATAGATGCCACCATATAACAGTGACAGTCTATAGATGCCCCCATATACCAGTGACAGTCTATAGATGCCCCCATATACCAGTGACAGCCCATAGATGCCCCCATATAACAGTGACAGCCCATAGATGCCCCCATATAACAGTTACAGCCATAGATGCCCCCATATAACAGTGAAAACTCATAGATGCCCCTGTATAACTGTGACAGCCCATAGGATACCCCCGTAGTCTGGAGGACAATATCTCTTTACATATTCTGCTTATAAGGACATTATTAGTGATGAGCGGCAGGGGTCATATTCAAATTTGTGATATTTTGCGAATATTTTGTAGAATATTCGTTGAATATTCGCAAATTCGAATATGCGTTATATTCTACAATTTTTTTTTCACTCAAAAAATCAGCAAGGTAATGATCGCAGAATTTGCGAATATTACGCGATCAATACAGACGTGGGTCAAAAACGAATATATAGCACTAATGGTCGAAATTTCTTTCTAATCTGAACTTCAGATGAGAAAAAAATTACAACTATTAGACAAAGAAGATTATAGCACTATATTAGCTAAATTGCTCTATATTTGTTTTTTTGAATATTCGCTACATTGCTATATACTGTATTCTTGTTTTAGAATATTACGAATATTCTAAAAAACGAATATATAGCACTATATTGAATATATATACGTTTTTTAGAATATTCGTCTTTTTTTTTTTCAATCTGTACAGTAGTTCCACTTCTGCATACTCCTCCCCGACAAGCGTCCCCGTCACCATGGGAACGCCTGGGGGTTGTGCAGAAGTGGAACAACGGTACAGATTGAAAACAAAAAAGACGAATATTCAAAAAAACTAATATATTCGATATAGTGCTATATATTTGTTTTTTAGAATATTTGTAATTTTTCCCATCTGAAGTCATGATTCCTCCCTGCTTAAGTTGCTTGTGGGCCAATGACTCATCATGTTTTCAGATGTTAAAAAATGACGAATATTCGATATAGCGACTATATAGCACTATATTCAAAATATTTGCAAATTCTCGAAGTTGCGATATTCGAGATAAATATTCGTAATTCGAATATTCGCGCTCAACACTAGACATTATTGGGTTGTGCCGATTGCCATCAAAATCTGACAGCTTAAAAGTCTGGAGCTTAGAGGTTTGGAGGATGTTAAAAGGAGCGGCGCTGGATCGGGGAGAACAGGAAACCTCCAGCAAGGGAATGACGAACACCCACCCACTTTCATAGCCACACACCCGCCCAGTCTAATCCGGCCCCCGCTTAGCAAAAGCAAAAAGGAATTTTTACTATTGGGCAATGTGTAATCACAATCTGTTAGAATTTCCCTTTAAATTGGCTGCAGTAATATTCTACAACACAGATCCGGTTAGAGAACATCTGCTGCTCTGCGGCTCCAGCAGAACCATGTAAATTTCATTAAATCCCAGCTGTTCTTCTGACTCGTGTTGCTTTTATATTTCATATCCAGTAAGCAGAGGAAGATCAGGAACATAAAACTTGATTTACAGTTCACAGTGAGTCTTCTTCTCGCTGCCGCTAGCTTGTCAAGCCTTGTTTTTCATGCTGGGTTAAAGAAGCAAAGACGCATCAAGCATCTCTAATAAACACGTGTTGTATGCGGTCGGGGGCAATAGTTACATGGCTCGTCTCTGCTTGTTTCCACCACATAAGTCCGAGGAGGCCGGAGAACTCACACAACATGTAAGGAGTCAAAGGACAATCAGCTCACATCATTATACTCCAGGACGCTACGTCTCCCGCTGCTTACTGGCGTCCATGCCGCCCTCCAAACTGTTATGTGCGTTAAACTCATTTCTTACTTTTCTTACTAAATATTGGTGTAACATATGCCAGTGTTGGGGTGGCATAAAGAAAAGGAAATTGCTTGATATGCTGAGCAAGTTGGGACAATTTTATTATTTAAGGTTCGCCATTTTTAATTCAATTTGCGCCATTTTGCCAAGAAACATACTGTTGATAGATCTCCCCCACTATTATGACATCATCACAATGGAGTTCTTCTAAGAACTAAAGACAAGTACTCTTGTGACATCATCGCAACACAAGTTTGACTAGAAATGATAAACAATACTTTGATGACATCATCAGAGTGGGATTCTGCAATGGGAAGGCATCTCCACAATAGAAATCTTCCAAAAAATTGTGAAAAATGCTACGATGACATCACCGCAATATAAATCCGCCAAGAAATGGTGAAAATTACAATAGTGACATCATTACATTATAAATCTCCCAAGAAATAGTGAAATGTACTATGGTGAGATCACCACAATACAAATCTGCCACAAAATGGTGAAAATTACTTTGGTGACCTCATCACAGTATACATCTGCCAAGAAATGGTGAATATTACAATGGTGACATCACCACAACAAAAATCTCCAAGAAATGAAGAAATGTATTATGGTGACATCATCACAATAGATATCTGCAAAAAATAAATAAATGGTGAAACATGCTTTTGTGACATCACCACAACAGAAATCTGCCAAGAAATGGTGATAATTACTATGGTGACATCACCACAACAGAAATCTGCCAAGAAATGAAGAAATGTATTATGGTGACATCATCACAATAGATATCTGCCCAAAAAAATGGTGAAACGTGCTATTGTGACATCACCACAACAGAAATCTGCCAGAAAATTGTGAAAAGATTTCCAATGCAGACCTGCTCTATGGGGGGACAAATCAGATACATCAATTTTGTGGCTTAAATAAGTCGAAAGTCATGGCAACTGCGCAATTTTCTGCGGCATTTGGTCAACTTTTGCAAAATTTTGTGCTCCTTGCCGCTTTTCAAAGTGGTCTATGTCTAAGGGCTAAAAGTGAGATTAGACCGGATTATGGCTCATTGACTTTGTGCAACATTTGCAAAAGTCGCAAAAACATTTTCAACCTGCGTCAGGCAACTCCTTGGAGTACGTACTTTTACATATATAGGTGTAAACCGCATTGCACTCATTTCAAATACATTATTAAGGTGCACCAGCTCATAGATTTGGTGCAGGCAAACAAAGCAAGGACTGACTTAAAACTGACACAAAAACAACCACAAGTGATAAATGTCCACCTATTGAATGATTTCCTGGGAGATGACCATCCTGGGATCTTCATATTATGAGCTTCCCAGTTCTTTAAGGAAGAAAGTTTTTTAAAACTGATACAAAAAATGATGTTGTTTATTGCACCTGCAGATCCCATTCACTTTTTGAATCTTTAGTAGAATATAGTAAAAATGACCCTAGAAGTCAATTATGACCTTGTAAACACCATACAAGCTCTTTATGTACTTCAGTAGATGGAGGTAGAAGATGATAAAGTAGACCGTGAGCTTCAGAAACCCAGATCGTACCACTACACTTTTTTCATAGATACATTAGGTCATTGAGTAAATTGCAAAAGTGTAAGGTTGCCGATGCAGATCTGCTCAATATATGCATGAGCAGTGATGACCAAGTGCAGTGAGCCGCAGGGGCAGTGTGGAGGATAGAAGTAATAGTACTGACAGTTTGGATCCTGCCTGGGCCATGCAATGATAGGAAGGGTGCGCCTCCCTTCAGGGCATTCCCTAACTTTGGGGTTCTCCTGCTTGGTGTTGGTTGGGGTGCCCTTGGTGTGGAGGGTTGCTGTCAGGTACAAGGCAGGGTTCCCTTGGCAGTGTAGCTGTGCAGGAAATAATGAGGCCACGTTAACAGAAGAATGGTTCTTTACTGAAGGATTAAGTTCAGGCACATCAGTCTCAGTTCTCAGCATGCATGGACTAGCAGTTCTTATACAGGTGCAGTTCCCACAGATCTCACAGGTTACATGGCTCCAGTAATAGTTAGTAAGCCCTAGATGTCTCTTTAAGCTGCACAACACTTCTCTAGCTGACTTTCACAAAAGCATCTAGAAATAGCAAAGTAGGGGTGCAACACTACTCCCTTTTCTCAATGCAACCACAGGGCAGACCTCAAAATCAAAGGTCTGCCCAGGTTGCCGTACTCTCAGTTAATGTTACTACAAGTTTCCATTACAGGGTGTAGTATGGTTGGCATATTTGGATTCTCCCTTTTTTAAAGGCTTGTCCAGGCCTGGAAACCTATATGCTTCTCTTTTAAGCAGTTTATCTCCACAGAGCATCTAGGCGCACCTCCTCTCACACTGGCATGCTTTCAATGTTTTCTTTCTCCTCTATGACTGGTGTTAAGCTTTTCTGCTGGCTAGCTTTCTTCAGGGCTGTGTTCTGCTACCTGCACTGTCTAGACATCCGTTGTCTCTACACTAAATGCTTCAGATCTAACGGCTCCCTATGGGGAGAGAGTAAACAGTCCCACCTAGTAACTGGCTGCTAAGGCCTATTAACCATTTACTGCTAAAGTGCATAAGTACATGGCAAAGTGCATTTTAACCCCTTTGCAACATAAATACAGGAAATGCACAGAAAACCCAATTGCAGTGACACAGTGCTGTAGCAGTGGGACACTGCACAAGTACGACTATTCTCATGCACTCTCCTAATCAAAAACGTCCTCCTGAACCTGATGATGTACAATAAATCTTTGATACTCATGTAGCATCTTGTAGTGCATAGCCTATAGATTTCTCAACCTGTCAATAGATGTTGGCAGAAGACCCTAAAAGTAGACTGTTGGCCCCAGAAACCCAGATCAAACCAGGATGTCATATATCTACTCCTTGAGTAAATGACAAAACTAAAAGGTGGCCAATGCAGACCTGTTCAATTTATTTGATGGCCCAAGCACACCTGCTCAATGCACATGATGGCTAATTCAGACTGGCTCAATGTACGTATAGAATGGTTAATGAAGACCCGGCAGGAGGAGACCAACACTGGCCTGGCCCTGTCAATCAAGAGTAGAAGGGCGTGACATGAGGTGGAAGAACGGAGCCTCTAGGAGCAGGACCAACCCCCCCCCCCCCCCACCTGCTCCTAGAGGCCTATTTGCATATAATAAAAGTTATAATTGCACAAAAACAGGGGAACTCTGAAAAAAAAAGAATAGCAGAGTTAAATTCAGATGACATTTGCACATGTATAATGTCAGCCTGTTTAATAGCAAAAATTGTGGTGACAGACACCCTTTAATGTATATGATGACCAAGGCAGACCTTCTTAATGAATCGTTGAGTAGTGATGACCACATACAACATACGTGCTGAAATACAATTGTTCTTTGATTCTCAGACTATGAGCTTTCATATCAGTCAATAGAAAAGTCTTCTTGACCCTGATGATGTCAGTAGCACCTTGTAGCTGTAGAGCTCATAGACCTCCTGTGGTAGAAGAAGATGCTAGAAGTAGAATATGGCCTCAAGAAACCCGAATTGCAGCATTATCATTTTACAATACATCTGCTTCTCCAGGTGTCGGCAGAATTGTTAGGCCGCCAAGGCACAGTGTGTGTTGGACGGGCAATGGCCACGTTCTACTTACTAAGTGACATGCAACAAACTCTGGAGCTAATAGAACCCCCCCCCCCCCCCCCCCCCCATCTCCAGACTAGGATCCTCCCTCATTAGTTTTTTTTTCTGTCAGCTCCAAACGCTACGCAGTAATAATTAAACAACAAGAAAAGTCTGCAGCAACTTGAAATAATTAGCCTCGAGTCTAGTGTTTGCTTTTCTTCGGGGCTGACTTGCTCAGTAGGGCGCCGAAGAATAAAAAGTAGCGCAACTTCACCCTGCGACAGCATGACAAATGCATTTATAATCACATTTTAATTACAATGATGTTCTCAGCACACAAACACTAATATAGTCCCTGTGTTTAATAGCACATAGACCCTGGAAATGGATTACACCAGCATAGAGCCTGTTGAATACGTAGATCCTACCAAGTCCTGTACAAGCTGAGGACTCCTTCAGTATATGGTATACTTCTGTCTTCAGCATTCAACTGATGTGAAGGCTATTAAAGGGGTATTCCCATCTCCAGGATCGTTAGGATATGCCATAACTGTAATATCAATGGAGGTATGACCTCTAGGACCCCTCTAAATCCCAAAATTAGTGTTGAGCGAACCCGAACTGTAAAGTTTGGGTCCGTACCGAACTTTGCCAGAAAAGTTTGGGTTCGAGTTCCTGAGTTTGGGCATTTAATAAAGCTTTTGAAAGGCTGCAGGGCAGCCAATCAAGAAGCTTTTAAGCTGTGGGCACTTAGAAGCCATCACAGCCATGCCTAGTAATGGCATGGCTGTGATTGGCCGGTGCATCATGTGACCCAGGCTCTATATAAGCTGGATCACGTGTAGCACCGCCCATCAGCTCTGAGTAGTGCACGGACAGGAAGCAGGCAGCTGAAGTGAGGGAGAGTGTTAGGAATCTGGCTATTTGTTTTGTGGGTGACCTATAATGATTTTTTGTGGGTGCAATACACCAGCTTTGCACCCCTGACACAGAATTATAATAATAAATCTGGCTGTTAATTCTGTGGGTGACTTACCGTGATTTTTGTGGGTGCAATGCACCATCATTGTACCCCTGACACAGAAATATAATAGTTAATCCATCTGTTAGTTCGGTCGGTGACATAATCCCAGTAGAGCATCAAATAAGGGACGTGGCCCCGGTCGTGGTGCTGCTGGTGGAGCTCCTGTTGCAGGGAGAGGACGTGGTCGATCTGTGCCAGCTACACGCACAAGTGAAACACTTTCCTCAGGTGCGAGTAGGCGACAGAACATTCAGCTTTATTTTGTAGGCCCGAATACTGGTGTACGAATGGTGAGGCCAGAACAAGTAGAGGCGGTAGTAGATCGGATGGCTGACAGTGCCTCCAGTTCCTTCACATTGTTTCCCACCTGGTCCTCTGCTGAAACCGCAGAGTTGGCACCTGCAGCACCTGCAGTCATCTTTTACCTCACCCCCTTGCAAATCAGCCAAGCAGTCTGAGCCCCAAGTCATGCAGCAGTCTCTTCTGCTTTTTGATGACTCTGTTAGCAGGGTTCCCCAGGGCCTTCCACCTAGCCCTGCCCCAGAAGTGGAAGAGATTAAGTGCACCGATGCCCAACCACTTATGTGTTAGGATGTGGACATGAGAGGACCACCGCAGCACATCTCGGATGATGACGAAACACAGATGCCAACTACTGCGGCTTTCTGCAGTGTGCAGACCGACAAGGAGGGCAGGGGTGAAGACTGGGTGGAAGATGATGTGGAGGACGATGAGGTCCTCGACCCCACATGGAGTCAAGTTCATGCGAGTGACGTGTGCAGTTCGGAGGAAGAGGCGGTGGTCGCACAGAGCCACCAGCACAGCAGAAGAGGGAGCAGGGTGCAAAAGCAGAGCGGCCGTCCTCCAGACAGTACGCCTGCTACTGCCCACCGCAGCAAGGGACCGAGCACACCAAACCCAGCTCCAAGGAGTTCCCTGGCATGGCAGTTCTTCAGACAATGTGCTGACGACGAGACACGAGTGGTTTGCACGCTGTGCAATCAGAGCCTGAAGCGAGGCATAAACGTTCTCAACCTGAGCACAACCTGCATGACCAGGCATTTAAGTGCAAAGCACGAGCTGCAGTGGAGTAGACACCTCAAAAACCAAGAAAGGTCTCTGGCTCCTCCTGCTTCCTCTTCTGCTGCAGTCTCGGCCTCTTCATCCACCTCTGGAGTGACAGTGCCACCTGCCACCCCGCAAACAGAGGATGTGGCAGCAACACCAACACCTCCACCACCGTCACCCAGCATCTCCACAATGACCCATGGAAGCGGAAGAGGAAGTTCCCCCCTACCCACCCGCGATCCCTAGCCCTGAATGCCAGCATTTCTAAATTACTGGCCTTTGAAATGCTGTCATTCCATCTGGTGGAGTTTTAAAGGCCTTATGGCGGTGGCTGTCCCACAGTACGTCGTGCCCAGCCGCCACTACTTTTCCAGGCGAGCCATCCCTTCCCTGCACAACCAAGTAGGGGAGAAAATCAGGTGTGCACTGCGCAACGCCATCTGTGGCAAGGTGCACCTGACTACGGATATGTGGACCAGTAAGCACGGTCAGGGCCGTTATATATCTCCATAACAGCACACTGGGTAAATGCAGTGGCGGCTGGGCCTGAGGCGGATAGCAGTTTGGCGCATGTCCTTCCACCACCGAGGATTGCAGGGCGCTTCAGTTTGCCTCCTGTTGCTTCCTCCTCCTACTCCGCTTCCTCATCCTCTACCAGCTCCTCATCCGGTCAGCGTAACACCTTCACCACCAACTTCAGCACAGCCAGGGGTAAACGACAGCAGGCAGTTTTTAAACTTATCTGTTTGGGGGACAAACCCCACACCGCGCAGGAGCTGTGGACGGGCCTTGAACAACAGACCGATGAGTGGTTCGTGCCAGTCAGCCTCAAGCCCGGCCTGGTGGTGTGCGATAATGGACGAAATTTCGTAGCAGCTCTGGGACTAGCCGGTTTGACGCACATCCCTTGCCTGACGCATGTACTGAATTTGGTGGTGCAGAGATTCCTTAAAAATTACCCCGATATGTCAGAGCTGCTGCATAAAGTGCGGGCCGTCTGTGCGCACTTTCGGCGTTCTCACCCTGCTGCTGCTCGCCTGTCAGCGCTGCAGCGTAACTTCGGCCTTCCCGCTCACCGCCTCATATGCGACGTACCCACCAGGTGGAACTCCACCTTGCACATGCTGGACAGACTGTGCGAGCAGCAGCGGGCAATAGTGGAGTTTCAGCTGCAGCACACACGGGTGAGTCGCATCAATGGTGCGTGGATGGGGGGATACAGAGGACACAGACGATACACCTCCCACAGAGGACATCTTGTTGTTGCCTCTGGGCAGACTGGCACACATGAGCGATTACATGCTGCAGTGTCTCCGCAACGACCGCCAAGTTGCCCACATTCTAACCAGTGCTGATTACTGGGTGGCCACCCTGCTGGATCCCCGCTACAAGGACAACGTGCCGTCCTTAATTCCATCACTGGAGCGTGATCGTAAGAGCGTGATTGTTTAAACAATTATAGCACACTTTCTGTAAATCCAATAAACTTTCATTTCACTTCTCAAATATCACTGTGTGTGTCTCTTATATGATATATTTGACTGATATTTTTTATCGTAACAACCAAAGATTTATACAGGAAAATCATGACGATTAACAAGGTTGCCAAAACTTTCGCATCCCACTGTATACGGACAAACAATGACATCTCTATTGTCAGCAGCTGGAACATTCAGGGCCAGAACGCTTCAGCCTTCGGATGTAAGACGCACAATCCAAACTTTACCCAAAGACTAAAAAACATTGATCCTCCTAGAAACATGGACTAAGACAGAGAATAAATCCCTGGTGCCCACCGGATACAGGGAGATCTCTGTTCCTGGTCTGAAAAACAAAAGCGTCAAGCTGGGCCGGAGCTCAGGAGGAATATTAGTCTGGTATAAAGAGGAGCTCCATGAGAAGATCAGACCAGTAAAGAGAGGAGACAGCCACATCTGGGTAAGGATAGGCCGCTCCATCCTCACCTCTCGGGCTTACGTCTACCTCTGTGAAGCATACATAGCTCCACCAGAGTCTCCATACTTCAATCCCGACAGCTTTAAGATCCTACAGAGGGAAGCCGCCCATTTTCAGGCCCTGGGCAATGTTCTCATCTTTGGAGACCTCAATGCAAGAACAGGGAGGCAGAGAGACTACCTGACAACTGACGGAAATGTCTTTATATTCGGGGCAGACACAGACTGTGACAGCTCAGTGCACACCGAGAGGAACAGCTATGACAGCATAGTAAACAAAAGTGGCAGAACATTGCTGAACTTATGTCGAAGCCTCGGACTTCATATTCTCAATGGCCGCACCAAGGGAGACTCTCTTGGTAGATATACCCTAAACTCCCATGTAGGCAACAGTGTGGTAGACTATGCCATCACAGATATGAACCCCAAAAATGTTGATGGCTTCATAGTCACCCCACAGACACCCCTGTCAGACCACAACCAACTGCTCCTATACATAAAATCCACAAGTAAACTACCGGCACAAACATCACAGCAGACCGGCCTCTTTAACCTCCCTCCATCTTTTAAATGGTCCAAGATGTCAGCCCCAAAGTATATGGAGACCATAAACAGCGCAGAGATCCAGGAGATGCTCCATAACTTCCATAGGAAAGTGTATGAGCTGAATCCAGAAGGAGTAAATCTCGCGGTAACGAACTTTAATAATATACTTTGCACCATGGTGGAAATGTCTGACCTCAAAAGATGCAACAAAAGGCCAAAAAAGCAACAACCCAACAGTTGGTTTGACCGGGAGTGTAAAGATATAAGGAAGGCGCTAAGAATAGCCTCAAATAGGAAACACCAAGATCCGAACAACCCCAGTCTGAGGGAAGCCTACAACAACATACAAAGGCAATACAAAAATACCCTCAGAAAGAAAAAGCAGAGCAACATCTCAACCAAGCTCCTCCAAATCCAAGATGCTCTCCAGGACAACTGCTTCTGGGAACTATGGAAGCAGATGGACAAAACCAGCAAGAACACCAACCTCCACATCCAAAACGGCAACATCTGGCTCCAGTACTTCAAGGATCTTTACAAAGCCATCTCGAGGGAGGACGAAAGCCCAGAACAAAAATAAATCACAAAAAAGCTGAAGGATATGGATGAAAAAAATCAAAGATGTCCAAAATCCTCTAGGCACACCGATCACACTGCAGGAGATAACAGAGAGGATCTCAATGATAAAGAGTAAAAAAGCCAGCGGCCCAGATGGGATCCTCCCAGAAATGATCAAATACAGCCCGCCAGGTATCCAGGCCGCATTAGTAAAACTCTACAATGTTGTGCTGAGTGCCGGCTACTTCCTGTCACCGCCAGTTCTGTGAGAAGGTCTGGCAGACTTTCTTTGTTTTGGTTTCATTTTGTCATCTCCTTTCCTTCTCCCAGGTGTCACTTATTTAGACTAATCGTCTCCCTTTATATTCCCTCCCATACTGCCTCACTTTGCGGTTTATACTACTTCCTGGATGAAGTGTTCACTGCGTGAGGCTGCTGCTGCTGCTGCTGTTTGCTCAGATAAGTCTTTTAATGTATTGTGTTTCCTTGCTGGCTTGATTCTACGTAGGTGACCCTGACTCCATCCGTATTAAGTGCAGGGAGCCGGTGGTCGTGTCCCCTCACTATTATAGGGTTTTCAGGTGTCACACAGTCATAGGTACCATACGTGGGCATGCAATCGTCTACCATTGAGACCCTTGCATGGGCATAGCAGTCGGGGAGAGCTCTTAGGGTTTTATAGGGCTCACCTATATGCTCCTTAGTTTGGGATCAAGCCAGTCAGACGTTTGTTCATAAGTTCCAGCTATCTGCAACATCATCCGTGACACTTCCCCCAGAACTGGAACCAGGGCATCATCACCCCCATACACAAGGGCGGAGACAGGTACGACCCAGCCAACTATAGAGGGATATGCGTCAGCAGCAACCTGGGAAAACTCAGCAGTATCCTGAATAAGAGGATCCTCAGATTCCTCACCCAGCACAACATCCTCAGCAGAAGCCAAGCAGGCTTCATACCAAACCACCGCACCACGGACCACATCTACACCCTGCAGAGCCTCATCAAGAGCCATGTCCACAAAGCATGGAAAGATCTATGCCTGCTTTGTGGACTTTAAGAAGGCCTTTGACTCAGTGTGGCATCAGGGCTTATTCCTGAAACTTCTTGAAAGCAGAATAGGAGGAAAAACATATGATGTCATCAGAAGTTCCTACACTGAGAACAGATGCAGCGTGAAGGTAAATGGGAGGAGAATGGCTTATTTCCAGCAGAGCCGAGGAGACAGACAGGGCTGCAGCCTCAGTCCAACCCTGTTTAACATCTACATCAATGAGCTGGCGACGGTTCTACAGTCCTCCACAGCACCTGGTCTCACCATCCATGACACCGGGGTGAAATTTCTCCTTTATGTAGATGATCTTCTGCTACTATCGCCAACTGAGAAAGGTCTCCAAGATAACCTGAAAATCCTGGAGAAGTTCAGTAACACGTGTGCACTGCCCATCAATCCAAAGAAAACCAGCATCATGGTGTTCCAGAAAAGAAACCGGAAAGCAGCCGGGCGTCCTCCCTTCCTGCTAAACAACTGTCCAATTTCAGAAACCGACAGCTACACCGACCTGGGCCTAGAAATCAGCCAATCAGGTAGTTTTAAGAAAGCCATGTAAACACTGAAAGACAAGGCGAGAAAAACCTTCTATGCCATCAGAAGGCGTCTCTATCACCTTAAAGCACCAGTGACCATCTTGCTTAAAATCCTTGACACCATCATCGCCCCAATCCTCCTGTATGGCAGCGAAGTCTGGGGCCCAGACATATACCCAGACCGGGCAAAGTGGGACTCTGTGCCAACAGAACTATTCCACCTAGAACTCTGCAAACACCTTCTCCAGGTCCACAGAAGCACCTCAAACAGCGCCTGTCGAGCAGAACTGGGCAGATTCCCACTCTTCTTTGCTGTCCAGAAGAGGGCGCTATCATTCAGAGCCCATCTTCATAGCAGCAGTCCCAGCTCCTACCATCACGAAGCCTTGCTACACCAAGAAGCGCCAGAAAAACAAAGCACCCTGCAACAAGTCACCCAAACCCAGCCTGCCCAAGCCACCAACCAATATAGCCTGGCAAAGGGGGAAATCCAGAGGACGATACACAAGTACAAAGAGGAGTATATTAGTGTCTGGAGGAACGACATAAGAACATCCCAGAAGCTGACAGTATACCAGAGCCTGCAGAGGGAGTACAAACTGTCCCCATATCTGGAGAAACTCCCCAATCCAAAAGACCGACAGATCCTGCGCCGCTACAGACTGAGCGCCCACAGCCTGCTCATTGAACACCGACAGAGGTACATGCCCAGGGAGAGCAGACTGTGCCAGCAGTGCGACCAGGAGGCCGGGGAGGATAAGTCTCATTTCCTGCTGCGGTGCCCCAAATACTCAGCAGTGAGGGAGACTGACTTCAGGAGACTGTCTGATCTCTGCCCAGACTTCACCTCCATGGAGGAGGAAGAGAGACTCTCCATACTGCTGGGGAAGAGGAGAACACAGCGGCCACAGCAGCACAATATATTACTGCCTGTCATAGACTGAGAGGAGCCTGATATACCATGGACTCCTATACCCCCACCCTGGATATGTCCCCATCCCCCAACCCTACCCAATTATTTCCCACTTGCTTTGACAATGCTAAAATGTATTTAGTCCTGCTAAAAAAGCTTATTTGATTTGATTTAATTTGATAATAGAGATAGATAGATATGAGATAGATAGATATGAGATAGATAGATAGATAGATAGATAGAGATAGATAATAGATATGAGATAGATATTAGATAGATAGATACAGAAATAGATAGATAGATAGATAATAGATAGATAGATAGATAGATAGATAATAGAGATAGATAGATAGATAATAGATAGATAGATAGATACAGAAATAGATAGATAGATAATAGATAAATAGATAGATAGATAGATAGATAGATAGATAGATAATAGATAGATAATAGATAGATAGATAGATAGACAGACAGATAGATAGATAGATAGATAGATATGAGATAGATAGATAGAGATAGATAATAGATATGAGATAGATATTAGATAGATAGATACAGAAATAGATAGATAGATAGATAGATAGATAGATAGATAATAGATAAATAGATAGATAGATAGATAGATAGATAGATAGATAATAGATAGATATTAGATAGATAGATAGATAGATAGATAGATAGATAGATATGAGATAGATAGATAGATAGATAGATAGATAATAGATAGATATTAGATAGATAGATAGATAGATAGATAGATAGATAGATAATAGATAGATATTAGATAGATAGATAGATAGATAGATAGATAAAAGATAGATAATAGATAGATAATACAATGTTTCAGTGATTCTCTCAGTAATTTACTACTTATATAAAATGTCTAATTTCCTCCTCCTCCTCCGGCCATAAAATAATTTTACCGATCAAACTAATAGGCACTTAACAAGACTAAACCGGGGAAGATGAATACTATTCTGACACAGAACTTCCTTCCAAAGACAATACATAATCTCTGCCAGATAATTCCACCCTCCTCCCTCCATACAAATTTATTGGCGTCATATATATCACTGGGAGAATCCGGCTGATTTACGTCGCTGCGTCTGAAATTTTGTTTTACAACTTTGTTCTTTTGCCGGAAAAGTTTTTAACTGTGTTTTTTTCTGCTTACTTGTAACAAAGTAAACAGCGTCTGATTAATGGCGCTGTCAGCGGGCGGCTGGCACCCTGTCCTTCCCTTCAATGTCTGATACTCTGGAACCTCGGTATCTGTGCGCCGCAGCGTTTTGCTTATTCAATGGGCATTTGACAGATTTAATTAACTTTAAGAGAGCCGGATTGTAATCTAATCATTAGTGATACCTGGCTCGTCTCTCCACGTCACTCTGCGAAAGCTTGACATGTGAGCAAACACCGCAGAGCGACACTGTCTGCTGGGAGACGGACACAATCTTAAAGGGGTTTTCCACATTTTTTATTAAAAAAGCTTCATCACTGCATTCTACAACTTTGTGTTTTCAATTCCTCAGCATTCTCCAGATCTCTGCTTGCAGTCAATGAAGGATTTCTTGCTTAATCCCTGTCCATAGCTAGTCCTGCTCTCAGCTGTGTAATGAATACAACAGTATCAGTGTAGACACTTTTTGGACGGAGTGGCAATAAAAACTAAAAAAAAACTAAGCTGAAGCGATCAGTTTGCCGGGCAATACAGAAAAATGTGCCAAAAATCAAATAATCAGTTTAATTTACCATAATTTACCTTTCACTGCGACCCTTGTGCCTCACTTTTTTTGCATAGACAGTCCAGCTGTAGTTCACAGCCCACCTGTGAGGTAGTGGAGGCTGAGGCTGGCTGGCGGGAAACAATGGGATCGTGCCTTGGCGATGGTTCCTGTGTGGCACATCAGCTCACCTATGGGGCAGTGGAGTCTTGTAGCCAGCTGGCACTGCAGGAAGCACGAGGGGCAGGCCTAGAAGAGGCACCCTTTGTGGCACTCCTGATTTTTTTTAAATTAAAGGTGCAGTGCGTTGCGACGCAGTGTGGCTGTGCGCCAGTCAAATATGGCATAGGTGTGCACAATGCTCTGTGAGCTGAACACATCAGCAGCTGCGCTGATCTCTCTGCTACAATGTATCAGTCCGGAGTCCAGGATGTTTATCCCTAGTCTGGATACAATTGTATCCACTTCTCAGCTGTGATTGTAAACTGCCTCTAATTGTAAACAACTGTGTTCTCATTCACTGTCAGCAAGCAGAGATCTTGAAAATATTTTGTTAATGAAACATGAAGACTTTTCATTTTTTTTTAACCAGTAATGTTTTATTTGTTTGATTTAGAGAAGTCTGCAAAACTTTTGGTTATTTGATTATTAAAACCTAAGCATGTAATCCTGATTCTGATAATTCACAATTCCCCAAAAAAGTAGTTGTAGGAATATTTTAGCAAAATTGCGTTTTTGCTGAATTGTATTCCATTGCAGCACCCATGCATCCTTTGGTCTTGACTTACCAGCACACGATGTGATAATGGATGTGACACATATATACAGTATATTAAATGGGTTTGTACTTGTGACATACTGTAATGTGAATTCAAAAGATTTGAGAACGAATAGGTTTACACAGGCTAAGTGAATAAATATATGTTCTACGTTTGATTAAGATAAAACAGAGAAATCACATACAGAATAGTAAAAAGTAAGTAATCAACACTGGCCATGCAGTATGGGGGGAAGGTCCGTTCGCCATGTCGTAGCACAAGGATGACACCCCAGGGTGTACAAGAGATAGGGCAAATCAATACTGACTGAAGTCTTCAATGGAGTGACCCGAATGTATGTGTGCCACAGAGTTTAAACCTTTTAGCCCTTCCTCCAGTGTGCAGCACACATATCTTTGAGATCACTCAGGAATGTGGTCTTATCAGCAAAATGGGGGATGGGTACTAGATTACAAGGAACATCATTACACAGAATGGTAATGATAATAAAAGGGAACAAAATTAAAGAGACAGAACCAATCAGTACTTAAAAAATGCACTTACAATAAAGTACTGATGACTTATCCTCAGGATTGGTCATCAATATCTGATCAGTTGGGCTCCGACTCCCACCACCCCCACCTATCAGCACTTTAAAAAGAGTGTGGCGCTCAGGCAAGTGTTGTGTCCTCTTCCTCAACCTGTGACATCTTGTCCATTTGGTCACATTACCTTTCTACAGATCAGTTCAATTCTAGTGAAACTGAGCTGCAATGCCAAGCACAACCACTATACAATGCATGGCGCTGTGGTACACGATGTAGGTGCTTTAGCAATTGTCTAGTTGGACCTCCTCCAATCAGCCATTGAGGAGGTATCCTGAGAATAAGTCATCAAAAAGTCCCAGAAGACTCCTTTAAGCATGAAAGGTAGGAACTGGTCCTGAATTATCAGATACCAAGCTAAAGGAATTTTTCTCCATATTACTCATGCGTATTGGAATATGTATGCGATAGTGGTAGTAGCCCAGAACTGAGCTGCATATTCCAGATGAGGCCGCACCCAAACTTTGTAAGCTGGTGATGTTACATCCCTTCCCCTGAAGTCCATGCTTCGTTTAATACATGACAGTACATGAAATGTCAATCATCTGCTTCCAAGGCTAGTAGGATATTGTCATGGACTCGCGGGGCAGGGATGTAATATTACCACTTTACAAAGCTTTGGTGCGGCCTCATCTGGAATATGTAGTTCAGTTCTGGGCACCAGTCTTTAGAAAGGATGCCCTGGAGCTGGAAAGAGTACAAAGGAGAGCGACTAAACTGATGAGGGGCATGGAGGGTCTTAAGAGTCCTTTACAGGGGCCGAGAATCCCGCAGATATCTGCTAACGAGCGTTCATTAAAATACCCGTTAGAAATTACCTGGCGGTGTAAATGTACCGCCGATTACCCAATGCCCAAGCGAAAGGCTGGTTGATTGGCTAATAGATCATTTGTGCGGTCACAAAACTTATTGTTTGCCTGCAGCACATCTGCATCCAGCAAACAATTAGTCAGTATAGAGATGAGCAATGGCGTTAGCGATCGCTCCTCCCCATGTAAATGTAACAATCTCAATTCAGAACGTTTTTTTCTCGACAATCTGCTGCTGTATTGTCCCGTATAAAGGGACCTTTAGTTATAAGGAAAGATTAAACAATATTTATTTAGTCTTGAGGTAGAGACGTCTTTACACAGGCTGAGAATCCGTAAAACTGGCCGGAGCAAAATTGAATGCGAGCTATTGCTTCCTGTTATCGGCCATTTCATATTGTGGAGCAGCTGGCTGTAGGGCTCATAGATGAGGCGAGTGATCGAAAGTACAGAAACCAGCATGTCACACATCTCCACTCACCTCCATATGTGTGACTGATATCAGCAGCTCTTCCTAAAACGCTCCGCTAGCAGCATTAAAATCACTGAAGTGCTGGCCCTTTAAGGAATATCTCTCACTTTCCATTTGTTTTGTAGGAGCGTTTGGCACAGCGAGGAAATCGCCTCCCGCATTGTAAATTGTGTTCTGAAAAATGTCCTCTTCATGATCAATCCTCAGCATCGTCTGTCGGTTATTGCTGCATATTTCCACACGCGGTTCACGTTCTTTATGGTCCTTTGAAGTTGAGCTTTGCTAATCGATCTTTTAGTACTCATTACACAAACGATCGCATTCTTAATGAGAAGGTAATGATTTTATTTCATATCTTAATTTATTTATTTATGGCCCTGCAATAATATCGGGGGGGAAAAAAATAAAAAATTACGGGAGCCCAAAAGCTTACGGGATTTATATGGGGCTGTATTGTATCATGGGGCTATAGGAGGTCAATGCCCAGCATCTGTCCATCAAGGATACATTTGTAGCAGGTGCCCTATCCAGTCATGCATCAATCACAGAAGCAACAACATGAAGGGATTTCTTTCAAAACTCTAAAATCATCGAAAATTGAGGAAACCTTGAATCTACACAATATTCACAATAGCCATGAATGATGCTGAACTGTGGCAGATTATTATGTCAGTACCTGGTGACATCATGGACATCACAATACCTGGTGACATCGTTCTCATGACTAGGGCCTCATAGGCAGCAATATCTTCATATTTATTTATATTTTCAAGTGTATATATGACGCTTGGTGAATCTACTAAAGGCTTGTATACATAAACTCAATTAGGGTACTTTCACACTAGTGTTTTTCTTTTCCGGCATAGAGTTCCGTCCTAGGGGCTCAATACCGGAAAAGAACTGATCAGGCATATCCCCATGCATTCTGAATGGAGAGTAATCCGTTCAGGATGCATCAGGACGTCTTCAGTTCAGTCATTTTGACTGATCAGGCAAAAGAGAAAACCGTAGCATGCTACGGTTTTATCTCCGGCGAAAAAAACTGAAGACTTGCCTGAATGCCGGATCCGGCATTTTTCCCCATAGGAATGTATTAGTGCCGGATCCGGCATTCAGAATACCGGAATGCTGGATCCGTCCTTCCGGTCTGCGCATGCGCAGACTGGAAAAAAGGTGAAAAAAATAAATGCCGGACGCGTTTTGCCCGATGACACCCGAAAGACAAATCCGGCATTTCAATGCATTTTTTCGACTGATCAGGCATTTTTAAGACTTATAAGGATCCTGATCAGTCTTACTAATGCCATCAGTTGGCATACGTTTTGCCTGATACGGCAGGCAGTTCCGGCGACGGAACTGCTTGCCGGATCTCTCAGCCGCAAGTGTGAAAGTACGTAGCATATATAAAAAGAGTGACTTTTTAAAATTACCTTTATTAAATATTTAAGTGAGTATAGGTATGTATATACCGACAGTGAAAAACTACACTTACTGAAATTACTCAGTGGGGGAGTAGTAACCCCCAAGACGAAAAACAAACACGGTGACAGAGTAAACACTCAACTGATGGGTAAGGGGAGAAAATTCTAACCCGAAGGGATTGCAGGGTTAAAGAAAGGAAAAAGCTTCCCCTAGAAGACCTAGAGGTCTGCTATGCCCAGGGCGACCCCCTGATGGTGGAGGTTCCCTGTCCCCGAACCTAGTGCTAGGGACCGGGTAGCACTAGGTTCGGGGACAGGGAACCTCCACCATCAGGGGGTCGCCCTGGGCATAGCAGACCTCTAGGGCCTCTAGGGGAAGCTTTTTCCTTTCTTTAACCCTGCAATCCCTTCGGGTTAGAATTTTCTCCCCTTACCCATCAGTTGAGTGTTTACCCTGTCACCATGTTTGTTTTTCGTCTTGGGGGTTACTACTCCCCCACTGAGTAATTTCAGTAAGTGTAGTTTTTCACTGTCTGTATATACATACCTATACTCACTTAAATATTTAATAAAGGTCATTTTAAAAAGTCACTCTTTTCATATATGCTACTTACTTCTAGAACTATTGTGACAAAGCATCTCCTTAGAAAACTTTTAATGCTGATAGTAAGTGTGAAAGTACCCTTAATCACTTGTGTGTGCGTATACATATAATGATTAGACAGAAATAGCTTTCAGACTGTGCTGGATTTCTTTGTATTATATGGATAAATGTATCCTACAAGCATTTGAGGAGACAATGGCAAAGATAAATGTTGGGCACTTATAGGGTGCGGTGTGAGGGCCCCCTTTAGGGTGTGGTAGGAAAATAGGACTCCTCTAAGGTACCGTATTATATGAAATAGAGCTCCTCTAGGGTGTGGTATGAAGATAGGGCTCCTCTAGGGTGTGGTAGGAAAGGAGGGCTGTTCGAGGGTGTGGTATGGAAATAGCGCTCATCTAGGGAGTGGTATAAAAATATGTCTCCTCTAGGGGTGTGATATGAAAATAGGGCTCTGCTAGGGTTTGATATGGAAATAGGGATCCTCTAGGGCAGTGATGGCAAACCTTTTAGAAACCGAGTGCCCAAACTGAAACCCAAAGCCTGCTTATTTATTGCAAAGTGCCAACACGACAATTAAACCTGAATACTATAGTCTGATATAGTATATATGCCATGTACTTTATCATTTAGCTATAATGGCCTGCCTACATTCAATATGCTGCCTGTGCTGTTCATAGTGTGCCCTGTTCTGATGAAAGGCAGGAAGAGTCTAAGACATATTGGTACACCATAGACTTTTTCCAGTGTGCAGGTGCCCAGAGAGAGGGCTCTGAGTGCCGCCTCTGGCACCCGTGCCATAGGTTCGCCACCACTGCTCTAGGGTGTGGTATGAAAAGATGGCTCTTCTAGGCTGTGGTATGGAATAAGCGCTCATCTGGCGAGTGGTATAAAAATAGGTCTCCTCTAGGGTTTGATATAGAAATAGGGATCCTCTAGGGTGTGGTGTAAAATAGAGCATGTCTAGGATGTGGTGTGAAAATAGGGCTCATGTAGAGTGTGGTATGAAAACTGAGCTCCTCTACAATGTAATATGAAAATCAGGCTCCTCTTTGCTGTTGTGTGGGAAAATAGGGCTCCTCTAGGGTGTGGTGTGATTACAGGGCACAGAAAAGATGTCGTCGGAAAACAGGTCTCTCCTAGGGTTTATGGTGAAAATAGGGCTCCTCTAAGTGTGGTGTGAAAATAGGGCACTTATAGGGCATGATGTGAAAAGAAGAGCTCTTCTTTTTAGCTTCTTCAGGGTATCACTACACTCTTCCCCATCACCGAGAGAGAGGGTCCGATGCCTTTTTTGCCCTTTCTTCCTATTTTGCTTGCTAGTGCTGTAGTGCTTTTTCATTGAGTCCTATGCACAAATACATGACCAGACCTCATAGCAACTGCAGTGGGTGTCAGCAAATGATCCTTCATTAGATACATGTAACTGCAAGGGACAGAATAGAAGGGGTTCAATAGCGAAAGTGACAATGGCTGCCCTGGGGCTACGTCCTGTCACCACTTCCATCCTACATTGTAAGTTGTTTGCTCTGAAAATGTCTTCTTCATGATAAATTTTTGGCATTGTCAGACGGTTATAGCTCCATATTTCCAAGCTCGGTTCTCATTCTTTATGGCCCTGTGACGTTGAGCTCTGCTAATCGAACTTTAAGTACTCATTACACAAACGATCGCATTCTTAATGAGAAGATAATGATTTTATATCATGTGAAAATTGATGTATTCAAAGCCAATCAATAATATTAAAAAAAATATATCAAAAAAGTAAAATTGTGCTAGTTCTTGTCACCACACCCATCCAGCAATAGGAGGGTCCAGCTGCTTGTTTCCCTTCTACTCTATATTTGATGGACGGTGTGACACAGTGAGAGGTTTGGTCTGGGAAAACAGGTATTTTCCTCCCAGCATGTGCTGCTGGGCTGATTTACAGTCATGTGAGGTCAAATATCGGACCGGATTTTAAATGCCGGTCCGGGTTTTGGCAGCACCTGGCTGTCCTTAAATAGGCAGCTGGACTCAGAAGCCAGGTCTCTGTGTCGGGATCTGGGTGTTAGGATGTTGGGTGTCTCTGTGTTGGAATCTGTGTCTCGATGAAGGCTTGCTCCCTGTTTGGCGTAAAAACTGGTTGGTGCTGCTATCAGCAAGGACTATTTGAGGCAGATTTGCCGCATGGTGTGAATTACCACCAACACCGCAAGGTGACTTTTTGTTTTGTCACTTGCCAAAAGTGTGAATAAAACACTGCTCTGTTTGATCCAAAGAACTTGTTGTTTCCGCTATACTGCGTCCGCTAATCCTGTCTACCAGAGCGAGTCCCCACAATTGGTGGAGGATGCGGGCAAGTGCAGTGAGGATGGCGTGAAGGCCGAAAATATTTTGTTTTTCCGGGCACTGTTGTATGTCTTACATCAAACCAGCGAGATTACAACCCGTGTCTCTTGACAAAATGTTGTGAAAGCCCTCGTGGAGGCTAACTTGCAACTGGGGGTGAATGTGTTGGTCCGGGCCCAGTGGGAGTTTAACCTGGCTGAACCCGCAAGTCCTCAGTATTATGATCTGTTACACCGGTTGCAAAAATGGCTGCAGCCTGACGTGCTGAGTTCCTCTGCTATGCTGGACCAGGTGTCTCTTGGTAATGCCCTTGAGATGGTCGACCTGGTGGAGTGCTATGATGCTACCAGGACTCTACAGGGGAATTATTTTGGGAGTCAAACCCAGGAAATCTCCACCCCAGACCCAGCGACTGGTGCCAGCAAAACCCGCCTGGGATATACCCCTGCAGACCTAGCTCTGATAGTCTGCTGGCGGTGTCAGGAGCCTGGCCACATAAGGGCCGACTGTCCCCATCGGGGCGAACCCATGGATACTAAATATGGCTAACGCCACTCCTTGTATGCCAGGAAGCTGTGTGCAACAACAGGTACCCCAGAGACTATAGACAATAGCCACCTATGCCAGGTGGAAGTGGGAGACTCTGGCGGTAGCTCTGCTGTACTCAGGGAGTCTGGTGTCCCTGGTAAGAGCTTCCCTGGTGCAGCCCACCGAGTATACTGGCCGAAAAGTCGGGATCGTGTGTATCCATGGAGACTTGAAGGACTCTCCCACCGCCCTGGTGTCCACAGTGGCCGGCAGGTCGACCCATGAGGTGGCTGTCGCCACCAATTTACATTATGACTTCATAATAGGGAAAGACCTCCGGGGCTTCCCGACACTGTGGCCTGATTTGAGAGTGACTGATACCCATGAGACAGGGGTAACCCTAGCAGAGTGGTCTGGCTCAGGGGGGAGACCAGAACCCTGGGAACCTGAGACCGAAGGGCCAGCGGTAGGGGTGACCGCCACTTTGGTGGAAGAGAGGGAGACAACCCCGCTAAGTGTGATGGTGGGAGAAGTGGAGAACTTGCCGCCGAGTCCTGAATTGACAGACCTCAATGTCTCCGGGGATAATTTTGGTACCGCCCAACATCGGGACCCAACCCTATCCCGCGCCTGGTAAAATGTGTTAATCGTAGATGGTGAACCACAACAACCTGGGGCAGAGTCAGTGTTTTGTGGTTCATCAGGATATGTTGTATCGGATAAACCAACTATGGGGTGAACCTATTGAACAGTTGGGTGTCCCCAAGGCTTATCGCAAGCTTGTGTTAGATCTAGCCCACCAACACGTTCTCAGGGGTCACCTGGGGCTGCAGAAAACTCAGGATCGTATTCTACAGTGGTTTTACTGGCGCAGCATATTCAAAGAAGTGGAAGAGTTTTGTAAGTCTTGCCCGACCTGCCAGATAACTAGCCCCCAGCCACATTTCCGTAGTCCCCTACTACCTCTCCTGATTATCAAAGTACCATTTGACCGAATAGCTATGAATCTCATAGGCCCAGTACTGAAGTCCACCAGAGGGCATCAAAACATCTTAGTCATTCTAGACTACGCCACTCGGTACCCGGAGGCGGTGCCACTGCGACATACCTCGGCCAAACTCATAGCTAAGAAGTTAATGGAGATGTTTTCCTGAGTAGGACTACCTAAAGAGGTTCTGATCGACAAAGGAACCCTTTTTATGTCCAAGATGATGAGGGAACTCTATAAGTTGCTGCACATAAAACAACTACGGACGTCCGTTTACCCTCCGCAAGTGGACGGTCTGGAAGAACGGTTTAACCAAACATAAAAAAATGTTGAATAAGGTAGTGTCTAAAGATGGGAAGGACTGGGACCTCCTTTCCCCCTATCTAATGTTCGCAGTGCGAGAGGTACCTCAGGCCTCTACTGGGTTCTCGCCCTTCGAACTGCTATATGGCAGACACCCTCACGGTCTCTTGGATGTGGCCAAAGAGGTGTGGTAACAACAACCCACTCCACATAAAAGTGTCATTGAGTACGTTACCCAGATGCAAGATTGAATAGAGACAGTGTTCCCTCTTGTTAGGAAGCATATAGAGGCAGCTCAGCGAGCCCAGAGTCGGGTCTATAATCGGCAGGTTCGGGTCCGGATCGGGTTTTGGTTCTGTTGCCGACCATGGACAGTAAGTTCCTGGCTAGGTGGCAGGGGCCCTACAAGGTACTCAAGAAAATTACAAGGTACACCAGCCAGAGCGGCGAAAGCCAAAGCAGGTTTACTATGTGAATTAACTCAAACTGTGGAAAGATAGGGAAACCAGTACAGAAGACAGCCCACGGCCGGGTTTTCTAGGAGGAGAGGTACCGGCCCCTCTGTCTGATGCAAGAGAGGCGGCTGCCACAGTAAAAATTGCTGACAGCCTCTCCTCTAAACAGACTCAGACCAAGGAGTTCGTTAGTCGGAACACGGATGTAGTGATGAGTGGCAGGGGCAATATTCGAATTCGTCATATATTGCGAATATCTGGGCGAGTATTCGCCATATATTCGCAAATTCGAGAATTCGTTATCTCCAGTCATTATTTTCTTGATTACGGAAATCGGCAATTGAAAAATTTGCGATAAAAATTCGCATTAAGAAAATATGCATTACGAAAATTCGCAATCAACACTACTCTTAAAGTCACAGATATTGCAGCCTTCTCATTGGCCCACAAGATGGAAGCAGGGAGGGATCATGGGTACTGATTAAAAAAAATAATTGAATATTCGAAATTACGAATATATATCACTATATTCTAAATATTTGCGAATTCTCAAAGTGCCGATATTCGCAATAAATATTTGCAATTCGAATATTGGTGATCAACACTACACGGATGTGTTCTCGGACCTCCCTGGACGCACTTCCATAATCCAGCATGACATTGTCATTGAGCCTCAGACAAAAGTCTGATTAAAACCATACCGGGTGCCCGAAGCTTGGCGATTGCTAATGTTGCAGCTAGATGTCATTGAGGAGTCAAAAAGTATGGGGGCCAGTCCTATAGTATTGCTTCCCAAGCCGGATGGGACGTTGCTGTTTTGTAACGACTTTCAAAAACTTAACGAGGTTTCCAAATTTGATGCGTATCCCATGCCCCGGGTGGATGAGCTTATCGAGAGGTTAGGAAAAGCCCGGTATTTTTCTGTTTTGGACCTCACAAAAGGGTACTGCTGATAGCAGCACCAACCTGTTTTTACGACAAACAGGTAGCAAGCCTTCATCCAGACACAAGGCTCCCAGATCCCAACACAGAGACCTGGCTTCTGAGCCCAGCTGCCTATTTAATGACAGCCAGGTGCTGCCAAAACCCGGACCGGCATTTTAAATCCGGTCCGATATTTGACCTCACATGGCTGTAAATCAGCCCAGCAGCACATGCTGGGAGGAAAATACCTGTTTTCCCAGACCAAACCTCTCACTGTGTCACAACGGCTATATAGTCTCCTCTTAGGAATTAACCCGAAAAAGAAGACAACCTGAACTGGGGTAACTTCTTCACGCATGGTGTATCTATTAAAGAGGGTGCCACACACAAGGCAGGTTCATGGTAGGAGAGAAGTTTTTCTTTTGGTCCAATTTGTGTGTCCCTATTTTTGATGCTTTGTTGTCTGAGGTGAGAAAGGTTCTAGCGCAGGTTCGTTCTGTCCATGGGTGGAGCTATAAGGGTGAACAAGACCCAAAGACCCTTCCACATAAGAAGGCACCCGTATTATAAATGACACATAGATGATGGAGGCCATGAAGTTTTAAATCACAACCACTGATTCTACCCAACACAGAGAAGTCACAGTGTATCCATCGAAGAGGGTGCCATACACACAGTGGGGTCATGGACAAGGACAGAAGTCTTTCTATTGGTCCAAATCTTGTGCTCTTGATTTTGGCACTTTGCTGACTGAGGCGAGGAAGGTTCTCACACAAGTTCATTCTGCCCAAGGCTGAAGCTACAGAGGGTGCACAAGACCCAAAGACCCCTCTGCCACAAAAGAAGGCACCAGTATTATAAAAAGCACATGGTAGACGTGGGCCACAGAGTTTCAAGTCATAACCCCTGATTCCATCCATGAAAAACTCTTCTTCTATGGCACCCGTACTGTCAGCAGTGGGCTTTAGAAGCGTACTTGGTCGGTATGTTTTTTTCAAAAATATGTCTAGGTTACAGTTTTTGGTTTACAAATAGAAGAAAAACCAAAGCAAAAGCTAATAGAATTACCAAGCTAATAGAATTACTATTATACATTTGAATGCTCCAGGTAATTATTACATCTAATTACTTGTCAAGCCTGTTGCAGTGGGTTAAAGAGAGGCTTGGCAGAGGAATTGACCATTATATACTACGGATGACTTAATAACCTGCTCTGAAGCTCCCAAGGATCAGTTGCAATCATCTATTAAATATGTAGGAGTTGGACAATAGTCAGTTATGGGTAATGGGTTTATAAAACCTAAAGAACGGCTGCTTCATCCTAATATGTGTGTGCAGAAGATCAGAGTGGTGGGTTTGGGTGCAGACAGATCATAGCGAGTGGCTCTCATTACACCTACCTATAATGGTTCATAGATACATAAATTGAAGTGAAATAATCTGCAGTGCGAGTCAGGATTGCTAAGAGGTATTTTTGAAATTATTTCTTACATTTTTGGTCAGTTTTCTATATCCCGAGCTCCTGGTACCAGAGTCACTGACCCCTGTGGGTTAAATTCCAATTATACTGGGACTATCAGAGGAGGTAGCGGTCTAGTTGCATCCCTGCAGCAAAGGCCAGATCCCTGTACTGGGGTTAACACTATTTGATCTATGACTAAGACCTGTTGAAAAGTGGCAGATTTCTTACAGGAGGGATATTTTGTACATGATTTTAATAGAAGAAATAAAGAGTCCTTTGTTTTTATTTGCTGAATCCATCTTCTGTTTTGGCGATAAACGGTGAAAACCAGGGGAGCATTAGAATAACGCCCTTAGGGTTTAGCCCAAAGACAAACCGGTTCGTTGGCAAATTGGGTCCACACTCACTGATCTGTAACTGCTCTGTAACATTATGATTTTATACTACCTCTGCTTCCTGGGTCTATGACTGTGGACCAAATTTCGGACCTCTGGCCAGGAGTACATGTACGTGCTATAGGTGGAGATTTTAGGTAAAGTGGAATCTTCACAATCAAAATGACTGACTGATCAGGTAAAGGGGTTGTCCCACAAAATATTCTACAGTTTTCAGACCAGCCCCTGGATCTGAATTATTTTGTAATTGTATTTAATTAAACATTTATCATAGCCACTGAGTTATTCAATAAAATCTATCTGTATAGCGCCGCCTGCTGTTTATTTTTTTCTCATTTCTTTGTCCGGCTCACTGAGATGGTCGCACATGCTCAGTTTCATCCTTCAATTGGCTTTGGCAATGGGCTGGTTCTGGCTTTTTTAGAAAGAGATTGTCATTTACTATATGATCTCTGATTTTCATTTTTTTTCATTAGTCAACATGAGATAACCCCTTTTAAGGAACATTTTCAGTTTAGTAATGAACTGGAAAGATGCATGCAACCTCCTTTCCTCACTAAAATGTAAAATATTCAGCGTATAATAAGAGCATAAACCCTGGCCCCATAGAAATATTTTTCTTCTATTTTAGTAACGTTTCACAATGAGAAGTGCTCAGAGACACATGACAATACACAAAACAGCTCTTTATCTCCCTCTCGCAGCAAGAAGTCTCAGCACAATCTAAAGTAACGTTAAAATGACATACATACAATGTGTCTAATATGTTTACTGGGTAGAAAATATATATATATACTTTACCAGGTTTGACTGCAGCAGACAGTACAGTGTAACCTAAAGCTGCATTTTTTCAAATACAGACTGGTTTTGAATGGGGGCGAACCAACACAAAACCTATTCTTACATCCAATGCACTTTGCGATGGTCCTGAATACTTTCCAGCTACTGTAGCACATAGAGTTGGTAACATAGGAAAAAACGAACAAGTATACACATTTTTGCTCCATTATTTTCACTGAAACCCAAACTATGGGCACCCTGTGAGCCCTCCCCATTGTACCAGATGGAAGACGAGAGGCCTCTGAGAAAAATCTATATTGCATTTGATAGTCTCCTTTTAATTAAGCTTAGGAGAAACTGGTTTATTGAAATAGAATCAATTTGTTCCATCACGTAGCCAAAGTGGCTTGAGGTACACAGCTCCGGGGATTGCATATCAGGAACGGACTGTAATGTGTGATAGAAATGAGTTTTACTGAGAGTTATCTACGGTGCTCAGTGACTCAGTACCGTGTCTTTCAATATTTGACCATTAGAACGAGACTCTCCGCTCACCTATCTCATCTCCTCGCTTTGGATCATACAATCTAATCTAGGTACTTTACTTTGGTTTTTTCAGCAAATTGCATTACTGCTGAGAGTGTTGAATGTCAATGATATGGGTATCGTCTACATTAGCGAGCCGTCCTCCAGCCAGAAAACGTGTGGAAAGGAATACGTTACACTTGTAATTTCAAGTTGCTTTTTAAATCTTAAAAGGGAAAATTGATGTATTCTTTGGGGATGCATAATCCGTAAATTAGTGATGCTGAGTTTATAGGAGGGCTTCATATAGATATGGTGTTGGAGTTAATATGAGCAAAAAACATAAATATCTTCAATATCACTTGGCAAAGTGTGGAGATGGAGCAGCTCAAGAGATGTCTAATATATTCAAGACGTTAAGTCTCATCTATGACATATTCTGTCTTTGAGTTGTTCGATAGACATTTACTCAGGTAATGAAAATGAATAGAATTTGCTGAAAGGCACCATTGTGGGTTACACCTACACAGGGATTGTCAAAGTCTGGACGTAAGGTCCTAGATGTAACTAAAAGTTAGGGGGTATCAGGTAATCTCAGGACCCTCTTATCTGTGGTAGCAGAGCATGCATATTCTTGCACTAGAATATACCCAGACACCCAAGCACAAATAAGCCACCTGTATACGTGTCACGGTCCCACCTGTGACAGGGACTAGAAGATTGAGGAGACTGGCTGCACGTGATTTACAGTCTCTTTGGTTTCACTTTTCTGTGTTGTTGCTGGGGATGAGCACACCTCTTGTCTCAGGTGTAGCTTAAGTGATCATTCCTTCTCTTCTATTTAGTCTGGCCTTACCCTTCATGCTATGCGGTTGATAGCTCCTTGTTTGTGGGAGTCCTGGTGATGGTTCTTTCTGAGTTCCTGCTCGTCCGCATACTTCTGGAAGCTAAGTTTATCTTCTTTGTTGTTTGCTGTTTTCCCCTACCTGCTGATATTAGGCCTGAGGGGGTCTCCTATTCTTTCATCTGGGAAGGAATAGGCCATCCGTGTCCTGAAATAATCTGCAGGGCCCTGTTAGGGTGAGATTGGGCTTAGGTTCCTGCGTATGAACATTCCTACCATCAAGGTCTGTTTATACTGATAGCAGTCAGGGCTCAGAGTAGGGACTCACTAGGTGTGACCATTTCCCTTTCCCTAGGTTCCGGGCCTAATGCCTTTTCCCTTTCCTTCTGTGTTCAGTGTGGAGTGTATTTACCACACTGCGCAGGGACAATACGCTGCCCAGATAAATAAAGGCACAGTCATCATATGGTGCATACACTGCCTAGATAAAGCCATAGAGTCATCAGACAACTAGTACCATATGTTGCCCATAAAAATAGAGGCATATTCATCAAAGAGTACATACACTGCCCAGATAGAGCCACAGAGTCATCAGATAAGTAGTACCATATGCTGCCCAGATAAACAGAGGAATAAAGTCATCAGATAAGTAGTACCATATGTTGCCCATATAAATAGAGGAATACAGTCACCAGATAAGTAGTACCATACGCTGACCATATATAGAGAGGCATAGAGTCATCAGATAAGTAGTATCATACGCTTCCCAGATAAATAGAGGCATATTGTCAGCATATAACAAGTACCATACGATGCCCAAATAAACAGAGGCACAGAGTCACCAGAAAAGTAGTATCATCCACTGCCAAGATAAATAGAGGCATATACTCTCGAGATAAGTAGTATCATATGCTGCCTAGATGAACAGAGGCATAGAGTCAACAGATAAATAGTGCAATATGTTAACCAGATAAATAGAGGCATACAGTCACCAGACAAATAGTGTCATGGTATCCAGATAAATAGAAGCATAGAGTCATCAGATAAGTAGTGTCATATGCTGCCCAGATAAACAGAAGCATACACTCACCAGATAAGCAGTGCTTTGTGTTACCAAGATAAATAGTGGTGTTATGAGCAGTAAGTTTGAACCCACTGTGCCAACTGACCACTTTGACTTTGTGCTGGTCTTGAGGGTGTTACTCTGGCAGTCCCCTGGTTTTTGGCCTGTAACTCCTAAAAAAGGATCTAGACTTCGGTGTAAGAAAACCACCAGCCCACTACATCTTTGAATAGACCTGGTGTGGTTGATAGCTGAACCACTGGGGTCATAGACAACTGATCAGGCAGTACACATAGGAAACAGGCAGAGGTCCGGGCAGCAGAGTACAGAAGAATCTGAGACACAGTCCATAGATATAGACACACGGCTCCGGTCAGAACAGTGAGCAGGCACAGGTCAGCTCAGCTGGCAGAGAGTCAGGATACAGGAAACAGGCAGAAGTCAGTACATGGACAGATAAATGAATTATAGGTCTTTTGTGGGGCCTAGTGAGCAAGAAATAAACTAAAGGAATGTAAAGTATTGCCCAAGACAGTGCTGGAGCAAACAGCCCAGGATATATAGGAGGGCTAATGATCTTATTAGTCAGCTGTACACAGAACACCAATGGGAATTAACCCTTGCAGAACTGCAAAGAGAGGTCAAATGAATAGACACTGATATACAAGCATATAAAGAGACCTAGCAGCTAGCCTGCAGTATGGGACACAGGAGTCTGGTGGCTGTCCCCAGTCAGAAGCAAAGTAAGATATTGGGCGCACGTGCCCTCCTACAGATAGCGGGTTATCAACAGGTATTAAGTGTTGCCATGGCAAAAGGCATACAGTTTTACAGCTCCTTTTGTAGCTCTGTGGAAATCTATGCAAAGCTTCTGTACTTGCAGCAGATTCAATGTGCTGGATTTAATAAATGAGGTCCATTCATGTGTAATTGCCCGTTCCAATAGGCCGTTTTCTCTGATATGTGCCATTTTGGATGAAATGAAGCATTAGTAGGGATATGTTATTTAGACAAACTCCTGTGAGCAGCAGAATTGACTTTAATCTGACATGGATTATGACAGGGTCAATAGCCACGTCCAGAGCGTCCAAGTACAGAAGATTAACCTGGGTGCTATCTGTAGCTGCACTGGATGGTTTGTCAGGACCCTGTAGCCTGACTCCAAGGGTAGAAGAAGAGAGGGAGGGGTGGGTGCTCTGACCATCTCAATCTTGGGGATCTTCCAATGAGTGTCAGCAACTTTCCTTAATTAGTCAGCAAATAAGAAATGCTTAGCGCAAAGACCCAGCGAAAGAAAAGGGTGCAAATTATGTGTTCAATAAAACTCTTCACCCAAGCGTAAATTTCACGCTTGAGGCGTTCTAATGATGAAATTAATATCACGTCGTTGTAGCTCATGGTGCTAATTAATTTACACGGTGAGAACATCGCTATTCCTTACAGAATGGCAAACATACATCCGATTTACGGCCATTCAGACAAACACATTATTAGTAAGAGTCGTAATTAGTAATAACGGAAGGAAAACCTCAAAGGTTTAATCCCTCTACGAACAGATCAGTAACGAGATATTATTATAGATAAACACAACAAGGGCCCTGCTAGAACAGCAGTCTGGATGTGTAGTCAGGGGCCCCCTATAACAGCAGTCTGGATGTGTACTCTGGAGCCACCTATAACATTAGTCTGGATGTGTAGTCTAGAGCCACCTATAACATTAGTCTGGAGGTGTAATCTGGAGCGTCTCCTATAACAGTAGTCTAGAGGTGTAGTCAGGAGCGCCCCCTATAACAGCAGTCTGGATGTGTACTCTGGAGCCCCCTATAACAGCAGTCTGGATGTGTACTCTGGAGCCACCTATAACAGCAGTCTGGATGTGTAGTCTAGAGCCCCCTATAACATTAGTCTGGATGTGTAGTCTAGAGCCACCTATAACATTAGTCTGGAGGTGTAATCTGGAGCGTCTCCTATAACAGCAGTCTGGATGTGTAGTCAGGAGCGCCCCCTATAGCAGCAGTCTGGATGTGTACTCTGGAGCCACCTATAACAGCAGTCTGGAGCACCCCCTATAACAGCAGTCTGGATGTGTAGTCTGGAGCGACCCCTATAACAGCAGTCTGGATGTGTAATCTGGAGCGTCTCTATAACAGCAGTCTGGATGTGTAATCTGGAGCACGCCCTATAACAGCAGTCTGGATGTGTAATCTGGAGCACGCCCTATAACAGCAGCCTGGATGTGTAGTCTGGAGCCCACCCGATAACAGCAGTCTGGATGTGTAGTCTGGGTCACCCCCTATAACAGCAGTCTGGATGTATAGTCTGGAGTGCCCCCTGTAACAGCAGTCTGGATGTAAAGGCTGGACCGCCCCCTATAACAGGAGTCTGGATCTGTAAACTGGAGCACACCCTATAACAGAAGTCTGAATGTGTAGACTGGAGCATCCACTATAACTGCAGTCTTGATGTGTAAACTTGAGCACCCCCTATAACAGCAGTCTGGATGTGCAGTCTGTAGCGCCACCTATAACAGTCTGGATGTGTAGTCTGGAGTGCCCCCTATAACAACAGTCTGGATGTGTAGTTTGGAGCGCCTCCTATAACAGCAGTCTGGATGTGTAGTCAGGAGCCCCCTATACCATTAGTCTGGAGGTGTAATCTGAAGTGCCCCCTATAACAGCAGTCTGGATGTGTAGTTACGTGCACCCCCTATAACATCAGTCAGGATGTGTAGTCTGGAGCGCCCCCTATAACAGCAGTCTGGATGTGTAGTCTGGAGTGTCCCCTAGAACGGCAGTTTGGATGTGTAGATTGGAGCGCTCCCTATAACAGCAGTCTGGATGTATAGTCTGGAGCATCCCCTAAAACAGCAGCCTGGATGTGTAAACTGGAGCGCCCTCCTAAAACAGCAGTCTGGATGAGTAGTATTGATCGCCCCCTATAACAGTTGTCTGCATGTGTCGTCTGGAGCGCCCCCTATAACAGCAGTCTGGATGTATAGTCTGGAGCACCCTCTATAACAGCAGTCTGGATGTGCAGTCTGGAGCACCCCCTATAACAGAAGTCTTGATGTGTAGGCTGGAGCATCCCCTATAACAGCAGTATGGATGTGAAAACTGGAGCACCTCCTATAACAGCAGTGTGGATGTGCAGTCTGGAGCGCCCCCTATAACAACAGTCTTGATGTGTAGTCTGGAGCACCGCCTATAACAGCAGTCTGGATGGGTAGTCTGTAGTGTTGGGCGAGCATGCTCAGCCGAACACTAGTTTGGCTCGAGCAGTCTGGATGTGTAGTCTGGAGTGCCCCCTTTAACAGCAGTCTGTAGGTGTTTTCTGGAGCACCCCCTATAACAGCAGTCTGGATGTGTAATCTGGAGTGCCCCTAGAACCGCAATCTGGATATGTAGTCTGGGTCTGGAGTTTCCCTTATAACAGTAGTCTGGATGTGTAATCTGGAGCGTCTCGTATAACAGCAGTCTGGATGTGAAGTCTGGTGCGCCCCCTAGAACAGCAGTCTGGATGTGTAAACTGGAGCACCCTCTATAACAGCAGTCTGGATAGGTAGTCTGTAGTGTTGGGCGAGCATGCTCAGCCGAACACTAGTTTGGCTCGAGCATCGCTTTGCTCGGCACATTGCGGTGATCGGCCGAATATCGGGTGTACTCGAGTGCGATGCTCGAGTCAGTGTATTAAAATCTAATTTAGCCTCTATTTCTGAAAGGTATCTGGCGGGATTCGAACTCACAACCTTCTACATTACAGTCAAGAATGTTAACCATTACACCAGGCATTTCCAAACTGCGGTCCTTCAGCTGCTGCAAAACTACAACTCCCAGAATGCCTGGATAGCTTATAGCTATTAGTGCATGTTGGGAGTTGTAGTTTTGCAACAGCTGGAGGGACGCAGTTTGGACATGCCTGCACTACACTATAGAGCTGCATTGCCAGTTACTTTATATATTTTATATATTTTTTTGTAATTGTAAAAAAATTTGCATTTACTAAATATATACAGTACAGACCAAAAGTTTGGACACACCTTCTCATTCAAAGAGTTTTTTTTATTTTCATGACTATGAAGGCATCAAAACTATGAATTAACACATATGGAATTATATACATAACAAACAAGTGTGAAACAACTGAAAATATGTCATATTCTAGGTTCTTCAAAGTAGCCACCTTTTGCTTCGATTACTGCTTTGCACACTCTTGACATTCTCTTGATGAGCTTCAAGAGGTAGTCCCCTGAAATGGTCTTGCAACAGTCTTGAAGGAGTTCCCAGAGATGCTTAGCACTTGTTGGCCCTTTTGCCTTCACTCTGCGGTCCAGCTCACCCCAAACCATCTTGATTGGGTTCAGGTCCGGTGACTGTGGAGGCCAGGTCATCTGGCGCAGCACCCCATCACTCTCCTTCATGATCAAATAGCCCTTACTTTCAAAGTTTTCCCAATTTTTCGGCTGACTGACTGACCTTCATTTCTTAAAGTAATAATGGCCACTCGTTTTTCTTTACTTAGCTGCTTTTTTCTTGCCATAATACAAATTCGAACAGTCTATTCAGTAGGACTATCATCTGTGTATCCACCTGACTTCTCCTCAACGCCACTGATGGTCCCAACCCCATTTATAAGGCAAGAAATCCCACTTATTAAACCTGACAGGGCACACCTGTGAAGTGAAAACCATTTCAGGGGACTACCTCTTGAAGCTCATCAATATAATGCCAAGAGTGTGCAAAGCAGTAATCAAAGCAAAAGGTGGCTACTTTGAAGAACCTAGAATATGACATATTTTCAGTTGTTTCACACTTGTTTGTTATGTATATAATTCCACATGTGTTAATTCATAGTTTTGATGCCTTCAGTGTGAATCTACAATTTTCATAGTCATGAAAATAAAGAAAACTCTTTGAATGAGAAGGTGTGTCCAAACTTTTGGTCTGTACTGTATATGTAAAATCATACTTCTGATATATATGAAAGCATAATATGTGTCCCCTATAACAGCGCCCCCTGTAACAGCAGTCTGGAGGTGTAGTCTGGAGCACCACGGCCATAAATACTTTAATTCTGGACCTTCTTGTCTTGCATGTACAGTCAGGTCTACAAATATTGGGATATCAACACAATTCTAAAATTTTTGGCTCTATACACCACCACAATGGATATGAAATGAAACGGACAAGATGTGCTTTACCTGCAGACTAAAATACAAAAAGAAAAGTCAGTCCTGTGTCCCAACACAGACAGTTACTTGCGCTGCTGCTGGTCCCGGAGTAGTGTGGTAGGTAATTCACACTGAATATGCAGATAATGAAGATTTTGGAACCGCGCTGCCTGAGACTAAGTTCCCCGGTCAACAGTGGATAACACAGGGCACCGGCCCTTCTTCTCTCCACTGAAGGCATGCGCAGTTGTCGCCCCTGAAGAAGCGAGGCAGCGAAACCCGGGTCGGGCAGGAACGTGACGATTTTATTGTGCTATATGCTTTTTGTCTACCGACTCTTGTGAGTAGAATAAAACCTTTTAAAACTAACTTGCAAAAGGGTGCTTCACTATTCTGCCAATCCTCTTAAACCCTGTAGAGGAGGAGGTCTGTGGAAGATCGGATCCTTTGGGTGGAGAGAAGAGGGGCCGGTGCCCTATGTTATCCACTGTTGACCGGGGAACTTAGTCTCAGGCAGCGCGGTTCCAAAATCTTCTTTACCTGCAGACTGTCAGCTTTAATTTGAGGGTATTTACATCCAAATCAGGTGAACGGTGCAGGAATTACAGCAGTTTGCATATGTGCCTCCCACTTGTTAAGGAACCAAAAGTAATGGGACAGAATAATAATCATAAATCAAACTTTCACTTTTTAATACTTGGTTGCAAATCCTTTTCGGTCAATTACAGCCTGAAGTCTGGAACGCATAGACATCACCAGACACTGGATTTCATCCCTGGTGACGCTCTGCCAGGCCTCTACTGCAACTGTCTTCAGTTCCTGCTTGTTCTTGGGGCATTTTCCCTTTAGTTTTGTCTTCAGCAAGTGAAATGCATGCTCAATCGGATTCAGCTCCAGTGATTGACTTGGCCATTGCAGAACATTCCACTTCTTTCCCTTAGAAATCTCTTTTGTTGCTTTTGCAGTATGCTTTGGGTCATTGTCCATCTGCACTGTGAAGCGCCGTCCAATGAGTTTTTTTCAGTGTGCGGGTGCCCACAGAGAGGGCTCTGAGTGCCGCCTCTGGCACCCGTGCCATATGTTCGGCATCACTGCTGTAGGGTAATAGGAGGCAACGTGCCCTTAGTGTTTTGTACAGCAGGGAGAATCTATATGATTGCACAATATATTCCTGCCACTAGGTGGAGCTTTTGGGCATTATATTGCATACAAACTGTTTGATCGCGGACGTGTTAATTTTATTATAAGTATATCCTTTTCAATTAGTTTTTACATTTTCTTGCAACTAAACCCCAAATGGTTTCATGATCCAGCAGCCCCCGATGCAGATTACTGATGATCATCTCTTTTCCCAATCTGGTCACTCGCGCTACATTTTCCTTGCTGTTCCAAAGATCTGCCCTGTCGTGTGACTAATTTTTGAGTCTTAATTGCTTACTGTACAGAAAGGCAAGGGGTTAATTAGCTTTTCGGCTGCCTGAACACTTCCAATCAGCTGCCATTAATGAGCTGACAGTCTAAAAAACTGTGCCTGACCTGAACCTTCACATCGCTATGGCAGAGTAATCTCTCTGAGAAGCTGTGAATAAGGGATTGTTATAAAAGTTGTTGTCTGCAGACTCAACCCTAAAAAAACAACTTGACTTCCATTTCGGTAATAGAATGGAAAGCTCGGGCAGCGAAGGCTTCAAACATCCTATTTATACAGGGTGAGCACCTTCATGTTTGCTGGATAATGACTATTCATAATGAGCCGGGAGAACATCATTGCTTGATAGAAATTCATTTTCGAAACCTTCTTTGCAAAAATGTGTATTAAAGAGATGAACAGATTTTTTTTTTTAAATATCTTTTTTTTCCTACCTCAAACGAGACAGATGCAATATAAGATGTTATGGGCACTTATATATTCTGCATACAGTACGCTAGCCTCCTTAACCCCTTAAGGTCATAGCCGATTTTGTTTTCTTTTTTTCATCCTCACAGTCTGAGGGTAATAACTCTTCCATTATTCAGCCACTGTAGCTTTATGATGGCTTATATTTTTTAGGAGTAGTTGTGTTTTTCAATGTTTTGAGTATACAGACAATACATTTGCAAAGTCTTCAGACCCTTTCACTTTTTTCACATTTTGTTATGTTGCAGTCTTGTGCTAAAATAATAAAAAGTTCAAGTTTTCCCACATTAATCTGCACTCAATACCCCATTTTAACAAATGTATTAAAAAGGAAAACCTAACATTTGTGCTGGACATAAGCATTCAAACGCTGTACCATGACACTTGACATTTAGCTCTGGGGCCTCCCATTTCCTTGTATCATCATTGAGATGTTTATTCACAATGATTGGAGTCACCTGTGGTAAACTCAGGTGATTGGACATGATTTGGAAAGACACAGCCCTGTCTATATAAGATCTGACAGCTGACAACGCAGATCAGAGCGCAAATAAGCCGTGAGGCGGAAGGCACTGCCTGTAGAGCTCAGAGACAGGATTGTGTGGCGGCACAGATCTGGAGAAGGGGACAACAATTTCGGCTGCACTGAAAGTTCCCTAGAGCACAGTGGCCTCCATAATTCTTAAATGGAAGAAGTTTGGAACAACTAGGACACTTTGTAGAGCTGGCCGTCCCACCAAACTAAGTAATCAGGGGAGAAGAGCCTTGGTAAGAGAGCTGACCAATAACCCAATGGTCACTCTGGTTGAGCTCCAACGAACCTGTGTGCAGATGAAAGAAACATCCAGAATGTCAACCATCACTGCAGCCTCCACCAATCTGGGCTTTATGGCAGAGTGACCAGAAAGAAGTCTCTCGCCAGTAAAAGAAATGAGGTTGTGTGGAGTAGCTAAAGGACTCTCAGGACTTTGAGAAAAAAGATTATCTGGTCTGATGAGACCAAGATTGAACTTTTTGGCCTCAGTTCCAAGCATCATGTCTGAAGGAAACCAGGCGCCATTCATAACCTGCTCAATACCATCCCTACAGTGAAGCATGATGGTGGCAGAATCATGCTGGGAGGTCAGGGGGACTGGTCAGGGTGTCAGGAAAGCTGAATGGAGCAAAGTACAGAGATATTCTTAATGAAAACCTGATCCAGAGCTCTGGACCTCAGACTGGGCCGAAGATTTTCCTTCCAACAAGACAATGACCCTAAGCATATACAGCAAATACAAAACAGGAGATGCCTTGAGACAACTCTGTGAATGTCCTTGAGTGGCCCGGACAGAGCCCAGAACCCAATGGAACATCTCTGGAGAAACTTGAAAATGGTTGTCTACTGACTGCCCCTATGCAACCTGAAAGAGCTTGGAAGGATCTGAGACAAGAATGCAAGAATCCCCAAATCAAGGTCTGCAAATCTTGTGCCATCATCCCCAAGAAGACTGGAAGAATTTTTAAAAATGTTGTTGTTATTTATTTATTTTTTAATTAATTAAAACTTCCCTAGGGTGGTCATTTTTGAGGTACACCCTTCCTTTGATTCTGTTGTTTTGCATTGCAGGGAACAATTGAGAACTTACGGTAAATTGGCCCTTGAAAAAAAAAAAACATGGCCACATGTTTCAGGTGGGTCTAAATTAACAGAAGACAGGGCAGCACAAGTAGTTGGGGACAACACAATTAGGTGTGGTCAGTAATATCATAGTTCAGCAAAAAATACCCCCTCAGAAGCTGCCCTATAGTGATTGCCAGCACCAGCTGCCACATTCTGTCTTCCACTTCCTGCAACAAGGGGCTAAGGAGATGAGACATGAACCACAGCCGCTAGCCACCCCTACTGTCATCATTCTACTGGATCTTTTACTGCTACCAAACATACAGGAGAATTACATTACACTACATATCTATAACATCCAGTGATGTCTCCTCTGTTGTAGATGCTCACTTTTCTCATCTTCTTCATTCACCCCAGACCGCCATGATGACTTATTTGTGCCAACTGTTAAGATGTGAGTACAAGTGATTATGTATTCTCTACTGTGCAGTCTTACCATCATTGAGATGTATAGAAGTGCCGCTGCTCTGCTGTAAAATGAATGCACATTGAAAGGCTGTAGTGATGCAGGCAAAAAAACAAAGGGGGAGTGGCTAACGCTTGGTGACGAGCGTGCTGCTCCTCCCACTGAAGAGGTCGGGTCCCGTAGATCTGGAGGTTATTGGTGGAGAGTTCCAGGGCGGGGTCTGAATGACTATGTAAGAGGGCGTCTAACAGCGCGTGATCACTATTACCCCTATTCCCCTGACGAAGTCGCAACAGCGGCGAAACATGTCGGGAGGGGCAGTAATTATGTATGTGTGATTTTAGACAGGATAGATAGGGTGACTGAGTGGATGCATATGTGGATGGGCTGGAATGCCAGCAGATAGTAATCTGAGTGTGGTGATACAAACAGCCACATTTCACAAACGCTGGCAGTGATTAATCGGTATGTGGTGATACAAAAAAGCCACATTATGTGAACGCTGGCAGTGAATCTGCACGTGGTGATACAAACAGCCACAATGTATGTACACTGGCAGTGATCAATCTGCATGCGGTGATATATATCCACATTGTATGACCACTGGCAGTGAATTTGTACGTGGTGAGACAAATAGCCACATTATATGAACACTGGCAGCGAATAATCTGCAGGTGGTGATATATATCCACATTGTATGAACGCTGGCAGTGAGTTATTTGGATGAGGCGATACAAATGGCCACAGTGTATAAATGCCACAAGTGAGCAATTTGAATGTGGTAATACAAATAGCCACAGTGCATGAACGCTGGCAGGGAACAATTGATATGTGGTAATACAGACGGCCACATTGTGCGTGCACCTAGTGAATTGAGCAGAAAACCGCCAAGTAGTGTTGCGCAGACTTATAATAAACAGTGTGGCTGCCTGATCGCTAGTTTGTGATAAGTCCTAACCGTCCCCAGTGGCTACTGTGGATGGTGACAGATAGACGTGAGTCTGTTCCATATAACACAATGTGGTATTAATATCCATAAACACACAGACAAATAAAGCACCCACTCAGTCCTCCCAGCAATTCCAAGACTACAAGTGACATATTGCCAGTCCCTGATAGTTTTAATTGTTCATGATCTGTCGTCTGTAGGTTTGATTTTAAAGGTACAATTAAAGAATTAGTTTTATATACATCAAACTTTTTTGTTGGGACCCCTAAAGGGATTTTTCGGTCTGGATGACCTTTTGTATAATACGTTTATTTGTGCCATGTCTCTTCTCTGCTGAGTTTGCCACACAGACATCTTAGATTCCTCACTTTTTCATAATCCTCCTAACCTTCTAAACACAAACTCCCCATCCTGCTACCCCCACTGTGTCATCCTGCTACCCCCACTGTGTCATCCTGCTACCCCCACTGTGTCATCCTGCTACCCCCACTGTGTCATCCTGCTACCCCCACTGTGTCATCCTGCTACCCCCACTGTGTCATCCTGCTACCATTTCCAATACTGGCCCTTGTTTCCCAGTGCTTCCAAATAGTATATTCAGAAAAAATAGTACCTTTAGTAGTAATAATGCCCTCTGTAATGTCCCTGTAATAATAAGGTGAGCCCTACAGTGGACCCAGTAATAATAATGCCCCCAGTAGTAATAATGCCCTCTATAAAGTCCCTAATAATAATAATAATGCCCCTTGTAATGCCACTGGTAATAATGATGATATAGTGAATCCAGCAATATTAACTTCCCTATTGTACCCTAATAGTAATGCCCTCCATGTCTCCATAATTGTCCATATAGTGATCCTAATAATGCCCCCAGTAGAATGCTCCCTAAGTGGCAGATGAAAGAAAAAATAAAATACCCATTCTATTCCCCACTGCCTTCCCTGGTGCAGGGCACAAGACTCTTCCAGCCTGCGGCCTATATGCCTGACTGCATCCATGTGCCATTTGTATACTGCTTCACGTAGTCCCCTATGAAGGTAGAAAGCAGGGCAGGGACCCATGGGCTGAGGACGGCGATACAGTTGGATTCAGGAGGAACCCTGCAGCCATCATGCATAAGTACCTGATGCTCTCAGTATTAATTAATACTGAGAGCGTCAGATCACTGTGTACCCAGCCAGTGGCCGCGAGGAGAGCCAGGCGGCATCCTGAATATTGGCCCAGTTTCCTTGTAGGGTCTATGGCCAATCTGCCCATGTTGGGGTATGCTTTATGGCAGCTGCGATGAATGGGAGTCAATTGGCAGAGAAATGCTATATTATTAGAGTCTCAAGGAAGAGATTAAAGTGGTTATAAGAGACTCCCTAGATGGGGACGAGCCTCCCTAGCGTCACCCGCGATGCTAGGGAGGCTCGTCCCCATCATCGCCTGCCATTGGCGTCTCCCCCCCAACACTGGATGTTTTCATTCGAGCACAGGTATAACGAGCTGCGGCGGTGCGGGGACCAAGAGCAGCACAGGGAGCGGGGAGCCAGATTCAGTGTGAGGGGCCCGGCATATGGGGGGGGGGCATTTGTTAGTCTTGGATAATCCCTTTAAGTACCGTTCCTATCCCAGAAATTAGCAAGGAAGCTGCATACAGAGCCTAATCTGTGTATAGTATAAAGCATATAGTGATACGTATTTATACTTTAAGAAATATTATACAGCTGTTATTATCTCAAACCACCCTATTGTCACGGCTGAGGATGGGGGAAATCCTCAGCCGTGCAATGCCAGATGCTGTAGGCCTACTCGGCCAGGAGAACAGGATAGGGAGCAGGTCACCTCCTAACAGCGTCCCTACCCTGACCCTAACTCCTAACTGCATGGGCCGACCTTAAAGGTAGGAGGACCCATGCGCAGGAACCTCGGATCCCTAACTCACCCTCCGTCCGGTCACTGCGCTAGGAGTCAGGGTAAGACGACCTACTCCTCCTAGACGCGGAGGAGCAGGAGTCTCACTGGCCTAGCTGTTGGGAAAAAGGGGAACACAAACAGTTTTACGGGTATGGCAGGCGAACTAGAAGTTCCACCAACCTGCCACAGCCTTGCTGACTGGATCCCTGAGCAACAGGAATCCAGAACCGTAAACTGCACAAAAGTGACAAGGAAGGTCCCAACAGAACATCACATACAACATGACATACAAGAAGGCATAAACATAAACTTAAACTTAAATCTATGACCACAGTGGTGGCTCTCACAGGCAGATGGAAAAACACAGGAGGCTGCTATCAGCAAGCATGCTGAAGCAACCTCCTGAGCCCTGCCACAGAGAGAGGTTATATAGGCCCAAAGTGGCCACACCCAAAGGAAGGACACACCCAGTGACATCACACACACACTGGGAAGGGAGTTAACCCTACACACACCACAGAAGGGAAACTCACAAAAAGGAAAAGTGTCCAACAGATCACACTGTGGCCGTTGCCGCAAGCAACGACATGGGTGGCACACGTGTCCAGGGAGTCAGCCCGAAGGCCGGGACACTGCCACCACATGTACATAATACCACCTAAGGTTGCCACGGGTAACCACAGTGCGGGGAATGATGTCCGTGCGCACACAAACATAAAACACAGTGCACACCAGACATACAAACGTGCATCCAAAACAACTCCCCGGGAACCGCACACAAGGCTGTTGTCCGCGGCAACCGCACCGAGGCCAACTACATAATGCCTCAGCTGCGGTTGACACAACAACCAAAACCGCGAGCAACTGTATGCGACTCCCAAGGAGTCACGACCATAACCGTGGCCGTGACACCTATTAAGATAATGAGGCGACTTGTCTTGCTCTGTCCCAGTCTACACACCAAAGCTGACAGCAATTATATATATGTATATATATATATATATATATATATATACAGTACAGACCAAAAGTTTGGACACACCTTCTCATTCAAAGAGTTTTCTTTATTTTCATGACTATGAAGGCATCAAAACTATGAATTAACACATGTGGAATTATATACATAGCAAACAAGTGTAAAACAACTGAAAATATGTCATATTCTAGGTTCTTCAAAGTAGCCACCTTTTGCTTTGATTACTGCTTTGCACACTCTTGGCATTCTCTTGATGAGCTTCAAGAGGTAGTCCCCTGAAATGGTCTTCCAGCAGTCTTGAAGGAGTTCCCAGAGATGCTTAGCACTTGTTGGCCCTTTTGCCTTCACTCTGCGGTCCAGCTCACCCCAAACCATCTCGATTGGGTTCAGGTCCGGTGACTGTGGAAGCCAGGTCATCTGGCGCAGCACCCCATCACTCTCCTTCATGGTCAAATAGCCCTTACTTTCAAAGTTTTCCCAATTTTTCGGCTGACTGACTGACCTTCATTTCTAAAAGTAATGATGGCCACTCGTTTTTCTTTACTTAGCTGCTTTTTTCTTGCCATAATACAAATTCTAACAGTCTATTCAGTAGGACTATCAGCTGTGTATCCACCTGACTTCTCCTCAACGCAACTGATGGTCCCAACCCCATTTATAAGGCAAGAAATCCCACTTATTAAACCTGACAGGGCACACCTGTGAAGTGAAGACCATTTCAGGGGACTACCTCTTGAAGCTCATCAAGAGAATGCCAAGAGTGTGCAAAGCAGTAATCAAAGCAAAAGGTGGCTACTTTGAAGAACCTAGAATATGACATATTTTCAGTTGTTTCACACTTGTTTGTTATGTATATAATTCCACATGTTTTAAATTAATAGTTTTGATGCTTTCATAGTCATGAAAATAAAGAAAACTCTTTGAATGAGAAGGTGTGTCCAAACTTTTGGTCTGTACTGTATATATATATATAATAGAAACATTTTCTGATCATACATTCTCTGCCATACAGTCACGGAATGTGTGAATATTTGTACATACACTGTAATGTTATTGTTATGGTTGCTATAGGATTATTTTACGCCCACAAACCCTGATTTACTGTATATGGTGTAATATCTGAAAAATCCCCCAAATGAAATGCATTTTGGGAATCAAAAGCAACTTTTTAAAAAAAATTCTGTCAAAAGTCTGGTCTTGCACTTTATGTGGGATGGGAATATCATTATTTCTGAGCAAAACTCTTCCAACCTCTGTGCATATCAGCTATTCTCTTTCAGCCTCACCCAGAACACGTACGTACCCTTTAGGATTAGAAAAAAAAAAAAAAAAAAAAGTTCACAGATAAAACGTCATTATAACTATCTATTTGAAGTGTGACTTGGAACTCAGATCGTTCCTCTGATTAAATATGCAGATATCTCCTGAACCCAGTAAAAAAAAAAGATACAGACAGAGAAGAGCGTTTGAAATGTAATTCTGCTTATAAAGTAAAAGCCACTGGAAAGAAAAAAATAGACAAAGTTTTTAGCAATTGCTTAAAAAAAAATATGAAAAAATGAGCTGTGAGGGAGTAGGATATAATGGTGCGCAGTGCAGATGATAACAGCATAGAGAGGTTTCTCTAATTGGGCGCTGACAGCGAATAAAAGTCACAGCGAAACACAAACCCCAGGTTTAAAAAGCTTACATTTATAATCTCTGCAGGTGGGCAATGAAATGGATTTCTCTCCTAGGGTACAAACTTGAATATTTGGTATCAAGCACTATCAACATTTTTTGACATTAAGCACAATGGCTGACAGTTTTTTATGGGGAAAAAAGAATAAAAAACAAATGGCATATCCTGTATGAAAGCAGAAAAAATAAGTCTCCAACAAAACCCATAGAATAATATGTTCACTTTTTTTTTTTTTCTGGTTAATTTGTGCCTGTATAGTATTCAGATACTACTACTACTACTAATAATAATAATAAGAAGAAGAAGAATTATTCATAAAATACTAAAATAATGTGTAAAATAATACATACAACATTGATAATACAGACTTCTAAATTAAAATAACATAAAATAACATAAAATAAATAACTATAAAATAATGCAATAATAAAATATAAAATCATACATAAAATAGCGCATACAGTAATAAAATGACACATAAAATAATACATAACATGTAATAGATAAAAGAACAAATAATGCTTGAAATAATAAAGTAAGAAAATAGTGAAGAAAAAAGCTAAGCTAAAATAAAAAAAAATCTATGTGATTAAAATACTAAATAATACATATAATAAAAACATCAAATGGTACATACAATATGATAATAGTTAAAATGATATATGAAATAACAAAATAATACATAAATAAAATAATACAGTACATTAAGTACTAATAACATTAATAGACTTGTATGTTGTTCAAAGCAGTAATGTCACCCCCGTGCTCCGTGGAGCTGGACTGCTGTGCTTTACTATAGGTGTAATTCCCACTTAAAAGGAATTGCTTCTAATATAGTTTTTGGTGATGTATACAGGCGACACACGAGGCGCATGGAATGCGTACAGCTCCACAGGACCAAAGGGACCCTATCTTCCTCCATATATGTATTAGGGCTAGAGATGAGCGAATCGAAGCTGACGAAGTGGAATTCGATCCGAATTTCAGGAAAAATTTGATTTGCAACGAATCCGAAATTCTTCGTGATTCGTGGTAACGGATTGCATTTTTTCCTAAAATGGCTGCTGCACGTGTGAGGACATGGAGCAAGGAACTCTGGGAAGGCGGGGATCACCCATAATGCCATGCATGCAGCCAATCCGCAACCAGCCAGACCTGTGATGTCACGGCCCTATAAATAGCGGCAGCCATCTTGGATTCCGCCATTTACTAGTGTACTTAGTGCAGGGATAGACGTCAGCAGGCGCTAGGGACAGCGCCAGGAAAGACTTCATTCTGCTGAAAAAGCTATGAGTTCAGAGAAAGATTATTCAAGGTGCAGGGAAAGGATAGGGAGGAATCATCCACATGACCATAAAGTGGCCTGGGAGAACCGTGGCTTTGATGTGGTGGTCCAGCTTGCTGCAACAACCGCTGCATCACTCAGTGGCACGCAGGCGATTTCAGGCAGTCAAGGCTCCAGCACCTCAGCCGAAGGGAGCTGTCTGTCCTTCCCTTCTGCACCTCGTTTGCTCCACAGACAGGATACATTTTTTTGTGGGTTATTGTTCTGACGGATCGGAGGAAGGGCAAAATAATCTGGGACAGCCCAGGGACAGGGCACCCCCACCATCAGGAGGTGTCCCTGGGCTGAGCAAGCCATAGGGTCATAACTAGGGACAAATCCTTTTCCCCTGTTTATCTCAACAGCCCATATACCCCCACCAGCATTGCTTATATATCTCCCCTTGCATTTTGGCCCTTGATGGAAAAAACTTCATTATTTTTGTTTTTCTGTGGAAGCATCTGACACGGTATTAGTCTGTGTAAGTGATTCACACTAGGGCTGTTTCGGCCTATTACCCATCTATGAAATTAAAGGTATTTTTAGCTGAGCACGTCTAAACTTAGATATTCAACTACCTACGTGTGTACTATTGATCATTATATGATATAATTTGTTACGTTTTCCTTTTTTACCCTGCTCTCCAGCCAAAACTGTAGCTACATGTTTCATTAGCCTTAGAATTACATTATTGACTAAAAATATAATCTGTTAAGAAAAAAAAAAGAAGGAACGTCTGAACTTAAAGTTTTCTAAATCAATTTTGGTTTCTTTGGAATTTACATTGGTGAGAGCTTGGGAAATCACAACTCCACTCTGAGGCCTGCAAAAATAGATTGAAGCTTCTTGGTCCTAATGTGTCACGGCCTTTAGTGTGCACTGTGACACTTATGCCACGCTTGATGTTGCCTGTGGCAACGCGTTGCTGTTTCGGCATGCGGGGGCAGTGTCATGGCTTTTGTGGTGTGTGCCGTGACATGGTTGCCTTGCATGTTGTTGCCTGCAGCAACGTGTAGCTTTTTTTGCTGGTGTGTGCACTTCCCCTTCAGTTGTTTCCTCCTCTGTCCGGTGCTGGAGGGGTTAACCACCTTGTTGGGCATGGTCACTTGGTGCTTCATGTTACCTGTGGCTAGAGGCCAGGAGTCAGTGGTACTCCAGCCATGGTGTGTGTTGGAGTTATGCTCCTGGTCTTCATGTTCCATCTCCCAGAGTGAGGGCCTCCTAGTGGGACATTGAGGTCTCCAGCGATGTCTTCCCTCCCTTACATGTGTTGTATGTTTGGTGTGGGGTTATTTTTTGGTGTGTTGTAGTGTCTAGCCTGGTGTTCCTTGTCTGGTATGTTTGGTGATATCTTCCAGCATGGTTGCTAGACTTCCTAGCCTGTATGCAGTGCCACCTGGGGCTGCCATGCACCTTGAGGCATGGGGACCTGGCGGAGTCTGGTGTACCGGATACCTGTGTGAGTTGCTGGTACAGAGTCCTGTTTGGTGTTAGGGCTCCGGTACGTATTCACGGGTGGAAGCGGCAGGTAAGTGTCTCGTCTTGTTTTCTTACCTGCCGATTCTCTTGCTGCATGTTGTCTTTTCCTTTCCCTGCTTCTAGGCCTTTTGAGACTCCTGTTCTTCCGTGTCCTGGAAGAACAGGGCGCCTCTCCTCAGCTCCTTTCTGAGGGATTCTCAGGGTGACTCAGGGCCTTAGGTATCTAGGGTTATGAGCCGTTCCTACCATCCAGGTCCGCTCATACGTTGAAGAGTAGGGCTAGGTATAGGGATGCATTAGGAGGTGACCTGCTCCCTTATCATTGTGTTCAGGCCTAGTTGCTTTCCTTATCCCCCAGTCATCGTACGGTGGGGGGTTTTCCCAACTCCCCACAGTGACATAATGCTAAATCTCTTCCCGAATCCTCCAATGATCTATGGGCCACTCTGTCCCAAACCCTAAAACTATTTAAAAAATAAGAAAGAATGGGGTGAATGGTGATTAGAGTGGTGTGCATTAAAATGAAGGAACCCATAGAAAAATATCAAAATGTGACTCTCATTATAGTGCTTGGTTTGGCATCTGTGACAGAAGGGTTATATGTTTATTGCCACACTACAAGCATTATCAATGACCCTTGGGGCAATTTTTTACCAATATGCTTGCCAACAAAGCAGTTTCTCTTGAGTCCATAGTAAGTTTTTGGAATTCAGTAGCCATGGAGATGGAGCTGACAAGGGCTGGGCAGAAGAGGCAGCTGCCTAGTGCTTTAATGAGGAAAAAGAGGCAAGTTATATATTAGAATATAAAAAATACAATGAACCGCCTTTAAATATCTTTATTCCACCAGTTGGAGGTTGTGTCCAAGTGCCTAATAATATAGTAGGCTCGATAGAGAAGGATTGTCCATCTTCCCAGGGCACCATCAAGAGAGCTTAAAAAGGCCCATAAAGCCTGGTAACTGATAAAGCTGTTCTTCTCAAGAAACATTGTGAACCATTGTGAACCATGC